>NC_090440.1:1862331065-1862956065 GCF_031143425.1 Pleurodeles waltl
ACCTACACTCACCAATAGGCCACTAACCTCCACTTAGGTCCAGTTAGGTCTCAATAAATTAAATCCAGCTCAACCTTTGGTAGCTTGGCAACGACTATTACAATCGGATAAGGGGAATTGGAGATATTAATTTTCAAAGAATTAATGTTTTCTAGCGCATAGAAGAAACTAGCGCTCAAAGAGTAAAAAAAGGTCACACTGGAAAGAGACATAGTCGCGAGTTCAGGCCACCCACGAGGTAACACTGTCACACTTACTTTCAGAAGTGTTTCTTGAGTCAGGAAAGTGTCCCACAGCACCATCCAAGGGGTCAGAAGCTTGCCTCTTAAAGTCTGGGACTACAACTCCCACAATACACCTCTTCAACCTATGGAGTTGCTCCAAACCATTCCAAACTTCAGGACCTTCTTCCAAAGGTCCTTTTTGGACCCCTGAAGTGTCCACAACTTAATCCAATGGTCCAGAAGCTCTGAGTTGCTCCGTGGGAGTTGGGACTACAATTCCCAGAATGCACCTGGTCAGAAACCTCAAATTGCCACTGGACGCTGGTCAGCTGGGCTCTGCTTGCAGGACTTGACGCAAGGGACTCTGATTAGCTATTTTCACTTGTAGCAAACAGGGAGTCGCTCCTTGAAGCAGTTGAAGTCAGGCAAAGTCCATCTTGTGGTGGAGCCCAAGTGTGCAGCTGGTGCAATCCTTCAGAGTGCAGTGTCCAGGTGCAGGTCAGGGGTGCAGGTCCTTCTTCTGATGTTCTTCTTTGTAGGGATCTGGTAGGGGTCTGAGGTGTGGGTGCAGCTCTGCCATATTTATCCTTGCTCCTGGGTGAAAAACAGGGGGGTCCTTGTTCTCCAATCAGATGCAGGGTCCTTACCCCTGTGATGCCCACTTCCTGGGAAGTGTGGCAAAAATAAGTCCCAAGGAGCAACATTCTTTAAAAATCCATTATGGCTGAAACTGATTTTTGGAGGTTATATCTGGCTGAGCCCACCCACTGGTGTGGCCAAATATCTTAAACACACCTCTCTCCTGCCCTCTCCTAATCTAATCTAGAGGACACCTAATTGTCTGGGGTTACAGGATGTGAGGGAGGTGCTGGGTTGCTCCAAATATCCTTCCCTGCATTTGAAGACCAGTTTGACAGCCCTCCCCTTTCCTGCTCAACCATCTGCTGAGGTAGTTCTCCTCCCCAAGGTACATTCTTTGTGTTCAGCCCAGGCCACTTCACACTTCATCAAGGCAGCCAAGCCAGGCTGTCAGGGGCTGGCCAATAAGAGAAGGACACTACAGAGCTGAAGTTGGTAACTTTTCAGGTAGAGTTTAAAACTCTTTACCTGAACTAGTTTTATTAAATCCAACAATTGTAAATTGTGGTATTTATTATAACAATTAATTGGATACCAAACGTGAGGTATCTGACACTTAAGGGGACTTTGTTAATTAAAATTAGGTCTCCCCATTTTAGCCTATGGAGACCATATACTACAGTGAGGGTAAAACTAATTTGGCTGTTTTACCACACCAGGGCTTATAAAATTATTTTTATACGGTCCCTGCTTATAGTTACATAGCACCCAACCCTAGGGGCACATAGGGCACACCTTAGGGGTGACATATGTAAAAATAAGGTTGTTTAAGACTTTGGAAGTACTTTTAATTCCAAAGTCAAATTTGCATTTAATTTAAAAGCAGCCAGCAAGCCACGCCTGCCTTTAAAATGACCCTGGGCACCTCAGCAGAGCACCTATGGGTGCACTACCTATGCTGGGGTCCCTAAACCTACATGCCCTACCATATACTAGGGACTTATAGGTAGGTTAACATAGTCAATTACAATTAGCCTAATTTGCATACTTATTTCATACAAATCAAAGGCCCTGGGACTAGTTAGCAGTACCGAGGGCACCATCAGAGTCAGGAAAACACCAGCAAAAAGTGAAAAATGAGGGCAAAAAGTTAGGGGGCCTCTGCAATCAGCCCTGTTTTCTCACAATATATCTATCTATGTGTGTGTGTGTGTGTGTGTATATATATATATATATTTAAATACTTTCAACTTACCTTACAAACTACTCACATTTACCACAATTTTCAAAGTAGAGGGCAATGTTGGAAAGGTACATGTGTTGTAAAAGTTTGTCATTGTAAAGGCTTTTCCATTGTAAACTCTTCATTGTAAAAGCTTCCAGTTGTTAAGCCTTCGTTGTAAAGGGTGTTGCCTTACTTATTGTATTTGTCATTACTCTGATAACCCTTTTTCTCATTCCAGTACTTACGACCCTCACTCGGCGTTCCCATTCAAGACCTGGATTCCCCTATTGCTTGGGGATATACAGGAATTGAGGTGGGTTTTTCCTTCTTTATTGCTAGCACAGCAGGCGGGGCAATAAAGGGGAAATGGGATAGTTTCTGTTTTTGTTTTTTACTGGCTCTAGCTGGGTCAAGTGGTGCCGGAATAGAGGGTTAGACACCTCATGAAGTATGTATTGGTATAAGAAAAGGGGTATTTGGAGTAATTAAAATTACTAGAAGGTAACCAAATCATTCCCTGCTATCTCAAACTTTAGTCTTCTCTCAATCCACTCCCTTTCCACCCCCCCAAAAAAATGCTATTCGTATTTTTACTGTTCTCACATTTCCACCACAGAACATATATTTTGAGATTTTATTTACAATTGATTAGTAAAAGGACAGACTGGTATATAAACAACACTGGCAGCAATATCTTTACATGCTCATTGCCAGACTTACGTAGCTTTCTTGAAAAAGTGACATTTGTCCTCAGACACCAAAGTCCAAACAGTCATATTCAGCAGACAAAAAAAATAAATTAGACATGGCCAGATGAAAAGCACAGTAACCAGTTCTCCGGCGTTCTAAAGCAAATAAAAAAAATGCAGCATCAGGAACAAATGGTCTTCCATCTAAAGTAAACTTGGTAATGGCACAAATTAATGGTTGCATACTTAAAAGACCAAAAAAACTACCACACATAAAAGAAGTAGCAAGACCGAGGACAACTAAGAGGAATAAAGAAATAGAGCGATTGGGGGGAAGAACCAAAGGCAAAAAGAAAAAGGCAGTGGGAGAAAGGGAGAGAGAAATTTTGCATTTTAGGAAGACTCTACAAATGCACAGGAGAAATGCCAAGTTGGGTATGGGGAGGACATTTGGAAAATTGTAACCTAGTTGGATTTGAGGGGAGAGAATTTTTGATGGATGGAGATTAAGTGAAGGGATGACGAGATGAAAACCAGGGGTCTATAGAGGGAATGAAAGGGAGATTTAGAGGTTTGTGAGGTGATGAAAACGTTGGAGGGCACCTATTTGAGATGGAAGGTACATAAGGGAATGGTGGGTTGAATACCCACATGGAATGGAAGCACCCAAGGAGGTAGCAGAAGTTACATCAGAGGATAAAGGAGAAGAGTGAGGCTAGAGCATTAGTCGACGATCCACTGCTCCTCCCTCCCTCACCATGTGTGTGCAGCATATGCTGGGTTCATGTCCATCCATCTTGCCATCACACTTTTCACAGAATGATTTGCAAGATGAAGTATCCGGTTTGTAGACTACAGTACACTGTGTACTCTTGATTTTGCTTGCAGCCAGGGGGAATTGCAAGCCACAAACCATATCATCGGGGATGCACGAATTGCTGTTGGCCTTAGGTACAGAAGGTACAGGAGCCCCGCCCACCGACACCAGCATCTTGGCTCTCTGGAAAAAGGAAAGAAAGGCAGGCAAGTTTCCCGCATGGTACTCTCTTGAAAGACAGGCAAGAAGCAGGGCTTTGGCAATGGTTACTTTGATGAGTTGGAGTGTTGTAAGCGTGAGCCAGTGAATAGGCATGGAGAGAACCTAAAGCAAGCTGACATATTGAAGGGACAAAAGCCTAAAAACCCTTGTTTAAAGGGCAGAAACCATTTCAAAGTAAGAAAAGAGGACTGCAGTGGCTATGTTAGGACACCCCTTCTGGTTCTTTATACTGGTGTGTGACAAAGCAAGGAATCTGGAGGGTACTCATTATGTACATCACAGAAGAAAAGCAGAGAGAACTGTCAGCCTCCATCCCAAAGGCACCATCATTGATGGCATTCTGGAGCATGCAGTGGGATAATTTAAAAAACAAATTGCTCTCACCAGAGGACACTTTCTCTTGAGCATGTGAGCGCTGGAGCTCAGTGTATGAATGTGTGTTTCCAATTCAAGTGTGGCAGCCCAGAGTGCTCATCACCCACCATGATCCTTTTTGGCTCAGGACAATACATCATCTGCTCTTCCAGCAGCAAAACTCAAAAAAGTGGGAACATGAGCAGCAGGCACAGTTGGGCCCTATCATAGTCATATCTGAGCCTCATCAACCCATTCTACCGTTGATCACATAGCTCTGGAGTCATTGTGTAAGAAAGTTAGAGATTTTCAGCGACTATCATTGTTCATTTAGAGAATAGAGCCACTGCTCTTTGCATTCCTGCCACTCCTCGCACCTGGGTCAGCACCCCCACCAGTAGTTTGCATTCAGCAGGTCGTCTCTTCTGTACCATTGGGCTGTTGTGCTGCAGCAGTTCCTTTGCACTGTTCTCCCACTGCAGCCTCACCTGTTTTTGTACGGTCTGACACTCTACAAGCCCTAGTCAAAAAGGAAGATCTTCCTGAAGTAATTCTGAAGTCATCTGATGACTTCACCAGTTAATTGCAGGAATAGCCCAGGTGAAGTCATCCCAAACCATCCTTAAATATGTGTATACGGCGAAATATTTAAATGAGATGACTCTAGAGTCATCCCAAAAACGACTCTAGGATGGTGTTCTGATCACTTACACTGGCAGGGAGTGATGACCTTTTACAGCTCCACGAATACTAATTGACAACTTCAGGATGAATGTTAATTACTCCAGGACGGTCTCAAGACAACTTTATGATGCCTGTGGATTACTCTAGGATGATCCCACAACAGTTTCAGGATGAGTGTGGATTACTGCTCGATGATCCTATGACCGTTTCAGGATGCCTTTTGATAAATCTGGAATGATCCTATGACAATTTAAGGATGAGTGTGGATTACTCTAGGATGATTTAATGACAACTCAAGAAAGAGCATGGATTTCTCTAGGATAATTTTAAGACAACTACAGAATGATTGTGGATTACTAAACGATGACTACACAAGGACTTTCAGACTAATTCTAAATACTCTTAGATGATTTACATCAACTGCAGACCAATTATGGATTACTCCTATATGATTTAATGAATAATTTAACAATGTGATATACTTAGCAACTTGTGCCATCTCTTCCATACTCCTGACTCACTGGGACTTCCCTTACTTGCATTATCTGAAGCGGTTTTACATGGCAAAACGCTGAATAAAAACAGCAGTTGAAGTGAAAAGGATCAAAAGAGATGTGTCAAAATGTAATTTTATGTATCTAAAGCATACATGTGACCCCACAGGGGCCAGGACACCAAACAAGACAATAAAAAGAAAACCCCGGACACTGTACAAGAGAACAAAAAGAAAGGCCGAAATACTTAAAAAAAAAAAAAAGGCTTAACTAAAACCAGCGAATTCGTTGTTCATTTCTAGAGTTGGAGTTTTCTTTAGTCCTTTTCTAGCATTGCAGATCTTTATAGCCAGCTTCCTCCTCATTGTTCTGTTGTCCATTGCTGGCCAGTCATTTGCCCTGCACACAGACTTCATAAACTCTGGGCGGGGGAAAAAAAACACTTTTTAGTATCACGTTATAACCACTATTTATGTATTTAATAGGGCTGTGCTACTTTTACAAATGTCTGAAGCCCAATATTTCAAATAGTGTACCTGACAAGATAGTTAATGTTAAACTTATGAACCCTTTTAACATTAAGGGCACTTGGTCAAAGAGGCACAGGTGAGAGCAAAGCATGACAGAGAGGGGTCAGGAAGGTGAAGGAAAATGTTCCTTTGGAACTTAAGAGTGTAGCAGCAGGTTTCTGATTTAGAAAATCAGTTCCAGACTTTCAGGAAGAGGACAGAAAAGGTCCATCTAGAACAAAAGGCTGGAAACGTTTATGCTTCGTCTGAGTGCCCCGAAGTAAAATGTTTTGGACTTGGGCCCCTTCTAAAACTCCTATCAAGACTTGGGGCAGTAGGAGTGTCAGGGTTAGACGTGGGGGTACTTTTCTGTAGCTCAAAATCTGCACTAAATGTGACAATCATTAAAAGACCAAATACAACTAGCAAAATTAGAAGCTCATCACAAACCGCCACCCCATAAAACCTGGGTGTTTAGCCTCTCATACTCCTGGTCCCTAATGCAACTGGACTGATGCTTCCTGACCTGTGTAGCATGCTGTCTTCTCTGCCTCTTTCACCCTTTTCCCACCATTTTTGGCCATCTGCCCAATGCTGGGGAAAATGCTGGAATATAACCATAGACCATTAGGGGCAGCGCACCCCACAGTTTGAAGACCTCTAAAATATGAGCCTGCTGTTTTGGTACATTTATTTTTCCACAACACAAGAGCACATGGGAGGGTTACTATCTGGCCAATGTGGATTTGGCTGTTTTACAGCGATGTGGGTTAACAAACCCCAAAGCATTTGAAATTATATCCCAACACAAGGCTTTGAGCCAGGCTAGCACAAACCCAGGACAAATTGTTAGTGCTCTTTTGCAGTCAGCTGGTAGTTAATGTTGAACAGCCAATGTACAGTAATCTGAGAAGGACCACCTGTGCAAACATATTTTAACAGTGAATGTATACTAATGCTTCTTACTAAATAATGCATCAACCTTCTCATCAAGGGCAGCGGTTCCAGCATGAGCCTTAGTAACACCTTTTGCAGCTGCAAGCTCTTTCAGTGAAAAAAAGGATTTCACTGACACCATTCAGAAGAAAGCATGCACTGCCCCGAGCTGCCTTTGCATGCTCCAAGAGTTTGTGTAATTCTCTCTTCGGCACAAGAACATTTCTGAACAGGTCAGGGTCATTTGCATCCTTCACTAGCTGCTGCATATCAGTCTGCAAAGAATGCAATGTATTAAATATTTGCCATCATGTTAGGTTAGATACTGAATAAAAATATTTAGAAATTATGGTTTCTGGATGTTTATATGCCAGCTGTTCATGTCTAACAATCTTTCAAGATTAATTGGGTCACCTCCATAATTATAAAGAAGTCATACCTAAAACATTGTATGCAGAAAGATTTGAAAGTTTCCTCAAGCAGGAAATTGATAAAGTTTGTCATATATAAACTTTAATTGTGCAGAAAAGTAAAAATTACAACACAAATAGTATGCTAAAAGAGTGGTAGAAAAAGCAATACCTTTTGTACGGAGAATGATCCACTGCATATTTGTGAGGTTGCTGTATATGTCAAGTTTCTTGAACTTGTGAAAGCGTACAGCGCAGCTCGCAAATGCTGAACGGCCAACTCACTGTTGCAAGTGCCTTGTAACTGTGCTATAATGAAATAAACAGAGTTCTTAAAGGCAGCAGATATAATAAACACAAGCATATATTTTGGCAATGCTGGTGTTTGGGTGGAAAAAAGGATTGGCAATGGAAAATTGTGATAGTTTACCTGGTTAGTTAGAGTATCAATCACTTACCTTTTTAGTGTTCGTTTTCAGCTTGTAAAGCACTCACTTCTGCTTGTAACTGTACACACGTCTCATTCAGGCAAGAACCATGGGCCACAGAATAGCTTTAATTTTGGTTAATGATAGACAATGAGCTGTATACCATTTCCTTAGAGAGAAAGCAAATCATAACTAGGCCATACACGTGGAAATGCATTTTCCTATGTATATTAAAAAAAATAACTACCCCAGTGTGAAATGATGGGCTTTCCTCAGTTGTCAAATGAAAGGGTTCGTCATGGTCTTCAATGTCCTAAAGGAGAATTTTTTTTTTTACAAATGTAAGTAATAATTAGACCAACATTTGTACAGTTCAAGCAGTTTTCCATCTGTTTGACATTTTAAAGGTATGTATATGTGCCTTATTGTTGACAAAAATAATGCACCATATTAATTCTATTATAATAAGGATTAGGGCTGTTTGCAGTGATAGTAGGGAGAAGATATGTAGTTAATGAAAGTAACTTTTGGCAGCAAAATGCATTTTACGGTCACCAAGACAAAAGTGGATGGCATGCAAGCTTCACAATATGCAATAGTGTACAGTGGCAGTACTCATTTAGATCTGCTTACATCATGGGCGCCGCTCTCATTTGAAAATGTGTCAGCATGGTGATGGGTATGATTCACATCCACATCCTTGACTCTTGCTGCAGATGGAAATGATGGGAATTCACTGGAGGCCAGGCTGTGTGACTGTGAGTTGTGATCCATAAAACCTTACTTTGTTGAAGCATTTGGTGCCAAGTGTATCATCATTTTGTGATCCCGTTTACAGGGTCTAGAGGGTGTTACTTCATTGCTTGAACCAGCCAGCTCTTGCATAGAGAATAGTTGTTTGGGTATAAACTGGTGACGTGGGAAAGAGAAGGCATGTTTTAGTCCTTGATCCTTAAATTGAAGAGGGGTCTCCAAGACAGTTTCATTTTCACGTTCTACTTCATATTCACTTGTAGATTTTGGATGAAGGACAGTAGCCATCCCTGCTAAAAGGGCCAGGTTTTGAAGTTTCGGTAAGTTCATTTGTGAACTTGCATCACCAGGCTGAGATGCTGTACTTTCACCAGGAGTTTGGTTAGCGACTTTTATCATATCCTGGCCACTCTGCTTAGCTTTAATTTTTTCCTTGCATCTTTTCACTGTAATTTCTTCTTCTTGGGGTTCACGTAACACTCTCTTAAGTCTTCCTGCACGTCCCCGACTGCCACATTCCATTAACAACTGTTTTTCCTTCTGCGCTCTTTGAAGTAACACCTGTTTTAGACCCTCCATTGTGCCAGAATAGCTTTCAAATAAGTCTTCAGAAATTCTTTGAATCATAAGACACTGTTTTTTCACTGAAAAAAAAAAGATATCTTTACAACTGAAACAACACAGTGGGGAATTTAAAATACCTAGACTTGATTGCGAGGAATGTGCAAATAAACAGGTATTTATATTAAAGGACACAAATGCACAATCTACCCATAACAATGTATGTTTTCATTAATAGACAATACACATTGCAAGCGTGAACGTGCACCTCCTGGAAAAAAAAAAAAGACACCCAACCAAAATAGTCCTTTACTGACAAATGACTGCCTTAAAGTAGTGTCATTAGTTAACTGTTAGCCCCTTTCAAAAAGTCTTAGGTTTGTCTTGAGAGATAGCTGCAAGGTTTATGTGTGGACATGCATGTGTTATATTTTACTGTAGCATCACTGGATTAATTTATTTCTAGCGATTAGGTTTACTGAATCATGTCAGTGATTTGTATCAATACCCTTCAGTTGTAATTTCAATAAAGAAGTTTAAATATTTTGCTTACCCAATGATTGGAAGAGAACCATAGCTTTGAAGTCTGTCCCCCCAGTGATTGGCCGACCACTTTCATCAATATTTTCAACCAGCCACTTACATAGAACTTCACCGGGATTGTCCAAAAGCAGAAATTCGCCATCTTTTCTAACACAAACTGAACGATCGCAAGAGAAAAACAGGAAGTTGAAAGATGCCATTATTATATCCTGCTAGATACAAAAAAACAGAAGTTAGTTGTGACTGGTCTAAACTTTAGAATTATGATGTAGTACAGATTAGAAACTGATTCATATATTATTTCATTTTAAAGCAGCATCCCAGTTTATATCTACCATGGTAATGTTTTGAAATCCTTTCATGTCTCTGAGCATTCCTGCAGCACTATCACATAGCTGTGTTTGTTTGGGTGGGCAGCCCCATGGGGGCACATTACTGTTGGCCATTTCTGCTCCCCTTGGATGCAGATTTGCCTTTTTGTATTAGACCCATCTGCCCAAAGGTGGGCAGAAACCACTTAGGCACCAGGGGTTGGTGTGTGTTTTGTTTGGGGGGGCTGACCCTAGCTGTCTAGTTCTAAAAAGACGCGTTGGTTTGGTAGGATTCCCTAAGTGCTGGCTGAGCTACAGCCCAAATTCCACAGCTAGGCACTTTCCAAAAAAACACGTCAGATTTCATTGTAAAAATGTGGTGTGCCCATGTTCTGTTTGGACACGTGTTATTGCTGATTGTATTTCTCTACATTTTTTCCTTCCAATTGTAAGACAGCGTGCATACCTTATCTAGTGCCCATCTTGGAAATACAAAGGTTTCCTTGATGCCTATTTTCCACTCTTTATATTTCACCAAAAGACACTAAACACATAACAAGCATTTGCAATGCAATGGGTCTCGCGTAAAGTTAAAGCTATGAGCTATTAGCGCTGTAACCTCCTAACCAGACTTTTCTTGCCACATAAACTGAAAATGAATGTTCATCAGAGAGGCATGTCTGTCTTGTGTTTAATAGTGAGGCCTCTGTGTCTTCTTGTGTTTAGTAGTGAGGTACCTGTGTATAGTATTGCGCACCGAGGCCTGTTTACCTGGTGTTCAGCATGGAGGCATGTCTGTCTCAAGTTTAGTGGTAAGGCCAGTGTGTCTATTGCCTAGCTCTGAATCCATTGAGCCTTGTCTGGGTCACCATATCTTGTGTGTGTTTATCATTGAAGCTTGTGTGTCACTATAGTTGGTGATTATCAGCAATGCCTGTGTTCACGAGGTCTGTGTTACTGTCTCATTGCACTGCTATATATAGCAGTGAGGTGAGTGTGACTACTGGAGTTTCAGGCAGATGGCATAATTTCGGGATGAGCTGCATGACTTGGGTGTGCCAGTGTGTCATGGCGCCTGAGTAATGTCCGAATGGTGCACTGTTGAGGTCTGTGGTTTTGTGTCACTCTCTCGGAGATGTGTCAGTGCCAGGTTTAACAGCGACATGAGTGCCTCAGGCATTTACTTCGAGCAAAAGACCCATATGGGAAACAAGGAGGAAGAGAAAAACGAAAAAGCGTCACCATTGGAGAAAGCAGAAAGCAGCAAGAGTGAGCCAAAGGGGCAAGGAGGAGAGCTTTGAGCACTGGGACTTTTTATTTATTTACAAATTAAGCACTGCAGCTGCCTTTAACACTGAACCCTGCAGCTGCTTTAGAAGGATATTCAAACCAGTACCTGAACACAGGCCTCCTGACAAGTCTCTCCAGTTTATGTATAGCGCAAACGTGACCCGGTGATATTGGAGCGCTTTACATTATTGAAAGACACATTCATTTGTTTTTTGATGGGCATTGGGACTGTGATTAAGGGATTTGCTGAGAATAGGACAATGAGCTGACGCTGCAACTTCAACCTGGTTCCCCAGCTCCAAAGTAGGGAACTCCGTTAAGTCATATCCTCTTACCTTCTGCACTGAGCCCCTGTAATGGATACCCTTCCAATGCTTTCAGCTGGCCTTTCTCCCCCCACAGTGCCACTCAGTGAATGTAGAGTGTGAAGGTATGACTACTGGAGTTGAAAGTGCTTCTGTATAGCCAGTGCTTAATTTGTGCACCAGCACTTTTTTTCAGGGCCGGCGCTTATTTTTCTGGCTCAGGCATTTTCTTCGGGAAAAAAGACACATGTGGGAAACACAGAGGAAGAGAAAAACGAAAAAGCGTCACCATTGGAGAAAGCAGAAAGCAGCAAGAGTGAGCTGAAGGGGCAGGGAGTGGCTTTAAATGGACCGAAGAGGCCCCTGTGTTTTCAGGATAACGATGCCTCAGTCCGTGTTCGCACATTTCATTGCAGCAGCCGTGTGTTTCAGAGGAGAGCTTTGAGCACCGGCATGTTTTTATTTACAAATGAAGCACTGCTTACAGCACTGCAGCTGCTTTTAACACTGAACACTGCAGCCGCTTTAGAAGGATATTCAAACCAGCACCTGAACATAGGCATGGCTGTAAACAGGAGCACACCCTGTTTCTGACTGGCCTCTTTCAGGCAGAGGTGTGAGCACTTTTTACAAAACAGACACATCAGCTCGTCGCTGGCATGAGAGTTCCATACACACAAACCACCCCATCCTCCTGACAAGTCTTTCCAGTTTATGTATAGCGCAAACTCGACCCGGTGATATTGGAGCGCTTTACATTATTGAAAGACACATTCACTCATTTTTTTGATGGGCACGGGCTGTGATCAAGGGATTTGCCGAGAATAGGACGTTGAGCAGACGCCGCGACTTGAACCTGGTTCCCCAGCTCCAAAGTAGGGAACTCCATAAAGTCACACCCACTCACCCTCTGCACTGAGCCCCTGTAATGGATACCCTTCCAATGCTAGCTGGCCCTTCTCCCCCCACAGGGCCACTCAGTGAATGTAGAGTGTGAAGGTATGACTACTGGAGTTGAAAGTGCTTCTGTATAGCCAGTGCTTAATTTGTGCACCAGCACATATTTTTCAGGGCCTCGCTTATTTTTCTGGCTCAGGCATTTACTTCGAGAAAAAGACACATATGGGAAACACAGAGGAAGAGAAAAACGAAAAAGCGTCACCAATGGAGAAAGCAGAAAGCAGCAAGAGTGAGCCAAAGGGGCAAGGAGTGGCTTTAAATGGACTGAAGAGGCCACCAGTGGTTTCAGGATGACGCTGCCCCAGTCCGTGTTCGCACATTTCATTGCAGCAGCCGTGTGTTTCAGAGGAGAGCTTTGAGCACCGGCACGTTTTTATTTACATATTAAGCACTGCTTATAGCACTGCAGCTGCCTTTAACACTGAACCCTTCAGCCGCTTTAGAAGGATATTCAAACCAGCACCTGAACACAGGCACGGCTGTAAAAAGGAGCACACCCCATTTCTAACTGGCCTCTTTCAGGCAGAGGTGTGAGTGCTCTTTACGAAACAGGCACATCAGCTCGTTCCTGGCATGAGATTTTCATACACACAAACCACCCCAGGCCTCCTGACAAGTCTTTCTAGTTTATGTATAGCGCAAACTTGACCCAGTGATATTGGAGCGCTTTACATTATTGAAAGACACATTAATTAATTTTTGGATGTACATGGGGACTGTGATTAAGGGATTTGCCGAGAATAGGACGTTGAGCAGACGCCGCGACTTGAACCTGGTTCCCCAGCTCAAAAGTAGGGAGCTCCGTTAGGTCACATCCTCTTACCTTCTGCACTGAGCCCCTGTAATGGATACCCTTCCAGTGCTAGCTGGCCCTTCTCCCCCCACAGCGCCACTCAGTGAATGCAGAGTGTGAAGATATGCCTACTGGAGTTGAAAGAGCTTCTATATAGCCAGTGCTTAATTTGTGCACCAGCACTATTTTTTTTAGGGCTGGCGCTTATTTTCTGGCTCAGGCATTTACTTAGAGAAAAAGACACATATGGGAAACAAGGAGGAAGAGAAAAACGAAAAAGCGTCACCATTGGAGAAAGCAGCAAGAGCGAGCCAAAGGGTCAAGGAGTGGCTTTAAATGGACTGAAGAGGCCCACAGTGGTTTCAGGATTACACTGCCTCAGTCCGTGTTCGCACGTTTCATTGCAGCAGCCGTGTGTTTCAGAGGAGAGTATTGAGCACCGACCTGGTGGTATAGCGCTTTACATAGATGCGCCGGATTAAAGTTACCCAACAGAAAAAACGTGAAGACTGTTCTGGTGTATAGCGCATTGATGAATGCAGTGCCACACAGAAGGAACCAATAACAACCAGGAACAACTATAGTACTGTTCTGTTGAATAGCGCGTACACGTACCTAGCGCCACACCAAAGTTTCCAACAACCAGAAAAGACATGAAGGCTTCGTTTTCCTCTAACCCCATAGATGAACGCAGTGCCACATCAAAGTTACCAACAACCACAACATGAGGACTCTGCTGTAGCGCATAGATGCACCCAGCGGCACATGAAATGTACGCAGTGAAATGTAGCGGGGAAAGTGCAATTATAATGTCACCGGTAAAAGTCACACTCCAATATTCATTTAGCACACACATACACATAAAAACAAGGATGTTGCGCTGACGGTGGAATGAACGGCATGAAGCTTTCTGGGAGCACAGCAAGCTAATTCATGCCAGTCTGAAACTGAAACCCGGCTCCATTCCCAAGTCGCAGCTGCACCTCACTTACAGTGCGAGTGGAATGAAGGCAGTATAGCATGAGCTTTCCGTGACCCTGCATGCACATTGCCATTATTATTGGCAGCAGATAAACGCTGTTCTAGCTGGCTGCATGGGTGAGTTAGCATTTCCAAACCATCCCTTTTCTCCAAACCCGTCCCGCATGCCCTTACCTAAGAAGCCGGAAATAAAGTACTCTTGCTTGCAGGTGTGGAAAATAGTAAGAGAACAAAGCATCGCATTGTGCCTTTTTTATACACATCCAATTGCATCCTCGTGGTATTCTGTTGGTGCTGCAGTATAATGACGTCACTTCCGGCGCTACCGGATGTGCGTAAAACCTTTGGGTCCACCTGAAGTTTAATTCAGGTATCTGCTAGAGGTGAGTGCATGCGGACTATTTTGGGATTTAAAAATAACTGTTTCTAATTGTGTCTGTGATGGGGCAGTTACAAGACTGTATCTCGCCATATATTATCTCTGACTACAATATTGTGATGAAGTAAAGCGCTGCAATGGTGTTGTACTAATATACCAGTATTAAGCAGGGACGCGCACCGAGCGTAAGTAGGTTTCAGTCAACAATTAAAATGTCAAGATGTAACACAGGTGATTAATGGACTTGCTGGAGAGAGCTCGAGTTTTGTCTAGTGCAAGTTTTGACTCATCATAAATGCAGATTAACATACCTGCTGCAAAGAACGTGTACCATGCAGGTCACAAAGTGCATAGAATGTAGGTCAGTGAGCTACTGCTTTTATTAGAGAGATCATTTAGTTACGTGCAGTTTATAAGTTAAAATACTAAAATAGAACAGTGAGCTAGAAACTGTTATAAAAGACTGGAAACTGCAAGATATAGGTGAGAGCCTTATGTTCTTTTTTCACAGCCCTTAAATGCTGAAAAAATGTTAATTGGGTACAAATCACAACTATGGTGGTACTTTTTAGGGTCAAACCTGCGAGTGCATGCGCTAGCGCATGCATCTCACTTGTGAGACTATGTTGTGTTAAGTAAAGGTGTTGGAGCCCACTTGTCGCTCACCATTTGATGGTTTGCGTGGCACTCTTCTTTACAGCCTGGTAATTCGTCAAGCCATGCCTGGCATCATTTCTGGTCCTCTATTTGGAGTATGTATCAAGCGCTCATTAATTAATTTTAATTAGTGCCCATCAGCTGCTCCCAACGTGATCGAGGTACTATTTCTTCTTTTTAACTTCTAGTGCACTGCAAACAGAAAGCTTGTGACCAGCAAAAATGTGCCCAGCAGGACAAACAAAATTGCAGTGTCTTATTTTTTAAAACAAAACAAGCTTTCTTTAATTTTGTTACGTCGTCTTTTCTCAGTTTCCACTCATGTTTTAATTTGTTTTTGCTTGTGGGCACTTTTATTAAAGGAGGACAATTAACTTGTTTGAAATATGCAAAACCTATTACATTGCAAATGCTTGATATAGTTTAAGTTTGCATTTCCCCAGATCAAACACTTAAACTATACTGCATACCAGTATGGATGACGTGACTCCTACACCATGTATTCCTCTGTCTTATGTAACACTTCCTATCCACTGATTTACACACATACAGTATGATTGATTTGCTTTCTTTATTGAGAACAAGGGTAGTGTCCCGCGTCAGCATCCTGTGGATCTAGCTGATTTGTTTATTTCCCCGCACTTAAAAAACAGATCTTAGTGAAATGTTGTTCGTAAATCGCTGCCAGCTACAAATGTGCACTACATAAAAACTGAATAAAGGTGTTTGGTAGAAAATGTGTGCTGACACAGTGATCCCACACAGAAATGTGAGGAAAATGTGTTTTATTTTTAAGCTAACTTGGAGGTTTGCAGGGGATTATAGGGAAGAACAGGTTGGATGATCTATGCAAGTCACACCTTCCTGGACTCCCCCAGGCATCTAGTTTTCAGAAATGTTTGGGTTTGGTAGGTTTCCCTAGATGGCCGCCGAGCCCAGGACCAAGAACGCAGGTTACCCCCTTACAAAGCCAGGTTGTTTTGTAATACATTTTGTACAAATGTTGAATAGGCTAATCATTTTTCAGGCCATTGGAAGCAGTCAAAATGATGCCCGTGAATAAAGGAGGACAACTTGGAAAAGGAAATAAACGGGGACCATACAAAAAGTGGTTAACAGAGGTAAGCTCACATCATGAAACATTGCACCAACTCTGTTCAAATCACACTTCAGTCTACAATACTGATTTACTCACAAAGGCCAGTAACCTCAGAAACTCACCAAACTTACAGGCACCCATTTTATCAGCCTTAAACAATGAAATGGTGCAGTAATTGTAACATGGGAATGGGGTTAAATTGTCCAGTTTTGAGGACACGTTAACCTAGTAAGCCACAAGACCAACTTCTCTGATTTGTATGAAGCAAAATCAATACAACCACACTCATCCTTAAGAACGTTATTGTACCAGGACATTATTTGTTTATTCTCAAGTCTCATCCTAGTTCCCTGCACATGAGATGAATGCACACAAGACACAAAATACTTCATGCTGGAAGTACAAGAATTGCTCTATAAGTGGAACTTTTGGAAGCCGTAAAATGTCCTGTGCTACACATTACCAAGTGCAGAATAGTATTAATTGTCACTTATCTGCATGATTGCAATCGGAGCATTTCATTGAAGAAGGGGATGGCAACATTATACAGTATACAGTACCAAAGAAAGTAAAATAAGGATCCTTGCAGACCTCAAACAGAGCAGATGACATTCTCCTCAAAGGTGCAGTATGAAACTACAAACTCATTTTTTACTGCTTGCGTTAATTTGATACATGAAAATATATTGCTGAAAGGTTGTCACCTAGAAAAATAGAAGTCCTCATCAACCCACCTTCATGTTCTGTTTTCACAAATGTTATTGGTTGTTGACCCATGTTATATTTGAAATTTAAATGTATTTAATATGTATACAAATGTTTTTTCTTTTGTTATAGTTCTTCACACATTACCTTCTGCAGAGCAGTATACATTACATTCAGACAACACTACAGTGTTACCAAATTATACCCCACCAGTAGAAGAGACAGATGAAGATCCAATGGACAGTGTTTGGGATACGCTTTGCACCAGCTTAAAAGGTGAACTGCATGCTCAACTCAAAGATGATTTAATTAATTATTCAGATTCTGCTTTTGAACAACTTATGGATCAAGTTGGATATACCATTCAAAATGAGTATGAAGAAATTGAAGTTTGTATCTGTCAAGCCAATACCACAGATGATCCAACTTATGGATCAAGTTGGATATACCATTCAAAATGAGTATGAAGAAATTGAAGTTTGTTCCCGTCAAGCCAATACCACAGATGAATCAGCACCTATTTTTGAAGGCTCCAGCAAATGTTTGGGGGTGGACATACTATTGCTTTGTTGCTTCATTATTCGTTTCCGCTTGAGCGATGAGGCAGCTGGCTACATGCTGAATCTCATTTATTTGCTCTTACCACGTGATAATAGAATGTTCAGAACTATGTATCACCTTCACAAATATATTAAAAGTGTTAAAGCCCATAGTATTACTTACTACTGTGCCACTTGCTATACACATGTTGATAAAAACACTCAGACCTGTCCGAACCAACATTGTGTGAAAAATTTGACTCAAAGTGACTCTGTGTCTTATTTCATTCAGCATAGCCTAATTGCGCAGTTACAGACTATGGTGGTCATTACAACCCTGGCGGACGGTGTTAAAGCGGCGGTAAGACCGCCAACAGGCCAGCGGTAAAAAATGTGCAATTACGACTGTGGTGGAAACCGCCAACAAAGACAGCTACTTTAACACTCTGACCGCCACGGAGGTACAAACAAACAGCACAGCGGTCACCGCCAACAGACAGACGGGAGACAATGTACCACCCACACTATTATGACAGGCCAATCCGCCACCTTTTCCGGGGTGGATTCACCGCACATAAAAACATGGCGGAAACTGGAATTTCGAAGGGAAAACGCTCACCTCTACACACTCCACGAGTAACGAGGACACCATGGAACTGGAACTCCAAATTCTCTCTGCAATAGTCTTCCTGCTCCTCTACCAGGAGCACGAACGCTGGCGGCGAAGACCACGGTGAGTACTGCACCTACGACACAGGGGAGGGGGGAGGGAAAAAACATGGACACACACACGCAACACGTCGCCCCCCCACCCCCACCCTCACCCACTACAACACACATACTAATACATCATGATACATTACAGTTACACCCCAACCCCCCCAGAAGAATGCAAAGACCAAAGAAAATGAGTGTAACCATCGGAATATATTAAAAACAAGTAGGCAGAAATATATATATACACAATGTACAAAATAAATACCAGGCATAGTAGTCCAGGTACTGCACAAAGAAAGTCCGTGGAAAACTGGGACCACACGGTATGGGCGAGGCCCACACAAGATCCCCGACCATGATGTAGAGAACACTGCAGGGGCATCAGAGAGCAAGAAAACAGACACAGAAGCCCCCTGCACTACGCCGCGCTCTTGGACTCCACTGTTCAATTCCTGGGAAATGGCCTACAAGGCTATGGACGACATCTGCACACATAGATGACACAGGGGCATGAATAGCTGTACTTGGCACTCTACAGAGGTGGGTTGCCACAGGGTCTGCCTTACGGAGGGGCTTTTCCTAAGGGACTCGCCCTGGCCTAGGGAAACCCACAGCCCACATCCCCCACCCAGACACCTCGTAATGCGCGCAAAGTCAGCTGAATGAGAGTGTACTCACCCCCTTGTGTCTGCTGTGATGCCCTCAAGCGCCCATCCAACTCCGGGTAGGTCACAGCCAGGATCTTAAACATCAGGGGGGTCATGGTGCGACGGCACCCCTCCCACATTGGGAAACCATCCCCAGCTGAGCCTCCGCCGTCTTCTTGCTCCAGCGGCGAATGTCCTCCCATTTTTTACAGCAGTGGGTGCTCCGTCTGTGGTAGACCCCCAGGGTCTGGACGTCCTTGGCGATGGCATGCCAAATATCTTTCTTCTGGTGGGCGCTGACCTACATGAAATGTACAGGGGAAAAAGAGAAGTTATTACCAACTGCACCATCAAACTGATTGGCCCCCATCCCTACCCTTGCCATGTGGCACATGCATTCAACATCTTTCATGCATGCAGCAGTCTGCCCCCTTCCTTCTTACATCCAGCCCTCTCCACACTGGCATAGCCCATACAACATGCTCCCTGTGTACTTACCTGTTTGTCTGGAGGACCGTAGAGTAGCTTGTACTGGGGGAGGACCCCATCAACGAGTTTCTCCAACTCCTCCGATGTGAAGGCAGGGGCCCTTTCCCCAGACACTCGAGGCATTGTCTCTGCCAGACCGAGGTCACAGCAGCACTTGCAGTGTAGGTCCTCTCCTGTCAAAGATCAGGTATCGAGTGATTGAACAGATAGAAAATGGCGGTCACCTCCGCGGCGGTGCATAGCGTCACCACCGGCGTACATCGTCATTGGCTCCTGGGACCCATAGGTCTTCGACCGCCTACCGCGACGGTGTACAACGCCAGCGCAGTTACCTCACATCCCATTGTACCACTTTAGAGGTCAGGCAGCCGCCATTTCAGGGGCCCACATGGCTTCATTTTCAACTGCGTCACACAGACCTAGGCCTAGACTCAACACACATACAGGCCACCTTTTGTGTATGAATGGTGTTCTGTGTAAACTGTGGGTACGTACCTCTGAGTTGTTTGACTCTGTGCTCGCTGTTGTCCTTCATAGGCACCGTCCGCTGGGACATGTGAGGAGATGGCGGCATCCTCCGGTGTACCAACCGTTGGTGGACCTGTCGGCAATGGAGGAGCAACATTTTGATTATCACATACAGGCTTGACAGTGCCACAATCCAGGAGCTGTGTACCCAGTTGGAGCCAGACCTGATGTCAGCAATCCACCATCCCACAGGAATCCCCCCTCAAGTGCAGGTGCTGTCAGTACTCCATTTCCTTGCAAGTGGCTCATTTCAAACAACTGTGGCCATGGCATCAGGGATGTTCCAGCCTATGTTTTCCAGCGTATTGTCCAGAGTGTTGTCTGCCCTTCTTAAACACATGCGGAGCTACATCGTTTTCCCTCAGGTGGAAGATTTGCCTACAGTGAAAGTTGATTTCTATGCCCTGGGACATATCCCCAACATCATAGGTGCCATTGATGGGACACATGTGGCTTTGCCCCCCCTCCACAGGTGTGAACAGGTGTACAGAAACCGGAAGAGTTATCATTCCATGAATGTACAGATGATATGTTTGGCTGACCAGTACATCTCCCATGTGAATGCCATGTTCCCTGGCTCAGTGCATGACGCCTACATCCTGCGGAATAGCAGCATCCCTTATGTGATGGGTCAACTCCAGAGGCACCGTGTGTGGCTATTAGGTGAGCACCTGGAACAAGTCAGTGGGAATGGTTGTCTGGGTCTGGGGATATCCGTACAGGTTAGTGTGCGTCTGACAGTTGTCCCTCACCATCTGCAGGTGACTCTGGTTACCCCAACCTGACATGGCTACTAACCCCAGTGAGGAATCCCAGGACAAGGGCAGAGGAACGCTACAATGAGGCCCATGGGCGAACTAGAAGGGTGATCGAGCGGACCTTCGGATTCCTGAAGGCCAGGTTCAGGTGCCTCCATATGACAGGTGGATCCCTATTCTACTCACCAAAGAAGGTGTGCCAGATCATCGTGGCCTGCTGTATGCTTCACAACTTGGCTTTGCGACGACAGGTGCCTTTTCTGCAGGAGGATGGTCCAGATGGCGGTGTTGTGGCAGCTGTGAAGCCTGTGGACAGTGAAGACGAGGAAGCAGAGGAAGAAGACATGCACAACAGGAACTCAGTGATCCTGCAATATTTCCAGTGAGACACAGGTAAGAATACAAACCTGCCTACTACATGTACTTTAACACTACTACCTCTCTACTGTCTGTCATTTTCACCCAGTGTATAGTCACTGAGTTGTCACTTTCCCTTACGATTTCACAGATGGTGGTCCCACTGTGTGACATCTGCTTAGATTCCTCATGGACTAGAGCTGTGTGACATAGGTATGTTGACATTACTATTTAAAAACCATTTTGTCACAGTAATTGCTAATACACTATTTCGAAATCACAGACAGACTCCAGATCGTTTTGTGCTTTAGGTGTGTTTATTTAAGTGCTCAATATTGGAGGGGCTAGTGAAATGGTGAGGGGTGATGGCAGAGGAATGTCCATGGAAGAGTCCAGTCTATTAGTCTCAAAGGTGCATTGCCCATATGGGCATAGGAAGTGGAGATGGGGCAGTTTTAGTATGGACAGGGTGACAAAGTGGGACAGTAGGATAACAATCAGGGTGGTCTCATTTCTTGGCGGGGGTCTTGGCATTGTGCTCTGTCTTTGTCCTGGATCTCAGGGACCGTTTGCGGGATGGTTCTCCCTCTGCAGGGGGTGGGGTGCTGGTGTGGTGGTCCTGTGGTGGGGCGTCCCGTCCACTAGCGCCGGCAGAGGTGGTGGGCAGTTCATCGTCCATGCTAGTGTCAGGGGCTCCTTGTAGTGCCACAGTGTCCCTCCTGGTGTTCACAAGTTCCTTCAGCACCCCTACGATGGTGCCCAGGGTGGAGCTGACGGTTCTGAGTTCCTCCCTGAAGCCCATAAACTGTTCCTCCTGCAGGCACTGGGTCTCCTGAAACTTGGCCAGTACCGTTGCCATCGTCTCCTGGGAGTGGTGGTAGGCTCCCATGATGGAGGAGAGGGCCTCCTGGAGAGTGGGTTCCCTTGGCCTGTCCGCCCCCTGCCGCACAGCAGCCCTCCCAGTTCCCCTGTGTTCCTGGGCCTCCGTCCCCTGGACCGTGTGCCCACTACCACTGCCCCCAGGTCCCTGTTGTTGGTGGGGTGATGGGTTATCCTGGGTTCCCTGTAGTGGTGGACACACAGCTGATTGATGTGTCCTGGGGACGGAGGTATGGGCCCGCTAGATGGGTGCTATGCTGGTGTTTCCAGAGGGTGGAAGGTCTGTAGTGGCCTGTGACTGTATGATGGGAACCGACTGTCCCTTGGTCCCCGATGGGCCGGGCTGGTCATCTAGATCCAGTTGGACAGAGCTGCTGTCATCACTGTGGGCCTCTTCTGTTGGTGGTGTGGACATGTGTGGACCCTCCTGTCCGGTGACGTTGGGTAGGGGTCCTGCAGGGGTATAAAAGGATGGTTATTACATCTGTGTGTGTCATGGTGTGCAATGTGTGGGTGACCGTGTACCCTAGTGCTTGCATTCCTGTGTGGAATCTTGTGTGATGATGGTTTAGGGGGTTGTATGGGTATGTGCAGTGGCCATGCTTTAGTGATGGGTGTCCATGCTTTGTTGTTTCATGCAGGGCTTGGTGTTGGGATGGGTGGTTTGTGATGTTGGGACATATGTGAGGAGTTGGTGTGCTGGGGGTGAGGGTGGGGGTATGTAATAGCATGCAGGTAGGGTGGGGGTATAATCATTGAGATTTGACTTACCAGAGTCCATTCCTCCAGCTACTCCTGCGAGGCCCTCAGGATGCAGAATCGCCAAGACCTGCTCCTCCCATGTTGTTAGTTGTGGGGGAGGAGGTGGGGGTCCGCCGCCAGTCCGCTGAACTGCCAGGTGGTGTCTTGAGACCATGGAACGCACCTTCCCCCGTAGGTCGTGACACCTCTTTCTGATGTCCTCCCGATTTCTTGGGTGCTGTCCCACTGGGTTGACCCTGTCCACTATTCTTCGCCATAGCTCCATCTTCCTTGCAATGGAGGTGTGTTGCACCTGTGATCCAAATAGCTGTGGCTCTACCTGGATGATTTCCTCCACCATGACCCTGAGCTCCTCCTCCTAGAATCTGGGGTGTCTTTGACTTGCCATGGGGGTGGTGTAGGTGATGTGTGGGGTGGAGTGTGCGGTGATAAGGGTGGTGATATGTAGTGGTTTGTTGTGTGACGTGCGTGGAAGTTGTGTGGGTGATGGTGTTGTGTGCCTGTGGATGCTAGTTTGTTGATGGTGGTGTCTCACTCTGGCCTTCAGATAGCCATGCCAGGATAGTTTGCTTTTGCAGGGGCCACCTCTAGTGATAAATCCAAGACTAGCACCAGTTTGGATTTATCATTCTGAGTTGTTTGATGCCAAACAACTCAGGGTTCCGAGTGGCCATCATATAGCTGGGAAACTCGTGCTGATCAGTGTCCAGCACATGTATCAAAATTGCTGCTCTGTTCACTCACCATTTCCCAGGTTTGGCAAGGACACAGTGAGGGCATATTGCTCAAGCAGCTATGCCCTCACATATAATATGGAGCACCCTGCCTTAGAGCTGTAAGGCCTGCCAGAGGGGTGGCACCCATAGTAAATGCAGTGTATGGTGGACAGGGCACACAGGCAGTGTGCCATGTCGAGTTTTACTTTGGGTTTGCAGCTGGATGCATGGCCTTATGGGGTGGCACAATCAGTAATGATTCCTGCAGGGGCCTACCCATAGTACGCATGCCCTTGGGCACCTAGGTGCCCCTTTACTAGGGACTTATAGTGGTAGCTAAGGGTGTAGCCAATTGTGCCAATGCATCACAACAGATTTAGGAAACGAGCTCTGGCCCAGGGATCCTGGTTAGCAGGGGCCATGGGCACTACAATTTCTAGGACACATCAACACCAGGCAAAAAGTGGGGGGACAACCATGTCAAAAAGAGGCCCTTTCTCAGTGAGGTGGAGAGAATGGTTTTACGTCTTTATGGACTAATACCCTAACATCAAAACTGTCTTATTAAAGTTCATGTAATGCTTTCCCTTGAAAGTTTGATGCATCATGCCAATCAGCAAAGAGATACAGAGGCATATTTATGAGCCCCTTGCGCTACCGTTGTGTCACTTTTTGTGATGCAACGGCAGCACAAACCTCAAAATCATATCTATGAGGCCACACAAAGCCACTTTGTGTGACATTGAATCCCCTCATAGATATGGAGTAAGACAAGGCAGCGTAAATCGTTGTATTGCCTTACTTTTCACAAAAGAGGGGTTTCATAGGAGTTGCGTGGGTGTTCCCACCCAACACCCATGGATTTTGACACATCCTCAGATGTAAACTGGGGGATATGCCAAAACCTTACAGCGTTCGGCAGCATTCACAGAAAGAGGAAAAAGGCTCTCAGGATTGTTTGTGTGCAGAAAGGTGTCCCTTCCTGCACAAAAACAATCCTGCTTATAATGCAGATACTCTTTCACCATGGCACAAGGGTGCCTGCATTGGCGTTAGCCTGCCAAAATAGCACCAGCGCAGTGGGAAAAGACAGGAATGCGCCATAAACTATATATGTGGTGCATTTCTGCCCTTTTCTTTTCACGCAGGGCAGCGTAGTAAGGTGACCTGCTGCTCTGCCCTGCACCAAAGGTCCATAAATATTGGCCACGGTATGTACTGTGTTGTCTACTAGACCAAGAGATGCACAGGAGGTTTCATCTGCACAGCTACAATGCAAATTATCCACCTTTAAATATTGACATCTGGAAATATTTGGGCCCAGATTTATACTCTGTTTGCGCTGAATTAGCATCATTTTTTTACGCTAATTCAGTGCAAACTTAACTCCATGTTTATATTTTGATGCTAGACTAGACATAATCCCTCTGGATGATTTGTAAAACTCACTTGTTCAATGTTATGGACTGCCAGTGGGGCAGGTGATGAGGAATCCTGCCTCCCACTAAGTTCTCATGCTGGTAAGAGGGCAAGCTAAAGGGGTTTTGGATGCTTCAGCTTCTGGGAGGGTGGCAGACGGGCCTAACCTCTTGTTGGTGGCTCTATATGGTCTGTGGGAACTGCGTCCATGGCCACCAAAGGCTGGGAAACCTATTGGCCTTGGTGGCTGGAATGGAAAGGATGCATTTGGTAGACCCTACTACAGCCATTGAACTGGCAAAGGGCAGACTGGGGTTCATGGTGGGCCAAGGATATGCACAAATACCTTTCCGTAGCTCTACTGTCTTTAAAAAAACTTCAGCACTGAGTCTGCCTTTTCACCAAACAGGTGAGAACCTGCAAAGGACATCTCCATGAGGGAAGCCTGGACAACCCCTGATGAACCAGTGGTTCTCAACCAGGCATAGCGTCTGAGTGTTATCAAGGACAAAATTGCTCTGCCTAACAATTTGGTCACGTCCAGTCCACTTCTGATGGTGAAGTCTGCTGTATCTCACCCATCAGCAATAGCTTTAGTGAGTATGACTCAGGCCTCCTTCAAGACCATGGGCTTCACTTGCACAACACAGTGTGGGTGAATTGGAGCAAAAGGCATGCAATGTTCAATGACAGCAGTGGTAGTCTGGCAGAAGAGAACATCCTCTTGCTGAAGGTATCCAGAATTTTGGCTTCCCTATCCAGTGGAGTGGAAGGGAACATGACAGGGCCAACTCAGGAAGTGGAGGCTTGAATCACCAAGCTTTTCGGTTGGAGTGCTGGGTGAGGAAACTGGGATCCCCAGGAGGAGGGAGATGTCCCTGGACAAACGTCCCGTGTACAGGAGCCCCTATGCTGCACTTGAAGACATCTACAAAGACATTGGTGAACGGGATGAGAGGTTCTGTGGGTACGACTCCCGGCTAAAGCACCTGTTTCAACACGTTCATCTTGACTGACACTGAGGGCAGCGTAAAGTCCAAGAACTCAGCAGACTTCAACACCGCCTCTGCAAAAGAGGCTCACTCCCCTGTAGGCACAGTAGTAAGAGAGACCAAGCCAGTTTCTAGTGAGGTGTCCAAACTACTGGCATCACCACTTCTGCATACCATTTGTCCTCTGATTTGTCAAGGAGGTGGTGGAATTCAGAAGGGTCTTCAGACCCCTCCCAATTCTCCCACTCCCAAGGTCTATCAAAGGAAAAGGGCACTGGCTCTGATTTGGAAAACATAGTCCCGGCCAGCTCCGGAGTCTGCAGAGGGAGACACCAATCCAGCTCCATAACGGAGTTGGGAATGACAATGGGGTAGGAGCCGCCGCAGGGTGTCAGTGGTGCCAGGAACGACAGCACTGGTGTGGGTCCCATTGAAAGTCACAGTCTCCCAGACGGAGACGCTCTAGGTCCAGCACTAGATCCGTGAGGCAAAATTGGTGCTGAGGGCACGCCCACCAGTGGGAATCCAACAGGGGCCCCTCCCATATCCATGCAGCCCAAAAGTGCATTGCATCCTAACACTCCACGAGTTGGGCAGAGGTCACTCTAAGAAAATCTGTGATGCATGGAATGGACTCACCCACAGGGTCTGCAGTGGAGCGAGGTCTCAATTATTGTTGTCTCTGTCCCTCATCAAAGGACTTGGACGGGTGTAGTGAAGTCAAGGAGTGCATCGACTTCTTGGACTTCTTACACTTGTGGGACTGGGATGATGACTTGGATTGGCATGACAATCATCAGAAGCAACTCCGCAAGTGATCTTGGGACCTTCTGAGTGACAGAGATCGAGAACATCGCAGGTTTGACTCACACTCGGTGGTGAGGAGCTTTATGGAGCTTTCCCACACTGCCTTCGGATTCATGATGCAGCAGTCCTCTAATGGTCTTAGAGCTGAGGTCCCACTCCAAGCACACAAACAAACCAAGAGTGGGTCCATCACAGACATCTGCCTATGACAGGCAACAGAGGGTTTGAAATTCATTGGTTTCTTAGAGGACATCCCCACCACACCAGGAGAAATTATGTCAACAAAATGTCAAAAAAGTAAGTCATAAATTTGTGTGGGAGTCGCTCTCTCCTTATCTGGGCTGACTGGCATGGAAAGAAAAGAACTGATGTAAGCTTGCTGGTGTGTCACCTACATAGGTACCAAGCACATAATTTTCAATACAGATGACACTGAACTGGAGTTAACTAACAATGCCACCTACCAGTGTGCAAGGGTACTACTCAAGATTTTCCATATCCAATCTGATGCCTGAGGATTATTGTAAGGTAATTTGTGACTAGAAGTCTCTATCAGATTGAATATTCAAAAATACACTTTCCGTCTCTCAAACTCTTCCAGCTGAGCATGGAGGCTCAGCAATGCAACTCTTGCGATCCTTCTGTTCAGTGCTGTCATGCAGGGGTGCTGAGAATGCAGTTGGGAGGAGAAGTCCATAATGTCTTCTGCTTACATTTGAGCCTAGCAATGGAGGTCCTCCTAGTGCTAACAGCAGAACTTCTCCAAGTGGGTCTCCCCCCCAAAAGAAGATCAAAGCATGGCGATGTTGCACTAGATTTAGGCCCATGCGGAATTACTCAACTCAGTCTCTGGACCCCATAAAGCTTAGGGTACTTTTGGAAGCCCTCCCACTATTTATTTCTAAGTCCTCTCAGTAAATGGACGGGCCTTTTCATCACGTCCCTCAGCCATGTTGAGGTTTAGATTATTTGCAAGGAGCAGCAGGATGGAAGAGGATGGTGTTGGGTGAAGAGAGCAACTTAGAATGACCACAGAATGGCTGACTTCCTCTTCCTGTATATCATTTACTGTTTGCTGCAGTAGGCGGAGGTCTCCCCCCAACAGCTGACCCTCCACTTGGGATGCGGGCAGCTACTTCCCAGTCGGGGTGGAGGCCTGAACAGTCGGCATGGAGATTTCCACATGTGGGAAGAAACGTATGCATGTGGAGGATCTACCTCCATGTGCAATTCAAGGAAATATTAGGAATTCAGGGACCGGCCCCTAGATGGATCGCCTCCTTCCTCTCTGACAGAACACGAGTCAGACTTCCACTATACACCTCTGAAACCAAGAAGCTTGTTTGCAGAGTCCCTCAAGGATACTTCCTCATCCCAACCCTTTTCAACAAATACATGGCACCACTCACCCAAATCAGCAAAATTTAACTCCTATGCCGATAATACACAGCTCATTCTCTCTGTCACTGACAAGATCAACACCACCAGGACTAAATTCAACTCCTGCAAGACCAACTGGGCCAGCTAGATGAAGGAGTACTGTCTAAAACTCAACACGTACAAAACAGAGATCCTGATCTTTGGAAATAGGAGCTCTTCATGGGACTCCTTCAGGTGGCCAGCCAAACTGTTACCCACACCCAACCCTACAGACCACATCAGAAAGCTTGGTATCATCCAAGAAGATGAACTCACAATGAATAAACAGGTGAACACAGCGATCTCATCCTGATTCCTCATTCTCAGAATACTCTGCTAGATTTTCAAATAGCCCCCACATACACAAAACACCCAGGCC
The DNA here is from genome assembly GCF_031143425.1 of Pleurodeles waltl. Lineage (NCBI taxonomy): Eukaryota > Metazoa > Chordata > Amphibia > Caudata > Salamandridae > Pleurodeles > Pleurodeles waltl. The sequence goes on from NC_090440.1 coordinate 1,862,359,382, forward strand.
CTCATAACCAGCAAACTAGATTACGGCATTGCACTCTACATTCCATCTCCAATCAGCTCACTTAAAAACTCCAGACCATCCAAATCACTGCTGTCAAACTGATGCTAAACGTCCACAGAAGCACTCACATTATTCCCCAACTCACAGAACTACACTTGCTACCCCTCCAGAAACATTGCCAATTCAAGCTGCCTGTTCATGCCTACAAAGCCCTCCACAACATTGGACCTGTGTACCTCAATGTCCGCCTTCAACTCTATCATCCAACCAGACAGCTACGCTCTGCCTCACTTGCCTTTGCATGTATACCCCGCATCTGCAGAAGCAATTTAGGAGGGCACTTCTTCTCCTACATCACAGCCAAGACCTGGAATGAACTCGCTAAACATTTCAGAACCGCCCCTTCGCTACTCAACTTCTGCAAGAAATTTGAAGACCTGGCTGATTAACTAGGAGCTCCCTAAGGTGCTTAAAATAATGGCCTGTGTAGATATGTGTGCCCTATTGTACCTTTTCTGAGGTAGTGTGTCTAGACATCTGTAGGGTGTGAGGAGAGAGAGCATACATGGCATCACCTGAAACAAACACACGTAAAATGCTTAAAAAGCATCATGCCTACAAACATGAAGTGAATGTGTGAGTAATGTGTGTATTGTCATGTAGTGATTAAGAATGTTAGAAATGGTACCCCACTTACCATTGAGCCACAGGTCACTAAAATCCCAGCAACAAAGTGACATGCAGATGGTGACTGTCGAAAGATGTAGCTGTAGTATGTGCTTCCGTGAAAGGCAGTGTGCACATCAGTGAAGGAGCCCTGGCATTGCAGACAGTTTGCACATTGATGAGGTGCCAATGATATCTGCTGCAGAAAAGGTTTCTTGTGTAGTGAGCTGGCTGAAATGCCACATAGGTGCTGTCAATGGCAACTAGAAAACAAGAGAATTGGGCAAAGGCATACAATTCCCTTGCTACCCTTGCCTTTAGCATGGTGATAAAAGGAGTACCCTTCTGTTAATGCATCTCAATACCTATTGCAAGCATCGAGATTAGCCTGCCTGTGAGGTGCTGTCGTAGTTTGGACTCTTGCTCTGAGCAAGACTGCTGGTCTCAGGATGACAGTACTTTAGTTTGTAGGTGACTAAGTTCCTTCCTACAACTAGTTGTAACTGTTGTCCAAACCTTACCGGCTCACTAGCAGTACCTCACCCGAAACATAATAGTAAAAGGTGATTTGTAGCAGTCGCTTACGCATGGACTCAAAGTAAGATCTCTCAGGGTTGTCGTGGTTAAACGGAAATTACCCTTTTCTCACAGATTTATTATGTCTCATACAAACAAAGGCAATAACACAGATGCAGTAAAGTTATAATAGTTTTTATTCAACATAACTGCAATTTGCGATAAGTTGCATGAACTGCAATGATTAGGATAATGAATATACCAAGCAACAGGATTGTGAAGAGGAGAGTCATTGTTATAAAGACCCCCACCATTATGCAATATATGAAAGAAATATATGTATATGTATATGTATAAAATGGAATAAGCCCTAATACCTTAAGGTGAGTAAGTATAACCTCCTACCTATAAAAGGAGAGCTGGGTTCATTAAACCTAATCTGACAAAACTGTGTCCATGAGAGAAGCCCCCAACCCTCATTACCTTGGAATGAGGTCTCTATCTCAGACTCCGCAGGGACACGAAGACTGGGTCAGCGTCAAGATGACTGCAACATCGGTATCAGCTATGGTGGCGATGCCCTCTGATAGGAATCCCTCTGATTATCTGTCTAAAAGTGTGTTGTATTTATACAGATTTACAAGGTCCCCTGACATAAGTGTTATTCATAACAATAGATAACAGGCATGCTTGGGACGGCAATTAATATCAACAATCCCTCGAAAGCATAGAGAGGGAAAATCCCTAAGTGTGAATGCCTACTGTATGTTTGTCTTTCGTGCTTGATCTTGACGCCTTGGCGCAGTGGCACTGATAATAGAACCCATAACAAGTGGCCTAACTATAAACAAGGCCGCCATTTTAAAGAAAATAAATAATTAAATGGACTAAGACAGAGCAAGCTGAGTAGGTTAAAAGTCACTGGGTGACGGGGGCACGAGTCTACAAGCCTACGGCTAAGCTAACTCCTGTTATCCCGTTAAAACAAACTAGGATTCACTACACCCTCCCCATTGCAGTAACAGGTATGACGAAGGGAAAGAAATCCAAAATGTTAAAAAAGCTGCTACTGAACTAAAAAGCCAAAAAACGAAAACTCAAGAGAAAATCATTTCTGTGTGTAAAAATTCGTCCAAAAAACATACAGAGATTTTAATATCAACCATGACAAGTAAATCAAACGTTTAATATAATTGCATATTTTAGAACCGGGAACTGGTAAGCAAATGTTATCAAATTATGTGCTATACGCAGGATCTTGAAGAATGTCATCGAAGTCACCATTCAAGGATCTTAAAAAAGAGTCAACATCATCTGATGTGAAATTGAGAGCTGGACGGACAAACGGATCCACAGAGCAGAAGTGAGCCATATTCATCGGTGTATCGACACTCGCTGCAGCGTCCTTATCCATGTTAGATTGTATAACAGAAGGCTCATAGGTGGCCTCGTGGAGCAACCGTAGTCTCAAGGGGCATGACCGTGTATGAACCCTCATCGGGGACATCAGCAGTTCGTGGTCCACAGGAGATGTAGGTGCAACAGCAAGACAGACCATAGGCAGATGTTGAAAGAGACACCATATGCAGCGGAACACCGGTTGTACACACCATAGTAGAGGCCGAAATGACAATGACCAGTCAAATTCCAGTTCCACCAGCAAAGGTGTACCGAAGATCCGAACCATGCGTTCACGGCACAGCGGTGTTGACAGGAGTGGCTCCATTGCTCTGTGTCGCTGGAAAAAAACAACCACCGCGAATCAGAAAAAATAGCAATAGTAGTCCGCCAATTAAAGCCAAAATAATTGGAAAGCCACCAAACACACTGGAAAAGAGAGAATGGATGGCTGATGGGATGACTCCGAAGACAGTCTGGAAGATGGACACAAAACCAGACCCGACAGCCTTAAAGAAATGAACAATCCCAGTAGTGCTCGAAGCATTGAATATTCTGGATACCAACTCTCCAAAGTGTTTGCGGACATCGGTTTTTAAAAGGGATTGTATCTCGGCTGATGATCTCGCAATCTGGAGAGCATACGCCTCTTTTGCGGATGTCAAGGCGACCTGTTTTTGAAACAATAGCGCCTTCAGTCTGCTCAACTTGTCATAGTTCACATTAATAGTATCAATGTGGGGCCACATTTCAGATACTTGTATCTCTCGTGTGGGGGGAAACAAAACATGGCCACAACACGTAACGACCTTCGTGACTGAGATCGCGTAGGCAATTCCAGGTCGCAAGCCGCAACAGCTGTCTTCGCTCAGTAGAACATAACTCCCATTAGAGAGTACATGAAACACTGAACGAATCAAAGGGACGGGAGTACCCTTCAGAAAACAGGCCAAATTTGTGACCCCCGCATTGCAAAGACCGTGAAGAGACACCTGTTTGCATGTCATGGAATGACGAACAGTAGTCTCACATTCACTTCCGCTAAGAAAGACCTCCTGTTCGCCGTTCAGACCTCGATACTCAAAGGGCAACTCCCACTCTTCCTTAATAAAGCTATCTCCCAGCCGCTCATATCGTCCCACTGCAAGATGTTTCAGGCAGTTCGAGAAACGAAAGGTTGAAAACGGTAAATTAATTATGCCGTGTAACAGCCAAATAGTTGAAGGACTTTCTGCTACCGTGAAGGGCAACTTATCTTATTTCTCTACTTGAAGCAAGGTGAAACGAGCCTCCCTTTTAGCCATTGTCTCTTGTTCCCTGGAAAAATTAAAAGCAGCGAATAGTTCACTTCCATTAATATATTTCCTTGGAATGTGGCCACTTCTCAGTGTCTGTAATGCCCAACCCAGCTGCATGATGGAACGTAGCTGTGTTTGCCCATGATATAACCGGGACAAATCAGTCCGAGTGATATCAATAGCAGATGACACTATATTCGACAGTGAATAAATCCTGTTTGATAGCGTGTTCATGCCATTGTCGACAACAGCCAATGTTTTTTCCAAATTCTCCTTATCAAGTTGCCGTAAACGTGCAGCAGCCTCAATCTGAGAAAGTTTCCAAATTTCATTATACATAGCATATAAAAACCGTTTTGACACTGTTTCCTAGGACCTAATAGGAAATCTTGTAATTCTATACTATCAGAAAGAGTGTTCAGGTGTCGTCTGTACCCATTGCTGGCACAGCTTACCCACACTGTATGTTGTAATTATACCAGTAAGTTGACCTGACAGAAAGCAAGGGTCTGGTCTATGAATGGAAAAACCCCTCAAAGACTTCAAAAAACGCCTTTGACACTCATCAGTGTCCGTGGGCCATACCAACCATCCCCCGGGACGGGAAAGTGAATAATTATAGGCACCAGCATTAACCAATGCATCTAGCCTTTCTTCAGAAACATTTAGATACTGTTGCAAATCTTTAAATTTTGTCGGTGTAGGAATTTTGGGCGTGTTTAGATCCTTAATTTTTGCCAATCCCAGACGTGATGTCTGCTCAACAGTGTCATTCAAAAAAATAATTTGCACAGGAATTAAGCAAGCCTGAAACAAAGCCTTCCTACCCTGTATTTGCCAATCTTGTGTTCCCCATACACTCTTCATATCGATAGTGTTCTTCCAATATTCATAACCTTCAATCGAGAGTCGGGAAACAAAGCCATCTGAATAAATCAATTTTGTATCTGTTAGCAAGAGTTTTCTAAATTGTGTTTCAGGTAATTTAAAATAATATGATTTAGCATTCTTCGTATCATGCCCAGAAAAGTATGTGAATTTGTCACTGTAATACTTTGGACTCCCCACCCGTGGTGTTGAACAGTGTTCCCATTGTGTGTAGTTAAAGAGAGGCCTATATCTAGTTGCACGGTGCAGGTAGTGATGTCCCCAATTATTATAGCAGAACATTTCCCCATAATTGATTGTATAATCATATACATCATCACTTCCAAAAGCAGAGTAGTCCTTCATTTCAGTTAGCATGGAATCAACTGTTTGGACATCCCAATCATCAGAGACAACATTAGGTGTAATAACATCAGACATAGAAATCTTGAATACGTATGGTATTTGAATTATCTCTGTAGGCCCGTATGTATCGAACGGAACTTTGTCCCAAACAATCCCATCGGGAATTGGAATAGCTGTGATATTGACAGGGGACAAATCACGTCGGACCTTATGTGATGAATGATGTGGTGTTAAAATTACATCAACAGGCTCCACTGAGGTGCGATCAGCAATATAGTGACCATTAATTAGTAAAAAGAAAACAGTCACAAAACCAATCCATAAAAATAATGCAATAAATGTCAAACAGAACCAGAGATAGTTCCATGGATATATAAAATAGTTCTTCTTAAGCCATTGATAGAATTTGCAACCTCTCGAAAGTTTGTCAGTCTCAGTTGAGGATGAATCTGAAGAAAAATCATCAATGTCTACAAAATAACCAGAGGAATTCTCCACAAACACCGGACCCATCGAAGTCTCATCCACTGGTCGTGGGAGTTCTTGATAGACAACGTTATTAGTCGTGGAAGTGTTAGTGTAGAATACAGCCAAATCCTGTAGCGGGGTGTTCTCCGAAGTTGTTACTGGAACCAACAAAAGTTCATTTTCCGCCCTCCCCATGGTCGAGGAAGTGTCCGGAACAGCAGCTGACATAGTTGCGTAGTCAGTAGTAGCGATAGTCATCCTACTATGTAGAGGGATGTCCTGTTGGGTAGTGAGAGGGGATCGGGAACTACCCAAGGGACCTCCTGGTCTACTGTGAAGAATCGGCCACATGGTGTAATTTGATGTCATCAATTGAGATGAACCTGCTTGATTTGGAACCAGACAAAGGTGGAAGGATGACAGTCCTGGTGCCTTGTATTCCCAAGACCGGTACAGGTGCTCTGTATGATGGACCAAACTCTTTTTTCACAGCGATCTTCTCACAAACCAGATCCCCAAGGTTAGGAATCCAGCCAGTCGAAGTTTTCGCCAAGTCCCTTATTCCCAAGGTGGCAGCACTTGCAGATGGTTTATCATCACGGAATTGTTGAAGCTCCTGTAAAACAGCGAGACGTTCTTTTATGTCAAATGGTGTGTCTGCTGCCACCATACCAGGGTCATCAAGATCGGGGACATACATGGGTGTCCCAAAGAGAACCTCATATGCAGACTTTCCCCCCAAGGACCGTCTTGGCAGATTATTCAGTGCTCTCTGGACCCCATATAGGTGATGTAACCAACTGCGGCCTGAACCTAATACTCAAGCTGTTAAGGACTGCTTTAGATCACGATTCCGCCTCTCCACGACTGAATTTCCCTCGGGATGGTATGGTGAGGAGTAATGGAGTTCAACACCCATCGTCCTCATGGTGTCCCTGAAAGCCTTAGAGGCAAATGCAGGGCCCTGGTCCAAATGGAATTCTGCAACTGCATATGTACCGATAAAGATCAGCAAATCTTTTATAACAGTCAGGGCGTCAGCCGACCGCTGTGGCCATACCCACAGGAATCTAGAACAGGAATCTACAGCCACTAAAATGTATCTGTATGCACCATCAGGTTGTAAGGGACCACAATGGTCCAGGTACACACAATGGAGTGGCTTGTCTGACACTAAGAGAGATGTCTGTGGAGGGCGTTTGATATTTTAGCCCTTAATCTGCTGACAAATGTCACAGCAAAGGACATACTGTTTAGTCCGTCTGCATAGACCAGGCCACCAGTATCGTTGTTGTAAAATGGTGATAGTGGCCTGTATACCAGCATGTGCAGAAGCGACACCCTCATGTGCAGCTGTAATCAGCTCCAATCTTTGGTCTTCATTTGGGATCACTCGATCACCAACATCAGGAATTGTTGCAAAAGCAACATTCTGTGCACTGATATGATTGGTATAGTTCATAGGGTATCCTTTCGGAAGGGTCTAGCCTGCAGCCGAGGCTTTAACGGCAATCAGTATTTCATTATCCAACCTCATCCGAGAACGAGTCACTGCAGCCACAGAAGCCGTAGCTACTGATGCTTTGGCTGCTTCGTCAGCCAATGTATTACCAGCAACATGTATTCCTATACGTTGGTGCCCTAATGTATGAACTACATGGACACATGGCAGCTTATCCTTAAGATCAGCCACCCTTCCCCACAATATCTTGTGTTTAATGGTGTTCCCTTTAGAATCTCTAAACCCGTTCATCTTCCAATGATTAAGGTATTCATTGTATGACTGAACACAGTAATATGAATCACAGACGATCAACGTCTGTGTCCCTGGCTCTGAATGTTCGAGCACTAGAAGAAGAGCCTTAAGCTCGGCCAACTGGGTTGTGCAGTCTCCTAAGGTCTGCGTGTAGGTATTATGAGGATGGAAAACTCCGTCTTCCATTACCCCGCACACGGCTGCGCAAGCTGCCGAGTATTGATGTTTAGTACCCACAGGCGGTTGTGCCGATCCGTCAGTATAAATGATGGTATCATAACTGTCTATTGGCAATATGTGTAAAGGAGCGGGGTACTCCTGTTCATACTGGAGAAATTCTTGCGTCTGAAGTCTTGGGTCAAACACATAATCAACATCAGTGGCGGTCAGAGACGTTGCCCATTGAATCCAGCGTGGATGTAATGCCTTAGCGTTTGGAACGCTCGCTTTAGTGACAGCCTCTAAGGCCGGCACTGGGGAGACAACAATTATGCGCTTCCCCTGGGCAAGTGGTCTCTCCTTTATGACGGCCATCTGAACTGCTGTCAGAATTTTTTCAGTAGGAGCAAAACGTTTCTCTGCATTGGAGTACAAATGTGATTTGTATGCTATTGGCACTGTGTCACCCTCATTAAAGGTGACATATGTAAACCCAAGGGCACCAGCTATTATTCTGATGACCAAGTTCGTTTTGTTGTCACGTGTGTACAAGTGTCTAGCTTCCAGCATGTCTTGTTGTATATCCCTAAGGATGTGTGTGTGTTCAATTGTCCATTGCCTGCTAGAAAAATTGGGCTGTATTAAGTCATATAGTGGTTTGATGCGTTCAGCATAATCTGGAATGTAAGTTCTGCCAAAATTAAAGAAACCCAGTAGTGACTGTAATTTTTTAAGCGTGTTCGGAGGCTGTAGCTGAGCACATTTTTCTAGGAAGTGCAGGGCCAGGCTCTTCCCCTCATTTGATAGCTCATATCCCAGGAACAATACACTAAAATAAGCTATCTTGCTTTTCTTAAAATTAAATTTATATCCGAAAGCAGCAAATCCCACAATTATCCGGTCGACTCTTGCAAGATGAATGTCAAGGGTGTCATCAGTGAGATAGATATCATCCACATATGATAATGCCTTGCGATCTAGCTCATGCAATATTGATGTTACACGAGCCGAAAACAGCCCTGGGCTGTTTTTATAGCCATGGGGTAAACGACAAAAGCGTTTCTGAGAGCCAAAGGAAAATGCACTTAGGTCTCTACTTTCATGTGCTAAATTCTGGCAGAAAAATCCATTAGATATATCCCATGTAGTTTTGTATTTTTTGCGCACTATATTATTTATCAGCGCTGTGCTGTGTGAATGTTGTATAGCATATGTGCCTGTATGACTATTCAAGTGTCTATAATCAACCACTATTCTATATGAATGATCAGGTTTTGCAACGGGAAATAGCGGATTATTCATTGCCGATGTACAGGGCTCAACTACTCCCTGGTATTCAAGTTGTGACAGTATCTCCGTCACTGGAGCTTTCGCTTCATGTTTAACAGGGTATTGTGGCTGCGGGTGTGGTGGAGACCGAACGGGAATAACATGACAAGGAGAGTCCTTGTCCCAACCTACATGATTACGGTATAATGCAGGTGCCTGCGCTAAAGCCCATTCAGCAGCATAAGCTTTTTTGTCTGCCTCTGGAACAAGATTGGAGAAAGAAGGCAAAATGACATCTTCGCCATGCGGGAGCTTGCGGACATGTTCAGGTGGCCAATCTCTCTTGGCCAACAGGATATCACTAGTAAGATCATCCCAGAATATTACACTAATAATGCGTTTCACGTCTCTCTCTATCTGAATTGTTAAATCATAAACCCGATCGGGTGGGAGAACGCGGCCATCCGCTGTTTCAACTGCGATGTAATCGCTAGTTGCTGTCACAACCAGATGATCTTTCAGATTCTGGCGACATATCGTGACCTCTGCCGCGCTGTGCAACAGAGTCACTGCCCACCTCTTGTTCCTCAACAGCGTTCTCAATACTACTGGCATTTTTAATGGTCAGTGCTGCCACTTTCTTCTTTTTAAATTGTGGCTTTTGCTGCGGAGCCTTTTCTTCTTTTTTAATGGTAGACTGTGGCGAGTCTTTCTTTTCTTTCACGTATTCCGGACGTCGATCTTGACGGCCCCCTCTCTCGCTACGTCTATCCGGTGCTTCCTGAAAGGAACGAGAAGGACGTGAATCAGTATATCTGTCTGGAGTTCTAATGTTATCCCTATTCCTGAGATTATACCTCCTTTCGGAGTACTCCAGATGTGGAGAATCAGCTCTTTTATTTCTCCTATTTTTGAAATCTTTTTGTTTGTCCCAGTGCTTTTTAGAGCCCTCTTGTGCTTGCTTTGTACCTTCCTTATGGGTGGTACTTGGTACGTCCAATTTTTTAGGTTTGGCTCCCAGCCCATCCCGTCCTATACTAGTATAGGTATCAGATATTATTTTCGGTAGATGTCTCTCCTGTTCCACATGTGGAGTTTCCCGGAGACGCTGGCGTATCGCCAGTGCCATTGCTTCCCCTTTAATATTACTTAATATTATCGAGGAGACTGCGTCAAAGTTACGCATCAATTTCATCCCCAGATCTAGGGCCGGTGCAGCCCCATGCTCATTTTGTATTTGTTTCAACACTTCAGGTAAATTGGCAAGCGTAGGGGTACCATGTGTGGTAGTATAAACGGCAGCGAAGACTGTACCCCAAGTGGCACATTCATCCACCGAGGGAACCATCCCAAACGGCAAGCACATAGTGAGCAATCTATGTTTCTCCTGTGGCCCCGTATGGGGGAACACAGCTTCCAGCTGATTTGTTTTCTGAGCAATCCAGAACGGTATTTTTTCTCGATCCGAGGGCACTTTACCCATAATGGTATGCACCGTTTGTGGATTAATCCCAGTAGACAATTGATATCCACCAGCAACTGGTGGTGCTGGACGCGCTGGTGTAGTGTTCAATGTCCGCATTATGAACTGAACCAAACATCTATATAATGCCACTAATTCATTATATAATATCCTTAAATCTACAACCGGCATAGTCTGTATGCCTGGATGAGGTGTATATGTGGCAAACATAGGCCAAGTAGGCCCTTCATTACTTAAGGGTCCTAGCCTCACCCGTCGTAGTACATGTGGTAGGGGCCTTCAAACCAGTTCTGATGCTCTTGATATGTGAGCGATATTTCATGATACTGGTATGCTTCGTATCGTACTGGTACGTCCGCAATGTCATATGTGTGAAATGTGTGCGTTCGTTGGTCAGCCTCAGGAAAGGCAACCCAACAGTAAAATGTTTCAGTTTGGTATGCTTCAGTTGCTTCGATAATCAAAGTAACCTCCCCGCCCTCTTCCGTAAGGCCATGCGCTAATAAATGTTGTGTAAGTGCATGTCTAGCATTTGCAGGAATGTCAATGGTATTAGCCATAGTTGTTTAAGAGAAACGGAACACCAAAAATAAGGGAAGTTTTTCCTTTTGTGAGTTCGAGCTCGAACAACCTACAGCCTAATTAGGGGTTACCTGTTCGGCTTGAGGAGGATTCTCCCAAAGACCACGGACGTCTCCGTATAATGGTACTGAGGGTACCTGTTGTCTGTGAGACAGTGATAGTCAGGGTATCCGTAAATTAGTGCCTAAACACCATCGTTGGTTGGACTCTTGCTCTGAGCAAGACTGCTGGTCTCAGGATGACAGTACTTTCGTTTGTAGGTGACTAAGTTCCTTCCTACAACTAGTTGTAACTGTTGTCCAAACCTTACCGGCTTACTAGCAGTACCTCACCCGAAACATAATAGTAAAAGGTGAATTGTAGCAGTCGCTTACGCATGGACTCAAAGTAAGATATCTCAGGGTTGTCTTGGTTAAACGGAAATTACCCTTTTCTCGCAGATTTATTATGTCTCATACAAACAAAGGCAATAACACAGATGCAGTAAAGTTATAATAGTTTTTATTCAACATAACAGCAATTTGCGATAAGTTGCATGAACTGCAATGATTAGGATAATGAATATACCAAGCAACAGGATTGTGAAGAGGAGATTCATTGTTATAAAGACCCCCACCATTATGCAATATATGAAAGAAATATATGTATATGTATAAAATGGAATAAGCCCTAATACCCTAAGGAGAGTAAGTATAACCTCCTACCTATAAAAGGAGAGCTGGGTTCGTTAAACCTAATCTGCCAAAACTGTGTCCATGAGAGAAGCCCCCAACCCTTGTTACCTTGGAATGAGGTCTCTATCTCAGACTCCGCAGGGACACGAAGACTGGGTCAGCGTCAAGATGACTGCAACATCGGTATCAGCGATGCCCTCTGGTCGGAATCCCTCTGATTATCTGTCTAAAAGTGTGTTGTATTTATACAGATTTACAAGGTCCCCTGACATAAGTGTTATTCATAACAATAGATAACAGGCATGCTTGGGACGGCAATTAATATTAACAATCCCTCGAAAGTATAGAGAGGGAAAATCCCTAAGTGTGAATGCCTACTGTATGTTTGTCTTTCGTGCTTGATCTTGACGCCTTGGCGCAGTGACACTGATAATAGAACCCATAACAAGTGGCCTAACTATAAACAAGGCCGCCATTTTAAAGAAAATAAATAATTAAATGGACTAAGACAGAGCAAGCTAAGTAGGTTAAAAGTCACTGGGTGACGGGGGCACGAGTCTACAAGCCTACAGCTAAGCTAACTCCTGTTATCCCGTTAAAACAAACTAGTATTCACTACAGTGCCAACGTTGTCAGAGGTAGCACTCTGGAAGCCAGTATTTGAACATAGCCAGGGATAGTCAGGGGACAGGCTGCAGGTGAATCAGGGTCCTGCTCACAGTCTGCGAACCATTTCAAGGATCACATCAGGTGAGAAGCAGAATCTGGCAAAAACAGCTTCCCTTTACATCCCAAATATGTTGATCCTTAGCATGCGAAGTCTACATCTCTGCCACAAATAATTATTCCTAAAAATTAAGAGCAAACCAGAAAACATGTTCACTGACATTGTGAAGGCAGCAAAAGTTGTTAGGTGTGTCAGTGCATTTGTTATGTGGTCAGCCCTGCTGTTTTTGGTTGGTGTTGAAATGTGATTTAGCTGGACCTAGGTGGTGGAGCTGAGAACAATCCCTCTTTCATTACCAGGTGTGTAGCAACTGTTGGTATCCTTGTTATATAAATCTTCAGCATTTGCTGTTAAGTGAAACATAAAACATCAAATAACAATGTATATATCTTTGTTCTAACACTAAAGATGATTTTCTTTTAAGAAAAAAAAATTAAAAATTTGACTAGAAAAACAATCATACTAGGAATTTATGGGATGATTGAAATAAAATAATAATTACATTAAACAGGATGTCATTGAGTTTCACTAACTTGGATATTCAAAAAAGAAAAAAGAAATATTCCTTTATCTTTCTGTAACTTTCTCTAGTTATGTGTGCCTTCATTATTCTCTATGGGAGTGTGAAAAGTTTTGTCTGTGGTAACTTTAAAAGTGCATTGAATATCAATGGAGTTACTCTTTTTGTGGATGTGCCTTTGTGCCTCCTTAAATCCTTCCTTAGTCCTACCTAAACCACTTCCATTTTGTAGTACATAGGCCCCATTTTCCAGGCACACCCCCTGTTCCTCTGCATTTACTACAAACAATGTATGCCTGTGTGTGCAGACATCTCCACAGTATGGCCATTTGTAGTACGTGAGTAGTTCTATTGTAGTATTGCTAAATGCACAACAAAGTGCAGTTTGTGGATAAGCCACTTAATTTGTAGCTTTCAATTATAAATTCCTTCACATTTATAGAGCGCTTTAAATCTTTCAATTTATTATTTTTTAATATATATGTACTTTATAAATCTCTAATATTTAATTTTCCAAACAGTTGTGGACCCTATTGTTAGGTGTCATAGACTAAAAGTGATCTGCAGACCACATCGTAAGAAACGCTGTTCTAGGGCAGCAGTTGTTCACCTTTTGACTTCTTATGCTATTGTGTAGCCATTTTAGTTATAGCTTCATACACGTTATATTAGCGAACTAGGCCTGCTGCTGTGCTCTTTAACCTATATATATTTTACTTTTATAGCCACATTTGTGGTCTTGTTTTATTTCTCTCTATCTAGCTGCTCTTTGCCTAGGTCAGCATTGTGTTCTTAAACAAGACATTTCTTTCACTCTGTGCTTTTCTCAAGGCTGCAGTAAGATAGGTTGCTGGTAAACGTGGTAAAGCTTTGTCTCTAGTGTTCATAGAAACATACACGTCCTTAAGTAGGGACATTTTATCAGAACATCAGCTGTTTTTATAATAAAACACTTCTCTGTCCCATACACGATAGAGGGAGAATCTAGCCAGATGAGCAGAACTGTATGCTGATTGCTGAACGCTTCGCTAGAGCTGCTTATGTAGACTACAGGCCTCTTGCTCAGGTATGAGGGATGAGGTCTTCCTAGGGAAACCTAAAGGGCAGAAATAGAGCTTAACCTACTGTGCTCTACCATAGCCTAGGTAGGAATTATTTTAATGGTTCTAGTGACAATAAAGTAGCGCTATTTTTATGCTTTACTCCCCTGTTCACTATTTTAATCCTGTCATGCTTCATCGTCCTGGTTATTGCAGTGCATGCTTTATTATCTAAGATGCAGTTGCTTCATTAAAACTTTTATTGAAATATATACTGCCTCTGATTGTCCTTGTATATGTGAGGCTAATGTAACTGAGAGAAACGGATGCGATCTGAGTGTCCACGATTTCCCTGAGGAATCAATTGTGTCATGCGCTCTGCTGCCCAATCATCCCTGCTCTTAGGTAGAGATGAAGCACTGCTAGTTAGCTGAAGCAAAACCTGTATTAGGCCGACAGGTGTCACCTAGGTTCAGACTCAGTCCCCCACAGCGCAAGTGATTCTGCCACCCAAATCCAGTAGTCTTATTAGGATAATGAGAGCCTTCGCGACATGGCGCCACCAACGTTTGCAACACAAAAGAATGATGGACGGAGTGCTGAACAATGCAAACACTCACCCCCAGTCAGTGATCCGGGTTTAATTCAACGTTCTTTTGCTCACCATGCCCAGCCCAAACTGCCAAGCCAGGTCCTCACTATACCAGAAACAAGCATCCTGGGACCGATTTCAGTGTTTCACCCTTCATCAGCTAGGCTAGCTTGAATCCAGTGGCACAGTGAGCAAGGGACCCACGTCTGGGCATACCCTTCCCACTTAGGGCAACTTTAGCAACACAAAAGGATGATGGACGGTGTGCTGAACAATGCAAACACTCACCCCCAGTCACAGATCTGGGTTTAATCCATTGTTCCTTTGCTCACCATGCCACCCCAGTTTGGACCCAGCCATATGCAAATCAGTCTTGACCCTGTCCCTCATGGGAACAGTCCAGCCTGAACTGCCAAGCCAGGTCCTCACTGGACCAGAAACAAGCATCCTGGGACCAGTTTCAGGGTTTCACCCTTCATCAGCCAGACTAGCTTGAATCCAGTGGCACAGTGAGCAAGGGACCCACGTCTGGGCATACCCTTCCCACTTACGGCAACTTTAGCAACACAAAAGGATGATGGACGGAGTGCTGAACAATGCATACACTCACCCCCAGTCACAGATCTGGGTTTAATCCATCGTTCTTTTGCTCACCATGCCACCCCATTTTTTTATTTTGTGATTTTGCTTTGTGCCACTAACGTTTGGTCTGGCTCTAATTGTCAGGTTCTCCTGAGTATCTCTGTCTCACTACATACAAAGACACCTCAGTACTATATACGGAGACGTCCGCAGTATTGACAATTTTCCTCCTCAGCTAAGTAGGGAGTACCTAGCTAACGCTGTAGGTTGTTTAAGCTTGAACCATTAAAAGGATAATCCCAATTTGGTGTGCTTATCTCTGAACAGAATTTACCATTCGTTATGGCGCATCTGCAACAGGTAGCAATTGTAGTTAATATACGACCCCCCCTTACTGCACATTTACTGGCACATGGTCTAACGGCACAGGGGGGTCCAGTTACATTCGTTGTTGAGGTTCATCCAGCCTATAGAACAGAAATGTTCTATTCTTGGGTCACATTTCCAGCAGTTGATGGGAACACAAATACATTTCATCACTGCAAATATACCTGCACAATACAGAGCATATGCATATCTAGAAATACCTCTATCATATCAAGAACATAATAATTGGTTTGATGGCGCCCTACCCCATACAACTTTACACATTAGGTTAGGTCCTCTAAGTAATGATGGTTCCAACTGACCTTTATTGGCCACATAAACACCCCATCCTGATGCAGCAACCTTGACGGAAGCTGAAGTCCGCTGCTTATATGCTGAGCTGACAGAAATATACAGACGATTAGACCAGTTTGTAATGCAAACATTAAATACAAACCCAGCATGTGCTGCACTGGTGCAACCACATGCAGGCATTAATCGCCGGCTGTACTGTACTGTACTGTAAAGTACCGGCCAAACGCGAAGAAATTCCATTTTGGTTAGCTAAAGAAATAAACACACTGGAAGCAGTATTTTCCCATGCTGGACCTCAGGATAAGCATAGGATATTAACTATGTGCTTGCCATTTGGGATGGTTCCCATAATCGAGAACTGCAATACTTGAGTCATGGTATTTGCCACACTCTGTACTATCGCACATGGTACACTGACACTTGCCGGTGTCCCGGCCCTGGATTTGGGGATGCAACTAATGGGCAGTTTTGCCACAGTATCCTCAATTATATTAAGTAACCTGAAAGGGGAAGGAGTTGCACTAGCGGTGTGCATGCATCGCCGAGTCTTTCCTCCACAGGATCAAGAACTTGAGCTGCCAAAGATCATCGTGGAGACCTACTCGAGCATTGATCGAGATAGTCTGTGGGCCAGACCCACAAAACCACAGTTACAGGCTAAATCTAATAAAGATTCTACTAAGCAAGCTCCTGAGGGTGCTAAGAAATGCTGTGATAAAAAAACAACAAACCCCTAAAAAGAAAGAGGAGAATCTCCACATACGGAGACCCCACAGAATAGATATAATCTTGGAAATAGAGATAATATAAAAACACCTGACAGATATCAAAATACTGATATGCGCCAATCTTGTTCCTTTCAGGACTCACCGGAAAAATGCTGTGAGAGAAGTGGGTGGTCAGAGCGAAGAACTGAGTACGTGAAACCGAGACAGAAATCACAGCGCTCAACAGAAGTTTCTGTTAAAAAATAAGAGAAACTTCCCCAACAGAAACCCCAATATAAAAAGAAAAAAAGTGGCAGCAATTGCAGTTTGTCATGCCACTCAAGAAGAGGGCTCTATTGAAGAACAAGAAGTGGGCATTAGAGCCATTAGACAGTGAGGCAGAGGTCACAATAGTTACCCCAAATCTTCTGGAGCATCTGGAGGTGAAAGCAACTGATGACTTTCTTCAAGTAGAAACTGTGGACATGAGTGTCTCCACGCCTGATAGGGTGTACAAACTAAGGTTGCAGTTAGAAGGAGACATTGAGCGTACAATCAACACAATCTTTTGGGACTGCTTTGTAAATATATATGATATCCTACTGGCCAAAAGGGATTGGCCACCTGAATTTGTCTGTACTTGCCCATATGGGGAAGATGTTATCAAACCTTCTTTCTCACCCCTTTTTCCCGATGAGCTTGCAGAATCCTGCGCCATCGATAAGGCATTGGCGCAGGCAGCCACGTTATTTAGCAACCACGTTGGATGCGATAAAGATTCCGCCTATCATGTAAAGCTTATTAAAAATCAACCCTAACCACAACCAGTATCCAGTAAAACACGATGCAAAAGCACCCGTGAGGGAAATCCTCACACAAATGGAGTACCAGGGCGTAATTGAAACCTGCGTCTCACCAATGAATAATCCCTTATTTCCATTAGGTAAACCGTACCATTTGTACAGAATAGTCTTAGACTACAGACATTTAAACAATCGTACTTGCACATATGCTATACAAAACTCACAAAGCACAGTGCTCATGAACAACATGGTGTGCAAAAAATACAAAACAACACTGGACATTTCCAATGGTTTCTTCTGCCAAAATATAGCTCCTGAAAGTAGGGACTTAACAAGTTTCAGTGCACTAGGCTCACAAAAAACATTCTGTTGTTTACCCCAAGGGTACAAGAACAATCCAGGACTGTTCGCGGCTCAGGTGACTTCAATATTGAACGACATTAACCCTGAAGCATTGTCCTATGTAGATTATATTAATCTTATGGATGATGAATTACTGCAACATCTAAGATGGGTAGCCCTCATTGTTGTGGGATTTGCCGAATGGGGCTATAAGTTCAATTTAAAAAAAAAAAAAAATAGCCTTCCTTAGCGTCCTGTTTCTGGGATGTGAGCTATGAAGTGAAAGAAAGAGCCTAGTGCCACAATTCTTGGAAAAAATGCGCACAGTTACAACCTCCAAATAGAATTTAAAAAACTCCAATCCTAATAGGGTTTCCTAAATGTTGGCAGAATTTACATTCCAGATTACACATCATGCATAAAACCTTTATATGACTTAATACGTCCTGACTTTTCCAGTAAATTCTGGACAGTCAAATACACACGCATTCTCAGAGCTTTGCAAACAGACATGCTTGCAGCACAACACTTAAACACAAGGGACAACAAAAATCATCTGGTCATCAGAGTAATTGCTGGTGCCATTGATTTCACCTATGTAACATTTAATGAGGGTGAGACCGACCCAACTGCATACAAATCACATTTGTTTTCATCAGCAGAACAACGCTTTGCTCTCACTGAGAAAATTCTCACTGCTGTTCAGATGGCTGTCATCAAAGAAAGACCACTAGCCCAAGGGAAATGCATTATTGTCGTATCTCCAATTGCAGCCCTTGAGGCTGGTACCAAAGCCAGCGTTCCAAACGCTAAAGCTATACATTCACCATGGATTCAATGGGCAACAACTTTGACAGCCACTGATGTTGACTACATTTTTGACCCAAAGTTACAACCCCAAGAATTTTGGCAATCTCAACTAGAATACCCAGTTCCAGCAAAAACATTGCCTATTGATCAATATCAGAGTAATGTACACAACCTGCAATAGGCACAAAACACCAATACTCCACTGCTTGCGCAGTCGAAAGTGGCTACATGAAGAAAAATAAATTTTGTCCCCAGACGACATTTACGTAAACCCTGGGGGATTGCACAGCACAGCTAGCAGAGCTAAAGGCTCTGGTTATGGCACTGGAACACACAGATCCTGCACAGCTACCACTGAGGTGCATTTTTATACTCAGTTTGCTCCGGATTTGTGTTATTTTTTCTTTTCCACTCACAGAGAGCCGTGCAGGGAAAAGATCGACATGACTCTGATCCGCTGCTGAAGAAATGACACGCCGCCGGCTCCGCGGCTGAAAATCAAAGCTCGCCGGAAACGCAACCGAAGAATCAACGCACGTAGCTGGAAAAACAACGCATAGAATCGCTGACGGAGGCTGGGAGATCGCAACCCATGCTGCGTGGTTTTTTGGTTCATCGTGCGGCTGGATTTCCAACGCAAGTACCGCTGGCCGTGTAAAAACAACGCAAGGCCTACCCGGACACGAGAATGCTGACTGGATCGACGCACCTCTCTCCTGCAGAGAGAAGAAACAACGCACCCAATCTGACGAAAGGAGAGACAATGCAAGATCCCACTCGTGAGTGTAACCGATGCATCGCAAGCCCCTTCGTGATGCACACTCACCCGTGCAGGGTTATTTTTGACGCACCCAAGGTACGTTTTCACGATAACCATGTTAGTGTGTGTTTTTAACTACATAAAGACTCTTTTTGCTTTTTAATTGATAACTTCACTAGTGTATTGTGGATTTTTGTCGTTTTGGTCTTGTTTTGTTTAGATAAATATTTTCTATTTTTCTAAACCTGTGTTGTGTCATTTTGTAGTGTTTTTATTGAGTTACTGTGTGTGTTGGCACAAATACTTGACACCTAGCACTCTGATGTTAAGCCTACTGCTCTGCCAGGCTACCAAGGGGGTAAGCAGGGGTTAGCTGAGGGTGATTCTCTTTTACCCTGACTAGAGTGAGGGTCCTTGCTTGAACAGGGGGTAACCTGACGGTCAACCAAAGACCCTATTTCTAATATTAGTGGTCAGCGGTTGGAATTGGACTTGTATTTGTACTTGACATACAGTGATTAAGTGTACACTACTATTTTGATTTCAGACCACTACGTGACCATATACTACTTGTCTTGTGATTTAGCTTTTTCTCTTAAGGACTTCTTTTTGTTCTGCTTCCATGATTTTGCTGATCCCTTGACTGATTCTTTTTACTTCATTGGGAACTTACTTTCTGCATTTGGAACTTTGCACTTGTGACCATCATGTCTCAATCTGGAGATGCAACAGCTGGAGCTGTGTTTGAAATAGGGAAACTGAAGGAGTACTCAGTTGCGCAATTGAAACGGTTCCTTAAAGATCTTGACTGACCCACTGAGAGCTCCACCATGGAGGGGGAGCTGCAAAAGACACAAAGGGCCTGGGTGACAGTCAAGGAGGCTGGAGGGCACACAGAGGAGGAGGATGTGGGTGGGGAAGTGTAGAGGATACACAGTGGTATAGTGCAGGTACCTGTTACGCCTGGGGGGTCCCCAGGAGGGGTAGCAGGGTGTCACCCAAGGGTCTGACTCCTGAAGAGTTACAGGACAGACAGGCAGAGAGGGCTCACCAGTTGAAGTTCAAGGAGTTGAGGATGCAATGGGAGAAGGAGTTGGAAGAAAGGAGGAGGGACTTGAAGATCAAAAAGAGGATTTGGGCTTATGAGCTCAAAATGAAGGTGCTTGAAGTCATGAGGGCTGAGTCCAGCTGGAATGGAGGCAGCAACAATTTTGCATCCAGTGCTGCTGAAGAAGTGCACATGGCCAGAGATGTGGTGCCCTACTTGAAGGAGGGAGTTAACACACGCCAGGAGGTTCAAGGGTATGAGGTAGCTCCAGTGATGCACAGGGTCCCTGAGGTGGATTGGGGAACGGTCAGGGGGAGTCATATTCCTACTGGTGGGAGGGACACTCTACTGACTCTAGGTGAGAGTGACAGGGAGAGGGGTTCCCCGCAGGAAGAAGTCCTGGTTATGGAGTGTGAAGACATCCCAGAAGAGTGTGAGTTGAGTATCAGGGACAGTCAGGTACTGTGTCACCAGTCTCAGGAGGGTGATGTGGGGTGTTTTTTCAAGGCAGAGTCACTGGATGGTTGGGTGAAGGGTACTTTGGTTAATTCATGTGAGGGGCTGTGTGATGTAATTGCTGGAGAGCATATGTCTAATCCTTATTTTCCAGAGCTAAGCCAACACCAGGTGGAGTATGAGTTCTCTGCCCCAGGGAGCTTACAATGGAGGTAGACTTCTGGGTGAGTACTAGAGAGTCTGAAGAGGCATTTGGGGGTGCTTTTGAGAGGAGTGGTCTAGCTATTTCCCAACCAGGTGAGGTAGGGAAGGATTGTAGTGTCCCAGTATAGTGGGATGGGTGAGGGACCCCATGTCCAGTCTCAGAGGGGAGGGAATGGGGATGGGCTGAGGCCCAAGGTGCTCGAGATCAAGTCCCAGGTCCTGGAGGGTTCCATGAGGGAACACCACGAGGGGAGCCTAGTCTGTACCATAGGGCCATCTGTTGCGGGAGACCCCACAGTGTCAGGAGAGCTTGGGGGGGCGGCTGAAGTCAGCGTCCCACCAGTTCTGGTGTCTGGCGGTACCACTCCTAGTGAGGGGGTGCAGAAGTCCAGACAGAGTGTTGAGAGGGGGTTGCGGACCCCAGTCGAGAACCTGGAGTGTCATGGGTCAGCTCTGAGAACAGAGCCCCCCAAGAATGACCTTGGTGAGACCATTTCTGGGTTGGGGGGAATCCATACTCGGGATGGGCAGAGGTCAGGAGACCTGCGCCAGCCAGACTCTTGTGTGGCCCTTGGGGTTGGTGTGTCCCTGGAGGGGGGTAAGTGTGCCCCCCCCCGGAAGTCCTTGTGTGCCTGGCAGTGGTCCAACAGCAGGGTGGTGATTCTGGGTAGGATAACCAGGTTCAGAGGGTAAATTCTAACCAGGTGGGGGGGTATGTGGGCCCCCCAGGAAGTCCTGAGTTGCCAGGCCATGATCCAGTCTGAGGGTACAGACCCTGGACTGGAGGATCAGGTGCAGGGGGTAAACCCTGACCTGAAGGGGGGGTTTGCCCAACCCCTGGTACCCACTACAAACCAGGCCAGCCTCCTACAATGCTGCACACAGCTACACACACAGAAAGAGACAATTGGCCATCAAAAAGCATATGTCTAGGGCGGTGTACCATACAGCACAGATAGATCCACCTCCACATGGCAGATAGCCAAGTACCCTGTGTAGGAGGCTGGCCTGGTTTGTAGTGTGTGCCTTGGGTGCTTACACCTTATCCCAGGTCCAGTTATCCCTTATTAGTGAAGTAGTAGTGTTCTAGCAGTTTAGGCTGATAGAGGTAGCTATAGCAGAGCAGCTTAGGCTAAACTAGGAGACATGCAAAGCTCATGCAATACCACTTATAGTTACACAGTACTTATACACAAGTAAAGACAATACTCAGTGTTACCAAACATAAAGCTATTTATTTGGGTGACACAGTACCAAAAATATCTTAGAGACAAAACTCCTTCTGGAGGTAAGTATTATACACAATATATACACTAGACACCAAAATAAGGAAAGTAATTAGACATAAGATAGTGCAAACAATAGGAAAAGCTATAGAAAGCAATAGGAGAAAATAGGTCTAGGGGCAACTTAAACCATATACTAAGAAAGTGGAATGCGAACCACGAATTGCCCCATAGACAAGTGTAGTGTGTAGAGAATCGCTGGGAGAGTAAGAATACAGCAAAGGTAAGTACCCCTCCCAAGAGCCCAGAAAAGCAGGAGTAAAGTGCTGCAAGTTTCCTTAGGACACACTACAAGTTGTGATTAGAGGTATTGCAAGAACCAAGCAAGACTGTAAACAACAAATGGTAGATACCTAGACCTGAGGATGTGCAAAGGAAGGAGACCAAGTCCAGAAGTCAGAAGAAGTTCCAGGAAGGACAGAAAAGGGTGCAAAAGAAGAGTACCCTGTTGGACGAAGACTGCAGAAATGCACCCAAGGAAGATGTCAGCGGGTTCCTGCATGATGCAATGGATTTCCCACAAAGAGATGTTGGATGCAGGCGAGTTTTGGGACTGGATTCATCCAACAAGCCATGGTTCCTGCAAAGTTGTGTTTTGCATCAAAATGGCGCTGTCTGGACCCAGGAGGGACCTGGGGGCCTCAACATGGCGTGAGGAGGAAGAGGGGGCTCTCACCACTTCAGAGAGCCCTCAGTTCACCAGACAGCACCCAGGGGAGTCCCAGGACACCAGGACAAAGGAGGTACAGAATGCAGTTGGTGCAGCACTACGAAGGAGGGTCCCACACCCGAGGTCAACTCAGTGAGTTGATCATCGCAGGATAGAGTGCTGGGGACCTGGGCCAGGCTGTGCACAAAGGAATTTTGCAAATAGTGCACAGAGGCCTCAGGAGGTGAAGAAGACGCAGTGCACAGGGGTACTGTCATACTCGGGGAAGACAAGCTCATACCCCCTCCAAATTGGGACAGCAGGACCTCAGGACAGTTTGTGTCGAAGGGGTCTACCCTCTGTGTTCCAAGGAGCATGCTTGTAGCCAGGAGAGGAGTCCAAGAGAACCGATCGCCGACTTAGAAGGTGCATGCTGGAGAAGGGGAGTGACTCCGTCACTCCACTGGAGATTTCTTCGGTCCTTCTGGTACAGGGTGAAGACAGGGAGTCCCCAGAGCGTGCACACTGTGGAAACTGTTGCAGTTGCTGGCTGTAGCTGAAGTCGCAGAGGAAAAGTAGCCCTTTTGGATACTTTGTTGTTGCTACAGAGGTTCTTGGAGCAGCCTGCAGTCGGTCAGAAGATGAAGTAGTAGTTGCAGAGAATTCCTGCTGGAAACTTGCAAGTAGAAGAGAAACCCACAGGAGAGACCCTGAATAGCCCTGAGAGGGGGATTGGCTACCTTATCAGGTATGGACCTATCAGGAGGGGTCTTTGATGTCACCTGCTGGCACTGGCCACTCAGAGCCCTCCAGAGTGCCCCCACACCTTGCAAAGCAAGATGGCTGAAGTCCGAGACACACTGGAGGAGCTCTGGGTACCACCCCTGGGGTGGTGATGGGCAGGGGAGTTGTCACTCCCATTTCCTTTGTCCAGTTTTAGACCAGAGCAGGGACTGGGGGTCCCTGAACCGGTGTAGACTGGCTTATGCAAGGAGGGCACCATCTGTGCCCTTCAAAGCATTTCCAGAGGCTGGGGGAGGTTACCCCTTCCCAGCCTGTAACACCTATTTCCAAAGGGAGAGATGTAACACCCTGCTCCCAAAGAAAATGCTTTGTTCTGCATCCCTGGGACTGAGCTGCTCAGATCCCAGGAGGGCAGAACCCTGTCTTTGAGGTCGCAGCAGCTATAGCTGCAATGGAAGCCTCAGAGAGCTGGTTTGGCAGTACTGGGGGCCCATAGTGGAGCCCCAGGATGCACGGAATTGGCTCCCCAATACCAGATTTGGCATGGGAGGGACAACTCCATGATCTTAGACAACTTACATGGCCATATTCAGAGTTACCATTGTGAAGCTACATATAGGTACTAACCTATATGTAATGCACACGTGTAATGGCGTCCCCGTACTCACAAAGCCCTGGGAATTGGCTTTGGATTATGTGGGGCACCTTTGCTAGTGCAAGGGTGCCATCACACTTAGTAACTTGGCACCTAACCTTCAGTAAATGAAGGTTAGACATATAGGTGACTTATAAGTTACTTAAGTGCAGTGAAAATGGCTGTGAAATAGTGTGTGCACTATTTCACGCAAGCTGCAATGGCAGTCCTGTGAAAGGGTTTGTCTGAGCTCCTAATGGGTGGCAAAAGAAATGTTGCAGCCCATAAAGATCTCCTGAACCCCAATACCCTGGGTATCTAGGTACCATATACTAGGGACTTATACAGAGGGTCCAGTGTCCCAACTAAAATTGCCAAATGAAGTCACTAGCCTGTAGTGACAAATTTAAAAGCAGAGAGAGCATAAGCACTGAGGTTCTGGTTAGCAGAGCCTCAGTGACAGTCAATCACTACTGACAACACACACATTAGGCCACAAACTATGAGCACTGGGGTCCTGGCTAGCAGGATCCCAGTGAGACAGGCAAAACATACTGACAAATAGGGTTTTCAGTATGAGCACTGGGCTCCTGGCTAGCAGGATCCTAGTGACACATTAAAAACACACTGATACACACTCACAAACAGGCCATAAGTGGGGGTAAATATGATAGAAAAAGGCTACTTTCTCACACATGTACTGCATTTGTACATGTGGGTATTTAGGCCTGGTGTTCTTAATTTGTCCAGGTTGTGACTGTTTCAATGGTGCATGATACTCCCAAGGCGCAGGTACATGGGTCAGCTTACGTTGGCATGGTGCAACTTACTTGATGTGTAATGTATCCCTCTGCACTTCTTTGACATACATTGTGTATGTCCTATGTGCCTCCCCCTTCTAGCATTGACATTTATGCATAAATTTCACCAATGCAACTTAGCCTGCATTTGTGGTGCTTCCTGGTATTCTGCACTCTCCTGTCATTGTATCCCTGTGACGATTTCTTCCAGGATAACCGCTGCAACCATCTCCTCCATCTCATCAAGGTCCTCTTGTGGTGCTGGACTCCCACCTCCAGTTTGCAGTGCTGCCTTCCGGTTCCGTTCCATTTTGTCCTTGGTACTTCTCTTGCAGTCATGCTAGTGTTTCTTGCACTCAGTCACTGTTTCCTAACCTCTGCCACACTGTTGACCTTATCCACAATCTGACGGCATATTGCCTCTCTCCTTCCAATTGGCAATTTAGAGGTGACGAAGAGTTGATTTTGATGCTCCGTCACCTCTCTCATCAGTATTTCGTGCTTCTCTGCGCTGAAATTACATGTCCTCTTTTTCTTCTCCCTCTCCTGGGTCTTGTCTGTGTCCTGCCCAATGGTTCCTGGTTGAATGGGGTCTCCCTGGGGTCTCTCCTGGCTTCTGGGATCCATTTTAGGGCTCCTTTGCACTGTTTGCTCCATTTGCGTCTCTTTTTTATGCTATTGCGGGCAAAAATGGTGCATTTCTGCTTTGCAACGTGTTACCATGTCATAAACTGGATTAGAGTCATTTTTCCTCCATTAACGTCATTTTGCCTTACGACAAGGCTCAATGGTTAGCGGGGAGAAAAATGACTCTAAACGTTTTGTAGTACTACCACAGCGTCAAAAGTGGCGTTAGAAAATGGCACTAGTCAACGCTAACCATTTTGACGCAAAACTGCTTTAGCACAGTTTTGTGTCAAAAAGTAAAAATCAGGCTCTGATTGTCTGTGATTCGCATTACTGTGTCCACTCTTTCAATGAATACCTGCATTACTGGCTCCAGAATGGGTTCAGGGATTCTAAAGGCAACACCATTAAAAACAGACTTCTTTGGGAGAAAGTAGCGGATCTGAAGGAATCTCTACCAAACGTCCATGTTGTACATACATTTGGACACCAGTGCATTTGAATACAGCTGGACGAACATGCCAGTCCAATCCGACCTCCTGGAGCCCTTCTCCGGATACGCGATGTGGGAATCCTCGTGGAGATTTTTACCTTCGGACTTAGTAGTTTTTTCGAGGTGAAAATCCTTCGATCGGGGTAAACCTGGATCTTGATCCAACGTCCCTGAAACCCTCCTCGGATCCGCTGGCTGGGAGGTCCCGGTCAACCTTTTACCTTCGGACTTAGTCTCTTTTTCAGAGATTTTCTTTACCGGGACGAGCCAGCAAACCAGGCCGGGTCGCGGTTGAGGCAAGCCGGCTTGAGTTGCCGCGGTGGGTCGGTCCCTCTATGGAGCTTTTTTACAAAAGTTCTCCAAACTTCACCAAACTTCTGGGGCTTTTCCCAGATGCCCTTTATAGGTTCTTTTGAGGTCCACAGCTCACCCCAAGGGTCCAGAAGTTCTGAGATGGTCCTTGGGGGGTGCAGACTACAACTCCCAGAATGCACCTGGCGCAAACTCCTTTTTGGCCACTGGGCAGTGGCCAGCTGGTTGATTTCTTCAGGAGTTGGTGCAGGGGACTCTGGATAGCAATTTTTCACCTGTAGCAAACATGGAGTCCCTCCTTGAACAAGTTGAAGCCAGGCAAAGTCCTTCTTATGGTGAAGCCCAAGTGTGCAGCGGGTGCAGTCCTTCTGAGTGCAGGTTCCAGGTGCAGGCCAGGGGTCCAGCAGGGCAGTCCTTCTTCTCCTTTGGTTCTTCCTTGTTGGAATCTGATGGGGATCTGAGGTGTGGGTGCAGGTCTGCCAGTTTTATCCTTGCTCCTGGGTGAAAAGCAGGGGGGTCCTGGTTCTCCAATCAGGTGCAGGGTCCTTCACCCTGTGATGACCACTTCCTGGGAAGTGTGGCAAAAATCAATCCCATTAGGCAACGTTCTCCAAAAATCCATCATGGCTGAATCTGATTTTTGGAGGTTACATCTGGCTGAGCCCACCCACTGGTGTGGCTAAAATTCATAAACACACCCCTCTCCTGCCCTCTCCTAATCTAATGAAGGGGGCACTTAGTTGTCTGGGGTTGCAGGATGTGGGGGTGTTGCTGGTTGCTCCAAATGTCCTCCTCTACCTTTGAAGACCAGTTTGGCAGCCCTCCCCCTTCCTGCCTCACCATCTGCTGAGGGGAGATTCCCTCCCACAGGCATATTCCTTTGTGTGAAGCCAGGCCACTTCACACCTCATCACATCAGCCTGGCCAGGCTGCTAGAGGCTGGCCAATCAGAGCACAGCAGCAAAAACAATGCAGGGCTGAAATTGGCAACTTTTCAGGTAAAGTATAAAACTCTTTACCCGAACAAGTTATATTAAATCCCACAACTGGAAGTTGTGGGATTTATTATAACAATTAATTTGATACCAAACTCATCATTTAAGGGAACTTTAAAAATTAAAATAAAGTCTCCCCATTCTAGCCTATGAAGGCCATTTTCTACAATGAGGGGAAAACAAATTTGGCTGTTTTTACCTCACCAGGGCTTATAAAACTATTTTTATAAGGTCCCTGCTTATAGCTACATGGCACCCAGCCCTAGGGGCACATAGGGCACACCTTAGGGGTGACTTATAAGTAAATATAAGGTAGTTTAAGACTTTGGAACTACTTTTATTTCCAAAGTCGAATTTGCATTTAACTTTAATTTAAAAGCAGCCAGCAAAGCAGGCCTGCCTTTAAAATGACACTGGGCACCTCAGCAGTGCACCCATGGGTGCACTACCTATGCTGTGGTCCCTAAACCTACATGCCCTACCATATACTAGGGAGTTATAGGTAGGTTAAATTAGCCAAAAATAATTAGCCTAATTTGCATATTGATTTTACAAAGAGCACAGGCCCTTGGACTGGTTAGCAGTACCCAGGGCACCATTAGAGTCAGGAAAACACCAGGAAAAAGTGAAAAATGGGGGCAAAAAGTTAGGGGGCCTCTGCAATCAGCCCTGTTTTCTCACACAAGCCCCCGCCCCCCCCCCAGACCACACGCCCAGGAGACTCAGCCCAACCCTGGGAGAGTCTTCCTGGCTTGTTAAGCGAGGAAGACAGTGAAGAAAACTGTCTGTCCCTTTGCAGGGCCTACTCTGCCTCACATCCTCCTGCCATGGTCACTCCCTCTGGGTAGTGAAGCCATCCCAACAATGAAATGACCCATCTCAAACTGAGACTTCCCTCTAGGGGGGTCTTCCTCCTCTCTCTCTGCCAACTTGGGTAGTGAGGTGCTCACCTCCCCTACTCCTAACTTTGCTAGGGCAACACTGAGGTTACCCAAAGAGGTCACCCAACACTTGAACAACCCCAACATGACCAACAGGGTCAGGGGGCCTACTTTGCTTTTGGCCCTGGGGTCTGCCTCCCAGGCCAAGTTCAGTGCTGCCAGGAAGGCTAGCACCCAGCAGAGGCTACTGACAGCTGTCAGTACCTAGAACCACACCATAAGCTCTCCACTGACAGGTGGAGGAGATGCTTTAGGGGCAACTGTGGGGTCCTGGCACCCCTCTTGCTGTCTAGAGTGGGGGGCTACCACCTCCTGTGGCAGACACCCTCCTTCCACTTTCCCTTCTGTCAGTGCAGGGGCAACACACTGCGAGGGTCATTCTGACCCTGGCGGGCGGCGGGAGCCACCCGCCTGGCGGGAACCGCCAAATGACCGCAGCGCGGTCAAAAGACCTCGGCGGCCATTCTGGCTTTCCCGCTGGGCCGGCGGGCGACCGCCAAAAGGCTGCCCGCCGGCCCAGCGGGAAAGACCCTGCAACGAGGAAGCCGGCCTCCTCCTTGGCTACACTGGACAGCCCAGTGCTAACCACCTTCTTTGGAAAGGCTGCATCTCCTCTGAAATGACCTGTCTGCTGACAGTCAAAGCAAGCCTTACTCTCCAAGAGCTTTTTTAACCCTGGGTCTCCCTGTCTCTGCTTGTCAGAGTGGGAGTGGGATTTACTCTCCTCCTTCTTAGGGTTCTGGGGTACAGAGGGAGTCTCTGTGGTGGGCTTACCACCTCCCTCCTTAGGTTTTTGGGGACCTGACCCCCCCTTCTTGGAGTCTCCCCCCTGGGACTAGACAACCATCCTGGTTCTCAACCACTCATCAGCTGCCTCCCCAGCTCTCTAGGGCTGGCCAGCTTAGAGTCCACTAGATGCTGGCATAACCTTTCTTGGGTACAATTGGTCAAGATGTGCTCTCTCATGATCAGATTGTATAACCCCTCATAAGTATTTACTTTGTTACCAATAATCCAGCCCTCTAATGCCTTAAGTGAGGTGTCTACAAAGTCAACCCAAGACTGGGTACTGACCTTCTGGGTGTCCCTGAACTTCATTCTATACTGCTCTGGGATCAGACCAAACTTCTTGGCTAAGCACCTCTTCATACTAGGGTATGAATCTGCCTCCTCCCCCCTTAAGGTGAGAAGCCTATCCCTCCCTGAGTTGGGGACCAACTCCCATAAAAGTGAACCCCAGTATTGAGGCCTAACCCTTCTCATTTGGAGTGCCCTCTCAAAGGCCTCCAACCACTTGCCTATATCATCCCCCTCTACATAAGCAGGTACCACCCCTTTGGGTAATCTGGGGCAAAAAAAAACACCCATGGACACTTCAACTTCTCTGTCGCTGCCACCATCTCTTTTCTCTCTCTTTGCCCACTTTTTCTTTTTGAGGACCAGCTTCTCTGTCTCCAAAGCTATGAATGCTAGCTGGGCCTCTAGCTCTCTTTCTCTGAGGGACAGGTTCTCTCCTCTCGAAGGGACCCCCTTCCCCCAACTAGCTTTGGGTCTGCCCCCAGTGACTGTATGTAATGAGGACAGGTCTTCCTCATCCTCACTTAGGCTCAGATGCTCTCCCTCCCCTGAGTGGTTAGAGCTAGCATCCTCCCCTACTTCTCCCTCCTCATGAGCTTCCTCTGGGTCTACCTCTTGGGCCTCAGCCCATGCTGTCAGTGGTTGCAGGCAACCCTCTTTCAGTACACAACCCCTAAGCTGGACTACTGTCAGTGTGGGTAGGCTAGCCAGATCAAGCTCCATGGTTCCCTAGTTTTGTGTCAACAAAAACTTTTAGCAAAAATTGGAAACAAGAATTTAGAAAAATCTAAAAAATTCAATAATTGAAATTAATCCAAATTAAAAATTAAAAACACTTTTTGCACTATGACAATTTAAAGGATTTTTAATTTGTTTTACTTAAAACTGTAATATGATACTGAACACAAGTACAGGATCCCCCCACTGCTCACCAAAAATGTTGGAAAATGGGTTATTGGTAAGGGCAGGTAGGTACCTACACTTAGCAATAGGCCACTAACCTCCACTCAGGTCCAGTTAGGTCTCAGTAAATTAATCCCTGCTCAACCCTTGGTAGCTTGGCAACGAGCGTCAAGGCTCAACTTAGGAGACAGAGTGTAAAGCATTCAAATATCACAAAACAGTAATTAAATAAAACACAGGAAACAGTTTAAAAATCCAAAACCAATTGATAAAAATGGATTATAATTTAGATTTAAAATTACACAAAAACGAATAAAATCAGATAAGGGGAACCGGAGATATGAATTTTTAAAGAATTATTGTTTTTTAGCACCCAGAAACAAAGGGTCAGCTGGTTGCACCTCGACCGGGGCAAAGTCAAAGTCAAAGTTTAAGGCCGACCGCGATGGAGCCCTGCTCGGCTACAGGCCGCGGGAGGCCTCGGTTAAAAGTTTACCTTCACACTTTGGGGGTCATTACAACATCGGCGGTAAAAGCTGCTTACCGCCGTGCAGAAGACCGCCAATACACCGCCGCGGAATTCCGCCACAGCTATTATGACACACATCTCGGAATCCGCCGAAATTCAGACACCCACACAAGTCCGCCACACCAAAGGTCAGTGATAAACTGGCCAAAACAATAACTCCACCGACACGCCAACAGAAACACAGCCATGCTATTACAACCCACGAATCCACACAGCGGTCTTTCAACCGCGGTATTCCATTGGCGGTACACACCGCTGAGCTCAAAATACACACACATCTCCAAAACACCCCCACATTGGACAATTCAAAATACACACACCTGATACACATACAACCACCACTCCCACACACCCAACACTATATAAAACACACACCCACATCACCCACAAACCCCTACTACCAAACATTTTGAGGAAGGCGACAGAGAGAGCACAGGAATATACAACCCCACCACACAGAGGCACACAACACCATCACCCACACAACATCCACGCACAAAACACCACACACCACTACACATCACCACACTCATCACCACATACACCACCCCACACATCACCTACACCACCCCATGGCACGCCAAAGACACCCCAGGATTTCCGAGGAGGAGCTCAGGGTTATGGTGGAGGAAATCGTACAGGTAGAGCCACATCTATTTGGATCACAGGTGCAGCACACCTCTATAGCTAGGAAGATGGAGCTCTGGCGAAGAATTGCGACAGGGTCAACGCAGTGGGACAGCACCCAAGAAATCGGGAGGACATCAGGAAGAGGTGGAACGACCTACGGGGGAAGGTGCGTATCGTGGTCTCCAGGCACAACATCGCGATTCAGCGGACTGGCGGCGGACCCCCACCTCCTCCCCCACAACTAACAACATGGGAAGAGCAGGTCTTGACCATTATGCATCCAGAGGGCCTCGGAGGAGTCGGTGGAGGACTGGACACTGGTAAGTCAAATCTTAACTATCATATCCCCCGCCCTACCTGCATGCTATCACACACCCCCACCCTCACCCCCTCCCCTATCACTCCAACTCCTCATTAATGTACTAATAACACAAACCACCCATCCCAACACCAAGCCCTGCATGACACACAACAAAGCATGGACACCCATCACTAAAGCATGCCCACTGCACATACCCATAACAACCCCTAACCCTCATCACACAAGCCCCCACACAGGAATGCTAGCACTGGGGTACACGCTCACCCACCCATTGCACACCATGAGACACACACATGCAATAATCATGCTTTTATACCCCTGCAGGACCACTACCTAATGTCACCAGACAGGAGGGTCCAGACATCTCTACCCCACCCACAGAAGAGGCCCACAGTGATGACAGCAGCTCTGGCCAACTGGATTAAGATGACCAGCCTGGACCATCGTGGGCCTCAGGACAGTCGGTTCCCCTCGCGCAGGCACAGCCCAACACTGACCTTACACCCTCTGGTAACACCAGCACAGCACCCACCCAGCGGGCCCATACCTCTGTTCCCAGGACACGTCAATCAGCTGTGTGTCCACCACTACAGGGAACCCAGGATAACCCACCACCCCAACAACAACAGGGACCTGGGGGCAGTGGTAGTGGGCACACGGTCCAGGGGACGGAGGCACAGGAGCACAGGGGAACTGGGAGGGCTGCTCTGCAACAGGGGGAGGACAGGCCTATGGAACCCACTCTCCACGAGGCCCTCTCCTCCATCATGGGAGCATACCACCACTCCCAGGAGATGGCGACGGTACTGGCCAAGTTTCAGGAGACCCAGCGCATGCAGGACGAACTGTATTTGGGGTTCAGGGAGGAGCTCAGAACCATCAGCTCCGCCCTGGGCACCATCGTAGGGGTGCTGAAGAACATACAGAAGACCATGAGGGACACTGTGGCCCTCCAAGGGGCCCCTGACACTAGCCTGGACTATGAACTTCCCACCACCTCCGCCGGCGCTAGTGGACAGGACACCCTGCCACAGGACCACCACACCAGCACCTCACCCCCTGCAGATGGAGAACCACCCCACAAGCGGTCCCTGAGATCCAGGAACAGGACAGAGCAAGATGACAAGACCCCGCCAGGAAATGAGACCACCCTGATTGTCATCCCACTGTCCCACTTTGTTACCCTGTCCAGATTGGAACTGTTCCAGCTCCACTTCCTATGCCCATATGGGCAGTGCACCTGTGAGACTAATAGACTGGACTCTGCCATGGACATTCCTCCACCATCACCCATCACCATTTTGCCACCCCCTCCAATAATTAGCACCTCAATAAACACCCTTGAACCACAAAACAATCTGGAGTCAGTCTGTGATTATGAAAATGTGTATTAACTATGACAATGACAAAATCTGTTCGAAAATGTAATGTCAACATACCTATGTCACACATCACAAGCCCATGAAGGATGCAAGCAGATGACACACGTTGGTAACCACACCTGTGAAACCGTAATGGAAATGTACCACTCAGTTAGCATATACTGCTTCAAACTGACAGACAGAATAGAGGTAGAAGGGTGAAAGTAAATGTAATAGTAAAAAAATTGTTCTCACCTGTGTGTCACTGGAAATATTGCTGAATGACAAAGTCCCTGTTATCAATGTCTTCTTCCTCTGCTTCCTCCTCATCACTGTTCACAGGCTCCACAGCTGTCACAACACTGTCATCTGGACCATTCTCATGCAGAAAAGGCAAGTGGCGTCGCAAAGCAAGATTGTGAAGCATACAGCAGGTGATGATGATCTGGCACACCTTCTTTGGTGAGTAGAATATGGAACCACCTGTCATATGGAGGCACCTGAACCTGGCCTTCAGGAATCCGAAGGTCCGCTCGATCACCCTTCTAGTTCGCCCATGGGCCACATTGTAGCATTCCTCTGCCCTGGGATTCCTCACTGGGGTCAATAGCCATGACAGGTTGGGGTACCCAGAGTCCCCTAATAGCCACACACGGTGCCTCTGGAGTTGACCCATCACATAAGGGATGCTGCTATTCCGCAGGATATAGGCGTCATGCACTGAGCCAGGGAACATAGCATTTACCTGGGAGATGTACTGGTCTGCCAAACATACCATCTGTACATTCATGGAATGATAACTCTTCCGGTTCCTGTACACCTGTTCACTCCTGTGGGGGGGGACCAGAGCTACATGGGTCCCATCAATGGCACCTATGATGTTAGGGATATGTCCCAGGGCATAGAAGTCACCTTTAACTGTAGCCAAATCCTCCACCTGAGGGAAAACGATGTAGCTCCTCACGTGTTTCAGCAGGGCAGACAACACTCTGGACAACACGTTGGAAAACATAGGCTGGGACATCCCTGATGCCATGGCCACTGTTGTTTGAAATGACCCACTTGCAAGGAAATGGAGTACTGACAGCACCTGCACTTGAGGGGGGATTCCTGTGGGATGGCGGATTGCTGACAACAGGTCTGGCTCCAACTGGGTACACAGTTCCTGGATTGTGGCACGGTCAAACCTGTAGGTGATGATTAAATGTCGCTCCTCCATTGTCAACAGATTCACCAGAGGTCGGTACACCGGAGGATTCTGCCATCTCCTCACATGTCCCAGCTGACGGTGCCTAGGAAGGACAACAGCGACCACAGAGTCAATCTACTCAAAGGTATGTACCCACAGCTACACAGTACACGGAACATAATCCAAAAAGTTGTCAGTAAGTGTGTTGAGTCCAGGCCTAGGTATGTGTGACGCAGTTGTAAATGAAGCCATGTGGGTCCCTGAAATGGCGGCTGCCTGACCTCTAAAGTGGGACAATGGGATGTGAGGTAACTGCGCTGGCGCTGTACACCGTTGCGGTAGGCGGTCAAAGACCGCAGCGCAATGCTGCATTGGTTGACATTGGACCCTATGGGTCCCAGGAGCCAATGACAAAGTGCACTGGCAGTGATGATACGCACCGCCGCGGACGTGACTGCCGCGGACGTGACCGCCATTTTCTATCTGTTCAATCACTCAATACCTGATCTTCGACAGGAGAGGACCTACACTGCAAGTGCTGCTGTGACCTCGGTCTGGAAGAGACAATTGCATGTGCGTCTGGGGAAAGGGCCCCTGCCTTCACTGCACAGGAGTTGGAGAAGCTCGTGGAGAGGGTCCTCCCCTAGTACATGCTACTCTACGGTCCTCCAGACCAACAGGTGAGTACATAGGGTGCAAGTTGTATGGGCTATGCCTGGGTTGAGAGGGCTGGATGTAAGTAGGAAGGGGGCAGAGTTATGCGAGCATGAAGGAGTGTGAATGCATGCGCCACATGGCAAGGGCAGGGATGTGGACCACTCACTTCGACGGTGCGGTTGCTGATGACTGGTCTTCTTCCCCTGTACATGTCATGTAGGTCAGCGCCCACCAGAAGAAGGATATTTGGCGTGCCATCGCCAAGGACGTCCGGACCCTGGGGGTCCACAAGAGACGGAGCACCCACTGCCGTAAAAGATGGGAGGACATTCGCCGCTGGAGCACGAAGACGGCGGAGGCTCAGCTGGGGATGGCCTCCCAACGTGGGAGGGGTGCCAGTCGCACCATGACCCCCCTGATGTTCCGGATCCTGGCTGTGGCCTACCCTGAGTTGGATAGGCGCTTGAGGGCATCACAGCAGACACAAGGGGCTGAGTACAACATCATTCTGATGACTTTGCGTGCAGTGGAGGGGTCTGGGTGGGGGAGGAGGGCTGTGGGTTTCCCTAGGCCAGGGCGAGTTCCATAGGCTAGTCCCCTCCAGAATGAAGGCCATGTGCCACTCCACCCCACCTCTGTAGAGTGCCAAGTACAGGTATACATGCCCCTGTGTCATCTATGTGGACAGATGACACTGATAGCCATGTAGGCCATATCCAGGGACTGCATCTGTAGAGGCCAAGAGCACGGCGTAGTGCAGGGGGCTGCTGTGTCTGTATTGTCCGCCAACAGTAGCGGTAAGCCATGCACTCAACCTGTCTTTCTTCTGTTTCCCCACCCCTTTTTGTGCTCTCCCTGTTCTTTTGTGCATCAGCATCATCAGGCGGAGGTACAGTGGCACCGGAGCACGAGGGAGCTGCATCCCACATGGCCATGCAAGGCCACACCACGGACTCCGAATACACCAGTGAGACGGAGGGCGACGGGAGCTTCACGTCGGTCACCAGATCAGCAAACAGCGACACGGACTCGTCCTCCGATGGGAGCTCCCTTGTGGTGGTGGCACCATCTGTGCCCCCCACTTCTATAGGTACAGCCGCCACCCCCCCTACCAGCACCGCCCTCCCAGCAGCCCCTCAGCCTTCGCTCCGTACCCGCTCACCCAGGAGGGTGGGCATCACCTTCGCCCCAGGCACCTCAGCCCCTGTCACCCCTGCTGCCCTCAGTGAGGAGGCAATTGACCTCCTCAGGTCACTCACTGTTGGGCAGTCTACCATTGTGAATACCATCCAGGGTGTGGAAAGGGAGTCGCAACACACTAATGCATTCCTGGAGGGCATTTATTCTGGTCAGGCTGCCCATCATCGAACCCTGCAATCTCTGGCCTCAGCACTGAAGGCAGACATTGTCCCTGTGTCTAGCCTCCCCCCTCCAACTTCCTCCACCCAGACCCAATCCCCTGTACCCCAGCCTATCCCAAGCACACCATCAGACCAGCATGCACACACCTCAACACACAAAAGTGGCTCTGGCAAACATAGGCACCACACATCCCACAGGCACTCACACAAGCATCACCCACATACAGACACAGCAACATCCACTGCCTCCACTGTGTCCCCCTCCTCGTCATCTCCCTCCTCCCTCCCAGTGTCGTCTACACTCCCACCTGCATGCACTACATCTACAGCCACTAGGACTCGCACCAGAACACCCAGCACCACCCCCACTACCATTTACACGTCCCCTGTGTTCTCTCCCAGTGTGTCTGTGACGCCCCCTCCCAAAGTACACAAACGCGGGCACCCACACACCCAACATCCATCCACCTCACGACAGCCTCCACTACCTGCACCCAAAACACCTAAAGTGACACCTCCTACAACCACCTCCTCTTCCTCCACTCCCAGACCCCCTCCAGCTACCCATCCTAGTGTCCGTCAGAAACTTTTCCTGAGCAACCTTGACCTCTTTCCCACCATCCTCCCCTCCAATTCATAGGTCCCGTACTAGCACCTCAGCCCAAAAAAATCTGGTTCCAATGGTGCGTGTTAGAGGTATGTGGAGTGCACCGGGCACCAGGGCAGCCAGTGTGACACAGAGCCAAGGCACTGCCAGTCCACCCCCTGTAAAGCACCAGAAGTTAGACAGTGCCTGATGGGAGAGGGTGAAGACTCCTGCCGGCAAAGCCGCTCACAAGGGTCCCGGGGGGAGTGCCGAGTCAGCTGTGACTCCTCCCAAGGTGGTGAAGGGGCAGAAGAAGTCTCCAAAGTCTGGTAAGAGGAGCACAGCGGAGAAGGCCACCATCCTCCCCGCTGGACAGGACGCCACCGCCAGCCCCATCGTCACTGGTCCGGAGACCACCGCCAGCGTCAGTGCCCTGGAGGGCAGCACTATCGTCACTGGTCCAGAGGCCAGCGTCAGTGCCCAGGGGGGCAGCACTATCGTCACTGGTCCGGAGACCACCGTCACTGGTCTGGAGACCACCGCCAGCGTCAGTGCCCAGGGGGGCAGCACTATCGTCACTGGTCCAGAGACCACCGCCAGAGTCAGTGCCCAGGAGGGCCCCGGCAGCCACAGCCCCGCTGGGCACTGAGGGACCGTCAGACCGCTGAACAGGTCAGAGACAGCAAAGTCAAGCCCTTCTGAACAGGGCAAACACCGCTGAACAGGGCAAAGACGGCCATGGCAAGCACCGCTGAACAGGTCAGAAACTGCAAAGTCAAGCACCGCTGAACAGGGCAAAGACCGCCATGGCAGGCACCGCTGAACAGGTCAGAAACTGCAAAGTCAAGCACCGCTGAACAGGGCAAAGACCGCCAACTCAAGCATCGATAGCCCATGTGCAGCTGGGACAGTGACGGAACTGGGACCGTCACGGGGAGCGTGATGCACTCTGGGCACCAGTCCACCTCCAGAACCAGTGGAGAACTGCATACACTACCTGAATCCTTCACAGGATGAAGCACTCTGGGCACCAGTCCCCCTCCAGAACCAGTGGAGAACTGCATCCACTACCTGAATCTTTCACAGGATGAAGCACTCTGGGCACCAGTCCCCCTCCAGAACCAGTGGAGAACTGCATCCACTACCTGAATCCTTCACAGGATGAAGCACTCTGGGCACCAGCCCCTCTCCAGAACCAGTGGAGACTGTTATCCACTTGAGAGACTGTGGCTTTGCACTCCCCAGGATGGTACAGTGGGCAAGCCACCCACTGTAGAGACTTGAGAGACTGTGGCTTTGCACTTCCCAGGATGGTACAGTGGGCAAACCACCCACTGTAGAGACTTGAGAGACTGTGGCTTTGCACTCCCCAGGATGGTACAGTGGGCAAACCACCCACTGTAGAGACTTGAGAGACTGTGGCTTTGCACTCCCCAGGATACATCAATGGGCATGGAGCCACGTCGTGGATCTGGCGTGGTGCACTCATCCGGCTGAGGTCCCCCCCTTCCCTCCCCCTGAGGTGCCTGTTGTATTTCTATCTGATGCCCCTGCAGTGTTCTCTCCGTTTGTGGACAGGTATCTAGTGTGGGCCACGCCCATGCATTGTGGGCCCAGTGGTCCAGGGACATTGAAATGTGCATACCTGCACTACTAATCATGATGTATATATTTGGAATGTGTCTATATTTCTGTATATATGAGCTTACTGTATTTGGATACATTACAATGGTTCAAGTAATTTGGTTTTGTCTTTGCATTCTTCCGGGGGGGTTGTTACTGTGATGTTTAGAAATGCATTGGTGTGTGTGTTGTAGTGTGCGAGGGTCGGGTTGAGGGTGGGGGTCTTGCGTGTGTGTCCCCCTGACTTTTGCCTCCCCCCTCCCCTATGTCGTAGGTGCAGTACTCACCGTTGTCTTTGGCGCCGCCGTAGAGGAGCAGGAAGACAAGCGCAGGGAGTATTTGGAGTTCAGGCTCCATGGTGGCCTCCTTCCTCATGGAGTGTGTTAAGGTGAGCATTTTCCCACTGCAAAAGCTGTTTCCGCAGTGTTTTTATCCACGGTGAATCCGCCCCGGAAAAGGTGGTGGATTGGTGGGTTGTAATAGTGTGGCGGGCACTTTGTCTTCTGCCTGTATGTTGGCGGTGACCGCCGCGCTGCTTGTCTGTACCGCTGTGGCGGTCGGAGTGTTAAAGTGGCTGTCTATGTTGACGGTTTCCGCCACGGTCATAATTCCCTTTTTTCTTCAGCGGGATGAACCTGCCAGTCCAATCCGACCTCCTGGGGCCCTTCTCCGGATAAGCGATGCGGGAATCCTCGGTGGAGATTTTTACCTTCGGACTTAGTCGTTTTTTCGAGGTGAAAATCCTTCAACCGGGGTAAACCTGGATATTGATCCGACGTCCATGTAGCCCTCCTCGGATACGCTGGCTGGGAGGACCCGGTCAACTTTTTACCTTCGGACTTAGTCTCTTTTTCTGAGATTTTCTTTACCGGGACGAACTAGCACATCAGGCCGGGTCGCGGTTGAAGCAAGCCGGCTAGAGTTGCTGCAGCGGGTCGGTCCCTCTATGGAGCTTTTTTACAAAAGTTCTCCAAACTTCTCCAAACTTCTGGGGCTTCTCCCAGATGTACTTTTAAGGTTCTTTTGAGGTCCACAGCTCACCCCAAAGGTCCAGAAGTTCTGAGATGGTCCTTGGGGGGTGCAGACTACAACTCCCAGAATGCACCTGGCGCAAACTCCTTTTTGGCCACTGGGCAGTGGTCAGCTGGGTGATTTTTTCAGGAGTTGGTGCAGGGGACTCTGGATAGCAATTTTTCACCTGTAGCAAACAAGGAACCCCTCCTTGAACCAGTTGAAGCCAGGCAAAGTTCTTCTTGTAGTGAAGCCCAAGTGAGCAGCGGGTGCAGTCCTTCTGAGTGCAGGTTCCAGGTGCAGGCCAGGGGTCCAGCAGGGCAGTCCTTCTTCTCCTTTGGTTCTTCCTTGTTGGAATCTGATGGGGATCTGAGGTGTGGGTGCAGGTCTGCCAGTTTTATCCTTGCTCCTGGGTGAAAAGCAGGGGGGTCCTGGTTCTCCAATCAGGTGCAGGGTCCTTCCCCCTGTGATGACCACTTCCTGGGAAGTGTGGCAAAAATTAATCCCAGTAGGCAACATTCTCCAAAAATCCATCATGGCTGAATCTGATTTTTAGAGGTTACATCTGGCTGAGCCCACCCACTGGTGTGGCTAAAATTCATAAACACACCACTCTCCTGCCTTCTCCTAATCTAATCAAGGGGGCACTTAGTTGTCTGGGGTTGCAGGATGTGGGGGTGTTGCTGGTTGCTCCAAATGTCCTCCTCTGCCTTTGAAGACCAGTTTGGCAGCCCTCCCCCTTCCTGCCTCACCATCTGCTGAGGGGAAATTCCCTCCACAGGCATATTCCTTTGTGTGAAGCCAGGTCACTTCACACCTCATCAAGGCAGCCTGGCCAGGCTGCTAGAGGCTGGCCAATCAGAGCACAGCAGCAAAAACAATGCAGGGCTGAAATTGGCAACTTTTCAGGTAAAGTTTAAAACTCTTTACCTGAACAAGTTATATTAAATCCAACAACTGGAAGTTGTGGGATTTATTATAACAATTAATTTGATACCAAACTCTTGGTATCCATCATTTAAGGGAACTTTAAAAATTAAAAATAAAGTCTCCCCATTCTAGCCTATGAAGGACATTTACTACAATGAGGGGAAAATGGATTTGGCTGTTTTTACCTCACCAGGGCTTATAAAACTATTTTTATAAGGTCCCTGCTTATAGTTACATGGCACCCAGCCCTAGGGGCACATAGGGCACACCTTAGGGGTGACTTATATGTAAAAATAAGGTAGTTTAAGACTTTGGAACTACTTTTAATTCCAAAGTCGAATTCGCATATAACTTTAATTTAAAAGCAGCCAGCAAGGCAGGCCTGCCTTTAAGATAACAGTGGGCACCTCAGCAGTGCACCTATGGGTGCACTACCTATGCTGTGGTCCCTAAACCTACATGCCCTACCATATACTAGGGACTTATAGGTAGGTTAAATTAGCCAATTATAATTAGCCTAATTTGCGTATTGATTTTACACAGAGCACAGGCCCTGGGACTGGTTAGCAGTACCCAGGGCACAATCAGAGTCAGGAAAACACCAGCAAAAAGTGAAAAATGGGGGCAAAAAGTTAGGGGGCATCTGCAATCAGCCCTGTTTTCTCACACAAGCCCCCCCCCCCCCCAGACCACACGACCAGGAGACTCAGCCTAACCCTGGGATAGTCTTCCTGGCTTGTTAGGCGTGTTTTCTCACAGGTAGCTATAGCAGAGCAGCTTAGGCTGAACTAGGAGACATGCAAGGCTCCTAGTATACCACTTATATTGTATAGCACTATATCAGAAGAATCACAATACTCAGAGTTACTAAAAATAAAGGTACTTTATTTTAGTGACAATGTGCCAAAAATATCTCAGAGGATATACTCCCTTAGGAGGTAAGTAAAAGACACAAAAGATACACACAAACCAAAATCAGGTAAGTGAACAGTTAGAAAAGTAGTGCAAACACTGTAGAATACAATAGGATGCAATAGGCCTAGGGGCAACACAAACCATATACAAAGAAAGTGGAATGCAAACCACTTAGGGACCCCAGACCTAGTGTAGTGTGTAGAGGGTCGCTGAGAGTGTAAGAAAAAACTAAGGGTGTCCAAGATATCCCACCCCAAGACTCTGAAAAGTAGGAGTAAAGGTACCCTACTTCCCCAGGAACACACTAAAGTCGTGATAGGAGATTCTGCAAAGACCACAACAGACTGCAAAGCACTGAAGATGGATTCCTGGACCTGAGGACCTGCAAAGGAAGGGGACCAAGTCCAAGAGTCACGAAAGTGTCCAGGGGGGGCAGGAGCCCAC
Organism: Pleurodeles waltl; assembly: GCF_031143425.1. Classification (NCBI taxonomy): domain Eukaryota; kingdom Metazoa; phylum Chordata; class Amphibia; order Caudata; family Salamandridae; genus Pleurodeles; species Pleurodeles waltl. The sequence goes on from NC_090440.1 coordinate 1,862,401,175, forward strand.
TAAAACCCGGATGAAGTTGCAAAATGTCTGTCTCCAGGTGGAAGAAGCTGAAGATTTTGCAACAATGCAGGATGCCAGGAACTTCTCCTTTGCACAGAAGATGTCCCACGGTCTATATAAGTGTAGGAGGCTGTCCTGGCTTATAGTGGGTACCTGATGGTACTTACACCTTGTGCCAGATCCAGTTATCCCTTATTAGTAGAATAGATGTGTTCTAGCAGCTTAGGCTGATTGAGGTAGCTATAGCAGAGCATCTTAGGCTGAACTAGGAGACATGCAAAGCTCCTACTATACCACTTACATCATATAACACTATATCACAAGAAAACACAATAATCAGAGTTACGAAAAATAAAGGTACTTTATTTTTGTGACAATATGCCAAAAGTATCTCAGAGGATACCCTCACTTTGGAGGTAAGTAATATACACAAATTATATGTACACAAACCAAAGACAGGTAAGTAACAGTAAGAAAAGTGGTGCAAACAATGTAGGATCACTACAGAATGCAATAGGTAGGAATAGGCCTAGGGGCAACACAAACCATTTACTCCAAAAATGGAATGCGAACCACGAATGGACCCCAAGCCTAGTGTAGGTCGTAGAGGGTTGCTGGGACTGTTAGAAAACATTAAGGGTGTCCAAGATACCCAACCCCAAGACCCTGAAAAGTAGGAGTAAAGTTACCCTACTACCCCAGAAAGACAGTAAAGTCAAGATGGGGATTCTGCAAGAACAACGACCACCAGCAAAACAATGAAGACGGATTCCTGGACCTGAGGACCTATAAAGGAAGGGGACCAAGTCCAAAAGTCACGCAAGTGTCCAGGGGAGCAGAAGCCTACTATACCCTGGATGAAGGTGCAAAAGGGCTGCCTTAGGGTGGAAGAAGCCAAAGATTCTGCAACAACGGAAAGTGCCAGGAACTTCTCCTTTGGTCAGACAATGTCCCACGGCGTGCTGGAGGATGCAGAGTTGTTTCCACGCAGAAAGACTGCAAACAAGCCTTGCTAGCTGCAAGAGTCAGGGTTGAGGATTTTGGGTGCTGCTGGGGACCAGGAAGGACCAGGATGTCGCCCCTTGGAGGAGGAGACAGAGGGGGCGCTCAGCAACTCAGAGAGCCCCCACAGAGGCAGACAGCACCCACAGAAGTACCGGAACGGGCACTTAGGAGATCTGAGGACAGCAGTCAACTCAGAGTCACAAAGGAGGGTCCCACGACGTCGGAGTCCAACTCAGCGAGTTGGGCAATGCAGGACGGAGTGCTGGGGACCTGGGCTAGGCTGTGCACAATGGAATCCTTGGAAAAGTGCACAGAAGCCGGAGCAGCTGCAGTTCACGCAGTACACAGGATTACTGTCTGGCGTGGAAAGGCAAAGACTTACCTCCACCAAATTTGGACAGAAGGGCATCTGGACTGTGGGAGACACTTGGACCCAGCTCCTGTGTTCCAGGGACCATGCTCGTCAGGATGAGAGGAGACCCGTGATGCAGACGTTTGGTGCCTGCGTTAGCAGGGGGAAGATTCTGTCGACCCACGGGAGATTTCTTCTTGGCTTCCAGTGCAGGGTGAAGGCAGACTGCCCTCAGAGCATTCACCACCAGGAAACAGTTGAGAAAGCAGGCAGGATGAGGTGCTACAATGTTGCTTGCAGTCTTCTTGCTACTTTGTTGCGGTTTTGGAGGCGTCCTGGAGCAGTCAGCGGTCGATCCTTGGCAGAAGTCAAAGAGGGAAGTGCAGAGGAACTCTGGTGAGCACTTGCATTCGTTATCTGAGGAATAGCCCAGAGGAGAGACCCTAAATAGCCCACAGAGGAGGATTGGCTACTGAGAAAGGTAAGCACCTATCAGGAGGGGTCTCTGACGTCGCCTGCTGGCACTGGCCACTCAAAGCTGTCCATTGTGCCCCAACACCTCTGCATCCAAGATGGCAGAGGTCCAGGACACACTGGAGGAGCTCTGGGCACCTCCCCTGGGAGCTGCTGGTCAGGGGAGTAGTCACTCCCCTTTTCTTTGTCCAGTTTTGCGCCAGAGCAGGGCTGGGGGATCCCTGATCCGGTGTAGACTGGCTTATGCAAAGAGAGCACCATCTGTGCCCATCAAAGCATTTCGAGAGGCTGGCGGAGGCTACTCCTCCCCAGCCCTTCACACCTATTTCCAAAGGGAGAGGGTGTAACACCCTCTCTCAGAGGAAATCCTTTGTTCTGCCTTCCTGGGCCTGGGCTAGCCAGACCCCAGGGGGGGCAGAAACCTGTCTGAGGGGTTGGCAGCAGCAGTAGCTGCAGTGGAGACCCCGGGAAAGCATGTTTGGCAGTACCTGGGTTCTGTGCTAAAGACCCGGGGATGCATGGAATTGTCCCCCCAATACCAGAATGGTATTAGGGTGACAATTCCATGATCCTAGACATGTTACATGTCTATGTTCGGAGTTACCATTGTAACGCTACATATAGGTAGTGACCTATATGTAGTGCACACATGTAATGGTGTTCCCGAACTCACAAAGTCAGTGGAATTTGCTCTGAACAATGTGGGGGCACCTTTGCTAGTGCCAGGGTGCCCACACACTAAGTAACCTTGCACCTAACCTTCACCAAGTGAGGGTTAGACATATAGGTGACTTATAAGTTACTTATGTGCAATGAAAATGGCTGTGAAATAACATGGACGTTATTTCACTCAGGCTGCAGTGGCAGTCCTGTGTAAGAATTGTCTGAGCTCCCTATAGGTGGCAAAAGAAATGCTGCAGCCCATAGGGATCTCCTGGAACCCCAATACCCTGGGTACCTAGGTACCATATACAAAGGAAATATAAGGGTGTTCCAGTGTGCCAATGAGAATTGGTAAAATTACTCACTAGCCTGCAGTGACAATTTTAAAAGCAGAGAGAGCATAAACACTGAGGTTCTGGTTAGCAGAGCCTCAGTGCTACAGTTAGGCACCACACAGGGAACACATACAGGGCATACATTATGAGCACTGGGGTCCTGACTAGGAGGATCCCAGTCACACATAGGCAAAAAAAACATACATACAGTAAAAACGGGGGTAACATGCCAGGCAAGATGGTACTTTTCTACAGCTGGTAGTCTTCTTGCTACTTTGTTGCAGTTTTGCAGGCGTCCTGGAGAGTCAGCGGTCGATCCTTGGCAGAAGTCAAAGAGAGAGATGCAGAGGAACTCTGATGAGTTCTTGCATTCGTTATCTGAATAGAAGCCCACAGGAGAAACCCTAAATAGCCCTCAGTGGAGGATTGGCCACCTAGCTAGGTAAGCACATATCAGGAGGGGTTTCTGACATCACCTAATGACACTGGCCACTCAGAGGCCTCCACTGTGCCCTCACACCTCTGCATTCAAGATGGCAGAGGACTAGGACACACTGGAGGAGCTCTGGGCACCACCCCTGGGGTGGTGATGGACAGGGGAGTAGTCACTCCCCTTTCCTTTGTCCAGTTTCATGGCAGAGCAGGGGGTGGGGGATCCATGAACCGGTGTAGACTGGTTTATGCAAGGAGGGCACCATCTGTGCCCTTCAAAGCATTCCCAGAGGCCAGGAGAGGCTACTCCTGTCAGGCCCTTAACACCTATTTCCAAAGGGAGAGGGTGCAACATCCTCTCTCAGAGGAAATCCTTTGTCCTGCCTTCCTGGGACTAGGCTGCCCACACCCCAGGAGGACAGAAGCCTGTCTGTGGGTTGGTAGCAGCGGTACCTGCAGTGAAAACCCCAGAGAGCTGGTTTGGCAGTACCCGGGGTCCATGCTGGAGCCCCTGGATGCATGGGATTGGCATCCCAATTCCAGATTTGGCATTGGGGGGATAATTCCATGATCTTAGACATGTTACATGGCCATATTCGGAGTTACCATTGTGAAGCTACATATAGGTATTGATCTCTATGTAGTGCACGCTTGTAATGGTGTCCCCACACTCACAAAGTCTGGGGAAATTGCCCTGAACTATGTGGGGGCACCTTGGCTAGTGTCAGGGTGCCCTCACACTTAGTAACTTTGCACCTAACCTTCACCAAGTGAGGCTTAAACATATAGGTGACTTATAAGTTACTTAAGTGCAGTGTAAAATGGCTGTGAAATACCGTGGACGTTATTTCACTCAGGCTGCAGTGGCAGTTCTGTGTAAGATTTGTCTGAGCTCCCTATGGGTGGCTAAAGAAATGCTGCATCCCATAGGGATCTCCTGGAACCCCAATACCCTGGGTACCTAGGTACCATATACTAGGGAACTATAAGGGTGTTCCAGTGTGCCAATTAGAATTGGTAAACATGGTCACTAGCCTGCAGTGACAATTTTAAAAGCAGAGGAGCATAAGCACTGAGGCTCTAGTTAGCAGAGCCTCAGTGACACAGTTAGCACCACACAGGGAACACATTCAGGCCACAACTGTGAGCACTGGGGTCCTGGCTAGCAGGATCCCAGTGAGACAGGCAAAAACAAACTGACACACAAGTAAAAAATGAGGGTAACATGCCAGGCAAGATGGTACTTTCCTACAATAAGCAGACAAAGCAGTATGTCCTTTGTTGTGACATCTGCCAACAAATTAAGGGTTCCACCGCCAAACGCCCACTGCAGACACCCCTCCTAATTTGTAACAAACCGTTACAATGTGCGTACTTAGACCATTGTGGTCCCCTAACACCAGACAGTGCATACAAAAACATTTTAGTTGCTGTCAACTCTTGCTCCAGATTTCTATAGGTGTGGCCACAATGCTCGCCTGACGCTCGGACTGTTATTAAAGATTTGCAAGTCTTTATCTGCACATATGCAGTAGTGGCTTACCACTCGGACCAGGGCCCTGCTTTCACCTCAAGGGCATTCAGGGACGCCATGGCTACGTTAGGGGTCCAACTCCATTACTCGTCTCTGTTAGACTTTTCATCCTTGGCGTGGTCTCCTTTAACTTTTTGCTTCTGGTTCCCAGGTTGTTGATGTGTGCTGATTTGCTGTTTTTGTTACTCTGGGTACTTAACCACTGCAAACCAGTGCTAAAGTGCAAGTGTTCCTTTACAAAATGTGTATGTAATTGGTTCATCCATGATTGGCACTAGAGGTGTCCAGGGCCTGTAAACCAAATGCTACTAGTGGGCCTGCTGCACTGGTTGTGACACCCACCTAAGTAGCTCAGTAATCATGTCTCAGACCTGCCACTGCAGTGTCTGTGTGTGCAGTTTTAACTGTAAATTTGACTTGGCAAGTGTACCCACTTGCCAGGTCTAAACCTTCCCTTTTCTTACATGTAAGGCAACCCTAAGGTAGGCCCCAGGTAGCCCCAAGGGCAGGGTGCAGTGTATAGTTAAGGTAGACACATAGGCCCTCATTACAACCCTGTGGGTCGGTGTTAAAGCAGCGGTAATAGCACCAACAGGCCAGCAGTAAATCAAAATGGGATCACGACCACAGCGGAAACCACGAAAACATACAGCCACTTTAACACTCTGACTGACACGGCGGTAGCAACAAACACCGCAGTGGTAACCAGCTTTTCTGGGGCGGTACCAACGCCATCAAAAAGCACGGCGGAAACAGTACTTGGAAGGGAAATCACTAACCTCTCGACACTCAACGAAGAGCCAGGACACCATGGAGCCCGAGTTGCAGGTCCTCCCCATGCTGGTCCGGCACCGGCGATGACCACGGTTAGTCCTGCACCTAGTACACAGGAGGGGGGGGGAAGAGAGTGACACACACAAGCAACACACCATCCCCCCACCCACAACACCATACACACAAACACATGCATCAACATTACATTTACACCCCATAACCCCCTGGAAGAACACAAGGAAAAAAGGAATAGAGTCAAATCAGTGATTTTTTTTAAATAGTCAGATATACGTCAGAATTTTTAAAACAGTATTTACAAAAATATACAATATGTACATAAGGTGGTACATTGTCCACTCAAAATGTCTGTGGGCCACTGGGCCAAAACCCAAGGGCCAAGCCCACACTTGACTCCTGCCTCAATAGGGAGAGAACACTGCAGGGGCATCAGGTCGTAAACACACAGGCGCCTCAAGGGGGAGGGTGAAGGGGGTGCACCTCAGCCAGAAGATGGTAAAACGCCACTGCTCCTGGAGGGGGATCCATGCCCACAGCGATGTCCTGGGAAGTGCAAGGCCACAGTCTCTCATGTGGGTGTGTTGCCCACAGCGATGTCCTGGGGACTGCAAGGCCACAGTATCGCAAGTGGGTGGTTTGCCCACTGCTTGGTCCTGGAGACTGCAAGGTCACAGTCTTTCTAGTGGGTGGTTTGCCCACTGTTTGGTCCTTGGGAGTGCAAGGCCACAGTCTCTCTAGTGGGTGGTTTGCCCACTGCTTGGTCTTCTGGGGTGCAAAGCCACAGTCTCTCAAGTGGGTGGCTTGCCCACTTCTTGGTCCTGGGGAGTGCAAGGCCACAGTCTCTCTAGTGGTTGACGGTTTTCCACATGGTTCGGGAGGGGGCTTTGTGCCCAGTGTGCTTCATCCTGCCAAGGATAGGGTGAGTGGATGCATATCTCCACTGGTTCTGGAGGGGGCTTTGTGCCCAGTGTGCTTCATCCTGCCAAGGATAGGGTGAGTGGATGCATATCTCCACTGGTTCTGGAGGGGGCTTTGTGCCCAGTGATGCAACACTTGGGGTGTGGCAGTTCACAGTCCCTCACCTGGGTGTCTGAGGCACGAGATTTGCAGGGACCGTTTTGTATGATAGTCCATGGAGGCAGGGCTAGACTCCATCCGGCGACGGCTACGGCTGCAAATTGGTGGTAGTGCCGGGGCTGGTGGAGGTGCTGCCAGTGGTGGAGGCTACATCCCTTCTCCTGCCCACTGGGGCTGCTGCTGGTAGTGGTGCTACTGTCAGCGGTGCAGGTGGCGGTGCTTGCGGCGGTGCCTGCAGCAGTGCTGGCCGTGGTGTAGGTGCAGGTGCCTGTGCTGCCAGTGGTGGAGGAAGGCTCCAGCCCTTCTCCTGCAGCCTCGGACGGCTGCCCACTGGGGCTGCTGCTGCTGACAGTAGTGGTGCTTGTGGCAGTGCAGGTGGCGGGGCTTGCGGCAGGGCTGCTAGCGGTGCTGCCCACGGTGCAGGTGCGGAGCTGGCGGTTGTGCTGGTAGCCACCAGGCCTTCACCTGCAGCCTCGGACGGCTCAAGTGCCCTGGCTGGTGTTTTCTGTCCCATCCTCACCTTGGCAGATGGTGGTGTGACCTTGGGTCTGGCAGCTGGAGTCTTTGAGGTGGCCTTGCTGGATGGTTGTGGCTCCTTCCCCTTGCTGGATCCTGTCCCCCTCTTCACCTTGACAGGTGGCGGAATGGTTTTGGTATTTGCAGGGGTTGGTGGCACACTGGCTGGGCTGACTGGTGCCCCCTTTAAGCCCCCTTTGAGCCTTTGTAGGAAAGTACCCATTTTTACTTGTGTGTCAGTTTGTTTTTGCCTGTGTCACTGGGAGCCTGCTAGCCAGGACCCCAGTGCTCATAGTTTGTAGCCTATATGTGTTCACTGTGTGGTGCCTCACTGTGTCACTGAGAATCTGCTAACCAGAATCTCAGTGCTTATGCTCTCTCTGCTTTTAAAATTGTCACTTTGACAATGACCCTGAAAAGTAGAAATAAAATTACCCTACTTCCAAAGAAACACACTAAAGTCGTGATAGGGCATTCTGCAAAGACAACAACTGACGGCAAAGCACTGAAGATGGATTCCTTGACCTGAAGACATGTAAAGGAAGGGGACCAAGTCCAAAAGTCACAAAAGTATCCAGGGGGGCAGGACCCTTCTAAACCCCGGATGAAGGTGCAAAAGGGCTGCCTCCGGGTGGAAGAAGCTGAAGATTCTGCAACAACGGATGATGCCAGGAACTTCTCCTTTGGACAGAAGATATCCCACGGCGTGCTGGAGGATGCAGAGTTGTTTCCACACAGAAAGACCGCAAACAAGCCTTGCTAGCTGCAAAGGTCACGGTTGAAGAAAATGGGTGCTGCCCGGGCCCAGGAAGGACCAGGAGGTAGCCCCTTGGAGAAGGAGACAGAGGGGGTGCTCAGCAACATAGAGAGCCCACGCAGAAGCAGGTTCAAGAAAACTGAGCACGGTGGTCGTCTCAATACAACAAAGGATATGTAACATGCCAGGACAGATGGTACTTTCCTACACATCGGTTGTGGCTATTAGGTGAGCCCAAGGTCCCCACCCATGGTGTCTGGGTATGGGGTTGTCCCTAAGGGTTAGTGTGTGTCTAACAGGTATCCCTCGATATTTGCAAGTGACTCTGGTTACCCCAATCTCTCATGGCTACTGACCCCAGTGAGGAACCCCAGGACAAGGACAGAGGAATGTTACAATGAGGCACATGGGCGAACAAGGAGGATAATTGAAAGAACCTTTGGCCTCTTGAAACCCAAGTTCTGGTACCTCCATCTGACAGGTGGATCCCTGTACTACTCACCCAAGAATGTGTGCCAGATTATCGTTGCATGTTGCATGTTGCATGTTGCACAACCTGGCCTTGTGACGCCAGGTGCCTTTTCTGCAGGAGGATGAGCCTGGAGATGGTCTTGTCGCAGCGGTGGAGCCTGTGGACAGTGAGGAAGAGTAGGCAGAGGAAGAAGATGTGGACAACTGAAGTAATATAATACAGCAGTACTTCCAGTGAGACACATGTAAGATACTGTAACTTCACTTTACATTTCAGTTTTCTGTTGGACATTGTACATGGCAGCCTGATTTCCCTATGTCTATGACCACTTACTGTACCCTTTGGCATCTCTATTTTCACATCTCTGTTGCCCACTCTGGCTCCTGGTATGTTTACTGCTGCCCACTAAAGGTCATACCAATGTATAAATAACGGTATATATGACTTGCAATGTTTTCAGAATGTTGCACTAATACATAATTCAATCATTTGACGGACTCAAGATTTGTAATGGTTCCAAGGGTGTTTATTTAAGTGCTCATAAGTAGAGGGGGTAGTGCAATGGGCTGGGGTGATGCTGGAGGAAAGTCCAGGGTAGAGTCCAGTCTCTTGGTATCACAGGTGCATTGTCCAATGGGGCATAGGAAGGGGAGTAATGGCAGTTCAAGGTGGACAGGGTGACAGAGTGGGACAGAAGGGGACAATCAGGAGAGTCCTATTTCCTGGCATGGGTCTTGGCAATGTTCTCTGGCTTCTGCCTGGATCGCAGGGACTGTTTGCGGGATGGTACTCCTTCTGCAGGGGGTGTGGTGCTGGTGGCCTGTTGGTCCTCTAGCGGGGCCCTCTGTCCACTAGCGCCAGTGGAGGTGAAGGGCTTTTCTTCTGTGTGGCTAGTGTCAGGGGCCCGTTGTTGTGCCACTGCCTCCCTCTTGGTCTTGCCCATGTCTGCCAGCACCCCTGCAATGGTGACCAGGATGGTGTAGATGTTTTTGAGGTCCTCCCTGATCCCCAGGTACTGTCCCTCCTGCAGCCGCTGGGTCTCCTGCAACTTGTACAGTATCTGGTCGATGGTTTTCTGGGAATGGTGGTATGCTCCCAGGATGTTGGAGCATGCATCCTGGAAAGTCGGTTCCCTGGGCCTGTCCCCCCCCTGTCACATAGCATTCCTCCCAGTTTCCCTGTTGTCCTGTGCCTCTGTCCACTGAACCGTGTGCCCACTGCCACTGACCCTGGGTCCCTGATCGCCCTGTGTTTGTGGGATTCCCTGGGGTCCCTGTTTTGGTGGACACACTTCTGATTGACGTGTCCTGGGGACAGTGGCATGGGCCCGCTGGGTGGGTGCTGTGTTGGTGTTTCCTGAGGGGGGAGGCTCTGTGGTGGGTTGGGACTGTGGCAGGGTAACAGACTGTCCAGAGGTCCCTGATGGGCCAGGGTGGTCATCGTGATCCAGGCATGCAGAGCTGCTGTCATCACTGTGGGCCTCCTCTGGGGGTGGAATAGATGTTGCTGGCAATTCCTTTCCAGTGACTTTGAGTAGCGGTCCTGTGGGGATGAAAATGCAGTGTTATTGTATCTGCGTGTGCCATCTTGTGCATGGGTTTGTTTCCCTGTATGGTTGGGATAGCCCTGGCAGCTTAGGCTTGTGTGCGTGGTGATTTTGTGGGCTAGGTGATTCTCTCTAATGGGCATGCTGTGGTGATGGGTGTCCATGCAGGTCTGTGATGCGGGTCCATGGATTGGTGTTAAATGCTGTCAGGAATAAGGCCATGCGCGGTCCAGGTCCCGCCTGAAACTCCGCTGCACAGCTTTGTGGCACTTTATGTGCACCCCTTGTCATCCCCTCTTGGGAGCCCCGCCACACCCAAGCACGTTGCTCACTATTTTGAAGACTTCGATGCAGTCAGACCTCGTGGGGGTACCTCTAAAGAAGAGCAGATTTCCCGCACGGCAAATGGACAGCAAATCAGAGTACCCTTGTTTCCATGGTGAATTCAGATACGAGTAGGTTGTACTCATAGCGGTAAGGTCTTGATGAGCCAAATCTTGAAGGGAGTTGTTACTTCCAAAAGGTAAAGCGCCCCTTAGTACAACAAGCAAAGTGTTTTCAGTCTTCAGTCCACATGAGGAAAGCGGCCTTGGCACAGTAATTAAAGCGCTTCAGTCCATATGAGTAAAGCGTCCTTGGGACGGTAATTAAAGTGCTTCAGTCCACATGAGGAAAGCGGCCTTGGCATGGTAATTAAAGCGCTTCCGTCCACATGAGGAAAGGGTCCTTGGCACGGTAATTAAAGCGTTTCAGTCCCCATGAGTAAAGCGCCCTTGGCACGGTAATTAAAGCTCTTCAGTCCACATGAGTAGAGCGCCCTAGGCACAACAATCAAAGCGCTTCAGTCCACATGAGTAAAGCACCCTTGGAGCGGCAATCAAAGAGCTTCAGTCTACATAAAGAAAGCGCCCTTGGCACAGCAATCAAAGCGTTTCAATCAACGTGCATAAAAAGCCCTTGGCACAACAATCAAAGTGATTCAGGCCACATGAGTAAGGTGCCCCTTAGCATAACGAGCATAGCGCTTCATATGAAACAAATGAAAGCGCTATCTGGCATAAGGAACAAAGTGATTCAAGTTCAATGAGTAAAAACTTTCCGGCCTTATAGTTGTGAATGTGAAAGCATTTTTGGAGATAAACAAATGATAGTTTTCATTGTTTTTTGGAAAGCATAATACGTGAAAAGCTCATTTAATTCTTTGAGATTTTCTAGGCTGTGATCAAAGGTTTATGTTATGAATGCATAGGTGTTATACGATTGATATTCAGAGTATGATCATAGTCCAAAGCTCTTGCCATCTCTTGGTTCTGAGGTTGTAGTTTGTTCGTATTCCATGATTCAAAGAAGGGAGCTTTGCGCTCATTTCAAAAGGGGTCTCCATCTGATATCACGGAGGCGCATTTAGTCAAGAGTCTATTGATGAGTTATACTGTTATGAATGAGTAAGGCATATTCGTTCTAACCTTTCCTTTTGAGATCTCTCTCCCTGCTGTTCCCTACCCGAATTCCCTTCCCCCTGACTGGCTTCATCATAACTCTGTGCTATAATAGCTTTCTGAGCTGGTGACGCCGGGTGGTGGGCCTTTTGTTCAGCAACGTGCAGATCCTGAGGAAAGGACACTGTGACACATGCAGGGCTTGGTTTTGGGATGGGTAGGTTGTGATACTGGGGAATTTGTGAGGTGGTGGAGTGATGGGGATGAGGGTAGGGGTAGGAATTTGTGATGGCATGCAGGTAGGGTGGGTGATATAGTAGTAAAGATTTGACTTACCAGAGTCCAGTTCTCCTGCTACTCCTGCGAGGCCCTCAAGTAGTCACTCAGATGCAAAGGGATTTGACAGACTCACAAAATGTTACAGCTCATTTAGTGAGTAAAGTAACTCAGTTACAGAGTAAGGTGGATGGTTCTGAATCTGAGTCTCGTCCTACTCCGTCCGCACCTACCAACATAGCTGTGAATGTGCCGACAAAGATTCCTTTAGCTGCACCAGAGAGGTTTTCTGGGGACCCCAATAAGGTTAACATTTTTCTCACACAGGTGGAACTACATTTTACGTGTCGGCCCAGTGCCTTTCTTGACGCACAATCTAGAATTGCATTCCTTATATCATATCTGAATGGTGATGCAGCTACTTGGGCAGTGCCATTAGTCCGATCAGACAGTCCTCTTTTATGTAACTGTCGTTGTTTTGTAGAAGAATTTGTAAAGGTATTTAACAGACGCGCAATAACTATGTCTGCAGACAAAGAGTTACTAGAACTACGTCAAGGAAACAAAGACTTGACATCGTATTTGTCACACTTCAACCGGTTAGTAGGGGAAACCGCTTGGTCTGAGGAAAAAAGGTCAGCAGTATTTTATCAAGGGCTAAAAGACGAACTAAAAGATGTATTGGCCCAAGTTGAACCACAACCAGAAACTTGCACTGATTTGATTTTTCTAACCCTACGGATAGATCACAGACTTTTGTTAGGTGTGTGTTAATTTTGAGAGTGGCGGTGTGTACTGCCAATGGTTTACCGTGGTTGAAAGACCACCGTGGTGATTCGTGGGTCCTGATACTGTGGGTGTATTCCTGTTGGCGTAACGGTGTGGGTTTTGGTACTGCCAATTTATCACTGACCTTTGGTCTGGCAGACTTGTGTGAGTGTCTGTATTGTGGCCGATTTCTCACTGTGGATCATAATACCCATAGCGGAATACCGCTGCAGTTGCGGTATATTGGTAGCCGTCAGTACGGCAGTAGGCGGCATTTACCACCAGGGTTGTAATGAGGGCCATAGTAATGTGTTTTATATGTCCTGACAGTGACATATTGCTAAATTCGTGTTTCGCTGTTGCAAGGCCTGTCCCTCTCATAGGCTACCTTTATGGATCAAATCTATTTATTAATATTCTGAGTTAGAGAAAGAAAGGAAAAAGGTACACAGCTATATGCCTACAACCTTACAGGGCCGCAGCGTTAATAACACTCCCTTTCCATATAATCTAATGGGGATTTCGTCAAAGAGTACTGTTATAACCATTATCCCATATGCAATATTACCAGACAGTCAACAGTCAACAGAAAAACTTGTGGAAATTAAGTAGTTATCCCCGCTGTTACGTCAAGACTCCCCCTGCATTCCACTCCAACAGACACTCAAGCTAGTTGTCCAGTTCCCTCCAGGACCCAGAAGCTAGACAGGTGGTTCTAGCTGTACTCGTGGGCATCACTAGTCCTTCAGCAGACGCAGGGTCTTTAAATATGCAGGGCAAGTGAGTTCATTAAATTCAGCACACAAAATCTCTCTAAAGGGTTCCCATAGTGTGGCAACTTCTGCTCGCTGTTCCGCTGCCAGAGATAGCTTCTCATCGCTAAAATGAACCATAGGGGGTCATTACAACATTGGCGGTAAAAGGCACTTACCGCCGTGCAGAAGACCACCAGTACACTGCTGCGGCAGCGGAATTCCGCCACAGCTATTATGACCCACATCTCGGAATCTGCCGAAATTCAGACACCCACACAACACCCCCACACCAAAGGTCAGTGATAAACTGGCGAAAACAAAACCTCCACCTCCACGCCAACAGAAACACACCCATGCTATTACAACCCACGAATCCACGCGGCGGTCTTTCAACCGCAGTATTCCATTGGCGGTACACACCGCTGCGCTCAAAATACACACACATCTCCAAAACACCGCCGCATTGGACAATTCCAAATACACACACCTGATACACATAAAAACACCACTCCTACACACCCAACACAATATAAAACACACACCCACATCACCCACAAACCCCTACGACCAGAAATTCTGAAAGAAGGCCAGAGAGACAGCACTGATTAGACAACACCACCATACAGAGGCACACAACACCATCACCCAACCCACATCCACGCACAAAACACCACACACCACTACACATCACCACACACATCAACACTCACACCACCCACACATCACACACTCCACCCCATGTCACGCCAAAGACACCCCCGCTTCTCCAAGGAGGAGCTCCGGGTCATGGTGGAGGAAATCATCCGGGTAGAGCCACAGCTCTATGAGCTATGGCGAAGAATCGTGGACAGGGTCAATGCAGTGGGACAGCACCCAAGAAATAGGGAGGACATCAGGAAGAGGTGGAACGACCTGCGGGGGAAGGTGCGTTCAACGGTCTCCAGACACAACATCGCGGTTCAGCGGACTGCCGGCGGACCCCCACCTCCTCCCCCACAACTAACAACATGGGAGGAGCAAGTCTTGACCATCATGCATCCTGAGGGCCTCGCAGGAGTCGGTGGAGGATGGGACACTGGTAAGTCAAATCTTAACTATCATATCCCCCACCCTACCTGCATGCTATCACACACCCCCACCCTCACCCCCTCCCCTATCACCCCAAATCCTCACTAATGTACTAATAACACAAACCACACATCCCAACACCAAGCCCTGCATGACAGAACTAAGCATGGACACCCAGCACTAAAGCATGTCCACTGCACAAACCCATACATCCCCCTAAACCACCATCACACAAGCTCCCACACAGGAATGCTTGCACTGGGGTACACTCTCACCCACCCATTGCACACCATTACAAACACATATGCAATAATCATGCTCTTATGCCCCTGCAGGAACCCGAAGGACCGTCATCACACCAGAGGGTCCAGACAATACCACTCCACCCCCAGAGGAAGCCCACAGTGACGATAGCAGCTCTGCCCTACTGGATCCTGATGACCAGCCCGGACCATCGTGGGCCTCGGGACAGTCGGTTCCCCTTGCACAGGCACAGCCCAACACTGACCTTCCACCCTCTGGTAACACCAGCACAGCACCCACCCAGCGGGCCCAAACCTCCCTACCCAGGACAGGTCAATCAGCAGTGTGTCCACCACTACAGGGAATCCAGGATAACCCACCACCCCAACAACAACAGGGACCTGGGGGCAGTGGTAGTGGGCACACGGTCCAGGGGACGGAGGCACAGGAACACAGGGGAACTGGGAGGGCTGCTGTGCGACAGGGGGTGGACAGGCCAAGGGACCCCACTCTCCACGAGGCCCTATCCTCCATCATGGGAGCATACCACCACTCCCAGGAGACAATGGTGACGGTCCTGGACAAGTTGCAGGAGACCCTGCGCCTGCAGGACGAACTGTATTTGGGGTTCAGGGAGGAGCTCAGGACCATCAGCTCCACCTTGGACACCATCGTAGGGGTGCTGAAGGACATACAGCAGACCTTGAGGGACACCGTGGCACTCCAAGGGGCCCCTGACACTAGCCAGGACGATGAACTGCCCACCACTTCCACCGGCGCTAGTGGACAGGACGCCCCGCCACAGGACCACCACACCAGCACCCCACCCCCTGCAGACGGACAACCACCATGCAAGCGGTCCCTGAGATCCAGGAACAGGACAGAGCAAGATGGCAAGACCCCCGCCAGGAAATGAGACCACCCTGATTGTCCTCCCACTGTCCCACCTTGTTACCCTGTCCATACTTAAACTGCCCCAGCTCCACTTCCTATGCCCAGATGGGCAGTGCACCTGTGAGACTAGTAGACCTGTGAAAGTTAATGTAATGTTAAACATGAAAATGTTCTCACCTGTGTGTCACTGGAAATATTGCTGTATGACTGACTCACTGTTGTCGTTGTCTTCTTCCTCAGCTTCCTCCTCATCACTGTCCACAGGCTCCACAGGCTCCACAGCTGCTACAACACCGTCATCTGGATCATCCTCCTGCAGAAAAGGCACCTGGTGTCGCAAAGCCAAATTATGAAGCATGGAGCAGGCGATGATGATCTGGCACACCTTCTTCGGTGAGTAGAATAGGGATCCACCTGTCATATGGAGGCACCTGAACCTGGCCTTCAGGAGGCCGAATGTGCGTTCGATCACCCTCCTAGTCCGCCCATGGGCCTCATTTTAGCGTTCCTCTGCCCTGGTCCTGGGATTCCTCACTGGGTCAATAGCCAGGAAAGGTTGGGGTAACCAGAGTCCTCCAATTGCCATACACAGTGCCTCTGGAGTTCACCCATCATATCAGGGATGCTGCTATTCCGCAGGATGTAGGCATCATGCACTGAGCCAGGGAACATAGCATTTACCTGCAAGATGTACTGGTCTGCGAAACAGACCATCTGAACATTCATAGAATGATAACTCTTCCTGTTAATGTACACCTGTTCACTCCTGTGGGGGGGGGGGGGTGGCAGAGCTACATGGGTCCCATCAATGGCACCTATGACGTTGGGGATATGTCCAAGGGCATAGAAGTCACCTTTCACTGTAGGCAAATCTGCCACCTCAGGGAAAATGATGTATCTCCTTACGTGTTTGAGCAGGGCAGACAACACTCTGGACAGCACGTTGGAAAACATAGGCTGGGATATCCCTGATGCCATGGCCACTGTTGTCTGAAAAGCCCCACTTGCAAGGAAATGGAGCACTGACAGCACCTGCACGTCAGGGGGGATTCCAGTCGGATGGCGGATTGGTGACATCAGGTCTGGCTCCAACTGGGTACATAGTTCCTGGATTGTGGCACGGTCAAACCGTTAGGTGACGATGACATGTCGCTCTTCCATTGTCAACAGGTCCCCCAGCGGTCGGTACACCGGAGAATTCCGCCATCTTCTCAAATGTCCCAGCTGACATTATTCCTCCAGGTATGTACCCACAGTTACACACAAGACTACACCACTCACAAATCCCTTCCTGTATGTGTGTTGAGTGTAGGCCTAGCTATGTGTGACGCAGAGGTAAATCAAGCCATGTGGGCCCCTGAAATGGCGGCTGCCTGACCTCTAAACTGGGACAATGGGATTGTGGGGTAACTGCGCTGGCGTTGCACACCATCGCGGTAGGCGGTTGTAGACCGCGGCGCAATGCTGCATTGGTTAACATTGGACCCTATGTATCCCAGGAGCCAATGAACAGGTGCGCCGGCGGTGATGATGCGCACCGCCGCGGACGTCACCGCCGCGGATGTGACCGCCATTTTCTATCTGTTCAATCACTAGATACCTGACCTTCGACAGGAGAGGACCTACACTGCAAGTGCTGCTGTGACCTCGTTCTGGAAGCGACGATGGCTGCTGCGTCTGGGGAAAGGGCCCCTGCCTTCACTGCACAGGAGTTGGAGAAACTGGTAGACGGGGTCCTCCCACAGTACACGCTACTCTACGGTCCTCCAGACCAACAGGTTAGTACACAGGGAGCACTTTGTATGGGCTAGGCCTGGGTGAAGAGGGCTGGTTGGATGAGGGAAGGGGGCAGAGTTCATAGAACATTAATGCATGGGAATGAATGGGCCACATGGCCAGAGTAGGGAGGGGGCCACTCACATAGACGTTGCAGTTGGTAATGACTGTTCCTCTTTCCTTGTGCATGTCATGTAGGTCAGCGCCCACCAGAAGAGGGACATTTGGCGTGCCATCGCCAAGGACGTCCGGACCCTGGGGGCCCACCAGAGACGGGGCACTTACTGCCGGAAAGATAGGAGGACATTCGCCGCTGCAGCAAGAAGACCGTGGAGGCTCAGCTGGGGATGGCCTCCGAACGTGGGAGGGGTGCTCGTCGCACCATGACCCCCCTGATGTTCCGGATCCTGGCGGTGGCCTACCTGGAGTTGGATGGGCGCTTGAGGGCATCACAGCAGACACAAGGGGGTGATTACTCTCTCATTCTGCGGACTTTGCGCGCAGTGGAGGGGTCTGGGTGGGGGAGGAGGCCTGTGGGTGTACCTAGGCTAGGGCGAGTTCCGTAGGCTAGGCCCCTCCGCAATGCAGGCCATGTGGCACGCTACCCCACCTCAGCAGAGTGCCAAGTAGAGGTGTGGTTGTCCCTGTGGCATCCATGTGTGCAGATGTCCACCATAGCCATGTAGGCCATATCCCAGATATTGCATGTGCAGAGGGCAGGAGCATGGCGTAATGCAGGGGGCTGCTGTGTCTGTTGTGTCCGCCAATGGTAGCGGTATGCCATGCACTAAAACTCTCTTTCTTCTGTCTCCCCCCCTTTTTCTGCTCTCCCTGTCCTTTTGTACATCAGCATCATCAGGCGCAGGTACAGTGGCACCGGAGCACAAGGGAGCTGCATCCCACATGGCCATGGAGGGCCACACCACAGACTCAGAATGCACCAGTGGGATGGAGGACGAGGGGAGCTTCATGTCGGCCACCGGATCACCAAGCAGCGACACTGACTCGTTCACCGATGGGGGCTCCCTTGTGGTGGCGGCACCATCTGTGCGCCCCACTTCTACGGGTACAGCCGCCACCTCCCCTACCAACACCACCCTCCCAGCAGCCCCTCAGCGTTCGCCCCATGCCCACTCACCCTGGAGGGTGGGCATCACCTTCGCCCCAGGCACATCAGCCCCTGCCCCTGTCACCCCAGCTGCCCTCAGTGAGGAGGCCATTGACCTCCTCAGGTCACTCACTGTTGGGCAGTCTACCATTGTGAATGCCATCCAGGGTGTAGAACGAGAGTTGCAACACGGTAATGCATTCCTGGAGGGCATTCATTCTGGTCAGGCTGTCCTTCAGCGAACCCTGCAATCTCTGGCCTCAGCACTGATGGCAGCCATTGTCCCTGTGTCCAGCCTCCCCCCTCCAACCTCCTCCACCCAGACCCAATCTCCTGTACCCCAGCCCATCCCAAGCACACCTACTGACCAGCATGCACACAAGTCAGCACACACAAGTAGCTCAAGCAAACATAAGCACCACACAACCCACAGGCACTCACACAAGCCTCACCCACGTACAGACACAGCAACATCCACTGCCTCCACTGTGTCCCCCTCCTCTTCTTCTCCCTCCTCTCTTCCAGTCTCGTCTACACACACACACCTGCATGCACCACATCTACAGGCACCATGAATCGCACAAGGAGACCCAGCACCACGAGCCTCTCACCTGCTCTCACCACCTCCACTGCCATTTACACGTCCCCTGTGTCCTCTCCCAGTGTGTCTGTGACGCCCCCTCCCAAAGTACACAAACGCGGGAACCCACACACCCAACATCCATCCACCTCACGACAGCCTCCAGTACCTGCGCCTGCACCCAAAACACCTAAAGTGACACCTCCGACAACCACCTCCTCTTCTTCCACTCCCAGACCCCCTCCAACTACCCATCCCAGTGTACGTCAGTAAAGTTGACCTTTTTGCTCCCACCCCCCCTCCAATTCATCAGTCCCGTCGAAGCGCCTCAGCCAAAAAGCCTCCAATACCAGTGGTGCCTGTTCAAGGTTTGTGGAGTGCACCGGCCACCAGGACAGGCAGTGTGACCCGGAGCCAAGACACTGGCAGCCCATCCCCTGTAAAGGCTCTAAAATTGGAGATTGGACGACTGGACCGTGTGAAGCCTCCTGGTGGGAAAACAACTCACATGGGTTCCAAGGGGATTGGAGAGTCAGCTGTGACTCCACCAAAGGTGGGGAAGGGCCAGAGGAAGTCTGCCCAGCCTGTTGTGAGTGTCACGGCGGAGAAGGGCGCCATCATTTACGGCGGTCGAGACCCAATCGCCAGCACCGTCGTCACTGGTCAGGAGACCACCGCCGGAGTCACAGCCCAGGAGGGCCCAAGTATCGTCACTGGTCGGGAGACCACTGCCAGAGGCACAGCCCAGGAGGGCCTAAGTATTGTCACTGGTCAGGAGACCACCACCAGAGTCACTGCCCAGGAGGGCCCAAGTATCGTCACTGGTCAGGGGACCACCGCCGGAGTCACTGCCCAGGAGGGCCCAAGTATCGTCACTGGTCAGGAGACCACTGCCGGAGTCACTGCCCAGGAGGGCCCAAGTATCGTCACTGGTCAGGAGACCACCGCCGGAGTCACAGCCCAGGAGGGCCCAATTATCATCACTGGTCAGGAGACCACTGCCGGAGTCACAGCACAGGAGGGCCCAAGTATCGTCACTGGTCAGGAGACCACCGCCAGAGTCACAGCCCAGGAGGGCCCAAGTATCGTCACTGGTCAGGAGACGACCGCCGGAGTCACAGCCCGGGAGGGCCACGGCTGCCACAGCCCAGGTGGGCTATGATGGACCATCATGCCACACACCAATGCCCAGTGTAGGGAACGTCATGCCACACACCAATGTCCGTACCAGAACCGCCATGGCAAAGCACCGCTGAACAGGGCAAAGACCGCCATGGCAAAGCACCGCTGAACAGGGCAAAGACCGCCATGGTGAAGACCGCTGAACAGGGCAAAGACCGCCATGTCAAAGCACCGCGGAACAGGGCAAAGACCGCCATGGTGAAGACCGCTGAACAGGGCAAAGACCGCCATGGCAAGCACCGCTGAACAGGGCAAAGACCGCCATGGTGAAGACCACTGAACAGGGCAAAGACCGCCATGGCAAAGCACCGCAAAACAGGGCAAAGACCGCCATGGTGAAGCACCGCTGAACAGGGCTGTGACGGGGTCCTTTATCCCGAGTCGAGGGGATATTGGAAGAAGGGGACAGACGCGGCACTTAAGGGTGTAGTACGTTTATTTATTTCTTCGTTGAGATTGTAGTACTGGCTTTTCCGCCAAAGTGTTATATTCCAAGTCCAAACTAATATATAAATCCCTTTTCTTTTCAGGGTTCCTTGATGTTCCCGGGACAGCCTGGTCCGGTCCGGAGGGAGTGGTCTTGTTCACCCGGCTCTCATGGCCCCAGGATTTCCCAAAACAAAGAAGGAGAAAGGAACAGGTAAGTGGGGAAATTTATCTATATAGGGTTAATTGGGGTTAGTAAGGAGTGAGAGGGGGGGGGGGTTTGTGTGGAGGTGAAGGAATGTGGGGGGGGGGGTACGTTTCTCTTGTGTCTTCCTTTTGTTGTGCCCTGTTTGTGACCCCCTTACAGTTCTATCCACTGGTCTGGGTACGGTCCTTGTGGGGTTACCCTTCAGTTAACTGTGGTGCTAATTAAATGGGATCCCCTTCCCTACAGGACCTCAGCCCTCTCCACTTAGCCCCTTTAAACCCAGCCAACCACCCAGAACCCCAGTCCCAGCCCCGGTACGCTCGTACCTGACTTGGCCACGCCCCTCCAGGGACGTGGCCGGCTTGTAGGCGATCTCCCGACTTCGTCTCAACAGGGGCGGGAGGCGCCCAAGGGTTTCCGCTCTCTGTCCGCTGTTCCTTCTCTACGGCGGGGTTTTCCTTCTCTTTTGGTGGTCCACGGCGTTCGTCTCTCCGGCTCTCCCTGACGTCGGCGTCTCTCTCTGGGTTGCGCGACTCCCTCTCTCCGTCGGTCGTCCCTCTTCCTTCTATCTGACGGATGACGTGGGACGTCATCACGTCAGGAATCCCTCGGGTGCCCCCGGGGTATCCTCCGGAGGCCGTTTGCTCCGACCCGGAACCGGCGTCTGGAGGCGCCCGGTTACACATCCCCTCACATGAATGGGGCTGATCGAGCCCCACCAGATCCGGAAACCGGGACAAATAGTCAGCCTGACCCATAAGGTCACCAGGGAGGTGGCAAACCTGGAAGGAGAAAGGTTGGAGTTCCATGAACCATCTCAATATACGATTGTTGGTATTCTTATATCTTGAGAGCCACGTAAGGGGTGCATGGTCCGTATACAGTAGGAAAGGTCTGCCCAAAAGATAGTATTGGAGACTTTCGATAGCCCACTTAATGGCAAGACATTCCCGCTCTATAATGGGGTATCTTTGCTCCCTGGGAAACAGCTTACGGCTAATAAAGACGACGGGATGGCTCACTCCGTCTTCATCCTTTTGAAAAAGAACGGCCCCTACCCCCACGTCGGAGGCATCCGTTTGGAGATGAAAGGGTTTGTCAAACTCAGGACATTTCAATATCGGTTGGGTGGTGAGACACCTTTGCAAGGTATGATAACTATGAAGTTGAGTCGGGTCTAGTCGTGTGATGTTGTTGGGTTGTCCTTTTCTTAAGAGATCGGTTAGGGGGGCAGCCAAACTGGAATAGTGGGGAATGAACCTTCGATAGTACCCCACTAGACCTAAAAAGGAACGAACTCCCTTCTTCGTGGTGGGAGCATTGGTGTGTAGGATGGCTTCGATTTTATTCTTTTGTGGTCGAAGTATACCGTTGCCAATGTGATAACCCAGGTAGGAGATCTCATTAAAAGCCAGTCGGCTCTTGGCGGGGTTGGCTGTCAGTCCAGCCTTCCTTAAAGCCGAGAAGATGTGGTCTATGTGGACCAGATGGTCTTCCCAGGTCTCACTGAAAATAACGATGTCATCCAGATAGGCCGCCGCGTATCGGGTATGAGGTCGTAATATGGTGTCAATGAGACGTTGGAAGGTGGCGGGGGCGCCATGTAACCCAAAAGGGAGAACCTTAAAGTGATACAATCCTGAGGGGGTAGTGAAAGCCGTCTTTTCCTTGTCTTCGGGACCCAACGGGATCTGCCAATATCCCTTGGTCAAGTCAAGGGTAGACATGTATTTCGCTTTCCCCAACCTTTCTAAGAGCTCGTCTATCCTAGGAAGAGGATAGGTGTCAAATTGTGATATGGAATTGACCCGTCTAAAGTCAATACAGAAACGTATAGACCCATCAGGTTTGGGTACCAAGACCACGGGCGAACACCAGGGGCTTTGGGAAGGTTCTATGATGTCTAGATCTAACATCTTCTCGATTTCGTTTTCTACGAGGGTTTTCCTAGCTTCAGGGATACGATAAGGTTTTAGTCGTACGGTCTTCCCAGGTGGTGTGAGGATTTGATGATGTACCAATCGTGTTCTACCGGGTACCGAGGAGAACACCCGACCGTGTTTATCAAAGAGATTCTTCAATTGTCTATTTTGTTGAATCGAGATCTCTGTATTAATGATAGGAACCTCTCTCTCGCCAGGGGGATCAGTGGGGCACCACCCTATCTCTAATTCCTTAACGGTATTAACTAGGCAGCCGTGCCTTGGGTCGTTCGGAGGTTCTTCCCATCTTTTTAATAAGTTAACATGGAAGATCTGTGACCTAGGGGGAGTGTCGTTAAGCTGAATTTTATAAGTTACGGGGGTTACTAGTCCTGTTACGGTGTAGGGTCCTTGCCACTTGGCCAACAATTTGTTGTCTGAACTGGGGAGAAGAACTAGCACTTTATCTCCTAGGGAAAAGGACCTTAATTGGGTATTTCGATCATAATACCTTTTCTGTTTGTCTTGGGCCCTCTCCATGTGTTCCCTTACGCTTTCCCATACTGTATGTAGGTGGGTTTTTAACTCACGGGCGTACTTTAGAATGGTTTTTTCCCCGTCTTCTTCTTCCCACATCTCAGCGGCCATATCTAGTAGGGTCCGTGGTTGTCGCCCAAACAACAGCTCAAACGGGCTATGGCCCGTAGAGGCTTGTTCGTGTGTCCTGATTGCGTATAATACTAAAGGGAGTTTCCTATCCCAGTCCTTACCAGTCTCCGAGATAGTTTTCTTTAGTAGTGTTTTGAGGGTACGGTTATATCTCTCCACCAAACCATCAGTTTGTGGATGATAAACCGACGTCCGTAACTGTTTAATCCCCAATAGTTGACATATTTGTGTCATTAGGTTGGACATAAATTGGGTACCTTGGTCCGTTAGGATTTCTCGAGGAAACCCAATTCGGGAAAAGAACCCTATCATGGCGTGAGCAACACTTTTGGTGTTAATACTAGAGAGGGGAATAGCCTCAGGGTATCTCGTGGCGTAATCTACTAATACCAATATATAACGATAGCCTCTCGACGAGGGCAGAAGAGGGCCAACGAGGTCCATCCCTATTCTGGAGAAGGGGACATCAATGATGGGGAGGGGTTGTAAAGGGGCCTTTCTCCGTGAGCCGGGGTCAATCAATTGGCATTTTGGACATTGTTGACAGAATTTCCTAATCTGGGAAAATACCCCCGGCCAGTAAAACTTCCTCAACAAATGCTCCTCTGTTTTCTCCCTCCCATAGTGTCCACCCCCGGGCTGGCTGTGTGCTAAGTGTAGAACTTGTTGTCTATAAGGTTCTGGAACTATCAACTGTTTCTTTTCGTCTTGGTCTTTGTAAGTGACTCGGTATAATAGGTCCTTAACTATGGTGAACGAGGGACCCTTATCCTGGGGGTTCCGTGGGCGTGCACTTTTCCATGCATGAATTAAACTAGGGTCTTCTCTTTGCGAAGTCCGGAAGCTGGGAAGAGCAGTGAGGGCGAGGACCTTTGTAATTACCCTGGTCCTGCTGGAGGGGTCTTGGTTATAGGTTTTCTTAATTATTCTTTTCTCCTTCCGGGTGAGTTTAGGTCGTACCCTCGGAGGTGATAGAGGCATATTGGAGAAAGGAGCGTCCTTCCACCAGTTGTTGGTTTCTTCGAGCTGTCTAAGGCTGTCTAGGAGTTGCGGGAACTCCGAAAAGTCAGTTCCTATAATTGCTTCTTCAACCAGTTGCTCTACTAAACCCACTCTTATGGGTATTTCTTTTCCTCCCCAGGTGAGGGTTGTCCAGATTAGGGGATATTCTCTGGTTTCCCCATGGATGCAACAGATTGATACCGTGAATTCCGAATAGTAATGTGCGTTGAACAACCCGGCCCTGACCACAGATTGGCTGCACCCTGAATCGATGAGGGCCACTGTGCTTTTCCCATTGATACTCAGTCTCTTTTTATAAGGGTTGTCTCTTCTCCCTGTATAAAAGACTCTTCCCCTTGTGACCCCTATTTCCATGGGTTCTGGTTTTTCTGTCTTCAGGGGGCAACCTCGAGCTATGTGGCCCCATTCCCCGCAACTAAAACACTGAGGTTGTTGTATATAGGGCCTATCTAGTCCCCGGGATTTCGCTATGTCCTCATTGATTCTTCGTCCCGCTGTCGCGGATGTTCCCGGACCCAGACACAGGGGACTAGGTGTTGATCGGGGGGGGTTACTTTGAATTCAAGGGAGCGATGAAAGGCACAGGCCAACTCGATGGTAGTATTGGTATCCGGGTTTGGATGTTGTTTGATCCAATTGCGGGTAGACGGAGGCAGAGCATCCAAGTATTGCTCTAAGAGCACGATCTCAATAATGTCTTCCCGATTTGTCCCTATGGGACCCAACCATTTGAGACCCAGATCTTTGATCCTAAAATATAGGGCCCGGGGATTTTCATTGTTTCCCCACTTCGCTTTTCTAAACCGGATGCGATAATGTTCAGAATCAAAACCCACCCGTTCTAAGATGCTCTTTTTAATATCCTTATAGGGGGTTATTCCACCGGGGTTTACCGCTTGATAGGCGGCTTGAAGAGTCCCCGTCAATAAGGGGGCGATATATTGGCCCCATCGCTCCTGAGGCCAAGTAGCGGAAGTAGCAACTCGTTCAAAATTGGTGAAAAAGGCATCGGGGTCTTCACCTTCTTGATATCGTTGTAAGACCGAACTGGGCACATTCGGATGTACGCGAGTAGCAGCGATGGTATCTGTGAGATTCTTAATGGCGGTTTCATGAACCAACTGGTTGTTGGCCATTATGGTGGCCTGACTCTTAAGGGCATTTTGTAGTGCCTCTCTTTCCAATTTGGCCTCTTTTTGTTGCTCTTCCCACACTAATTGTAGGTGTCTTTGTCCGGAGGCCAACTGTTGCATCATATCGGATATGGTACACTTCTCCTCCATGGTTGGGAAGTCTCTGTCACCTATTCCAATATCCCACTTCTGACACCACTGTGACGGGGTCCTTTATCCCGAGTCGAGGGGATATTGGAAGAAGGGGACAGACGCGGCACTTAAGGGTGTAGTACGTTTATTTAGTTCTTCGTTGAGATTGTAGTACTGGCTTTTCCGCCAAAGTGTTATATTCCAAGTCCAAACTAATATATAAATCCCTTTTCTTTTCAGGGTTCCTTGATGTTCCCGGGACAGCCTGGTCCGGTCCGGAGGGAGTGGTCTTGTTCACCCGGCTCTCATGGCCCCAGGATTTCCCAAAACAAAGAAGGAGAAAGGAACAGGTAAGTGGGGAAATTTATCTATATAGGGTTAATTGGGGTTAGTAAGGAGTGAGAGGGGGGGGGGGTTTTGTGTGGAAGTGAAGGAATGTGGGGGGGGGGGTACGTTTCTCTTGTGTCTTCCTTTTGTTGTGCCCTGTTTGTGACCCCCTTACAGTTCTATCCACTGGTCTGGGTACGGTCCTTGTGGGGTTACCCTTCAGTTAACTGTGGTGCTAATTAAATGGGATCCCCTTCCCTACAGGACCTCAGCCCTCTCCACTTAGCCCCTTTAAACCCAGCCAACCACCCAGAACCCCAGTCCCAGCCCCGGTACGCTCGTACCTGACTTGGCCACGCCCCTCCAGGGACGTGGCCGGCTTGTAGGCGATCTCCCGACTTCGTCTCAACAGGGGCGGGAGGCGCCCAAGGGTTTCCGCTCTCTGTCCGCTGTTCCTTCTCTACGGCGGGGTTTTCCTTCTCTTTTGGTGGTCCACGGCGTTCGTCTCTCCGGCTCTCCCTGACATCGGCGTCTCTCTCTGGGTTGCGCGACTCCCTCTCTCCGTCGGTCGTCCCTCTTCCTTCTATCTGACGGATGACGTGGGACGTCATCACGTCAGGAATCCCTCGGGTGCCCCCGGGGTATCCTCCGGCGGCCGTTTGCTCCGACCCGGAACCGGCGTCTGGAGGCGCCCGGTTACAAGGGCAAAGACCGCCATGGTGAAGACCGCTGAACAGGGCAAAGACCGCCATGGTGAAGACCGCTGAACAGGGCAAAGACCGCCATGGCAAAGCACCGCTGAACAGGGCAAAGACCGCCATGGTGAAGCACCGCTGAACAGGGCAAAGACCCCCATGGTGAAGACTGCTGAACAGGGCAAAGACCGCCATGGCAAAGCACTGCTGAACAGGGCAAAGACCGCCATGGTGAAGCACCGCTGAACAGGGCAAAGACCGCCATGGTGAAGCACCGCTGAACAGGGCAAAGACTGCCATGGTGAAGACCGCTGAACAGGGCAAAGACCGCCATGGCAAAGCACTGCTGAACATGACATGCACCAGGTAGGAATGAATAGACCGCCTCATCGGGCATCCTTATCCCATGTGCAGCTGGGACAGTGACAGGACAGGAACTTTCACGGGGAGACTCATCCAGTCTGGGCACCAGTCCCGCCCAGAACCAGTGGAGAATGTTATCGACTTGTGAGACTGTGGCTTTGCACTCCCCAGGATGGCACAGTGGGCAACCCACCCACTGTATAGACTTGAGAGACTGTGGTTTTGCACTCCCCAGGATGGCACAGTGGGCAAGCCACCCACTGTAGACACTTGAGAGACTGTGGCTTTGCACTCCCCAGGATGGCACAGTGGGCAACTCACCCACTGTAGAGACTTGTGAGACTGTGGCTTTGCACTCCCCAGGATACATCAATGGGCATGGAGCCCCATCGTGGATCTGGCGTCGTGCACTCATTCGGCTGAGGTGCCCCTCCTTCCCTTCCCCCTGAGGTGCCTGTTTTATTTCTATCTGATGCCCCGGCAGTGTTCTCTCCGATTGTGGTCAGGTATCTTTTGTGGGCCTCGGCCATGCAATTTTGGACTGTTGGTGCACGGACATTGTTATGTACATATCTGCACTACTTCTTGTAATGTATATATTTCTGACTGAATTTTGTATATATCTGTATATTTTTGTAAGACATGTATATTGCTACATTACACTGTTTGAACGGATTTCGCTTTGTCTTTTCATTCTTCTGGGGGGATTGTGGGTTTTTACTGTAATTTTTGTGGATGCATTGGTGTGTATGTTGTATTATGTGAGGTTGTGGGTGGGGGTGGGGGTGTTTGGTGGGTGTCCCGCTAACTTTTGCCTCCCCCCTCCCCTATGTCGTAGGTGCAGTACTCACCGTTGTCTTCGGCGACCTACGTAGATGATGGTCATAGAGGAGCAGAAAGACAAAGGCAGGGAGTATTTGGAGTTCTGGGTCCATGGAGTCCTCGTTCCTCGTGGGATGTGTTGAGGTGAGCGTTTTCCCATTGCAGAAACTGTTTCCGCCGTGTTTTTATCCACGGTGAATCCGCCCCGGAAAAGGTGGCGGATTGGCAGGTTGTAATACTATGGGCGGTACATTGTCTTCCGCCTGTCTGTTGGCGGTGACCGCCACGCTGCTTGTCTGTACCGCCGTGGCGGGCGGTGTGTTAAAGTGGCTGTCTTTGTTGGCGGTTTCCGCCAGGGTCATAATTCCATTTTTTTATCCGCCGCACTGTTTGCGGTATTACCGCAGCTTTAACACCGTCCGCCAGGGTTGTAATGACCCCCATAGTTTGTGGAGCCACGATGTGCAGCTCGGAGTCTTGTGCCGTGCCCCACAGGCCGACGAAGGGAGAAACAGCGCAAAGTCTCAGGTGTGAGTGAAATCGCAAGCCCTTTTTGATGCACACTCGCCCGTGCGTGGTTATTTTTGATGCACCCAAGGTACATTTACACGCTAACAGTGTTAGTGTGTGCTTGAAAATTACGTGGAGACTCTTTTTGCATTTTTATTGATAACTTGACTTGTGTATTGTGTACATGAAAAAGTTGCTGTGAAAAAGGAGTATTGGTCCCGGTCTTGGGAACACACGGTACCAGAACTGTCATTCTACCACCGTTGGCTGGTGCTAAAGAAAATCGCTTTGTATCAATCGACAATGTCAAGTTACACCATTTGGCCCATCCTGCACAGCAGACCAAGAGGAGCAGCCAGTAGTTCCCAAATCCCTCTCACTACTGGTCAGGATGTCCGTCTACAAGTTTTGAGCAGCAACGCTAGGACCTCTCTGAGATTGGTGAGGGTGGAAAATGATTGTGCATTAATTCCACTAACATCTATTATAAAAAACAACATAGAAATTACTGATCGATTTGACACAACTTCAACACAGACGGATGGCGTAATTTACTGTGATCCACAGCGGGAGACCTCTACTAGTTCTCCTCCTACAAATACGGCTCCAGTTCTTGCATGAACTGCTTCTGGATACTTTGCCAACATCAACAACACTTTCTCGGATTCATTTGCCTCTTCTACATCTAAAATGCCAAAAACACGTAAGCTGATAAACTGGCTTAAAACAAATTACTTTATTTTCCCATGGAACTATCGTGGCTTTCCTTGGCTGTATTGGCTTTCTTCCTTTGAATTGGCTTTGTCATAACATTCTTTCTATTAATACATGGTCATTTTCTTCCTGAAAGATCAACAGTTGAACTGGTAGATGAGGTCCTAAAACCCCATTTTTCTTCACACAATGTCCGCAGAGACTTGTCTTTCGTGAACATTTCTGCCATTCCAATTCTTGATGGGATTGTTTCTGATAAAGTTACATTTGATATGTACGGCCCCACGAGGTCATTCAAATACCATACGCATTTAAACTTTAAATGAACTATGTAATAATACCCAGAGTTGTCTCTGATGACTGGGATGTGAAAACAGTTGATTCTATGATGACTAAATTGAAGTATTATACTGTCTTTGAAAGTGAGGATGTTTATCAATCCAAAGAGAATTATGTCGATATGTTTTGCTATAATTATTAAGGACCCCATTTCATTCGCAGAGCAAGTACACCAAAGACTAATTATTACACAATGGGAACATTGTCCAACTCCAAAACATATTTTTCTGGGCACAATGTTAAAAATGCTGAGTCATATTATTTTGAATTGCCATTGATGAAAAATGTACATTCATTTATTCTGATTCCTTTGTTTACCAGTTGGCTATAGAAGGCTATAAATATATTGGTTGAAGTCGATTGACTTAAAACGTGTGTGGGGAACAAGAAATTGGCAAATAAGGGGGAAGGAAACTTTATTTAGAGCATGCCTGATACCTGTTCAAATGATCTTTTTAAATGAAACTGTACAGCAGACAAGTTGTTTAGGCTTAGCAAAGATTAAGGTATTGAAAGCGCCCAGTATTACTGCCCCTGAAAATGTTTACAAATGGCAAAAGTATATAATTGCAACTGAAGATCAGCTCAATGAATGAGTCCAGAATGGCACGTTTAATGCTTGACTGTCACATCCTGGTGGGTGGCTATTGTATCCAATACAAACCAACAGGTGTCATGAACCTTTTATAAACTCCAATGGGGTTTTAGAACAAGTAGGCCAGACCCTCGCTATGTGTCATCCTAACATGCAGGTATAGTAACAACATACAGTGTAGGGAAACTATGCCAGCAATGGTTGAAGAGTTCCACACCAGATACTGTTACAGAACACCTCAGTCTCCTGTCTAATGACATTTACTTACAGGACTTCCTGTTAGGCCCCATAATACAACGCAGAAAGTGCTTCTAATACACAGTCTATAATTACATTTGGAATCTTTCTCAACAAGAGGCTGCTGCCTGGTTAGGGCAAATAGAACAAGAAAACTTACAGATGGCATTAGCTGTAGTAGATAAAGGAGTTATTACCCTGTTTGACTGAACATACACCTTAAATGACATTGGCTCTCATTACAACCCTGGCGGTCCAAGACCGCCAGGGCTGTTTTGGCTGAAGCACCGCCAACAGGCTGGCGGTGCTTCAGAGAGGAATAACGACCGCAGTGGTAGCGCCGCGGTCGCACCGCCGGGGCCGGCGGTTTCCCGCCAAATTTGCCCCGACAGTGATAATCCGCCAGGGCAGCGCTGCTTGCGGCGCTGCCCAGGGGATTATGAGTTCCCGAGCGCCAGCCTTTTCCTGGCGGTTTGAACTGCCAGGAAAAGGCTGGTGGTACGGGGAGTCGTGGGGCCCCAAGACAGGGCCCCATGCAGCTTTTCACTGTCTGCTATGCAGACAGTGAAAAGCGCGATGGGTGCAACTGCACCCGTCGCACGGCCGCAACACCGCCAGCTCCATCTGGAGCCGGCTCCTATGTTGCGGCCGAGATCCCTGCTGGGCCGGCGGAAACCAGGTTTCTGCACGCTGGCCCAGCGGGGATCTCATAATGACCGTGGCCGGGGTGCGGTCGCATTGGAGGCCGCCCGGCGGTCAGCCGCCCGCCAAGGTCATAATGAGGGCCTATGTTTCTTCTGCAATTGATATAGTACAAAGTGATGTGTCTTCTTTACACCATGGGCTGAGTCAACTAAGATCCATTATGCAGTTCGGTTGAACACTACAAACATCGAAGGCAAATCGCGTTCCCTGGCAACATGTTAGTGCAAGGGACATATTTTCCACATTTAATTTAACGCGACAACATCTAATGGCTAAGAAAGAAGCACTTATGTCATGTTAAATATTGAAAAGTTCGAAAAGTTGCCTTTTACTGTGGTTGAAATACCATCTGCTGAGTGGTTAATACACGAGGTCATAAATCTGTCTATTTCAACACTTCAATTCACATTCTGCTTGAAACACATTCCAGTAGGCAGATATGAAAGGCTAGGAGATAGTTACATCCATGAGATGTGGGAGCTGCCCTTGTCTACAAATTTCTCTGTGGCATGAAAGAGGTCTTTCTCAGTGGTAGTGAATGCAAGACTTCTGTCAGCCATTCGTTTGTAAACAGCTGTCCTTGCTCGGGCATATGTACTGCCTCTGACTGTCCTTGGCTTGTTATCTGAAGGGAGTTCCAGTCCCCTTGATTAGACCTGCATTCCAGGTGCTCTCAATGTGCAGCTATGTCCTCAACAGTGAAAACTGTTGTGAGATGCGAGCCGGAATAGTTTATGCTGTTTCGGTCTCTAAGATTGTTACATGCTGCAGGAACATACTTTTTCCTCCTACAAGACAGAGGGAAGTAGCTGAGATTTGGCCCTATATCGGTACTTCAAATGTGAATTTTGGCAAGTTGAGCAGACTTCAAGGCTTTATTGTTTCAAAAACATGTGGCGTTCACATCTGCACGCGAGCTCTATGCACTTCAGGTGGCAAAGTCATCAGCAGAGATACAGTCCCATTTAAGTTCTAACTTTCCGAGACCCTTTGGTGAGCTTGTGGGATGAATATTTAATGCATCCAGTACTAGTGGAATCGCAAATTTCTTTAAGGCTATTGGTTCTGGTTTAGTTCACACCTTCTCCTCTATTTTTGGTTTAATACGATCAGCCATCCACTCAACATTCTCCAGTATTTTCGGGGGATTTCCGATACCTTGGGCTATAATATCTGGCATCTTTCTATTGCTACTTTTTCTGCGCAATGGCTGTCCCTCCACAACAAGGAGGAATGAAATTGCTCCTACCATCGCAGCTCTGTCATGAACATATGATGCAGTACTTAGGAGCAACACTCCTGGAGCAATTGGGGTGTGACTGGTCTCTGTCATTCAGACCGGTTTTGCATTGTGTGCAGCCCGTGTTTCGGTGCCTCTGGGGCTCGTTCGAACATGCACTGAAAGTTTGTCTTTCTACGCAGCGCTTGCTTTCACTGGATGCTGATCTGTTGATATTCCCACTGAGGGCTTGTTACCAGACATGCGCGTTGAGGGTGCGTTTGCTATGGGAAGCTGCTTATGAGTTGCCCTTCCTGGTGGATGCAGCTCTAAACTCATTGTTGGGCACACCACGGATTGCTGCTGCCTTGGCTTGAGCTCAGACTTTGGAACACGAATGCTCCTTGGTTTTCCTTGGCAATTAATTTCCTACTTTACCACCTGCCGAAGTGGAAGATTTCCTGTCTTCAATTATCGCAGAATCGATTGGCAACTTCCAGAATGACTCTGACTCTTGAAATTCAGCTTTTTACGCCACAGTTACCATTTTTTTTTAAACATGCTCAAGTGTCTTAACTTGTCATTATTGACATTCTTACATATATATCTTAGGTTGAGTTTTAGTAGCTTTTATCCGTAATTAGGCTTTGAAACACCTTTGAACCGGCAAGGGGAGGGTGTTGTGTAGCCATTTTAGTTATAGCTTCATACATGTTATTTTAGCAAACTAAGCCTGCAGCTGTGCACTTTAACCTAGATATATTTTATTCAGCTTAATTTATTATTTTAACAATAGCCACATTTGCGATCTTGTTTTATTTCTCTCTATCTAGCTGCTCTTTGCCTAGGTCAGCACTGCGTTCTTAAACAAGATATTTCTTTCCCTCTGTGATTTTCTCAAGGCTGCAGTAAGATAGTAAACTTGGTAACGCTTTGTCTCTAGTGTTCATAGAAACACACATCCTTACATAGAGACATTTTCTCAGAACATAAAAAAACACTTCTCTGTCCCATACGCGTTAGAGGGAGATTCCAGCCAGATGATCACGGCTGTATGCTGATTGCTGAACGCTTTGCTGCAGCTGCTTATGTAGACTACAGTCCTCTTGCTCAGGTATGAGGGATGATGTCTTCCCAGGGGAACCTGAAGTGCAGAAATAGAGCTAAACATGCTGTGCTCTAACATAGCATAAGTAGGAATGAGTTTAATGATTCTAGAGACAATATGGTAGCATTATTTTTATGCTTTACACTCCTCATCACAATTTTAATCCTGTCATGCTTTATCGTCCTGATTATTGCACTTCGTGCTTTATTATCTAAAATGCAGTTGCTTCATTAAAACCTTATTGAAATATGTACTGCCTCTGATTGTCCTTGTATATGTGAGACTAATGTAACAGAGAAACGGATGCGATCTGAGTGACCAGGATTTCCCTGAGGAATCAATTGAGTCATGCGCTCGGTTGCCCAATCATTCCTGCTCTTGGATAGAGATGAGGCACTGTTAGTTAGCTGGAGCAAAACCTGGATTAGGCTGACAGGTGTCACCTGTAGTGGGTTCAGACTCATTCGTCCACAACGTAAGTGATTCTGCCGCCCAAATCCAGTGGTCTCATTAGGATAATGAGAGCCTAAGCGACAATACAATGATTCACTATGGAAGCTGGGGGACCTGGCCCAAGCAATTTCTATGATTTTAATATCAAAACAGTAGACACAAATATAGAAACAGGTGTGCAAAAAGCAAATACACAAATATGAAATATATTATGTAATTCACAAAAACAATATACAAAAATGAATGTTTTAGTTTTAATGGGAAACTTGGAGATTTCCAAATTTTGGACTTTGGCATATCATTTAGCTTTTTTGCGTGATCTTTTTTCATAAGTGTACACTGGTGCTCTGATTGAGGCCACCATTTGTCCATACTAGATTCTGTTAGGTGCACTTGGGTTGATCCCACAATCACGCTAAGGATGCAAAGTTGTTTTTATCCTCCAATTTTAAATCAAATTCTTTCAGATTTAGAAACTGTTTTCAAATTTTCTGTATATAATATGTTTGATTAATGTTCTAATACTATTTCATTTTCTAAACAACTGCGGACCCTCTGAGTGGGTGTCACGAAATCCAGGTTAAGAACCGTTACTCTAAGAAGAAGGGGATTACTTGAGGGAGACGGTGGAGAAGAGAACTTTTGGAACCTGGATGGTTCCACGAGTGCACGGTGGAGAAGCGTTTCTGATGGGTTGGATGATACTGTGAGTGACTAGGACGAAACAATGTCTGAGAAGAATCGAAGGGACTTGATTGAAATGTTACCCGGGGGGAGCAAATGGTACCTCGTAAACGGAGAAGGGACAAAATACCTAAAGGGTATTTAGATGAGAGAGTGCATGAGGGGGGCGCAATAGAGAAAGTGCCTAAGTGAAATGGAGGAGAAAGAACTGGGGTAATGAAAAAGAGGGTACTTGAGTGGAGATGGTAAAGCGGAGGGAGAGAGTAAATATGAAGGGACGGAAAAACAGATTTAACTCAGAGATGGAACATGATCCATGGGTGAGATGAAAAAACTGCCTGCGGTATCATTTCTATCACTAATCAAACCACAGACCTAGGTGTTTTACTCATCTCACAATAAGGCGTCACTCAAAGTGTTTACACATATGACATAGAAATGTCACACATATGCACACTGCAAACAAGGGACTACCACATATAAGCAAAATTAAAACTAAGAAGCCCTGTTAATTTGAAGTAATAGCTTGGTTTATAAAATCTTCTTATGTATAAAAAACACTTAAAATATTGCACTACTCCAATAGCCTCCAGTACCCCTAAACCTACAGAGGGCAATGGGTTGCATCGAGTTATCAAACCCTCAGCCAGAATGCGGTGATATGGCCAATGGCGTTTGAAAAGGCGCACCTGAACATAAAGTTTAGGGGCGGCATAGCAAGGATGCCATTGACCCTAAAGCATGCCAAGGAAAGGCATCCACATAGCATCTGGTTTGGTATTACAAAAATAACTATTTTGGGGTTACAGTGCATCCTCAGAATAATGCCACCGCAGCTGCATTACAAATAAAAGTTCATTTGTTTTTTTTTTGTTTGCTTTCTTGCAGTTTTTTCACACAGCACGAGTTTGCATAAATGTCATTAGTGCGCTTTACATGATGACAAGATGTTTTACA
The DNA here is from genome assembly GCF_031143425.1 of Pleurodeles waltl. Classification (NCBI taxonomy): domain Eukaryota; kingdom Metazoa; phylum Chordata; class Amphibia; order Caudata; family Salamandridae; genus Pleurodeles; species Pleurodeles waltl. Next base: position 1,862,436,460 of record NC_090440.1, read on the forward strand.
TAAGAGCTAGACGTTTCACGTTTTTAAGACTCGGGGATGTTACGTGAAATGCCAGAATCACAAGAGGGTGAGCCGAGTCAGGAACTGATCTTGGTACCCGTATCACTCTTGCGTCCGCACATAACACTTACAGGTTATTAAATAGCCTTAAACTGGCAAATGAATGGAAGGCAACAGTTCTGTGTCGTGTTAGCACACAACTCCGTCGTTATTAAATAGCCTTAAAACTGGAAAATGAAGGGTAGGCAATAGATTTATCCCTTACAAAGAACAGTTTCCTGCGCTCACCACTGGCATGACAAAGCCGAGATAAGAGGAACAGTTTATTGTTGAAAATAACGCACTTTCTTCGTTTTTAGGTCTACGTTTAAGCAGAAAAGGGGTAATTTCCAACAACTAGGCCAATGGTATGGATCTCTACAGAAGTTTTTGTTACAGAAGATTAACACAAATATTGGTCGGGGTGAATCTATGTTTAAAATGAAACAGCCAGCGACCACAATGACATCCCAATTTGTCATTTTCTGCCTGAGAATGAAAAAAAAAATCCAATTATATATGCAGGGTTAATTGGGAGCGATCTACAGTCTCAGTCCATACCTTTATACTTACTTTCGCTTGTCTCATTAAAAGAAACTTTTACAATTCCGTTTGGAAATTGCACTGTTTAAATGTTTCAGCATCATTGGATATATATTAACAAATGGGGAAATACCGACATCTTCTGGCTGTGAGGTAAAACAACTGAAAATAAAATCTGAGTGAGGTAGTCGCAGTTGGAGAAATCCGTTCATCTGTCTAAATATTAGCAAGGAGATCTGAAACATGGACTAATTTCTTTTAAAAGCCATGATTGTGCTCCAAACGAGTGTATTCAGAAGTGTAGTGCAGCACTTTTTTAGGCCTAGACCTGATGTCAGATAAATTATCTCTGTAGTTTGGGCATCAGTTGCATAAATCTGGGTCTTAAGCCATATTCTCATCATTTGACTAGCACAAGTCTGCTTTTGCTAAGGGCTCTGGGCTCTTCATGCTGTACACTTCAAAAAGGTTCTGTAATTTCTCACTGACTAGTCACAGTTGCAACACGTTGTTGTGTCTGATGTGAGGCAACCTTCGTATGTCGTTTAATAGTCGAGTGTGGTGGGCCTAGGTTGTGAGGTGTATTTGGCCTGTTTATAGCTTATTTACTTATGATGGTAATGATGGTATGGCTCCCTTTATTTTGAATGTTTTACGTTGTGCGCAGAAGAGTGTGGGAAGGTTTGTCTAATGCATTTCCATTATTCTAAGAGTGCTGGCTGGACAAGTAGCGGTACATAATGCTGGGGAGCCCAACTTTTACAACTGTATGGCTTTGGTGGTGTGCTGGTTTCTGGGGGTGATTTATGTGGTTGGGGAATATTATGGCCCTCATTATGACATTGGTGGTAAATCCTGCTTACCGCCATGGTGACGGCCACCAACATACTGCAGCAGTGGCGAATATCCGTTCCCCGTATTATGACAGAAACACAACAATCTGACAGAATACAGCCACATACACAAATCCGCCAGCCTAACGGTCAGTGATAAAGTGGTGGAACCAGCACACATACCATTACGCTAACAGAACAACGCCCACCACATTATGACCCACAAATCACCACGTGGACATTCAATGGCAGTAAACCATTGGCGGTACATACCGCAGCGCTCAGAATGGACACCCACATACAAAACAACACTACATTGGCCAATACTAAAAACACACACCTGACACTCATACACACACTACACCCACCCACAGCACCATAAAACACACACCCACATTACCCACAACCCTTTACAAACAACAACTACTGCAAGGAGATTGACATGAACAGCACAGAGACAACTAGACACACACACACCACATGCACCCATACATCCCTCACACACCCCACCACATTACTCAACACACTCTCACCAACACTCACCACACAACACCCATGTCCCCACAAAGGCACCCCCGTTTCACTGATGAGGAGTTAAGGGTCATGGTGGAGGAAATTGTCAGGGTAGAGCCACAGCTGTTTGGATCACAGGTACAGCAAATATCCATTGCCAGGAAAATGAAGCTATGGCGGAGAATCGTGGACAGGGTGAACGCTGTGGGACAGCATCCAAGAAGAAGGGACAACATCAAGAAGACGTGAAACGACCTACGGAGGAAGGTACGTTTCTTGGCAGCAAGGCACCAGCTCGCCATACAGAGGACTGACAGTGGACCCCCACCTACTCCCACACAGCTCACAGTATGGGAGGAGCAAGTCTTGACATTACTGCATCCTGAGGGACTCGCTGGAGTAGCCGGAGGACTGGACACTGGTGAGTCATCATTTATTACTTATCACCCTATACCTGCATGCCATCCCACCCCCTCACCCTCACTCCCATCACTCCACTCCATCCCACACACTGCACCCACACATATGACTAACCCCAATGCCTAGCCCTGCATGCCATACCAATGCATGGACACCAGTCACTAAAGCATGCATAGCATAGAGAAACTAACAATCCCACAATACATCACCATAAACAAACAAAGGTGGCAGTGCAACAGCAACGATAAAGGGGAAGTCAGGGATGTACAATATGTCACAGACATTAAGCATAATACATCACTTACATCTCCGCAGGTGCCCTAGCCAATCCCAGCAGGGAGGAGGTGCCACGACTATCCAGTCCCCCAACAGAAGACCCCCCCACCAATGATGACAGTAACTCTGGACCTCAGGATCTGGACCAACAACCTGATTCATCAGGAACCACTGAACAGTCGGTCACCCAAGTCCACCACAGAACCTCCCCCATCAGTATCCAACACCACGGGACCCACCCAGGGTACCCAAACCTCTGTCCCCAAGACACGTCAATCAGCAGTGTGCCCACCTGTACAGGGACTCCAGGCCACACCTCACCCCCAAGAAAATCAGGGACCTGGGGTCAATGGCAGAGGGCACATCGTTCAGAGGACAGAGGCACAGGCCAACAGGAACACTGGGAGGACCACTGTGTGCCAGGGAGAGGACAGGCCCAGGAACTGACTCTCCAGGAGGCACTCAACAAGATCCTGGGAGCCTGCCAATATTCCCAGGACACGATGGGCCAGATCCTTGACAACAGCAGGAGAACAGGCATCTGCAGGAGGAACAGTATCAGGGGATCAGGGAGGACTTGCAGGCCCCCAACACCACCTTGATGTTGGCCAACATCATGAGAGAAGCAACAGCACACCAGCGGGCCCCTACCACTAGCCAGTCCATTGACCAACCCTCTCCACTTCCGCAGCAGCTAATGAGCAGGAGGCCCCACCACAGGATCCACAGGCCATCAGCACCTCTCCCCCTGCAGAAGGTGAACCATCCTACAAACGTTCCCTGCAACTCAGACAGAAGCCAGAGACACTTGCCAAGACCACCACCAGGAAATGAGACTCTCCTGACTGTCCCCCTTGTGTCCCACACTGTCACCTTGTCCATTTTGAAGTGCCTTTGCTCCCCTTCCTGTTGCCCCTTGGACACTGCACCTGTGCTACAAACAGACTGGAACAATATCCTAGGGTTTCCACCATCATCACCCCATTCCATTGCACTTTTCCCAAAATTTCATAGCACTACAGTAAACACCCTTGAACACAGCTTGACTTCAGGTATTTTATGTGTTGAAAATGTGCATTTATGGAAACAGTAACATCTAGTGCAAATGATCTGAACACTGTGAGAGCATAGAAATAATGTCCTGTAGCTGTCTGTACTCATCACATCAGTACACATGATATGGGGATGACACCTGAAGGCATTCACTAACATACAGTGGGTGAGGAACATGGCTCACCTATTAGCTACACCCTGTGTCTCTGTAGTTGGGCCATCTCATTTGGGATGCTGCTATTCCTCAGAACAAAGGTGTCATGCACCGACCCAGGATACTTAGCAATGCCGTGGGAGATGTGCTGCTCTGCCAGGCACACCATTTGCACATTCAGTGAGTGAAAACTCTTCCGATTCCTGAACACCTGTTCATTCTGGCGGAGGGGGACTAACGCAATATGGGCCCCGTCAATGGCCCCAACAATATTGTGTATATGTCCCATTGCATAGCATCCGGCCTTCACAGTGGCCAGATCTTCCATCTGGGGGAAAGCTATGTAGCTGCACATGTGTTTCACCAGGTGAAGGAGGCTGGCCTGGTTTGTAGTGGGTACTTTGGGTACAAATCCCTTACACCAGGTCCAGTTATCCCTTATTAGTGAAATATACTAGTGTTCTAGCAGCTTAGCATGATAGAGGTAGCTATAGCACAGCAGCTTGGGCTGAACTAGAGGACATGCAAAGCTCCTGCAATCCCACTTATAGTTACACAGTACTTACACATAAGTAATGACAATACTCAGTGTTACAAAATTAAATGTAGTTTATTTGGGTGACACAAGACCTAAAATATCTTAGAGGCAATAATCCTCCTGGAGGTAAGTAGTATACACAATATATACACTAGACACCAAAATAAGGTAAGTAATTAGACATAGGATAGTGCAAACAATAGGAAATGCCATAGCATGCAAAAGGGAAAAAATAGGTCTAGGGGCAACACAAACCATATACTAAGAAAGTGGAATGCAAACAACAAATTCCCCCTAGACAAGTGTAGTGTGTAGAGAATCACTGGGAGAGTAAGAATACAGTAAAGGTAAGTAAATTACCCCACCCCAGAGCCCAGGGAAGTAGGAGTAAAGTACTGCAAGTTTCCTAAGACACACTACAAGTCGTGATTAGAGTTATTGCAAGAACCAAGCAAAACTGCAAACCACAAATGGTGGATTCCTGGACCTGAAGACCTGCAAAGGAAGGAGACCAAGTCCAGAAGTCAGAAGAAGTTCCAGGAAGGACAGGAGCCCCTGCCAACCCAGAAGAGGGTGCAAAAGAAGAGTCCCCGGTTAGACAAAGACTGCAGAAATGCACCCAAGGAAGATGTCAGTGGGTTCCTGCATGATGCAATGGATGTCCCACAAAGAGATGTTGGATGCAGGTGGGTTATGGCGCTGGATTCATCCAACAAGCCTTGGTTCCGTCAAAGTTGCATTTTGCATCAAAATGGCGCTGTCGGGACCCAGGAGGGACCTTGGGGCCTCAACTCTGGGTGAGGAGGAAGGAGGGGCTCTCAGCACTTCAGAGAGCCCTCAGTTGACGAGACAGCACCCACGGGAGTCCCAGGACATGGGGACAAAGGAGGTGCAAAATACAGTTGGTGCAGCACTACAAAGTAAGGTCCCATGCCGCCGGAGGACAAGTCAGCGAGTTGAGCATCACAGGATAGAGTGCTGGGGACCTGGACCAGGCTGTGCACAATGGAATTTTGCAAATAGTGCACAGAGGCCTCAGGAGATGAAGAAGACGCAGTGCACAGGGGAACTGTAATTCTTGGGGAAGGCAAGGTCTTACCTCCTCCAATGGGGACAGCAGGACCTCAGGACAGTTTGGGCCATATTTATACTTTTTGATGCAAAACGCGCAGACGCAGTTTTGCTTCAAAAAGTTTAACGCCGGCTAGCGGCATTTCTTTGTGCCACCCGGGTGTCAAATTTATACTTTGACGCTTGACGGCGCAAACCACGTGTTAGAGTCATTTTGTTTTTTACTCAAACCAATGCGCCACGTCGTAAAGAAAAATGACATCAACTCGGCGAAAATGACTAATCCGGTTTACGACATCGCAAACCGGATACGTGCCTTTTTTTGCCGCAATAGCGTCAGAAAGAAGCGCAAACACAGCAAAATGTTCAAAGGAGCCCCAAAATGGATTCCAGAAGCCATGAGAGACCGCAGGAAGATGACAACCAACCAGGAACCTGCCAGGAGCACCCATGGAGAGGGAGAAGAAGAAAAGGAAGTGTCGGTTCAGTGCAGAGGAGCATGAAATACTGATGAAAGAGATGATGGAACACCAGCATCAACTTTTTGTCACCTCTAAATTGCCAATTGGGAGGAGAGAGGCAATTTGGCAACAAATTGTCGATAAGATCAACAATGTGGCAGAAGTACGGAGAACAGTCATCGAGTGCAAGAAACACTGGCATGACTGCAAGCGCAGGACCAAGGAAAAGATGGCAAGGAACAGGAAGGCAGCACTGCAGACTGGAGGTGGGAGTCCAGCACCGCAGGAGGCCCTGGACCACATGGAGGAGATGGTGGCAGCCGTCATCCCTGAGGAGATCGTCACAGGGATTCAAGGACAGGACAGCGCAGACTACCAGGAAACAACACAGATGCAGGGTAAGTGGCATGGAGAACAAAAAAGCCTAATTGTTAACTGCAAGCAGGGGGGACACATACCTACTACACAATGCATGACAGCCATGATAATCAGGTAGTGGAAAGGGCAAAGGGGCAAGGCACGGGTGCATGGACTGTGCAGGTGAAACCTGGGGCACAGCGCAACACTAGACCAACAACTTTTGCATTGGGGTACTCTGCCATGCCAAGGATGTTGGAAAGACAAAGCCAGCCCAGGAGGGTAGGGTACAACGTAAAACTAGCCTGCTGTCACACGACAGCTGGTGTTGTTGCTACATGAACTAGGGCTCAATTTCCAGTCGCAGGCCATATCCGCAAGTGGTATTTACCATTGACAACAGTTGCCATTACCACCTCTGCTGTGTGTGCAGTTCAAGTAGCCAATGGCAGTTACGTGCCCATGGATCAAAAACACCCAAAATAGAGGGTTCACGATGACAACGTAATCAATCTCCTGTAATTAATAAAAATGTGCAAATCCTGTCAAATGCTCATGTCTATGGGCGCTACAAACATCAGGTATTGTAATTAACATTATGAGGTAGACATCAGTAATGTCATACCCATGATGCACATGTCAGGGTCTACCCTGTTCATGTGTTACAATAGCTGCAATGCCACCATGGGCAACATCTCAAGTGTCATAGTGCTAAGACAACAGCATTGAGGGGGAGAACATATGGTTCTAGCTAGTGAATCACATCCGCACAGTCATAGGAGGAAATGGAACACTGCTAGGACCATCAGTGCAATCCAATGTAGCACACATTCCCCAACATCAGCAGTACACACTACCAATGCTGACACCCGTATTGTGCCATGCCAATGCTTTACATAGTATATGCTAGGTCTCAGCAACATATCGGTGGATGTGAAATATCAGAGACTGGGTCAGTTCCAGATTGTTAAGTGTGGTGCAAGTGCCATCAGAACACCCGTAGCCAGTGCAAGGGCACACCATGATAATGGAAGTAGACAGAGGGTTACGTAGTACAATAAGGTGGCAACATACAATTTGGGCAGAACTTACACCTAGAGGATGTGATGCAGATATTTCCCCAAACTGCCCACACTACATGTGACATGCAGGTGGGGCATAGGCCTGGGTGAATGCTAATATTAATGACAGTAACAATGAACAGGAACCAAGTTCACAATGTGAAAATAATAGGAAGTCAAGAATGTCACATTATAAATGCCACAACACACACACTAATTGTACAATATCTCATTGCAGAGGACGAAGGCTCTCCTGGGGATGTGCCTGTCCTGGAATTCCCTGATGACATGGATGATGAGCTGACAAACATTAGCCAGCAGACCCTCCGAGATGTCCTTTGAACCCTCCAGACCCCACCTTCAGTGGCAAGGAGGAGTACAGAAGTAGCAGCCATCACAGAGGACTCACCCACCGCCGCAATTGTATGACCTGCCAGCTCCAACCGAGCTGAGGACTCTGAGGACACTGGCACCACCTTTGAGAGGACTGTAGTTGGAGTACAGCAGGAGCTGGCCAAGGAGGTACGGTGGGGATGCAAAAATGGCAGCCAGCCTTGAGGGGATGCGTTTATGCATGAAGTCATGTGCCGAACAGGCAGCAGCTATGCAAGTGCTACAATCCATCCTGCAAGGACTACAACAAAGTGTAAAGGAATTCACCACTGCAGTAAGGGAGTTACCACAACACCTCGCACCCCAAACCTTTTACTGCTTGCACAAATGCAATCATGACCCCCTCAGGGCCTACCTGGCTGCCTACCACAGTGATGTATCTGCTATACTTAAGAACCGGCAGCTCCTCCTTGTTGCAGTACTGCCATTAATAGCCCCACATTTGGCAGCTACCTGGACTTCTGACTCCATGTCTTCAAACACTGAAGTGTGTGTTGCCCCTTCATACACACCACCACCAAGGGCAGAGGAGACGACACACACATCAGAAGATGAAGACGTGGAACAGATCACCTTCACCCATACGAGTACCAGGTAGCACAAGTCCATGTCACATTCGCACTGATATCCTAGGTCCTGTGCTTGTTAACATGCCAGTCTTGCAACAGCTGCTCACATGCACTGTTCTCTAGCACACTGTTTACCTTGACACTATGCTCTGTGATTGTCTCTCACTAACTCATTGGCAATTCATGTTCCTCTGCACTGTATGACACTTTTCCCCCAGCATGGCCAATGACATGTCCCATTGCACTTGTGTAGCATCACGATAGAAAGTGTCACACTAATGGACTCAAAATCCTGGACTGTGTAAATATTGCACTACAGCACTTTCAAATAAATAGCACTTACACAACCACTTTGTCTCTGTGTAATGTGACACATCAACTGTGTAGGAGATTAGTGATGTATGTCACATGTCAATTGCCATAGAATGTCAATACAACTGCATTGAAAGATTGTTTTTTGATAACTATGCACTGGGGTCTGGATTGTATCATCATCTGTGCTTCCTATGCTTATTTCTGAAGTAAATTGAAAACTAACAGTATAATGCTGTGTTGGACTGAAAAAGTCTGCTTCAAGGTATGTGTAAGCTGAAATTTGAAAATGTGTTCAAAATTCCCTTCAAGACAATCCTTATGTATGTGACATCTGACTATAAACTTTCATCACACACACACACACAAACCATACAACAGGAATGGATGTGTATGAGTGTATGGACATTTATGTAACCTGGGAGTACAATGTAAGAAATGATAGGTGTGAGTTATGTATACAATACTACATAAGATTAAAACATCATTCAGCTTTTCAGTGTTCACATGAACATCAGTCTGCAGGCAGACGTACCACAGTGGCCAAGATCCAAATCAGGTCTCACATGATGACAGATTTAAAACACACATCTAAACTTCACAACACATTGGGGACCATAGTAAACTTGAGTGGTGGGTGCAATGGATGGCAGAGGCATTGAGAAGTAGCTGTGGTATAGCTGCCAATGTGACTGCACATTAGGAATTGTGAATAACCATGTCAATAATGGGATTCGGATGCAGGATGGTACACAAATGCAAATACTAAATTGACATTGTTCACCCATGCCAAGGCCCTGATCCCCAAGCATATGACACACACTGTAAAGGAGTACCTAAATCTTTATTTAGCAGTAAAAAAGGATAATAAAACTAGGAGAAACACCTTAACTAACCTAACCTGTCCTAACTACACATTACCCACAAATGGCCCTAACTACCCTACGCTAAACTTACCTATCACATTTAACTAAACACTATAAACATTAACCCCTCACGCCCCCTTATATGACGGGACACATGTAGGACAACATATATTAACCTAAACACATACTAACTTATCCTAAACAAATATATATTTTTTGGTATTTTATAATTTTTTATTTTTTTATTCACATAAACCCCAACATCCACCCACCAAAAAACAAAAATGTAATAATATAACCCCCTCCACCCCCAATCCACTTATACCAACTAAACTAACAGCCTATTCTAACCTAACACTAAGCCCCTAAACCCACTAAATATAAGAACCAGGAAAGAGGAGGAAGGGGAGGGAGTCATGGCTGAGGGTCACCAAGTCACAAATTTGCCCTCCGCAGGATCTTCTTTATTCCACGCAGTCTCCTGCTATTGCAGGACACCTCCTGCTGCAGCCTGTCCATCCTGCGCAACATCCATTGCATGTCATGTCTCATTTGTTGGAATTCTGCATTGTCTTTCACTGCAGCTGGGGTTGTCTGTGTGCCACTAGTGGATGGTAGTGCCGGTGCCGTGCTTGGAGGGGGAGGTGCAGGAGCGGCTCTCTGTGGGCCTGGAGCTGATGACGTAGAGGGACCTGCAACAGTGGCTGTCATCCTTTGTGCAACTGTGGTCGGAGTGGTTCTGCTGGTGGTAGTGGCTGTTGTGGGCAAGGATGACCCCCTTGGGCAAATGCCCTCCAGACCCCTGTGGCTCTCTCATGGCGATAACGCTATGCCATATTGTGGAACCCAGACTCCACATCTAGTATGTGGAGGTAACGCATCTCCCGCCTCTGGAATTCCCTGATCGGATGGGCATTCATGTTGGCAGCTGTAAAAATAGAGAAAGCCAAACATTAGTGACATTATTGCGTGATACATCTACTGATGATATTCGAACACTTCCTCAAAATTAGCTTACACAGTTAAAATCATAGTACAGATCATAGAATGTTCCTGAGGAATGACATGCCAACACAGCCTACACATCTCCTATCTAACAGCCCAGCAATGCTCAAAAAGGTGTGTACCTACTTAAATGATCTGTGCATCATTGTACTGCCATTAGTCTCATAACAAATGCTGCAAGTACTCCACATGTGACAGGCCAACTAATGAATAACTTCTGGATGACAATCAAGGCCCACAAGATCTGTAATTTGTAAATGGAATTGCCTGGACGGTATGCAGTTGCTAATCATGAGGGGGTATCCTAGGTTGGAACAAATGAATGTTGGAATGACATGTCTGTCTTCTACATTGGGATCCTCACACCTAGCTACACATATTTCATAACCCTAACCCTGTACCTCAGGGGGTGATGGACATGCAACTCATACGTTGAAACATCAAGGACATCCAGGAAGCTTTGGACAGCTGTCCCTGGGTTTAGTCAGTCCACCACAGGTAAGGAGGGCTGTCAACTAGGGTTGACTCAAACATTGGACAATCACATCCACATTTATGTTCATAATTGCAGACAATTGTCAATGTCATTTGATCTCACTAATACCTTTCCAAAAACAAGCACATAGATGCAAGAAGTCATCTGGGCTTTAGCTTCATGCACACCTTTGACTTTCTACTCAGGTGCCACTTAAACGTAGCACAACATGTGGAGCCAGATGCTGCTAGGAAGTCAAACATACAGTCCTACATGTTTATAGGTTAACAGGGAGGCTCAAGTCTGTGGGTAATACTTCGGCATCACTGGTCTGTGTGAATCAGGGTATGACTTGCTGGCTAAATCATGAACATGGTGACCTCCAAATTTATCATTGGCATAAATGTAGCAACAAGTATCACCCTGTTCACCTGCCCATACCTATAGTGCAGCACTAGAATCCCAAAATATGACTCTCCACCAATAATAGTCCAACCCTAACATGGAACAAAATGTCAAACTCCAGGCAAGTCACATATCAGATCATGTGCCAGCACATCATACCTTGCAATGTGTCCAACACACAGGAGTCAATCATGCAAAGGCTGCAAACACAACACAGAACTAACATATCAACACTTACTGGATATGTCTGGGTCTGCAAATTGAGCCACTTCTCCAATTGTGTAGGGGCTGGTCCACCTGTAACACACGGAATGGTGAAATGTGCTCAATGTCTACTCACTCTACAAAACTTGGAACAAAAAATCACTGTGTGTGACATTTTAGATGATAGAGCAGCACCTCAGGCATGTAGACACCCCAACACTCCAGTGATTGATAGGGTCAGTGCATGTGTCCACATGTGTGTCTAACAATCATGTGGTGACAAACATGATTACTCAATTTTGTGCAGAATTCTTTCTAGAGGGTACTCCATTTCTTCATTTATTATGAGATACATGCAAAGCCATATTCTTGGTGCACTGCAATACCAGTCACTCAGGTATTGTGGCTTGTGCATCAAGGGACAACCAGTTACTGTGTGATGTTCATGTGGGTTGAGTTTAGTTCAGGAATTATTGTGCTTTCTATGGAAAGGAGGTAGGAAAATAAACTTAAAGATCCCACAAACAGCCCAACAATACCCCAACTAACAATACCTACTACACACTCCCAACAGGACAAAGACAAAATTAGACACAAAATATGACAAAAACACACTTATACTGAATTACTGAGACAATTACAAAAACAACAGATGACAATTGGAATGGCACACAGGAGACAAAAGCCCAATTTGGACAGACACAACTCTCAACACAGCCACACAGTCTAGAAGAATCACAGACTGCAAAGTGAAAGTGAAAGTGAAAGTGAAAGTACACCCACTGTACCATTTCTGTGAACAGGATATCCTATTACATCACTTCCTGTCTCAAATGCAGTGAGTTTTTATCATGATGCGTGAAATTTTATGACGCTTACGGGCTTCATGTCAATATTTATTGACGTATATGCTTAAAAATTACCCCGCATTCAAAGATCAATATATTGAATATGATTGATAGTGTCTTAGTTGTGTGTCATGCGCGGCAATGAACCATGTTGGCAACATGGATGTGTGTCATATCTGTTGTCCTCTGATATTGGCCGTCACATGTGAAATAGACTGGACATATGTCATTTACACTGTGTGTGATGTTGGGTGTACAGTCACACCCATCAAATGTGATGTGGCTTTTTCAGTATCCTAATCTGTATTTCTACAATGCTCCATGAGGCTAAACTCTGATTATGATTCCTAGGGATCATGTAATGCTTACATAATTACCCAGAGCATGATTGAGTGATGAAGGTAGGTGTTTAATGACATATGCTAACAAAGTGTTGATGGTGACTATAGTTTGAAGACGTTTTGTACAATGTGTTGTCTCAGACGCAACCCTGCTGCAGTGTTTGAATGGTCCCACTCATGTTCACGAACAGCATCGTCCTCTCCCTCTGCATTTGTGGGTCTGGTTCATAGAGGGGAATGATCCTCCTTACACAAATGTTGTGCAGGATGGCACAGGTCAAAATGATCTTGCAGACCATTTCAGGTGAATATAGGCGGCTGCCCCCGGTGATGTTGAGGCACCGGAATCTGGACTTCAGGATGCAAAAGTCCTCTCTACTATGGTGCGTGTCCTCCGATGTGCCTCATTATAGGCACACTCTGATGCTGTGCTTGGGTTGGCAAATGGGGACATGATCCATGGCTGGATCCCATAACCCTGATCAGCTGAAAGAGAAAATGAGTGTAAATATTTGGATGTTGGTTGCACCTTGATATCACTGTGCATGGCAGTTGTTATCTTGTGTCGTATGTGACTCATATGTGTTTGTGTTATTGTGTGGGATCCTAGGGTTCTAGGATGTTCTTTCAGCATTGGGTTGTTTAATTATCAAAACTGTTGTTTGGCTGATTGACCAGATTTCAGCTATATATTTGTAAACTTGCAGCTCATTGTGCATCTCCCATGCATCATGTCATGTGAAAGATATGTCCATGTGCCTTCACTGGATGTGACATGATACTTCCACACACAGAATTGATTCCACTGTGGTGGTAACACGGATGCACTATATGGGCTGAACATTCCATCCAATTCAACATATGTAATAGCATGTGAAAAACAACAGTGAGGCCCTTTGATTTGGCTAGGTGACAATGTACAACACATTTCCGGCAGTTGGCAGCACTGAAGTGTTAACAATTGACAATGCACAAATATCCCATGTGTGATAACTTATATGCAAACCTATATTTTGTGCCCTCACCGAGTTGGCTCATGTGCAAACGTGTACCTACACTACTAAACCTGCTCCAGGTAAGCTGGCTAACTTGGTTGAAGGGGTGAAGGTTTAAGTGTCAGAAGGTCCATGTGCCTGTACATCTGTTGTGTATATGTGTAATTGTCTCAATCCGTATGTATAGCAGTGTGCACTTTGCAATATTGTCACATCAATATGTGTTCTTAGCAAAGTCCACTACCTTATTGGTAGTGGGCAATGTCACCCCAGGAGTGATGTGAGATGTTGGTACTGCCTCAATGATTCCATGTCACCTTCATTAGAGTCAGCATCATCATGCTATGTATCACATAGGGTTTGACCTGCAGCAAAACACATTACACACCCCTTACACGGTACGTATTGCTTAGAAGGGTGTGTGATTGAGTGTTATTGATGTGATATTGGAAGATTCATCTTCCAAGTTGTACTGCCAGTTAAGGCCATGTCATTGTCACTGTGTGGTTTCAAATTGGTCCCTTGTGGCTCTGGAGTGGCATCTGTTGTTATTTGCATCTGTCATTTGTCCATGGGTGTGTATCCCATCGGTTCAGGATATCAAACATGACTACCAGTGTCACAACCTCAGTGTCTTCCTGCCCATGTGTCAATGTAGTGGTGTATGTGTTGTGTGTCCTACAGGGTTGCTGTGCTGTGTGTGTATATAACTAGGTTTCTGCACTTACCACCAAGTAGGCCATTGCCATATCGTCCATCCTGGAAGTGTTGATTGATGGTGCAGTGGCGGAAGATGAATGAATCGTGTACACTCCCAGGATACTTTGCCACGATGTTGGTGATCAATCCCCGGTGATCCCCAATGGCCTGCACATTGATGGAGTGTGTGTGCTTCCTGTTGCTGTATAGATGCTCGTTTGCAGCAGGTGGCACAATTCGTACATGTGTGCAGTAAATGGCACCAAGCACGTGTGGAAAGCCATTGATTTGATAGAAGCCCTGTTTGGTCTCCTGCTGCTTCTGTTGTGTGTTGGGGAAGCTGATGTGGCGGGGTGTGAGGGAGATGGGTAGGAAGGCAGAGAATGAGGGCTGTGAGATCCTGGCAACCAGGGCACCAGTGGTTTGAAAAGAGCCACTTGCCAACATGTGCAGGACAGCTAGCAGCTTGGTCTCTGGTGGAATGATGTGGAGTGTCTGCAAGCTGGGTGCCAACTAGGGCTCGATGTGGCGCAGCAGCTGCTGTATGGCTTGAAAGTTTATTCTGTACCTCTGGATGATGTCGTGTTCCCTGAGGCCCTGAAGGGTTGCCCTAGTCCAGAATATCCTCTCCTGCCTTCAGCGTTGCCTTTGGGGTCCCTGTTGGTGTGGTGGAAGCTGCTGCTGTTGCTCCTGTGCTCTGCGTCTTCGTGCATGCTGGATGAATAGCGCTTCCATGTCTTACTTTTGGAGCTCTGATGTTGCTTCTGTGGGTTTTCCTTAAGTACTGGTGTGTTTGCCCCATTTTAACGCCTGCCCTGACCCAGGCGGTAATTTTTTAAGCAAATCGGATGTGCTCCTTTTTCAGACTCCACCTCCCAGCCATGAGGGATTTTTGTGCCATTGGAGAAATATGGCGCACGGGTGTTTAAGTAATTTTTTGGATGGGAACGCATACCGTGCATGTCATTAACACAAGGCGCTTTCATGCATCCAGAAAATGACGCACACTAAGATATTTTGACGTTAGGGGGGTCTAGCATCAAAGTGTAAATATGGTGTTCGTTTTGCACCTAAATTGCATACAACAAAATGACGCAAATCCGGCGCAAGCAGAGTATAAATATGGGCCTTTGTGTTGGTGGTCCCCCCCCTCTGTGCTCCAGGGAGCACGCTCGTCACCAGGAGAGGACTCAGAGAGAAGTGGTCGTTGACTTAGAAGGTGCCTGTTTAAGCAGGGGGGTGACTCCGTCAATCCACGGGAGATTTCGTCGGTCCTTCTGGTGCAGGGTGAAGAAAGAGTCCCCAGAGTGTGTACACCGTGGAAACTGTTGCAGATGCTAGCTGGAGCTGAAGTTGCAGAGGAAAAGTAGCTCTTCTGGATACTTTGTTGCTGTTACAGTGGTTCCTGGAGTAGTCTGTGGTTGATCTGAGGCCAGAGTATGAAGTAGTAGTTGCATAGGCCTCCTGCTAAAAACTTGCAATTAGAATCTGAAGAGAGCCCACAGGAGAGACCCTGAATAGCCCTGAGAGGGGGACTGGCTACCTTATCAGGTATGGACCTATCAGGAGGGGTCTCTGATGTCACCTGCTGGCACTGGCCACTCAGAGGCCTCCAGAGTGTCCCCACACCTTGGAAAACAAGATGGCTGAAGTCTGGGACACACTGGAGGAGCTATGGCACACCCCTGGGATGGTGATGGACAGGGGAGTGGTCACTCCCCTTTCCATTGTACAGTTTCCCGCCAGGGCAGGAACTGGGGGTCCCTGAACTGGTGTAGACTGGCTTATGCAAGGAGGGCACCATCTGTGCCCTTCAAAGCATTTCCAGAGGCTGTGGAAGGCTACCCCTCCCCAGCCTGTAACACCTATTTCCAAAGGGAAAGGGTGTAAGACTCTGCCCCAAAGGAAATGCTTTGCTCTGCCTTCCTGGGACAGAGCTGGTCAGACCCCAGGAGGGCAGAACCCTGTCTGTGAAGTGGCAGCAGCTGTAGCTGCATTGTAAGCCTCAGAGAGCTAGTTTGGCAGTCCTGGGAGTCCATGTGTAGAGCCTCCAGGATGCATGGAATTGGCTCCCCAATACCAGATTTGGAATGGGGACAATTCCATGATCTTAGACACCATACATGGCCATATTTGGGGTTTCCATTGTGATGCTACATATAGGAATTGACATATATGTAGTGCACTTGTGTAATGGCGTCCCCGCACTCACAAAGTCCCGGGAGTTGGCCCTGAACTATGTGGTGGCATATTTGCTAGTGCAAGGGTGCCCTCACACTCAGTAACTTTGCACCTAGCCTTCATTAAATGAAGGTTAGACATATATGTGACTTACAAGTTACTTAAGTGCACTGAAAATGGTTGTGAAATAATGTGTGCACTATTTCACCCAGGCTGCAGTGTCAGTCCTGTAAAAGGGTTTGTCTGAGCTCCTTATGGGTGGCAAAAGAAATGCTGCAGCCCATAAGGATCTCCTGGAACCCCAATGCCCTGGGCACCTAGGTGCCATATACTAGGTACTTAAAAGGGGGGTCCAGTGTGCCAACTGAAATTGGTAAATGAAGTCACTAGCTAAAGTGGCAAATTTTAAAGCAGAGAGAGCATAAGCACTGAGGTTCTGATTAGCAGAGCCTCAGTGACACAGTTAAGTACTATGCACAACACACACATTAGGTCATAAACAATGAGCACTGGGGGTCCTGACCAGTGGGATCCCAGTGAGACAGGCAAAAACATACTGACATACAGGTAAAAATGCGGGTAACATGCCAAGAAAGATGGTACTTTCCCACACCAGGGCAGACAAAACTCTTGCCAGCACAATTGAGAACATTGGCTATGGTATTCCTGCTGCCAAGCCCACTGTCACTTGGAAAGAACCAGTTGCCCGATATGGACCACTGATAGCACTTGCACAAGAGGGGGGATCCCAGTCGGATGACAGATAGCAGATATCCGGTCAGGCTGCAATTGGGCACACAGCTCTGTGATTGCGGCCCTGTCCAGTCTATAGGTGAGTATATTGTGCCTGTCTTCCAGTGTAGCCAAGTCCACAAGGGGTCTATACACGGGGGTTTGTCTCCTCCTCATACTTATCCATGGCGATAGGTATCTAAGGGACACAAGAGTGAGTAGGCTGTCACAATTTGAACAATGGAACCCCAACCTCAGGGTACATAGTGCATGTATGTGATTGGACAGTGGGAATGGCGTGGTATGTGCTCATCTAGGCTGTGACGCAGTTAAGGTTGACATGACCGTTGTCTGCCACCATGAAACGGCGACCGCCTGTCATGTATGAAGGGACAGGTGGAAGTGAGGTAACTCTGCCGACGTAGAGCGTTGTGGCAGAAGGCGGACTTGCACCGCCGTGCAATTCCTCATTGGATAAAATGGCGATCTATGGACTACAGTGGCCAATGGGGATCAGTGACGATGTACACCGCCACAGACGTGTGATGCTATTAATGGAGTTTGACCAATGACTTTGTGTTCACCAGTAGCACATTATATCTTTTGTCCAGCTTAGCTGCCTATTGGCTTTGACTTGATATTAGACATTACATTTTGTATTCAGCTCAGCTGCCTATTGGCTTTGACATGGTATTAGACATTACATTTTGTATTCTGCTCAGCTGCCTATTGGCTTTGACATGACATTAGACATTACATTTGATATTTAGGTTAGCTGCCTATTGCCTTTAACGTGCAGTTAGACATTACAGTTGAGAATCCAAGCTGTATTTCTCCAAGCTGTGTTTTTCCCACAAGATGAACCAAACTGTTTTTCTCACACCAGCCTAGACCTGATAAGAGAGAGTACATTTGGTGTTTTCCTTTCTGCTCAGGCTTGGGAAGAGGAGAAGTCTAGGAGATCTGGCCAGTCTCCAAAGGCTTGCGTAGTTTTCCCGAGTCTGAAAGGAGGGGGCACGCTTTGGTAGGGATGACTCGAGCTGCAGAGAATCAGATTCGAATCTGCCTGACTTGCCAGTCTCCCGTGTGGGTAGATAATCTCTTTCTCGCAGTTGACCGGAGTCATCAACTTGCAGACCCGAGAAAGATGAAGCTGTAAATAGTTTCTCACACGGTGAAGTATTTGTTTTGCTTTGCATTAAATATATAACCTGCTGTGTACATTGCAAATGAGATATACTTTGTTTTAATGCTGTGACTACTTTTGTGCTTGAAATCTATTAATTCGTCCCTCAAGAACTTGTGGGTGTGGAGGAATTAACAACAATAAAGGTCTTCTTTGAACTCAGAAGTGCATTCTTGATATGTTCTGTAAGCTCTGATACGAGATAAGTAGGAAAGCAGAACATTTTGGTACCAGAAGTGGGGCAGGGGTCGAATTATAGCTTTCTACTTGCACAATTTAAAAGTGTAATTGTTTTTTGTTGTTTGGAGAATTACAGAAGCAGGGCAGACCATGTTTGAAAATGCATGTGTAGTTAAACTGCCTGATGGTGCTGTGAGAAATACGTTTTCTTTCTGTGATGAAGCATAGTTAGAAAATGTGCCTTTTGGAAGCAATGATGTTCCTTTTGTTTTTGACAGAAGGGTTTGGATACTTTTATCTGCTTACAGAGAAATGCTGGTGAAATGTAGGCAGTTGGAACATGAAAATGAGAATTTACATGAGCAAATTAGCCAGAATACATTAATGCAAGATAATGCTGAAAGTTATAAAAATGCTGTTTTAGAAGAATCTGTCTTTTCCCATTCCAGTAATGAGGGGGTTAAGACAGCTTTGAGCTACTCTGAGCCTCCGTGTGAGCCAGGTTTTTTGGCAGTCAAAGTGCATTCCTTAACTGATAACACGGACGGAGCTCAGAATGTGATTTACGAGGTACCATCGCAAAATGCACAAGTAAAACGAAAGATTTTAGAGTTTCTTACTGTTTGCACTAAGCAAGAGACACCGAGTTTCATTAGCTTGTTTGATTTTTGGAAACAGAATAGCCCTCATCTGAGTGAAATCCTAACACTTTGGAATATGGTCACTGGGAAAAATTATATGCAGCTGCACGCTTGTGATTTGGCAAATGAAATAATGCAGACTTTAGGTTTCTGCGCAGTGCAAGAGGGAAACACTGATTTACATGTAAATCAGGAAGAATTACAGGGGAAGAAAAGAGTGCCCCTAGCTAGGATCATACACTGGATCTGGTACTTTCAAGACAGGGCTAGAGTACCACAGGTAAAAGAGTCACTTGTGAAATTGTGTGCACCATTTGAATTCATGTCCACTGAAGATAAAAAGCACGTTTGTTTGACTAATGATTTATTAACTGAAATGTTATTTTCTGGCACAGGAGAAGGAACAGCATTGTACAATGTGTGTCAGATTTTAAAGCAAGAGCTACGTGAGATGTGTCATTTTTACACTGATTCTTGGTTCACTGGTTTAGCCGTTTGGTTTTCCACATGGCTTGTGCATAACTGGTTCAATTCCTTTGCAGATGTTAAAGAGAAAAATTCAGAGAGAGAAGTGTTCACCCAGAATTCTGACTTAGTGGGGATGGCTAAGCGGGTGCACCAGAAATGTGAACAGCTGGTAGAAAAAGCCACTTAAAGGTGGGCAGAGAGGAGTGAGATGCACATTCCCCTAGATTTGATAAAAACTGTGCAGCACGCACAAGAGCAATCTGTCCCACAAGCAGTCACATAGCAGTTGGGGAGAGGAAAGTTACCAGAACAGAAATGGCAAATTGATCAGGTTTTAGGGGGAGTGATTGGTGCAGATTACCAAGGAGAAATCAAAATTATGCTGATAACTAGAAAATAATCTGATTTATGCATACAAATTGGAGACAGGATGGCCCAAATTGTCAAAAGTGCAGTGAATGGAGGTTTGGTAAAGAATGAGTCTGCCCCAGCCCTTCTGACAGTGCAAGAAAAGGGAAGCTGTGGTGCAGCAGATAAAAACCTCTGTGCTGAGGTGTGGGTTAAAGCCCCAAGTGACCCTCCAGAATCTGCAGAAATTACAACAAAGGGCCCCAAAAACGTCCTGCTGATTATAAAACAGGGAAAGAAAGAGGAAGGGTACATTTCAAATGACAAATGTTATTTGCAAGAAAAGTCATACTTTTTTCTTTTGCAGATCCTACCACGTTTCGCCACTGTCCCTGAGTGTGCTGTGTGGTCCCCCTTCGGGTGTGTGCGTGTGGGGTCGAGGAAGGGACCGAACCCCCAACCTGAACCTGGCTGAGTAAAGTACAAGTACCATGGATCCATTTTGCGCAAATGGCGCCTTCAGTTCAAGTTCAACTTGTTTGATTGCAATCCTCTACTGGAACTAAGCAATCTTAACAGTTAACTGTCTGTGTTTTTTCGTATGGAACTCTGACTTTTGCTTACATTCCAGCAAACCTTTCAGGTGGACCGTGCACCTTTACATGAGTATAACTCATGCTACATCAAATTGCTACTTTAGAGACACTATAATCTCATTCAGAGTATAACATTTTCAGTCTTTTCTGTGTAGATGTATCTGATGTGAAAGGTTATGAGATCAATGTGTTAATCCACTTCCATTGCTTTACAGTGATTGCTTTGATCATTCAAATCTGACTTGCTGATAATGTTTTTTTGTTTTTGTGCTGATGTTTTTTTTTTTTTTTTTGAAACAAGAGATATGTGAACCAAAAATTCATTGGTCATAGGGTGGAATGTGATGCTATTAATGGAGTTTGACCAATGACTTTGTGTTTCACCACTGCGCATATTAGTTGCTCAATGTTCACCAGTAGCACATTATGGGGGTGATTCTAACTCTGGCGGGCGGCGGAGGCCGCCCGCCAGAGTTCCCCCCTCCAGAATACTGCACCGCGGTCAGAAGACCGCTGCGGTTATTCTGGGTTTCCCACTGGGCTGGCGGGCGACCGCCAAAAGGCCGCCCACCAGCCCAGTGGGAAACACCCTTCCCACGAGGAAGCTGGCTCCGAATGGAGCCGGTGGAGTGGGAAGGTGCGACGGGTGCAGTTGCACCCGTCGCGAATTTCAGTGTCTGCAAAGCAGACACTGAAATTCTTTGTGGGGCCCTCTTACGGGGGCCCCTGCAGTGCCCATGCCATTGGCATGGGCACTGCAGGGGCCCCCATGGGCCCCACGACACCCCATACCGCCATCCTGTTCCTGGTGGGCGAACCGCCAGGAACAGGATGGCGGTATGGGGTGTCTGAATCACCATGGCGGCGCAGCAAGCTGCGCCGCCATGGAGGATTCATCTGGGCAGCGGAAAACCGGCGGGAGACCACCGGTTTTCCTCTTCTGACCGCGGCCAAACCGCCGCGGTCAGAATGCCCTGCGGGGCACCGCCAGCCTGTTGGCGGTGCTCCCGCCGACCCTGGCCCCGGCGGGCAAGGACCGCCGGGGTCAGAATCACCCCCTATATGTTTTGTCCAGCTTAGCTGGCTATTGGCTTTGACATGATATTAGACATTGCATTTTGTATTCAGCTCAGCTGCCTATTGGCTTTGACATGATATTAGACATTACATTTTGTATTCAGCTCAGCTGCCTATTGGCTTTGACATGATATTAGACATTACATTTTGTATTCAGCTCAGCTGCCTATTGGCTTTGACATGATATTAGACATTGCATTTTGTATTCAGTTCAGCTGCCTATTGGCTTTGACATGACATTAGCTAGACATTACATTTGATATTTAGGTTAGCTGCCTATTGCCTTTAACGTGCAGTTAGACATTGCAGTTGAGAATCCAAGCTGTATTTTTCCAAGCTGTGTTTTTCCCACAAGATGAACCAAACAGTTTTTCTCACACCAGCC
Organism: Pleurodeles waltl; assembly: GCF_031143425.1. Lineage (NCBI taxonomy): Eukaryota > Metazoa > Chordata > Amphibia > Caudata > Salamandridae > Pleurodeles > Pleurodeles waltl. Next base: position 1,862,458,685 of record NC_090440.1, read on the forward strand.
TAGACCTGATAAGAGAGAGTGCATTTGGTGTTTTCCTTTCTGCTCAGGCTTGGGAAGAGGAGAAGTCTAGGAGATCTGGCCAGTCTCCAAAGGCTTGCGTAGTTTTCGCGAGTCTGAAAGGAGGGGGCACGCTTTGGTAGGGATGACTCGAGCTGCAGAGAATCAGATTCAAATCTGCCTGACTTCGGACTGGAACTTGGTGCCAGTTGCCAGTCTCCCGTGTGGGTAGATAATCTCTTTCTCGCAGTTGACCGGAGTCATCAACTTGCAGACCCCAGAAAGATGAAGCTGTAAATAGTTTCTCACACGGTGAAGTATTTGTTTTGCTTTGCATTAAATATATAACCTGCTGTGTACATTGCAACTGAGATATACTTTGTTTTAATGCTGTGACTACTTTTGTGCTTGAAATCTATTAATTCGTCCCTCAAGAACTTGTGGGTGTGGAGGAATTAACAACAATAAAGGTCTTCTTTGAACTCAGAAGTGCATTCTTGATATGCTCTGTAAGCTCTGATAAGAGATAAGTAGGAAAGCAGAACAAGACGTGACCGCCATTTTCTATTGGATTCGTCACTTGTTTCCTGACCTTCAGCAGGAGAACACCTACACTGCATGTGCTGCTATGACCTGTGTCTGGAACCAACCATGGTCGTGTGACCGGGGAAAGGGCCCCTGCCTTCAGTTCAGAGAAGTTGGAGCGAATGGTAGATGGGGGTCCTACCCAGTATGGACTGCTGTATGGGCCTCCAAACCAACAGGTCAGTACACCTTGGGCAAGATGCATGTGGGAAGGATACATGGAGATGTGTGTGCAAGCATCATGTCATCGGGGAAAGGGGGGGAATGTCTTGTGGTGGTTTACATGGTGTACACCGGCTGATGTGTGTGCCAATGGTGACAAAAACAGGATTGGTGGGCCATCTCTGTGACTGGCTGGATTGTATGTGTAATGGTGTCCTCCTGTCTGTATTACCTCTGCAGTTCAGTGCTCAGAAGGGATTATGGTGTGCCATCACCAAGGACGTGTGGATCCTGGGGGTCTATGGCAGGCAGAGCACCCGCTGTCAGAAACGGTGGGAGGACCTGAGACGCTGGGCATGGAAGACCGCAGAGGTCCAGCTCCGGATGGCCTCCCAATGAGGAAGGGGTGCCCGTCAGAAGCGGACTCCCCTGATTGCCCGCATACTGGCGGTGGCCTACCCAGAGCTGAATGGGCGCTTGAGAGCATCACAGCAGCCACAAGGGGGTGAGTACAGTGGGCATTACTACAATAATTGGCAGGTCGCATGGGATCCGGGTGGTGGGTGGGGGTTAGTGGGTGCCCCTCATGCCAGGCCAGACATTGCAGCGTGATCCAGCTTAAGGGTAATGGGTGTATGGTAAATACAGGTAACTTAGCATGTTAGCATTCTATGTCGGTCAGGGCTTGTTGGGTCCAAGGAGGGGTGCAGTTGGCAATGTGTGGCCCTCATCTTGCCATGGCATCTAGCCAAATTACTGGCAGTGCAATGGTTAGTGCTCAAGCCTGATCCCTGTGTGTGACGGTGCTGTGTATGCCAACTGTGGTGTTGGTTCAGTAATTGGCTCAGTGTTTTCTTTCACTCCATCCCCCCGTTTTTCTTCTGTCATCCTGTCCATGTGTGCATTAGCATTATCTGGTGGAGGAGTAGGGGCACCGGCAACAGAGGGAGCTGCATCCCACAGGACCCTGGAGGCAGAGTCCAATGACGCCGAGGGAACCAGTGGGACGGAGGGCGAGGGGAGCACCACGGCAGAGACAGGAGACGACATCACAGACTCAGATATCTACTCCGATGGAAGCTCCCTTATGGTGGCGAACACCTCTGTGAATACCCCAGCTGCAGATACAGCTATCACCCCTGTACCAGTACCACCCTACCAGTAGCCCCCTCAGCGTGTTGCCTATGCCACTCACCCAGGAGAATGGGCATCTCCTTCACCACAGGCACCTCAAGCCCTGCCCCAGTGAGCCCTGCTGCTCTGAGTGAGGAGGCTATTGACCTCCCGAGATCCATCTCTGTATGGCAGTCAACCATTGTGAATGCCATCCAGGGGCTGGCATCTCAGATGCAGCAATGCAATGCATCCCTGTAGGGCATCCATGGTGGATTGGTGGCCCAACAGAGATCGATTCAGGCTCTGGCCTCCTCTTTGATGGCAGCCATTGTCCCTGTTCCTACCGTCCCCTTCCAACTACCACTTCCCAGTCCCAGTCTCCTCAACCCCAACCCATCTCATGCACACATACAGATGAGCATGCACACAAGACAACACACAAGAGTGGCACAGTCAAACACAGGCATCACACTTCATCCCACAAGCACTCACGCAAACACCAGACATTTGCAGACACAACCACATCCACTGCCTCCACAGTCTCCCCTCCTCCTCCTCCACCTCCCTCACAGTCATGTCCACACTCACACCTGCATGCACTGCATCAACATCCACCACCAGCATCACCACACCAAGCAGCAGACACACCTCACTAGCAGACACCTCCACAACATCCATGCACACGTCCCCTGTGTCCTCTCCCACCCTGGCTGTCCCCCCTCCTAAAGGACACAAACTCAAGCACTCACAAAACCAACAGTCATCCAAGTCACATCAGCACACTGCCGATGCACCTGCACCTAAGTCCAGCAGACATACAACTCCAACAACCACTCCCTCAACCTCCACCTTCCCTAAGAAGCTTTTCCTTGCCCAACTTGACCTCTTCCCTCCCCCATCTCCCTGTCCTGCCCATAAGAGCAGGGTCCAAATGACCCAGCCCAGCACCTCTGCCAAACAGTCCACCCGGACAGTGGTGGCACTACCTAGTCCTGGTGGCAAGTCTGTGAAGGATCCCACTCCCCAGACCTATGGGAGCTTGTAGAGGGTCACTGGGAATGTAAGAAAACAGTCAGGGTGTCCAAGATACCCCACACCAAGACCCAGAAAAGTAGGAGTAAAGTTACCCTACTACCTCAGAAAGACACAATAGTCGTGATAGGGGGATTCTGCAAGAACCACAAGCACCAGCAAAACACTAAAGATGGATTCCTGGACTTGAGGACCTGCAAGGCAAGGGGACCAAGTCCAAGAGTCGCAATAGTGTCCAGGGGGTCAGGAGCCCAGGAAACCCCGGATGAAGGTGCAAAAGGGCTGTCTATGGGTGGAAGATGCCAAAGCTTCTGCAACAACAAAAAGGGCTAGGAACTTCTCCTTTGGATGGAAGATGTCCCATAGCGTGCTGGATGTTGCAGAAGTGTTTTCATGCATAAATAACACAAACAAGCCTTGCTAGCTGCAAGAGTCACGGTAGAGGTTTTTGGGTGCTGCTGGGGACCAGAAAGAACCAGGATGTCGCCCCTTGGAGGAGGAGACAGAGGGGGCACTCAGCAACTCAGAGAGCCCCCAGAGAAGCAGGCAGCACTGGCAGAAGTACCGGAGCAGGCACTTAGAAGATCTGTGAAACCAGAGTCACAAAAGGAGGGTCCCACGACGTCGGAGTCAAACTCAGAGGGTTGAGCACTGCAGGATGGAGTGCTGGGGACCCAGGCTAGGCTGTGCTTGAAGGAATCCTTGGAGAGGTGCACAGAAGCCGGAGCAGCTGCAAATCACGCAGTACACAGGTTTGCTGTCTGGTGTGGGGAGGCAAGAACTTACCTCCACCAAACTTGGACTGAATGATCACTGGACTGTGGGGGTCACTTGGATTCAGCTTGTGTGTTCCAGGGACCACGCTCGTCAGGATGAGAGGGGACCCAGAGGACCTGTGATGCAGTCTTTTAGTGCCTGCGTTAGCAGGGGGAAGATTCCGTCGACCCACGGGAGATTTCTTCTTGCCTTCCAGTGCAGGGTGAAGGCAGACAGCCCTCAGAGCATGCACCACCAGAAAACAGTCGAGAAAGCCATCAGGATGAGGCGCTACAATGTTGCTGGTAGTCGTCTGGCTAATTTGTTGCGGTTTGGAGCAGTCAGCAGTCGATCCTTCGCAGAAGTCGAAGAGGGAAGTGCAGAGGAACTCTGGTGAGCTCTTGCATTCATTATCTGAAGAATACCCCAGAGGAGAGACCCTAAATAGCCAGAAAAGGAGGTTTGGCTACCAAGAAAGGAGGTTTGGCTACCAAGAGAGGTAAGAACCTATCAGAAGGGGTCTCTGACGTCACCTGCTGCCACTGGCCACTCAAAGCAGTCCAGTGTGCCCCCTGCACCTCTGAATCCAAGATGGCAGAGGTCTGGGACACACTGGAGGAGCTCTGGGCACCTCCCCTGGGAGGTACTGGTCAGGGGAATGGTCACTCCCCTTTCCTTTGTCCATTTTCATGCCAGAGCAGGGCTGGGGGATCCCTGAAAAGGTGTAGACTCTCTTATGCAGAGATGGGCACCATCTGTGCCTATCAAAGCGTTTCGAGAGGCTGGGGGAGGCAACTCCTCTCCAGCACCTTCACACTTATTTCCAAAGGGAGAGGGTGTAACACCCTCTCTCTGAGGAAATCATTTGTTCTGCCTTCCTGGGCCGGGGCTGCCCAGACCCCAGGAGGGCAGAATCATGTCTGAGAGGTTGGCAGCAGCAGCAGCTGCAGTGGAAACCCCGGAAAGGCAGTTTGGCAGTACCCATGTTCTGTGCTAGAGACCCGGGGAATCATGTAATTGTCACCCCAATACCAGAATGGTATTGGGGTGACAATTCCATGATCTTAGACATGTTACATGGCCATGTTCGGAGTTACCATTGTGACGCTACAAATAGGTAGTGGCCTATGTATAGTGCACGCGTGTAATTGTGTCCCCGCACTCACAAATTCGGGAAATTTGCCCTGAATAATGTGGGGGCACCTTGGCTAGTGCCAGGGTGCCCAGACACTAAGTAACTTGGCACCTAACCTTCACCAAGTGAGGGTTAGACATATAGGTGACTTATAAGTTACTTATGTGCAGTGGAAAATGGCTGTGAAATAACGTGGACGTTATTTCACTCAGGCTGCAGTGGCAGGCCTGTGTAAGATTTGTCTGAGCTCCCTATGGGTGACAAATGAAATGCTGCAGCCCATAGGGATCTCCTGGAACCCCAATACCCTGGGTACCTAGGTACCATATACAAGGGAATTATATGGGTGTACCAGTGTGCCAATGAGAATTGGTAAACTTAGTCACTAGCCTGCAGTGACAATTTTAGAAAGCAGAGAGAGCATAAACACTGAGGTTCTGGTTAGCAGAGCCTCAGTGATAGAGTTAGGCACCACACAGGGAACACATGTAGGCCACAAACAGGACTCGGGTCCTGGCTATCAGGATCCCAGTGACACATATCAAACACACTGACAACATAGGGTTTTCACCATGAGCACTGGGCCCTGGCTAGCAGGATCCCAGTGAGACACTAAAAATACCCTGACATATACTCACAAACAGGCCAAACGTGGGGGTAACAAGGCTAGAAAGAGGCTACCTTCCTACACAACCCCCCCCCCCCCAAACGAAGGACAATAAGGCTAACCTTGGCCAGTTGAGTCTTTATTGTCTAAGTGGTGATAAGTAGAGAGTAGCTCTGCAGTAGATTGGTTACTCCCTTTATCATCCACTATATGGTAACTTCCCTGTGGGGATGTAAACCACCCCGTTTGATGTTTTTTTAGCTAGCCAACAATGTGAAGTCATATTCTCAGAGTTCTTATTAGTATGTTTAAGTTTACGGCAGTGGGAATTGTCCACTGGACCTATATCAAGTGATGAGAAAGCCAGACAGGGATGCTGTCTCAGTAAAGCCATAGCTGGGCAAAAACTTTGTCCATATGGCTGTAAGAGAGAACAGGGATGTTGTTTCTCTTGAGTTGGAGCAGGGCAGGGATGCTGTCCTATGAGCTCCACTCTAGGGTAGGGCTGCTGTCCTAAGTGTTGTGAGGCAGTGCAGGGTTGCTGCACTAACGTTTCTCTGGGAGGGTTGGAAGGATGCTCCATGTTAACTAAAATGGTGCATTTTTTCTCACCAATATTAGTTATCCCACAGAGAGGTACTTCCATCTCAGAGAGTACTGCTGTGCCAGCTGATGGTTCCCCTGGTACAGGTGCCACCCCAGGAGAGGTTTCTCCTACCACAGGAATGGTATCCTGAATGGCAGGGTGGGTAGGGGATACTTTGATGCCCTTTTCACCTGTTGTTGGAGAAGGATCCTGAGTTTTCAGGCCTTTTTCTCTCCTTTGCTTTTTCATTTCAGCTGAAACGAGAGGAAGCAATTCCTCAGGGATACCCAGCATTCCTGCATGGGTATTAAACTCTACCTCAGCCCAACCTGAGGCCTCTAGATCATTACCTAAGAGACAGTCTACAGGTAAGCTAGGTGATACTACCACCTGCTTAGTGCCAGTAACTCCACCCCAACTAAACTGAATTATAGCTAAGGGAAGAAACTTAGTGGAGTTATGGACATCAATAATCTTGTACTGTTACCCAATGATGTGTTGTTCAGGAGGCACTAGGTTTTCAGTCATTAAAGTGAAACTGGCACCTGTGTCCCTGTAGGCCTGAGTCTCAACACCATTTATTGAAACTGTCTGTCTGTACTTATCCATTGTAAGGGGACAATCAGCCAGTGTGGGAAGGACAATGCCACCAGGTGTGACAGAAACGGTCTTGGGACTGACTACTCCAGTTTCTATGATGGACCCATAAGTGAACCCAACTACAACCTTATTTTGACTGTTGCCAGCAGTCCCACCGTTATTACCACTACTACTAGGGGCACTAGAGTTTGATGTATTAGTGGTGGTAGGCTCAGGGGGTTTACCTGGACAGGAATTATCCCCTGGCCTATGGCCTTTATTTTTACACTCAAAGCACCAAGGCTTTTTAATGTGTGTGGGTTGTGTAGGAGGCCGGCCTGGCTTGTAGTGGGTACCAGAGGTACTTACACCTTGTGCCAGGTCCAGTTATCCCTTATTAGTGTAGAAGAGGTGTTTCTAGCAGCTTAGACTGATAGAAGGTAGCTATGGCAAAGCAGTTTAGGCTGAACTAGGAGACATGTAAAGGTCCTACTATACCACTGGTGTCATATGCACAATATCATAAGAAAACACAATACACAGATATACTAAAAATAAAGGTACTTTGTTTTTATGACAATATGCCAAAAGTATCTCAGTGAGTACCCTCAGTATGGGGATGAGAAATATACACAAGATATATGTACTCAAACCAAAATTATGCAGGTTATAGCAAGAAAAGTAATGCAAGCAGTGTAAAGTTACAATAGATTGCAATAGGAGCACATAGGTATAGGGGCAACACAAACCATATACTCCAAAAGTGTAATGCGAACCACGAATGGACCCCAAACCTATGTGAGCTTGTAGAGGGTCGCTGGGACTGTAAGAAAACAGTGAGGGTTAGAAAAATAGCCCACCCCAAGACCCTGTAAGGTAGGTGTAAAGTGCACCTACAACCCCCAGAGAGCACCGAAGTCGTGATAGGGGGATTCTGAAGGAAAACCAACACCAGCAATGCAACAACAGTGGATTTCCGGACCTGAGTACCTGTAAGACAAGGGGACCAAGTCCAAGAGCCGCGACAGTGTCGAGAGCGGGCAGGAGCCCAGGAAATGCCAGCTGAGGGTAGAAGAAAGCTGCCACCAGAAGGAAGAAGCTTGGTGTTTTGCAAGAACAAAGAAGACTAAGAACTTCCTCTTTGGAGGATGGATGTTCCACGTTGTGAAGAAGCTTGCAGAGGTGTTCCCACGCAGAAAGACCACAAACAAGCCTTGCTAGCTGCAAGGGTGGCAGTAGGGTTTTTTGGATGCTGCTGTGGCCCAGGAGGGACCAGGATATCGCCACTTGGATGAGGAGACAGAGGGGACACCCAGCAACTCAAGGAGCCCTCACAGAAGCAGGCAGCACCCACAGAAGTACCTAAACAGGTACTTGGAAGAAGAGTGAACCGGAGTCCATGCAAAGTCACAAAAGGGAGTCCCACAACGCCGGAGGACAACTCAGAAGGTTGTGCACTGCAGGTTAGAGTGTCGGGGACCCAGTCTTGGCTGTGCACGAAGGAAATCCTGGAAGAGTGCACAAGAGGCAGAGCAGCTGCAAATCACGCGGTACCCAGCAACGCAGTCTAGCATGGGGAGGCAAGGACTTACCTCCACCAAACTTGGACTGAAGAGTCACTGGAATGTGGGAGTCACTTGGACAGAGTTGCTGAGTTCCAAGGACCACGCTCGTCGTGCTGAGAGGGGACCCAGAGGACCGGTGATGCAGTCTTTTGTTGCCTGCGGTTGCGGGGGGAAGATTCCGTCGACCCATGGGAGATTTCTTCAGAGCTCCTGGTGCAAGAAGGAGGCAGGCTACCCCCAGAGCATGCACCACCTGGAAACAGTCGAGAAAGCCAGCAGTATGAAGCGATACAAGGTTGCTAGTAGTCGTCTGGCTACTTTGTTGCGGTTTTGCAGGCGTCCTGAGCAGTCAGTGGTCGATCCTTTGGTAGAAGGTGAAGAGGGAGATGCAGAGGAACTCTGGTGAGCTCTTGCATTCGTTATCTGAAGAATTCCCCAAAGCGGAGACCCTACATAGCCAGAAAAGGAGGTTTGGCTACCTAGGAAGGAGGATTGGCTACTAAGAGAGGTAAGGGCCTATCAGAAGGAGTCTCTGACATCACCTGCTGGCACTGGCCACTCAGAGCAGTCCAGTGTGGCATCAACATCTCTAAATCCAAGATGGCAGAGGTCTGGGGCACACTGGGGGAGCTCTGGGCACCACCCTTGGGAGGTGCAGGTCAGGGGAGTGGTCACTCCCCTTTCCTTTGTCCAGTTTCGCACCAGAGCAGGGCTGGGGGATCCCTGAACCGGTGTGAACTGGCTTATGCAGAGATGGGCACCATCTGTGCCCATCAAAGCATTTCCAGAGGCTGGAGGAGGCTACTCCTCCCCAGCCTTCACACCTATTTCCAAAGCGAGAGGGTGTTACACCGTCTCTCAGAGGAAATCCTTTGTTCTGCCTTCCTGGGCCAGGGCTGCCTGGACCCCAGGAGGGCAGAAATCTGTCTGAGGGGTTGGCAGCAGCTGCAGTGGAAACCCCGGAAAGGCAGTTTGGCAGTACCCAGGTTCTGTGCTAGAGACCCGGGGGATCATGGAATTGTCTCCCCAATGCCAGAATGGCATTGGGGTGACAATTCCATGTTCTTAGACATGTTACGTGGCCATGTTCGGAGTTACCATTGTGACGCTATACATAGGTAGTGACCTATGTATAGTGCACTTGTGTAATGGTGTCCCCGCACTCACAAAGTCCGGGGAATTTGCCCTGAACGATGTGGGGGCACCTTGGCTAGTGCCAGGGTGCCCACACACTAAGTAACTTTGCACCCAACCTTCACCAGGTGAAGGTTAGACATATAGGTGACTTATAAGTTACTTAAGCGTAGTGGTAAATGGCTGTGAAATAACGTGGACGTTATTTCACTCAGGCTGCACTGGCAGGCCTGTGTAAGAATTGTCAGAGCTCCCTATGGGTGGCAAAAGAAATGCTGCAGCCCATAGGGATCTCCTGGAACCCCAATACCCTTGGTACCTCAGTACCATATACTAGGGAATTATATGAGTGTACCAGTATGCCAATGTGAATTGGTAAATGTAGTCACTAGCCTGTTAGTCACAGATTTGGAAAGCAGAGAGAGCATAACCACTGAGGTTCTGGTTAGCAGAGCCTCAGTGAGACAGTTAGGCATCACAGAGGGAACACATATATATAGGCCACAAACTTATGAGCACTGGGGTCCTGGCTAGCAGGATCCCAGTGACACATAACAACAACACTTACAACATAGGGTTCTCAGTATGAGCACTGGGCCCTGGCCAGCAGGATCCCAGAGAGACAGTGAAAACACCCTGACATATACTCACAAACAGGCCAAAAGTGGGGGTAACAAGGCTAGAAAGAGGCTACTTTCTCACAGGTTGTGAAGAAGAGGAGGAAGATGACTTATCCCCACCCCTGAAGAGTGTTTAGGATTTGAAGAAGGATCTTTAGTTTTACCTTTATCCCCATGCTTATCCTGAGATTTCTCACCATCTTTCTTCTTGCCATCCTTGTCACCTCCTGTATGAACTTTTCTGTTCCCTCTTGTTCTGACCCATTTGTCTGCCTTCTTTCCCAATTCTTGGGGAGAGGCCAGATCTGAGTCTATCAAGTACTGGTGTGACAAATCAGACACACAATTGTTAAGAATATGCTCTCTCAGAATAGGATTATACAGGCTTTCATAGTCAGAAGCTTTACTGCCATGCAACCACCCTACCAAGGCCTTCACTGCACAGTCCACAAAATCTGTCCAGTCTTGAGAAGACTCTTTTCGTGTGTCTCTGAACTTAATCCTGTATTGTTCAGTGGCTAAACCAAATCCATCCAAGAGTGCATCTTTCAAAACTTTGTAATTATTGGCATCACTTTCTCTGACAGTAAGGAGCCCATCCCTACCCTTTCCAGTGAAAGATAGCCACAAAATAGCAGCCCACTGCCTTTGAAGGACCAACTGTACCATACAGGCTCTCTCAAGTGCAGCAAACCACTTATTAATGTCATCCCCCTTCTTGTAAGGGGGGACTATCTTGTGCAGATTCCTGGAATCTTGCTCTCTAACAGGATTGCTATCAGAAATACTGCTGCTGCCACCATGGGGAACTAACCCCAACCTCTGTCTTTCCCTCTCTTTGTCTAGGGATTCCCTATCTAAGGCCAGCTGCTGCTGTTTAAGGTTCAGTCTGGGCTCTTCTACCCTCAGCTTTCTGAGTTCCCTTTCCATTACTTTATCCTTAGGGTGGGTGGGTTGGTAAGGTTTAGACACAGAGGACATGTGGGAAGTTTCAGAGAGAGACCTGTCTCTAACTGTCTGGACCCTAGTAACCTGACCTCTAGGGGTGAAAGATGCCCTACTGGTGTGGGACCCTCTAACACTACCAGTGTCACTAGGTGCCCTGCTAGAGGGCAGGACTTTGTAAGAACCCTCCCCAGCTTCTTCAGGGAACTCCTCTGAGTCTGACTGGGAAGCCTCCCCATTTTCTAACCTCTCCTGAGATGGGCCAGACTAGTTCTGGTCATCTTTAATGAGCATGTTAAAGAGAAACTCTTTTGTAGGATTCTTACCTACACTCAAACCTCTATCCAGGCAGAGATCCCTCAAACTTTTATAGTTCAAACTCTCATATGTTGCATTAACAGTTCTGGGAGTGGGCTTTACTACAGACATGATAGAAAAGGTTTAAGGATGGTGAGAGAAAATGTTTTAGAACTTAGAAAGCACAGAGAAAAACTTTTTCAAACTTTGGAAAAACTTTTAGAAGTTTTCAAAACTTTTCAGAAACTTTGTTAAAAGTTTTAGAGTAGAAAAGTAAACTGTTTTGGTTAAGTGTACATATAGTGAACTATTTGGTATAATATTTTCTTATGAAAAGCACCAAATGACAAAGTGGTAAAGCAGTTGCAAGTACTTATCCCACCGCTGCACAACCCATGTAGGAGGCTGGCCTGGCTAATAGTGGGTACCTTGTGGTACTTACACCCTGTGCCAGGTCCAGTTATCCCTTATTAGTAGAATAGAGGTGTTTCTAGCAGCTTAGGCTGATAGAAGGTAGCTATGGCAAAGCAGCTTAGGCTGAACTCGGAGACGTGCAAAGCTCCTACTATACCACTGATATCATAGCACAATATCATAAGAAAACACAATACTCAGAGTTACTAAAAATAAAGGTACTTTATTTTTATGACAATGTGCCAAAAGTATCTCAGAGAATACCCTCACTTAGGAGATAAGTAATATACACAAGTTATATGTACACAAACCCAAAACAGGTAAGTAACAGTAAGAAAAGTAACGCAAACTATGTATATTCACAATAGGATGCAATAGGTAATCATAGGTCTAGGGGCAACACAAACCATATACTCCAAAAGTGGAACGCGAATCACGAATGGACCCTAGACCTATGGGACCTTGTAGAGGGTCACTGGGACTGTAAGAAAACTGTCAGCGTGTCCAAGATACCAGACACCAAGACCCTGAAAAGTAGGAGTAAAGTTACCCTACTACCCCAGAAAGACACAATAGTCGTGATAGGGGGATTCTGCAAGAACCACAAGCACCAGCAAAACACTGAAGATGGATTCCTGGACGTGAGGACATGCAAGGCAAGGGGACCAAGTCCAAGAGTCGCGATAGTGTCCAGGGGGGGCAGGAGCCCAGGAAACCCCGGATGAAGGTGCAAAAGGGCTGCCTCTGGGTGGAAGAAGCCAAAGATTCTGCAACAACGTAAAGGGCTAGGAACTTCTCCTTTGGATGGAAGATGTCTCACGGCGTGCTGGATGTTGCAGAAGTATTTCCATGCAGAAATACCACAAACAAGCCTTGCTAGCTGTAAGGGTCGCAGTTGAGGTTTTTGGGTGCTGTTGGGGACCAGGAAGGACCAGGATGTTTCCCCTTGGAGGAGGAGACAGAGGGGGCACTCAGCAAAACAGAGAGCCCCCGCAGAAGCAGACAGCACCCGCAGAAGTACTGGAACAGGCACTTAGAAGATCTGAGGACAGCGGTAAACTCAGAGTCACAGAAGGAGGGTCCCACGATGTGGGAGTCCAACTCAGAGGGTTGAGCACTGCAGGACGGAGTGCTGGGACCCAGGCTATACTGTCCTTGAAGGAATCCTTGGAGAAGTGCACAGAAGCCAGAGCAACTGCAAATCACGCAGTACACAGGTTTGCTGTCTGGTGTGGGGAGGCAAGGACTTACCTCCACTAAACTTGGAGTGAAGGATCAATGGACTGTGGGGGTCACTTGGATTCAGCTCCTGCGTTCCAGGGACCACGCTCGTCAAGCTGAGAGGGGACGCAGAGGACCGGTGATGCAGTCTTTTGGTGCCTGCGTTAGCAGTGGGAAGATTCAGTCGACCCACAGGAGATTTCTTCTTGGCTTCCAGGGCAGGGTGAAGGCAGACAGCCGTCAGAGCATGCACCACCAGGAAACAGTCGAAAAAGCCATCAGGATGAGGTGCTACAATGTTGCTGGTAATCGTCTTGATACTTTGTTGCGGTTTTGCAGGAGTCCTGGAGCAGTCAGCGGTCGATCCTTATCAGAAGTCGAAGAGAGAAGTGCAGAGGAACTCTGGTGAGCTCTTGCATTCGTTATCTGAAGGATATCCCAGAGGAGGTATCCCTGAAGAGCCAGAAAAGGAGGTTTGGCTACTAAGAAAGGAGTTTGGCTACCAAGAGAGGTAAGAAACTATCAGAAGGGGTCTCTGATGTCACCTGCTGGCACTGGCCACTCAGAGCAGTCCAGTGTGCCCCCAACACCTCTGAATCCAAGATGGCAGAGGTCTGGGACACACTGGAGGAGCTCTGGGCACCGCCCCTGGGAGGTGCTGGTCAGGGGAGTGGTCACTCCCCTTTCCTTTGTCCAGTTTCGCACCAGAGCAGGGCTGGGGGATCCCTGAACCAGTGTAGACTGGCTTATGCAGAGATGGGCACCATCTGTGCCCATCAAAGCATTTCCAGAGGCTGGGGGAGACTACTCCTCCCCAGCCCTTCACATCTATTTCCAAAGGGCCAGGATGTAACACCCTCTCTCAGAGGAAATCCTTTGTTCTCCCTTCCTGGGCCGGGGCTGCCCAGATCCCAGGAGGGCAGATTCCTATCTGAGGGGTTGGCAGCAGCAGCAGCTGCAGTGGAAACCCCGGAAAGGCAGTTTGGCAGTACCCGGGTTCTGTGCTATTGACCCGGGGGATTATGGAATTGTCCCCCCAATACCAGGATGGTATTGGGGTGACAATTCCATGATCTTAGACATGCTACATGGCCATGTTCGGAGTTACCATTGTGACACTACACATACGTAGTGACCTATGTGCAGTGCACGAGTGTAATGGTGTTCCCGCACTCACAAAGGAAGGGAAATTTGCCCTGAACAATGTGGGGGCACCTTGGATAGTGACAGGGTGCCCACACACTAAGTAACTTGGCACCTAACCTTCACCAAGGGAGAGTTAGACATATAGGTGACTTATAAGTTACTTATGTGCAGTGAAAAATGGCTGTGAAATAACGTGGACGTTATTTCACTCAGGCTGCAGTGTCAGTCCTGTGTAAGAATTGTCTGAGCTCCCTATGGGTGGCAAAAGAAATGCTGCAGCCCATAGGAATCTCCTGGAACCCCAATACCCTGGGTACCTAGGTACCATATCCAAGGGAATTATATGGGTGTACTAGTGTGCCTATGAGAATTGGTAAAAATTAGTCACTAGCCTGCAGTGACAATTTTAGAAGGCACACTAGGCCTATGTCTACCTATTGCATCCTATTGTGATTCTACATTGTTTGCACTACTTTTCCTACTGTTACTTACCTGTTTTGTTTGTGTACATATAATTTGTGTATATTACTTACCTCCTAAATGAGGGTATCTTCTGAAATACTTTTGGCATATTGTCACTAAAATAAAGTACCTTTATTTTTAGTAATTCTGAGTATTGTGTTTTCTTGTGATATTGGCCCAGATGTATCAAGGAGGCCTTTTGCGAGCTGGAAACAGCGATTTTTAAGAAATCGCTATTTCTGATTAGCAAAAGGCAATGTATCACATTCCCGAATCGGTAATAGCTATTTCTTAAAAATTGCAAATGCTATTACCAATTGCAAATTGCGATACAGACCCCATTTGCACCTATGGGCCTGTAGGCCCTCATCTGAAAATTTTTTGCATTTCCAAAATTGGGATTTTTTAACCAGAAATCACAATTTTGGAAATGCAAAACCCAAGGAATCCTTATTTGCGATTTCTTATTTAGACAGTCTGTTGTAAGTATAAACGACGGAACATCAGGAAAAGTACAAGAAGAAGATTTATTCAGGAAATAAACAACCCAAAAGGAAACGGCTGCTACTGGGCTGCCAAGCAATCCAACTGACCAGAATCATTGTTAGTGCCTGGAACATCAGCATCAACCAGGCTCCAGAACGTGAGTCTTGATGTCACCAAGGTTCCAGGCCCAGCATACACATGCTAGGAATAGACGTAAAACATTTAAGATCACAACACATCCCCCTCCCTCACAATAATCCATACAACAACTACGTAATAACAGAATCAAGTAATATAGTCCTTCACCCAGAATGGTTTTGAACGTGATCTGGATGAAAACTTTGAGCATGGTAATGACTCCTTGGATGTTTCCATGCCTGGTGATGATTCCTTAGATGTTTCCATGAAATCTCTACTTTGATCTTGCAAAGTGGGAAAATAGGAGTCTTTCACTTGACCTTCCCACCTCGCGATTCTAGACATGCTCCAAGCGTCACCATTATCAAGAATCACAATGTTCCCTTTTATTTCTTTAATACAATACGGCCCCTTGAAAACAGACCTTCCCTTGGTTGTGAAACAGGGATTCCTCACTAACACTAAATCACCAATCTTCCACTTAACACCAGACACACCATGTTTAGTGTCAAATCGCCGTTTGTAGTTACCCTGATATTTTTTCCTGAGACTGGGTGCCATATCAAATCTTTCACGATTGGACTTGGTTTGTGCAACCTTGTTATTAAACCATGCTGGAAATAGTTTAGTACAACCCATCTTTCCCCTCATATACTCAAAAGGAGCTATGTAGGTGACACTGTTTGGGGTGTTACGATAGGCCCACCACAGATCCCTTAGTAGATTAGTCAAGGGAGTTCTAGTTTCGATGGCTTCCTGCACACAAGCCTTAACCATCCTGTTCATGCGCTCAGCTAGACCATTGGCTTGTGGTAAATATAAGGCAGTCTTCAAATGTACAATAGCCAGGGAATCTAAGAAACGTTTCATGTCCATCGAAGTCAATTGTACACCATTATCAGTGACTAATTGGCTAGGTATACCCTCCTTAGAGAACTCCTCCTCAAGGAAGTCAATCACTGTACGAGTATCAATTGAACTTACACACTTGGTCACCACCCACTTGGACGTATAATCCACCAAAAGCATGACATATTGTTCATTCGCTGGTAAAAGATGAAACGGACCCATAAAATCCAAACCTAATTTCCTCCAAGCTTTCTCTGGCACATGTACAGGAGACAATGGTGCCTTCATCACAACCTTGCTCTTGTCATTGCTCGCACAACTCAAACAATCCTTCACAACCGCCTCAGCCTCACGGTCTAATCCTGGCCACCAGTATATAGCCCTTAGTCTAGATTTGGTCATACTCCTTCCCAAATGCCCTTCATGAGCCAGCTGGAGAATTCTGTTCCTCACACCCACTGGTGGTATGGATTTACTCCCTCTAAACAAATCTCCTCCACTAAGAGAGAGTTCATTTTTTACATTCCAAAAACTTATCAAAGAATTAGGAACCTCTTTGTACTCTGGCCAACCTCTGACAATGAACTTTTCAAGTTCACGCCTACCTTCATCACTTTCTACAGCCGCTCTCCACTCTTCTTCACTAATTGCTGCTTCTCTCACCCAATTGATATTACCATCCTCTACTATTTCTTCACCACTGTCAATTGAGGAACGGGACAAAAAATCTGCCACAATATTCCTTGGTCCCGGCACATATTCTACAGTGAAATTGTACTCCAACAATCCCTCCACCCACCTTCGTATTCTAGGAGTTAATGCTTCATTTTTCTTAGGAGTGAAAATTTGAACGAGAGGCCTATGGTCAGTCTTAACCACGAAGGGTAACCCCCAAAGATAAAATTTAAAGTGTTTGACTGCCCACATACACGCAAGTGCTTCTCGTTCAATAACTGAATAATGTTGTTCTGTCACTTTGAGAGCACGGGAAGCAAAAGCGATCACCTTATCTTCACAATCTACTCTCTGAGTAAGTACCGCCCCCAACCCTTTAACACTCGCGTCAGTGTACAAATAGGTTTTGGCACGCACATCAAAATGCCCTAGAGTGGGCATCTTTCCAATACAAGTTTTTACCAAGGAAACAGCAGTTGCACAGCCCTCATCCCACACAAATTCAGAACCCTTCTTTAAAAGAGCTCTCAACGGTTGGGTCACACTAGCAAAATTGGGAATAAATTTGGAGTAATATTCCGCCAACCCTAGGAACGACTTCACATCATCCTTGTCCTTGGGTTCAGGAGCACTAACTATGGAATCAACCAGCTCCAACTTGGGTTTAATCCCCTCCCCGGAGATGGTGTGCCCCAAATACGTTACAGAAGAGACCTTGAATTTACATTTTTCTTTTTTTACAGTAAGACCTGCCTCAGCTAATTTGCACAACACCTCTCTTAAGATTTTATCATGTTCACTCACTGTTCCCCCATGAATCAATATATCATCCTGGAAACACAAAATACCAGTAGTTCCTCCTAAAACTTTCTTCATAACACGTTGGAAACATGCAGCCGCAGAAGCCAACCCAAAAGGCATCCTCAAAAACTGATAAGCCCCTAAAGGTGTTACAAATGAGGTGAGATGCCTGGATTCAGGGTGCAATACAATCTGGTGATATACCGAGGATAAATCCAAAACACTGAACACTTTAGAACCTCCCAAGGAAGACAATTCTTCCGAAATATTAGGTAGCGGTTGACGATCCACCCAGATAAACTTATTAAGGTCTCTAAGATCAACACACATGCGGATCCGTTTCCCATTATCCTTCGATGCTAGAACAACAGGGGCCAGCCACTCTGAGGACTCTATCTCTTCAATGACCCGTGCCTTCAATAGTCTATCAAGTTCCACTTTGAGAGGTTCCAGCATTAACTTAGGCACTCTTCTGACTTTGTGTACAACAGGGGTTACATTTTTCTTAAGAATGATCTTGTGTTCGAAATTTACTAAACAGCCTAATTCTTCACTGAACACACTAGGAAACTCTTGGCAAATATCTAACTGGTTATTTTCTTCAGACACTACCATGACCTGGTCTTTAGAATTGGGATCTAGTTTAATGCCCATGTCGCGTTGATGGCGCCATCCTAACAAATTATTGCCACGTTTGGCCACATAAACCTTCCCTACAGTAAACTTGTCTCGAAATTGAATTTTCATAATCTTGTATCCAACTACATCTATTCTAGCGCCACCATAACTGACTGGGTTGATGTCAGGTTTAGAGAGAGAATCTAGATTCTCATTAAAAATCTCCTTCCAGTTTTTATCACCGACCATGGTGTATGGAGAACCAGAGTCCGCTAGAACCGTAATGACTCTGTTGTCAAGTTTAATAGCACACTCAGGCATGACTACGGGTCCCTCATCAACCATGCTAGTGTTGTGTCCTACCAGATCGATCTCTTGCCCTACATACAAAACAATTTTATTGATATTCCCAGTGACAGAATCTATGTTGTTTTTGTCGTTGTTACACACCCTGGCATAATGGCCTTTCCTTCCACACTTCCTACACACAGAATTTCGTGCAAAACAATTAGGACTGTTAGCAACATGACCCATGTTACCACAGCGGTAACAACGTAATGATTTACTGTCCCTTTTTTTATCCTGGATAAGTGTTTGAGACTTATTGTCCATGCCAACTCCTAAAACTTCTTCCTGGATTTTTAATTCTTGTATAGTGGAGAGCCCATCTCTATCAGAATGATTCATTTCCTTGATCCAATTACTGGTACTTTCCATGCCTTCAACAATTGCAATCGCTTCTCTCAAATCAGGGTTTCTAGTTAAGAGCTTCTCCTGCACTCTTCTGTTATTGGTGCAACACACTAGTTGATCTCGTATAAGAGAGTCTGTAATGTCACGAAATTCGCAAGTGCGGGCTAAAGTCCGTAAGGCAGCAATAAAATTACCTACACTTTCAGTACTGCCTTGAGATCTGGCAAAAAAATTGTGCCTTTCAAGAACAACATTCAATTTAGACTCAAAATGAGATGCCAACATCACCACCGACATTTCATATACATCTCTGGGTTCACCATCGGTTCCACCGATAATTAACGGCTCCAAACTGTCATATATATTTCTGCCTTCAATCCCTAAATTATGTAAAAGGACTGCTTGTTTTCTTGCTGGAGAGAATTTTTCTCCCCCTATGGCTATTAGATATGAGTCAAACAGATTCTTCCACCTCTTCCACGGAAGAATAGGATCACCTTTGTCTAATAAAAAAGGTGGTGGTTGAGACATGGTGGGTGTAGCCATTGTTATTAACACGGAAACTGTCAAATTCTGTAAAATGCTCTCTCTTTTATCCACAATAAAAAAAATTTGTCTTCACATAAGGAACAGAAGTTCAAAATCTTCAGTTAATTTATTCCAGGATCTCTATGGCAACTCCTAAGCCAAAGAGCCAGAAAAATGTACGAGGCAGTCTAGTTTATTTCTACAGTCTCCATGGCAACTAAAGTAACATGTGACGTAGATCCCATTACATTTCTTGTTGCCAACAGCGTTTTCTTCCCACAACTCCTCCTGACTTTTAAAGAAAAACAAATATTCGTCAGACCAAGCTGGGAACTCCTGCTATAAGTGGCTGTGTCACTGTGAACACGGCCGCGCACTGAACGTTATCGCCGTGAGGAATGTGGCCGCGCACGGAGCGTTCTCACCGTGAGAAGTGCGGCCTCCGTTAAAACAACGTATACACGGAGCGTATACGTACTTGAGCGCGGCGAGACACAGCAAAAAAAATTTTGGCAGTCCGTACCTGGAAAGGCGCTCCTGAACACAGCCGCGCACTGGATGTATTTACCGTGAGGAGTGCGGCCGCGCACAGAGCATTCTCGCTGTGATGAGTGCGTTCTCCGTTGAAACAGCGAGCAATAGCAGAAAAAACATAGGCTGGCCGTACCTCCAAAAATAGACCTTAGAGAGCAAATCCTTCCGAAATAAACACAGAGGAGAGTGAACAACGAACATCCAATAACCGCAGTGCAGCTCTTCGTTGAAAGAGAGAAAAAAAAAAATACGTCCGTGGGTTCTGGGTTGTCAAAGTCTTCGTCGCCAGTGTTGTAAGTATAAACGACGGAACATCAGGAAAAGTACAAGAAGAAGATTTATTCAGGAAATAAACAACCCAAAAGGAAACGGCTGCTACTGGGCTGCCAAGCAATCCAACTGACCAGAATCATTGTTAGTGCCTGGAACATCAGCATCAACCAGGCTCCAGAACGTGAGTCTTGATGTCACCAAGGTTCCAGGCCCAGCATACACATGCTAGGAATAGACGTAAAACATTTAAGATCACAACACAGTCGCAATTTGCGACTCTCTAAACAGGGTCGCCATTTCAAGGAATCGCTATTTTTGCGATTCCTTGAAATTGCGTTCAGAATGCCTTTAATACATTCTAAAATGGCTTTTTGCAGTTGCAAACAGGCATTCGCACCGTTTGCGAATGCAGACAGCTTTCATACATCTGGCCCATTGTGCTATATGATATACGTGGTATAGTAGGAGCTTTGCATGTCTCCTAGTTCAGCCTAAGCTGCTTTGCCATAGCTACCTCTATCAGACTTAGCTGCTAAAACACCTCTATTCTACTAATAAGGGATAACTGGACCTGGCACAAGGTGTAAGTACCCCAAGGTACCCACTATAAGCCAGGCTAGCCTCCTACAGAAGGTCTATCATTTTGATGCATCCCCAAGTTTACCAGTCCTGGTAAATCTGAGAATGCACTAGAATCAATGGATGGATGCATGGGAACACACACACTCTACCCATGGAATGCCTCTCCTGGGCGAAGTTACCAAGCCAAGCAGGACCACGCAAGGTAGCCTTACTTGCTCTGGTAAATATCATTCTAGCTTTTGTTTCATGGCACAAGTGTGATGCAAAACTTTAATGAACATTCCTCTCAATTTTTATTTCAGCTTTAGGAATTCCCAGAGTTTGAAGCAAATCTAGAAAGTCGGAAATGCAGAGATTGTTACAAGGAGATTGTAAGTCATATTAGGAATGGTAAAAGACTAAGGGGGTCATTACAACCCTGGCGGACGGTGTTAAAGAGGCGGTAAGACCGGCAACAGGCTGGCGGTCTTTTTTTTTTAGTATTATGACCATGGCGGTTACCACCATGGTCATCCGCCGCTTCCCCGTTCCGCCCGCTGGCCTGGACACCTGGGTCTCCAGCCCGGCGGCCGTGACAATACCGCCGCCGGTATTGTGACCCTGCTTACCACCATGGATTTCCAGCGGTAGGAACCGCCATGAAATCCATGGCGGTAAGCACTTTCAGTGCCAGGGAATTCCTTCCCTGGCACTGATAGGGGTCTCCCCCACCTCCCACCCCCACCCCGACTCCCTCCCCTACAACCCCCACCACCCCTGCCACCCCCAAAGGTGGCAGGGCCCCCCTGCCCACCCCTAGCCCCAACATAACATTACTGACACACACCCGACATGCACGCAGGCACCACCAACACACATACACGCACACACCGACATACATGCCAACATCCACACACACACTCAGACACGTACACCCACATTCACACATTCACGCACACATCCATATAGACATATATACAGACAGACATGCACACATTTCCAAAACACGCAACACCCCCGCAAGCATACACGCACTCACACACACCCCCTACATACACAGACGCACACCCCCATGCACCCACACAACACACAACACCCCCCTCCCCTAACGGATGATCGACTTACCTGTTCCGTCGATCCTCCGAGAGGGGACGGGAGCCATGGGGGCAGCTCCGCCAACAGAACACCGCCGCGCAGAATCACAGGACGTGATTAGCTGGGCGGTGTTCTGTTGGCGTGACGGTGGAGGTGGAGCAACCTCCACTTCCCCGCTGCCCGCAAGTATGGCTGTTGGCAGCTCTCCGTCGGAAAAACGACGGAGGGCAGCCAACGGTCATAATACGCCGAGCTGCAAACCGCCACTACTGGTGGTCTTCCGCACGGCGGTCCCTCAGCGGTCTTCTTAAAAGACCGCCGAGGTTGTAATGACCACCTAAGGGTGTTATTACAACTTTGGAGGAGGTGTTAATCCGTCCCAAAAGTGACGGTAAAGTGGCGGATATACCACCAGCCGTATTACGAGTCCATTATATCCTATGGAACTTATTTAGTCCAACCGCTCTACTTAGCTTAACCCTGAAACAGATTTCTGTGCTAATGACCTGACCTGATCCTGCACACACCCTGCACCTGCGCCACCAACCATTATTTCTGCAGTGGTGCCAGTTCACAAACACCCTAACCTGGCCTGAGACAGCAACAGAATGCCTCAGTGGAAGAGATCCTTTTCTCAGTAAGGAAACCTGACTTTCTAAAGGTCTATCATGTTTCCTCTTGTTTCCCTGAGGAAATGGCTACTCCTACCAGTAGCCATGGTGCCACCCCGCATTTAAAATACATGTGAAACCTGTCAGATACCTCCTTAAGAAGGTCCCATTTAAGAGGTAAAGTCCACAAAGGGCAGAAAAAAACTAATTTGAGACCTTGGTAGTTCATGATTTAAGTCATCAAAACTACTCTGCACCAGGATTGAGTAAAAGCCCTGCATGGATCTTACAGAACTAGAAATTCATGCAGGAATACAGCCACAAACTAGAGTAGAAATCAGAGATACAAATGGCAGCAAGATGGTAACAAATGTAGCAAAAATCAAAGGAACAAATACATTGCAATGTATCCATCTTTTAGTAGTGGCATATCATATATGCTCTAAAAACAATGAACATAGATTAGCTCATTCTTAGATTGGAAACTTCAGCCAACAATAACAAGAAAAGCCACCATTTTGGGAGGGATTATACATAAGGCTAACCACATTTCCATTTTCAGAGATATGCTGCCTTGCAGGTATGAGAAGAACCACTCATTTGATATCATTCTTCTCGTTTGAATTTCCACGCCTGAAATACTGCCCTTTAAGAATGCCGTACCATGGAAGCTGTGGAACACTCCTCTGCACAACCGCAGAAATGCCAACATGGTCTGACCAGCGAAGAGAGTCATACCTTCCCTGCATTGAGCACAGGAATCAATGCTGTACTGCCTCACCATACACTCAGCATGTAAATCAGGAAGACCTTTCCTTACTACTGCATTTTGCTGTCTCTGGTAAATATCTGGCACAGTTACAACACTGACAGGACTGGGGTAAAGGCAGTTTAATTTAAGTCAGTGCCTCAGGAAAGCTAGATGGCTTGGTGTGAGAAAGTAGCCTCTTTCTAGCCTTGTTTCCCCCACTTTTGGCCTGTTTGTGAGTGTATGTCAGGATGTTTGTCACTGTTTTCACTGTCTCACTGGGATCCTGATGGCTAGGCCCCAGTGCTCATAGTGAAAACACTATGTTTTCAGTATGTTTGTTATGTGTCACTGGGACCCTGCTGGTCAGGACCCCAGTGCTCATAGGTTTGTGGCCTATATGTATGTGTCACTGGGACCCTGTCACACAGGGCCCCAGTGCTCATAGCTGTGCATGTATATGTTCCCTGTGTGGTGCCTAACTGTCTCACTGAGGCTCTGCTAACCAGAACCTCAGTGGTTATGCTCTCTCATTACTTTCAAATTGTCACTAACAGGCTAGTGACCAATTTTACCAATTTACATTGGCTTACTGGAACACCCTTATAATTCCCTAGTATATGGTACTGAGGTACCCAGGGTATTGGGGTTCCAGGAGATCCCTATGGGCTGCAGCATTTCTTTTGCCACCCATAGGGAGCTCTGAAAATTCTTACACAGGCCTGCCACTGCAGCCTGAGTGAAATAACGTCCACGTTATTTCACAGCCATTTTACACTGCACTTAAGTAACTTATAAGTCACCTATATGTCTAACCTTTACCTGGTAAAGGTTAGGTGCAAAGTTACTTAGTGTGAGGGCACCCTGGCACTAGCCAAGGTGCCCCCACATTGTTCAGAGCCAATTCCCTGAACTTTGTGAGTGCGGGGACACCATTACACGCGTGCACTACATATAGGTCACTACCTATATGTAGCTTCACCATGGTAACTCCGAATATGGCCATGTAACATGTCTATGATCATGGAATTGCCCCCTCTATGCCATCCTGGCATTATTGGTACAATTCCATGATCCCAGTGGTCTGTAGCACAGACCCTGGTACTGCCAAACTGCCCTTCCTGGGGTTTCACTGCAGCTGCTGCTGCTGCCAACCCCTCAGACAGGCATCTGCCCTCCTGGGGTCCAGCCAGGCCTGGCCCAGGATGGCAGAACAAAGAACTTCCTCTGAGAGAGGGTGTGACACCCTCTCCCTTTGGAAAATGGTGTGAAGGCAGGGGAGGAGTAGCCTCCCCCAGCCTCTGGAAATGCTTTGTTGGGCACAGAGGTGCCCAATTCTGCATAAGCCAGTCTACACCGGTTCAGGGACCCCTTAGCCCCTGCTCTGGCGCGAAACTGGACAAAGGAAAGGGGAGTGACCACTCCCCTGACCTGCACCTCCCCTGGGAGGTGTCCAGAGCTCCTCCAGTGTGCTCCAGACCTCTGCCATCTTGGAAACAGAGGTGCTGCTGGCACACTGGACTGCTCTGAGTGGCCAGTGCCACCAGGTGACGTCAGAGACTCCTGCTGATAGGCTCCTTCAGGTGTTAGTAGCCTTTCCTCTCTCCTAGGTAGCCAAACCCTCTTTTCTGGCTATTTAGGGTCTCTGTCTCTGGGGAAACTTTAGATAACGAATGCATGAGCTCAGCCGAGTTCCTCTGCATCTCCCTCTTCACCTTCTGATAAGGAATCGACCGCTGACCGCGCTGGAAGCCTGCAAACCTGCAACATAGTAGCAAAGATGACTACTGCAACTCTGTAACGCTGATCCTGCCGCCTTCTCGACTGTTTTCCTGCTTGTGCATGCTGTGGGGGTAGTCTGCCTCCTCTCTGCACCAGAAGCTCCGAAGAAATCTCCCGTGGGTCGACGGAATCTTCCCCCTGCAACCGCAGGCACCAAAAAGCTGCATTTCCGGTCCCTTGGGTCTCCTCTCAGCACGACGAGCGAGGTCCCTCGAATCCAGCGACACCGTCCAAGTGACCCCCACAGTCCAGTGACTCTTCAGCCCAAATTTGGTGGAGGTAAGTCCTTGCCTCACCTCGCTGGGCTGCATTGCTGGGAACCGCGACTTTGCAAGCTACTCCGGCCCCTGTGCACTTCCGGCGGAAATCCTTCGTGCACAGCCAAGCCTGGGTCCACGGCACTCTAACCTGCATTGCACGACTTTCTAAGTTGGTCTCCGGCGACGTGGGACTCCTTTGTGCAACTTCGGCGAGCACCGTTTCACGCATCCTCGTAGTGCCTATTTCTGGCACTTCTCCGGGTGCTACCTGCTTCAGTGAGGGCTCTTTGTCTTGCTCGACGTCCCCTCTCTCTTCAGGTCCAATTTGCGACCTCCTGGTCCCTCCTGGGCCCCAGCAGCGTCCAAAAACGCCAAACGCACGATTTGCGTGTAGCAAGGCTTGTTGGCGTCCATCCGGCGGAAAAACACTTCTG
This sequence comes from Pleurodeles waltl, assembly GCF_031143425.1. Lineage (NCBI taxonomy): Eukaryota > Metazoa > Chordata > Amphibia > Caudata > Salamandridae > Pleurodeles > Pleurodeles waltl. Next base: position 1,862,484,130 of record NC_090440.1, read on the forward strand.
CACGACTCTCCAAGGCGTGGGGGATCCATCCTCCAAAGGGGAAGTCTCTAGCCCTTGTCGTTCCTGCAGTATTCACAGTTCTTCAGCCTAGTAAGAGCTTCTTTGCACCAACCGCTGGCATTTCTTGGGCATCTGCCCATCTCCGAGTTGCTTGTGACTTTTGGACTTGGTCCCCTTGTTCCACAGGTACCCTCAGTCAGGAATCCATCGTTGTTGCATTGCTGATTTGTGTTTTCCTTGCATTTTCCCTCTAACACGACTATTTTGTCCTTAGGGGAACTTTGGTGCACTTTGCACTCACTTTTCAGGGTCTTGGGGAGGGTTATTTTGCTAACTCTCACTATTTTCTAATAGTCCCAGCGACCCTCTACAAGGTCACATAGGTTTGGGGTCCATTCGTGGTTCGCATTCCACTTCTGGAGTATATGGTTTGTGTTGCCCCTATCCCTATGTTTCCCCATTGCATCCTATTGTAACTATACATTGTTTGCACTGTTTTCTAAGACTATACTGCATATTTTTGCTATTGTGTATATATATCTTGTGTATATTTCCTATCCTCTCACTGAGGGTACACTCTAAGATACTTTGGCATATTGTCATAAAAATAAAGTACCTTTATTTTTAGTATAACTGTGTATTGTGTTTTCTTATGATATTGTGCATATGACACTAGGTGGTACTGTAGTAGCTTCACACGTCTCCTAGTTCAGCCTAAGCTGCTCTGCTAAGCTACCATTATCTATCAGCCTAAGCTGCTAGACACCCTATACACTAATAAGGGATAACTGGGCCTGGTGCAAGGTGCAAGTACCCCTTGGTACTCACTACAAGCCAGTCCAGCCTCCTACATTGGTTGTGCAGTGGTGGGATAAGTGCTTGAGACTACTTACCACTCTTGTCATTGTACTTTTCATAAGAGAAAAATATACAAAACAAGGTCAGTGTATATACACATAGCCAAGAAGTTTTGCATTTCCTCTTTTCACTCTTTTCTAAGTGCTGAAAAGTACTTCTAAACTTTCAAAAAGTTCTTAAAAGTTTAAAAAGTTTTTTTCTGTCTTTCCAAAAAGTTCTGAAAACTTTTTTCTCTTTGTCTATCACTTTAACTCTCTCTAAAAATGTCTGGCACAGGCCAAAATGTTGAACTGTCCAAACTTGCATATGATCACCTTAGCTGGAAAGGAGCAAGGAGTCTCTGCATAGAGAGAGGTTTGAGTGTAGGGAAGAATCCTTCCTTAGAACTGTTAATTAACATGCTTAGAGTACAGGATAAGGCCATAAGTGCCCAATCTGTTGAAAAAGTAGCTAATGGTTCTCAATCTGATCCAGGGACTCCCCCAGGAAAAGGTTCAGGAAAGAAACTTCTCAGCCTGCCCATTACTAGACAGTCTAGCATAGTTGGTACAGAGGTTGAATCACACCATACTGATGGTGTGCTCTCACATTATACTGTTAGCCAAGCTGTTAGGGTGCCCTCTGTAAGGGACAGGTCTCCTTCTGTTCATTCCCATCATACCTCTGTATCTAGAAATGTCCCTCCCACCCACCCTGATGACAGATTGTTAGAAAGGGAGCTCAATAGATTGAGAGTGGAACAAACCAGACTGAAGCTCAAGAAGCAACAGCTGGATTTGGATAGACAGTCTTTAGAATTAGAGAAGGAAAGACAGAAGTTGGGTTTAGATACCCATGGTGGCAGCAGCAGTATTCCCCATAGTCATCCTGCAAAAGAGCATGATTCCAGGAATCTGCACAAGATAGTTCCCCCTTATAAGGAGGGGGATGACATTAACAAGTGGTTTGCTGCACTTGAGAGGGCCTGTGCTGTACAGGATGTCCCTCAAAAGCAGTGGGCTGCTATCCTATGGCTATCATTTACTGGAAAAGGTAGGGATAGGCTCCTTACTGTAAAAGAAAATGATGCTAATAATTTCCAAGTTCTTAAGAATGCACTCCTGGATGGTTATGGCTTAACCACTGAACAGTACAGGATAAAGTTCAGAGAGACCAAAAAGGAGTCTTCACAAGACTGGGTTGATTTCATTGACCATTCAGTGAAGGCCTTGGAGGGGTGGTTACATGGCAGTAAAGTTACTGATTATGAAAGCCTGTACAACACAATCCTGAGAGAGCATATACTTAATAATTGTGTGTCTGATTTGTTGCACCAGTACCTGGTAGACTCTGATCTGACCTCTCCCCAAGAATTGGGAAAGAAGGCAGACAAATGGGTCAGAACAAGGGTGAACAGAAAAGTTCATACAGGGGGTGACAAAGATGGCAATAAGAAGAAAGATGGTGAAAAATCTCAAGATAAGCATTGGGATAAGGGTAAAACCAAAGATCCCACTTCAAATCTGAAACACTCTTCAGAGGGTGGGGATAAAACAAATTCTTCCTCTTCTTCCCAACCTGCACACATTAAAAAGCCTTGGTGCTTTGTGTGTAAAAACAGAGGCCATAGGCCAGGGGATAAGTCCTGTCCAGGTAAACCCCCTGAGCCTACCACCACTAATACATCAAGCTCTAGTGCCCCTAGCAGTAGTGGTACTAGTGGTGGGACTGCTGGCAACAGTCAAGCAAAGGGTGTAGTTGGGCTCACTTATGGGTCCATAGTGGAAACTGATGTAATCAGTCCCAAGACAGTTCCTGTCACACCTAGTGGCATTGGCCTTGCCACACTGGCTGCTTGTCCCCTTACAATGGATAAGTACAGGCAGACAGTTTCAATAAATGGTGTTGAGGCCTTGGCCTACAGGGACACAGGTGCCAGTTTCACTTTGGTGACTGAAAACCTAGTGCCTCCTGAACAACACATCATTGGACAACAGTATAAGATTATTGATGTCCATAACTCCACTAAGTTTCTTCCCTTAGCTATAATTCAGTTTAGTTGGGGTGGAGTTACTGGCCCTAAGCAGGTGGTGGTATCACCTAGCTTACCTGTACACTGTCTCTTAGGTAATGACCTAGAAGCCTCAGGTTGGGCTGATGTAGAGTTTTATGCCCATGCAGCCATGCTGGGCATCCCTGAGGAATTGTTCCCTCTCATTTCTACTGAAATGAAAAAGCAAAGGAGAGAAGGCCTGAAAACTCAGGATCCCTCTCCATCAACAGGTAAAAAGGGTATCACAGTATCCCCTAACCACCCTACCATTCAGGATACCATTCCTGTGGTGGGAGAAACCTCTCCTGGGGTGGCACCTGTTCCAAGGGAATCATCAGCTGGCATAGCTGGACTCCCTGAGGTAGAAGTACCTCTATGTGGGATACCTAACATTGGTGACAAAAAGAGCACCATTTTAGTTAACATGGAGCATCCCTCCAACCCTCCCAGAGAAACTTTAGTGCAGAAACCCTGTACTGCCTCACAACACTTAGGACAGCATCCCTGCCCTAGTGTGGAGCTTATAGGACAGCATCCCTGCCCTGCTCCAACTCAAGAGAAACAGCATCCCTGTTCTCTCTTCCAGCCAAATGGACAAAGTTTTTGCCCAGCTATGGCTTTACTGAGACAGCATCCCTGTCTGGCATTTCCATCATTACAAATAGGTTCAGTGGATAATTCCCACTGCTCTAAACTAAAACTTACTGATAGAAACTCTGAAAATACATCTTCACATTGTTGGTTAGCTAAAAAACTTCAAACAGGGTGGTTTACATCCCCACAGGGAAGTAACCATATAGTGGATGATAAAGGGAGTAACCAGTCTATTGCAGAGCTACTCTCTACTTATCACCACTTAGACAATAAAGTCTCAACTGGCCAAGGTTAGCCTTATTGTCCTTCGTTTGGGGGGGGTTGTGTGAGAAAGTAGCCTCTTTCTAGCCTTGTTTCCCCCACTTTTGGCCTGTTTGTGAGTGTATGTCAGGATGTTTGTCACTGTTTTCACTGTCTCACTGGGATCCTGATGGCTAGGCCCCAGTGCTCATAGTGAAAACACTATGTTTTCAGTATGTTTGTTATGTGTCACTGGGACCCTGCTGGTCAGGACCCCAGTGCTCATAGGTTTGTGGCCTATATGTATGTGTCACTGGGACCCTGTCACACAGGGCCCCAGTGCTCATAGCTGTGCATGTATATGTTCCCTGTGTGGTGCCTAACTGTCTCACTGAGGCTCTGCTAACCAGAACCTCAGTGGTTATGCTCTCTCATTACTTTCAAATTGTCACTAACAGGCTAGTGACCAATTTTACCAATTTACATTGGCTTACTGGAACACCCTTATAATTCCCTAGTATATGGTACTGAGGTACCCAGGGTATTGGGGTTCCAGGAGATCCCTATGGGCTGCAGCATTTCTTTTGCCACCCATAGGGAGCTCTGAAAATTCTTACACAGGCCTGCCACTGCAGCCTGAGTGAAATAACGTCCACGTTATTTCACAGCCATTTTACACTGCACTTAAGTAACTTATAAGTCACCTATATGTCTAACCTTTACCTGGTAAAGGTTAGGTGCAAAGTTACTTAGTGTGAGGGCACCCTGGCACTAGCCAAGGTGCCCCCACATTGTTCAGAGCCAATTCCCTGAACTTTGTGAGTGCGGGGACACCATTACACGCGTGCACTACATATAGGTCACTACCTATATGTAGCTTCACCATGGTAACTCCGAATATGGCCATGTAACATGTCTATGATCATGGAATTGCCCCCTCTATGCCATCCTGGCATTATTGGTACAATTCCATGATCCCAGTGGTCTGTAGCACAGACCCTGGTACTGCCAAACTGCCCTTCCTGGGGTTTCACTGCAGCTGCTGCTGCTGCCAACCCCTCAGACAGGCATCTGCCCTCCTGGGGTCCAGCCAGGCCTGGCCCAGGATGGCAGAACAAAGAACTTCCTCTGAGAGAGGGTGTGACACCCTCTCCCTTTGGAAAATGGTGTGAAGGCAGGGGAGGAGTAGCCTCCCCCAGCCTCTGGAAATGCTTTGTTGGGCACAGAGGTGCCCAATTCTGCATAAGCCAGTCTACACCGGTTCAGGGACCCCTTAGCCCCTGCTCTGGCGCGAAACTGGACAAAGGAAAGGGGAGTGACCACTCCCCTGACCTGCACCTCCCCTGGGAGGTGTCCAGAGCTCCTCCAGTGTGCTCCAGACCTCTGCCATCTTGGAAACAGAGGTGCTGCTGGCACACTGGACTGCTCTGAGTGGCCAGTGCCACCAGGTGACGTCAGAGACTCCTGCTGATAGGCTCCTTCAGGTGTTAGTAGCCTTTCCTCTCTCCTAGGTAGCCAAACCCTCTTTTCTGGCTATTTAGGGTCTCTGTCTCTGGGGAAACTTTAGATAACGAATGCATGAGCTCAGCCGAGTTCCTCTGCATCTCCCTCTTCACCTTCTGATAAGGAATCGACCGCTGACCGCGCTGGAAGCCTGCAAACCTGCAACATAGTAGCAAAGATGACTACTGCAACTCTGTAACGCTGATCCTGCCGCCTTCTCGACTGTTTTCCTGCTTGTGCATGCTGTGGGGGTAGTCTGCCTCCTCTCTGCACCAGAAGCTCCGAAGAAATCTCCCGTGGGTCGACGGAATCTTCCCCCTGCAACCGCAGGCACCAAAAAGCTGCATTTCCGGTCCCTTGGGTCTCCTCTCAGCACGACGAGCGAGGTCCCTCGAATCCAGCGACACCGTCCAAGTGACCCCCACAGTCCAGTGACTCTTCAGCCCAAATTTGGTGGAGGTAAGTCCTTGCCTCACCTCGCTGGGCTGCATTGCTGGGAACCGCGACTTTGCAAGCTACTCCGGCCCCTGTGCACTTCCGGCGGAAATCCTTCGTGCACAGCCAAGCCTGGGTCCACGGCACTCTAACCTGCATTGCACGACTTTCTAAGTTGGTCTCCGGCGACGTGGGACTCCTTTGTGCAACTTCGGCGAGCACCGTTTCACGCATCCTCGTAGTGCCTATTTCTGGCACTTCTCCGGGTGCTACCTGCTTCAGTGAGGGCTCTTTGTCTTGCTCGACGTCCCCTCTCTCTTCAGGTCCAATTTGCGACCTCCTGGTCCCTCCTGGGCCCCAGCAGCGTCCAAAAACGCCAAACGCACGATTTGCGTGTAGCAAGGCTTGTTGGCGTCCATCCGGCGGAAAAACACTTCTGCACGACTCTCCAAGGCGTGGGGGATCCATCCTCCAAAGGGGAAGTCTCTAGCCCTTGTCGTTCCTGCAGTATTCACAGTTCTTCAGCCTAGTAAGAGCTTCTTTGCACCAACCGCTGGCATTTCTTGGGCATCTGCCCATCTCCGAGTTGCTTGTGACTTTTGGACTTGGTCCCCTTGTTCCACAGGTACCCTCAGTCAGGAATCCATCGTTGTTGCATTGCTGATTTGTGTTTTCCTTGCATTTTCCCTCTAACACGACTATTTTGTCCTTAGGGGAACTTTGGTGCACTTTGCACTCACTTTTCAGGGTCTTGGGGAGGGTTATTTTGCTAACTCTCACTATTTTCTAATAGTCCCAGCGACCCTCTACAAGGTCACATAGGTTTGGGGTCCATTCGTGGTTCGCATTCCACTTCTGGAGTATATGGTTTGTGTTGCCCCTATCCCTATGTTTCCCCATTGCATCCTATTGTAACTATACATTGTTTGCACTGTTTTCTAAGACTATACTGCATATTTTTGCTATTGTGTATATATATCTTGTGTATATTTCCTATCCTCTCACTGAGGGTACACTCTAAGATACTTTGGCATATTGTCATAAAAATAAAGTACCTTTATTTTTAGTATAACTGTGTATTGTGTTTTCTTATGATATTGTGCATATGACACTAGGTGGTACTGTAGTAGCTTCACACGTCTCCTAGTTCAGCCTAAGCTGCTCTGCTAAGCTACCATTATCTATCAGCCTAAGCTGCTAGACACCCTATACACTAATAAGGGATAACTGGGCCTGGTGCAAGGTGCAAGTACCCCTTGGTACTCACTACAAGCCAGTCCAGCCTCCTACACTTGGGAGGAGCCAATTGCAGGTCAAGTCAATGCTATGTAGGCCGGAAAATCTGGAGGACAGTTCGTCCCATGCCAGACAAGTGCCTCAGAGGAGGATAGAATGTCACAACCTGTATATCTCAGAGTAGAAAGAAAGGAGTGACCTTCTTTCAGTCATTTTAGCGACTCATGAAGGTGCGGTGCCTCACCAGGCCTCTTTCCAGTATGTTAAACAAACACTTGAATTTATGCTTTTAAATATTCCTTTCCCTTTCGATCTTGAAGTTCCTTTTGAGTACTTCAAATTTTAAATCTTTAATGCTGAAATTGGGTCCATAAATGCTTACCCTTAGTGTTTTTCTCATTTCGTTTCTTGAGGCCTTGCTAATGAAGATTATGGGGGTCATTATGACCTCGGCGGTCTTTTTTCAAGACCGCTGAGGGACCGCCGTGCGGAAGACCACCTGTGCAGGCGGTTTGCCGCTCGGCCTATTATGACCGTTGGCAGCTCCCCGTCCCTTTACGGACGGAGAGCCGCCAACAGCCATACTGGCGGGAGGCAGGGAAGTGGAGGTTGCTCCACCTCCACCGCCACGCCAACAGAACACCGCCCAGCGAATCACGTCCTGTGATTCGCCGTGGCGGTGTTCTGTTGGCGGTGTGGTGTCGGCGGAGCTGCCCCCATGGCTCCCATACCCTCCCGGAGGATCGACGGAACAGGTAAGTCGAACGTCCGTTAGGGGAGGGGGATTGTTGTGTGTTGTGTACGTGCATGGGGGTGTGCGTGTGTGTATGTAGAGGGGGTGTGTGAGTGCGTGTATGCTTGCGGGGGTGTTGTGTGTATGGGAATGAGTGCGTGTATGTCTGTGGGTATGTCTGTATGGATGTGTGCGTGTATGTTTGAATGTGGGTGTGCGTGTCTGACTGTGTGTGTGGATGTTGACATGTATGTCGGGGTGTGTGCGTGTGTGTGTTGGTGGTGCCTGCATGCGTGTCATGTGTGTGTGAGTTATGTGATGTTGGGGGTCGGGGTGGGAGGGGTGCCCTGCCACCTTTGGGGGTGGCAGGGGTTGTGGGAGGGTAGGGGAGGGAGTCAGGGTGGGGTGAGACCCCTATCAGTGCCAGGGAAGGAATTCCCTGGCACTGATAGTGCTTACCGCCATGGATTTCATGGCGGTTCAAACCGCTGGAAATCCACGGGGGTAAGCCGGGTCCAAATACCGCCGACGGTATAGTGACGGCCGCCGGGCTGGAGACCCAGGTCTCCAGCCCAGCGGGCGGAACGGAGAATCGGCGGATGACCATGGCGGTGTTAATTCCCCAAGTAAAGACCGCCAGCCTGTTTGCGGTCTTACCGCCGGTTCTCCATCATCCGCCAGAGTCGTAATGACCCCCTATGTACTTACATAGCATTTGGTTTGTGTCTCCAACATATTAACCACTGCCTGAGTATTTCATGCACATGATCTAGTATGCCATAGTGTCTGAGAAACTGTTAATCTCCCTTGTAGTTTGTAGATATTCGTATCAGTATTATGAATGTGATAATAGGTCACATACCTTTTATTTTTACATGACATTGTTTCATCCACAAATGTATGCACATATAAATTGCTTCTGTCAAGTTTGCACAAAGCTGGCTATGAGGATCCAACAGGAGTGAGGTCACTCTCTTCCCTTAATGCCTGTGTAATGTCTAGTAATGTCTGTGTGTTGTAAGACTTGGCGTCCCTGCAGTTGTCCCCTGTTCTGCGTCCCGCACCTTATTTGTTTTTCTCCTGGGTTCATGCTAAGAATATTTGTATTACTAGAATTCCTATACTGTGATTCTTTGTGCTTTCTCCTTGCATTGTCTTATCTCCTCTGGTGTCAAGTGCGAGATCCTCGTTATCCCTCTGCCCATCACAACCAGTTATTTCAGAGCAGCTAGTAAGCATACTGTTGCTATAGTAATGCAGTAATTTTGCCATGGTTCTCTAATGTTTCTGAGTACTACGCTCAGGATTTCTAGTTGTTTTCTAGGAGAACCACTGGCTAGAGATTTATACTGATTGTGTATAGGAAAACGAGCATTTGGTGGCACAATGATTGTCCTGGCCGGTTGGTGGTTATTGTTGAGATATACATATCAGAGCAACCCATGGAATGATGGTGCCCAAAACCGACATATACTGCTGACGCTGTCATAACTGTGGTCATTTCTGGCTCATAGTGGACAACCATGCATTAGATGGCGTTACATGGGCAGGTAAAATAGCCTTTATCCATGTGTGGCAGTGGCACCTACGAACACCAATAGATGTTTGGGTACTGAAGATATATCTACTGAAAAGAGTAATGTGGTGCAAGAGCAGAGATTTGTGTAGTGATCATTTCTACATCTTAAAACTCAAATCTGTAAGGCTAGTGTCTCCACATTCCTGGGTGATAGCACTGCTGCGTGTACCTGTAACGTCTAAGACTGCTACTGTATGCGTGCCCGCGATTGTGAGAACTGTCTTTATTTTATTTTTCCATGCACGGATATTCTGTTATAGTAGGCCACGTAAAACTTAATTACACGAAGTAGTCGTTTTACTTATGACTTTTTAGACTCTCAAACATCGCCAGCTACCACTGCAAATCTTAGCATCTCCCCTTTGTGACTCGAGATGTAAACATGGTTCAGGGTATTAGTGATAATTTGTAACAAAAGTCAGTTTTGGATCAAAAGTACATTAGCACGCTTCAAGCGAGAAGTAGCAGTTTGATGTTGTACAAGCTCAGTGCGAAATAATCAGCCACGGCATCCATTTCCTGAGGTTTAATTAAAAGAGCACACGCATATATTAACGTGGTTCCCGGTAAATATACAAATAGAGAGCTGCTACAGTTAAGTCGATGAGTCAGCTCCAGAAGTACAGCACCTGGCTTTAATGCAGTGCAACAAAATTAATCAAAGTCGCATAAATTAATATCATCTGTCACCAGTGGGACTGGAGAAGTAATAATGGAAGTAGCACAAAATCTATAATTGAAAACACGTTCTTCTAATACGTTTTGAACAGGAACTTCATGAAATTATTCTACAACGCAAACCCAAAAAAATGCACTTCCAGAACTACTTCAATGCCCCATTTGCATTACCAGTATTTTAATTGGAAAAGTCACTTCAGCACTGACTGACCAGGCAAATAGTGATGGAAACAATTTGAGTTAGCTATCTCCTTGAGATAGATATATGAGGACAAATTATCTTGAGAATGTTGGAAACGAGGCACACATTGTTTGGTTTTTTTTATGTCACAAAGGCACTCATAACAAAAATGTACAGTATGAAAATGCACTAGTGCCATATGGAACAGGAAAGTGTAATGGGGATCAATGGATGAAACCTGAGTAGAACAAGCATGTCAATATCAAAATGATGATTGCAAATTAGTCCAGGGGGATACACCCAGATCAGACGCTGCCCGTTCTTTATGGTGGAGGGGCCACACCTCCCCCACCTTTTGCCCCTCATGAAGAGTGTCTGTCAGGCTGAACAAAGGTCAGCCTGACAGACACTCTTCATGTTCAGGTCAGGCAGCCAAGAGCAGACGTGTGCAATTTGCTCAGATTCCTGGCTGCCTGAGCTGAACTTTGCTGGGCTAAGGAGGTCACAGCTCCTATGGGCGTGACCTCCTCGGCTCAGCAAAGGTGCCTCGAGGCCCTCCCCTGGGTGACGAGGAAAGCGTCACCCACTGACTTCGACCTGGGCGCTTCAGGTTTAAGCCCTGAAGCGCCCAGGGTGAGTGTCAATTATTGACACTTCATCACAGAGTGGGGTGGGGTCAGCAGTCTCACTGACCCAATCCCACTCTGTGATGATGTGGGAAGGCAGCAGTCCCAACCCTGCTGGGACCTCCGAGGCTGAAGGTAAGTGTGTGTGCGTGGATTATGTGACAGAACAACTAGGTTCTAAACAACTATAGCCTAAACCACTACTGCTAAACAACTAAAAAGTTTCTACAACTAAGTACTGAACAACTACTGTCTAAACAACAATCGTGCCTGAATAACAATTGCCTGAACAACTAATTTTAATATAAATTCTAAACAACCAATAAACCATAAAAATCTAAAAGAAAACCTTACCTTAAAATTAGTTGTTCAGGCAATTGTAATTCAGGCACAATTGTTTAGACAGTAGTTCTTCAGTACTTAGTTGTAGAGACTTTTTAGTTGTTAAGCAGTAGTGGTTCAGGCAAGTAGTGGTTTAGACCTAGTTGTTCAGGATGTTTCCCGTTGTGAATGGATGTGCGCGCGTGCGTGTGTGTGAAAGAATGAGTGTGTGTGTGTGATCTTTTAAAATGAATGTTTGTTGCGTGCATGCATGTTTGAATGTTATGAGTGTTGTTAATGGATGTGTGTGTGTGTGTGTGAAAGAACGAGTGTGTGTGTGATCTTTTAAAATGAATGTTTTGTGCATGCGTGCACGTTTGAATGTTATGAGTGTCGTTAATGGATATGCATGTGTGTGTGAAAAAATGAGTGTTTGTGCACTTTCCCCCCTCCCCCCTCTCTCCTAAAGGTGCCGGCCACCATTGACCAGGACAGTTTACAGTTCGAGCTAAGTAGAAGATAGAAGATTTTGATCAGTTTCTAAGCATGGTCACATTCAGTTTACACTGTGAATGTGCTAAAGTACACCTTGATAGGTGTCATCCAAACTTCATTTGTAGGGTCCGATTCTTTCCAAACAACAGGCAGGTTACCTGCTGTGAAGTTCCAACATGTGCCACTAGTCCAATTAGTTCCAACAGAAGTCAAGCTTCATAGTCACCTGAACTATGGCACACTCTTGAAGCTGATGAGAATTAAGCATGGATTTCTTTGTAAATTGGTCAATATCTGCAATCTCTGTGGTGCAACTCAAATAGCAATGTCCAAGTAAATAGATATACACCCGAATTACAAAACAATGTATCAAATGTATGAAACTCAGGCAAAGGGGCTCATCACATGTTTGACAGTCGCAATGCGGGACCACCAAACTTGTGGGGATAATGCCACTGCCATGGCGGAGGCAGCCCTCCCCCCCTACCCTATTACAAGGTTTCTGCCAGGCTGACTGGTGAAACCTTGAAATAGAGCGTTCCCACTGATCTGACAGGCGGGGAAAGTGCTACGAGATAGCACTCAGCTCCTTTTAGGGAGCCGCGTGCTATCTCGTAGCACAGAGGGGGCCAAATAGCACCCTCAAAAAGCGCACTGTCTGCAAAGCATTCCGATGGTGCTGGGCAGGGGAGCCCCTGCACTTGTTCTCTGCCACCCTTTTCATGGTGGGGAAACAGCCATGAAAAAGCTGGTGGAGAACAAAATTTTAATCAGAAGGCTTGGCTGAGTTCAGCGCCTTCCTGGCTAATCACAATCACGACCGCTGTCACCCAGTTGGGATCATGCATCCTGGTGGAGACAGCGGTCTGTTCGCGGGTCCACCTGCCAAACTCATAATGTGGCGGTCGGACCACCACTACTGCAGCGGTCCGTACGCCGTCACAAGGCTGACGGTCCTGTGACCACCAGCCTCGTAATGAGGCTCCATGTCTTCCACCTGTGAAACCTGAAAACTCCTATCTACCCACCTGCAGGGTGAGAGATCTCCAAAACACAATGCATCCCCTCCCCATGAATGCAGGGTACCGGGGAGCAGCAGGCATAACACCCCTCCCCCACCACCAGTATCCTGAATTAGACTATTATATTCTAACTGTAATCATACTGAGGAACAGCACAAGGAAAAGAGAGGCACAAAAGAGCAAATCCTAAGGAGCAGGAGGCAGAGAGCTAAAGAGACAGAGGAGAATGGCTGTTACAGGACCATTCTCCACCCCTTATCTTAGTAACACCTACCTGGTGAGGGTCCTCCTTAGCTGTCAAAAAGAAAGCATGAACTCTTTGATACAAGGATGTGCAGCCAGGTTCATGAACCAAACTGTCAGGTAATACCAGATACAAGAAGTATGAAAACAGTCTAAGGCGAAGTAAATCCAAATAGCTTAGCAATATGTTATGGAAAAAAGCAGTCCCCAAGGAGCTGTATAGTAGTTTTTCTTTGGAACTCACAGTTATCACAACTGACAGTCAGTCAGATTGGCCTCCTTTGACAAGAACTTGAAAACATCACTTATTTCGGGGTACTATACCCCGTGTGCCTTATAAGTAAAATCTCATCATTGTTGAACATCATTGGACAAAGGACCTGCACTATGAAGTGGCTGCAACAAAATAAATATGTGCTTCAAAATTACAGTAACACATTAAAATAAAATAAAATGATGCATAGAGTGTTTGCAATGATGCAAACCTTTGATTGCCAACACCAGTGGACCCAGAGGCACTGCTTGTCTTGGTGCACTGCACCAGTGTTTAAGGTTTGTCCCACAGGGGCTTCAGTGTTACAGTTTGGGCAGAGCAGACTCACATACAAAGCTTGGTAAATGAGTGAGCCCTAAGCTTAGTGAGCTTCAGAGCCCAGGGTGGGTGACGAAAATGGTCTTCCCATGTGTGTATGTTATCTGCACTCTGAAGAAAGCACTGGAAGAATGTGCTATCCGCCTATGGTCTACTTCAGTCTTTTAAGGGTATTAGCATTACCTGCATGCACCAGAGGATTAGATGCAGCATGCAAGCAAGGTTAGGAGGCTGCCTGGTGCAGGAACTGATAGTACCCTACTGGCACTACCTGTAGGAAGCTGGCCTGGTGTGTGGTGAGCACCTATGGTGTTATCACCCTATACCAGGTCCAGGTATCCCATATAAGTGAGATGTAGTCAGTGTCTAGGAAGTCAGGCTCTCTATAGGTAGCTGTGGATGAGCAGCACAAGCCTTATCTAGGAGACATGCAAAGCTTATGCAACACCATGTATAGTCACACAGCACTTACACACATGAAAGAACCACGTAGTCTTACAAAAATAAAGGTGCTTTATTTTAGTGACATAAGTACTAAGGTACTATATAGGCAATACTCTATTAGCAGTTGAGTAATGCACCTTAGTTGTCAGGAATGAGGATAGAAAGTAGTAGAAAACAATACAATAACAATTGACAATAGTGACCCTAAGGGGAGCCCAAACCCTATACTAAAAAAATGGAATGCGAATGATGGACCCCCACCCAGGTAAGTGGAGTCTGTAGAGGGGAGCTGGAGGAACTAGGAATCCCAAAAGGTAAATACCAGAGTGCTCCCCAGCGACCAGGCGAGAAGAGGCAAGTACCTATTTTTTTTCCCAAACCCACAGAGAAACTTTGGAAAAGGACTGTGCAAGACCCAAGCAAGACTGCAAGAAACAGAAGATGAATCCAGACAGAAGAGGACATGCAAATGAAGGGGACCAATTTCAGTTCAACTTGGAGTGTCCAGTTGGGGGAGGAACCACTACCCACCATTCTGGAGATGCAGGACCGGGTCGCCGATGAAGACCAGGAGTCGGCTATGCAGCACAGGAGCAGAGGAAGAGTTACAGAAGTGATGCAGTCAATGTCCCACATCTAAAGTAGAGTTGCAATCCATTGGTGATGTGAAAAAATCACCAACATGCCTTGGCAAAGGCAAGAGTTTCAGAAGAAGCTTTGCAAAGCTGCCGGGGACCAGGAAGGTCCGAGGAGACTCATCCCAAGGAAGGGAGTCCCAGGCATCCTCCAGCAGTCAGGAAAGCAAGAAGTCATAAATGCAGCCCCACAGGCAACTCACAGGCAGAAGGCACAGGAGTCGCAGTGAGACCCACTCAGCACACCTGGAGAGGAATCCCATATCGCTGGGGCAGCAGACAAGAGACCAAGTGTTGCAAGGAAGAATGCTGAATGCTTGGGTTACACGGAGCCTAAAGATACCTCAGAAGAAGAGCCAACAAGCCTTAGTAGCTGCAAGAGTCGTGGTGCACAGGGGCACTGTCCTGCAAGGAAAGGCAAAGACTGACCACATCCAAAGTTGAATAGCTGGTAGAGGGGATTAAGGGGACCACTCAGGACCACAACCTGTGTTACAGGATCCATGCAGAGTTGCAGAAGAGAGGACCCATGCAGCCAGTCGTCCTTGCAGTTGCTGCCTGCAGATGCAAGGGAGTGACTCCTTCACTCCAAGGAAGATTCCTGCTTGCTTCTGGGTGCAGACTGAAGACTTGCCCCACTGAGAGGATGCTCAGCCGGGGAAATGTTTTTTTCCCCTTCACACACCTCAAATGGCAGGCTATCTCCATACCATATCCAATTACACCCTATCATATGCGGAGGTGACCAATGCCAGGGAGACAGAGTCTTTCTAACTTAACCTCTTGGGCGGGAACCCACCTCTAGAGGCAGATTGTAAAATGGTGTATAATCATTGGACTAAAGTATAGAGACAAGGTCCAATTAGTGCATTACCCTTGATATCCCCTCCATTCCACCAATAGTGACCCTAACTTTTTATTTGTTTTTCCTAGAAATTCCCACTGAGATGTCCATTTTTGATGTTCGAAAAAGAGCGTTAAGACAGTCAGTGTGTGTTAGACCTAACAGCCTTAGGTTGGTCAACCCCAACCTTTTGCCTGCCTCCCTCCACTTTTTGGCACTGTTTGTGCTGGCTTTAGGACTCTGCACACTTTACCACTACTAATCAGTGCTAAAGTACATATACTCTCTACCTAACATGGTAACATTGGTTCATACTCAATAAGCATATTTGATGTACTTGTAGGTCCCTAGTAAAGTGCACTACATGTGCCCAGGGCCTTTAGATTGAATGCTACTAGGGGGCCTGCAGCACTGGTTGTGCCACCAACATAAGTAGCCCCCTAACCATGTCTCAGGACTTCCATTGCAAGGCCTGTGAGTGCAGTTTCACTGCCACTTCAACTTGGCATTTAAAAGTACTTGCCGAGCCTTAAACTCCCCTTTTTCTACATAAGTCACCCCTAATGTAGGCACTAGGTAACCCACCGGCAGAGTGCTGTGTAGGTAAAAGGCAGGACATATACCTGTGTCTTTTATATGCCCTGGTAGTGTAAAACTCTTAATTCATTTTTCACTGCTGTAAGGCCTGCTTCTTTCATAGGCTAACCTTAGGGGTACCCTCATATACTGTTTGAGTGGTAGATTTTAATCAAAAAGGGTTACACAGGTCATATTTATTATGGCCAGAATGTTAATACACAATTCTGCTGACTGGTGAGGTTGGATTTTATATTACTATTTTAGAAATGCCACTTTTAGAAAGTGAGCATTTGTCTGCACTTACAATCATTCTGTGCCTTACTGCCTGTCTCCAATCCATGTCTTGGCTGGTTGACAGCTCCCTTCTGCATTTCACCCAGACAACCACAAACACAGGATGCTCAGTCACAACTGCACACATCTGCATACTGAATGGGTCTTCCTGGGCTGAAGGGTGGAGGGGCTTGACAATGACATTTCAAAGGCTAGTGGTCGTCCCTCACACAAAGGACTGCCACACCCCCTACTGGGACCCTGGCAGACAGACCTGTACTGAAAGGGGACCTTGTGCACTTCTAAGCCACTCTTTGAAGTCTCCCCCACTTCAAAGGCATTTTTGGGTATATAAACCGGGGTCCCTGACCCTACCAACTCAGACACTTTAAGGGACAGACCCTCTGAACCAGATCTTGCAACCTACCAAGAGGAGGATCGTGGCTGCCCAAAGGACTCACCTGGACTGCTTTGCTGTTGCCCTGCTGCCTTGCTGGCCTCTGGCTCTGCTGAGAAGTGCTCTCCAAGGGCTTGGATTGAGCTTGCCTCCTGTTTCCTGAAGTCTCAGGGCCAAAAAGACTTCTTCTCTTCAAAGGAACTCCTTGTGCAGTGAAAATCGATGCACATCCTGCCTAGCATTGAAAGAATCACTGCATCACTGCTCCGGAACAATGAAGCCTGGCTCCCCGAGTGAAGATCGATGCAGTGCCAGCATTGCGACTGGAACTTCGACACAGCCTACCGGATCAATGCATCGCTGAGCAGGAATGACAGAGCCTGACTTCCTACGTGAGGAATTGAAGCAAAGCCTGCAGTACGACAGAAACTCCGCTGCATCACCCACCGGATTCACACAGCACCTGTAACTTCATCCAGCATACCAAGGATTTCCACACATCATCCCTGGGCGTCAAAAGACCCCGCATCACAAAGAGGATTCAAGCCTGCACGCCTGAATTTGACGCAAATTCCCTGCTGCATGGAAAAGAATCAATGCATTGTCTGTGTGCACCCAGAAATCCGATGCACACCCTTCGTTTTCCACGCATCTCCTCCTCTGCGGTCTCCATGCATGTAATTTTGACACATTCCAGGTACTTTGTGCTTTTTAAAGACTTAAAACTTGTCTTATCATTTCAAAAGTGATATTTCAACTTGTACTTATCAAATCTTGATCATTTTGACCTTAATTCATTCAGATAAATATCTTATATTTTTCTAAACCTGTGTGGTGTATTTTTGTGGTGTTTTCACTGTGTTATTGCATGATTTATTAGACAAATACTTTACACGTTGCCTTCTACATTAAGCCTGACTGCTCAGTGCCTAGCTACCAGAGGGTGGGGACAGGATAATTTGGATTGAGTGTGACTAACCCTGACTAGGATTGTGGTCCCTACTTCGACAAGGGTGAATACCTATGCCAACTAGAGACTTAGGCACTCATTATGAACAGGGCAGTAAACACTACTCCGGCGGCGGTGGCGGTAATAACCGCCAACAGTCTGGCGGTCTCGACTGCCAAAAAATGAACCACCTCAAAAACAGGCAGCTTGAAAACCACTCACCGCCACCAGAGGAGTGCCGACAATGACGACAGAGCCCGCCCACAGGCCGACGGAAAGGCCCTATACGTCCATCAAATAATGAAGCACTAGACCGCTGTCAGTTCTGGGGCGGGAACCACTGCCACGCAAAGCCAGGCAGAAATGAACCAAATAAAAGTAAACACTCACCGGAGGCACTCACAACCTGCCGAAGCAGAAATGGATAGAGTTGCAGATCATGCCAGCCCTGCTCCTTGCCATATACTTCCACGACCGAGACCGCTGACGAAGACGATGACGGTAAGTACTGCAACCTACTTAGCAAGGGAAGAAAGCACACAGTTACATACCCACCCACTCCACCCACCCTGCAATGCCACCAGAACCCTTCACAACAGCACAAGCCATACACCCCACAGCAAGAGGTACTTACCCGACACAAGGCAAATCCAATCTGCCCAAAGTACATACATGTGCCCAACACCACCAACCAAAGAAATGATGAACCACAGATCCAGAGTATGCCAAAAATAGCACTGGCCAGACATATTTCAATTCAGCTCAATAAGTAACAGAAGTGCAACATAAGGCCAATGGCAAGTCCATAGTTCGTAGTCCGATGGGCCAAAATGGCCCCAACTTGACTCCCACAAGTGCAAAGGTACTCGACCTCATAGGGGCAACAATGGGGCATCCAGGCACCTCAGGGAACAGGGGCAGGGGGTGGCGGGGACTTACGACTGGGAGGGGGGGCTTGTCTTTATGTAAGCTGGTGGAGCGGACTTGGCCTGGAGTGCGGTAGATGTTCCAGGGCCAGCACGGGCTCTCTTGCTCACAGGGGAGGTAGTTTGTAATGGGAAGGGCGGACAGGGGTTGGCTGTGACATGGAAGGAGTGGACAGGGCAAGAAGGTGGGCACATTTAGGGACAAGACGGGGTGAGCCAGTGGGTTTGAATAGGTCAACACAGGATAGGAAAAGTTTCTTATGGGCAATTGTGGTAGACCTGGAGGAAGGCGTGGGAGAGGAGGTAGAGGGAGTGGTCGTGACAGGTGTAAGTGTGCGTGACGTGGGTGCAGGTGACTGTACAGTATGCTGAGGTGTGGTAGATGTGTGTTGGGTGGTTGTTTTGGTGCGTTTGAGTGTTTTGGGAGGAGGGGGGAGGACACAGTGGGACAAGACAGGCTGCCAATGTGCATGGATGTTGTATGGGTGTCTGCAAGTTTAGTGAGTGTGCTGCACGTGTCAACTAAAGTCATTGTGGTGAGTGCAGGTGTGGTGTCTGGGTGCATGAATGGATGCAACATTGAATGAGGGGGCAGTGCCTGTGAGTGTACATCTAGAGGGGACAGACAGGGAGGCGGAAGATGCAGACACACTGGCCGAAGTGGATGTTGGTGTCTGTGGCTGTGTATGTTGGCTGTGTGTATGCCTGTGGTGGGAAGTGTGGTGCTTGTGTTTTGAATTGTGCTTCTTTTGTGTTGAGGTGTGTGTCTGCGTGTCACAATGTGTGCTTGGGATGGGTGAATGGAGTGGAGTGCTGGAAGGGGTAGAGGTGGTTGGAGGGGGGACGGAATGACCAGGGACACTGGCTAACGTCAAAGAGGAGGCCAGAGCCTGAAAAGAGCTCTGTAGGCCAGACACGGCACCGTGAATGCCATCCAGGTAGGCATTGGTCTGCTGCACCTCTGATGCAAGTCCATGGATGGCATTGACAATGGTTGTCTGCCCTAGAGAGATGGTTCTCAGGAGGTCAATAGCCTCCTCCGTGATGGCAGCAGGGCTAACTGGGGCAGGGGAGGAGGTGCCTGGGGCGAAGGAAATGCCCACCCTTCTGGGTGAGCGGGCACGGGCAACTCGGTGGGGAGCAAATGGGAGGGCAGTGATGGTATGGGGTGGCGGAAAATGACACAGAATGGGTGGACCCACTAGGGTCCGCCAGGGAGCTCCGATCGGAGGAGGTATCAGAGTCACTACCTCCAGTGGTAGTTGCCTCCCCGTGGTACTCCCCTCACCCTCCAACCCACTGGTCCCTTTGGTGTTGGACGACTCTGCCTCCGTGGAATCATGGGCCATTGCCTCCCCACTTGCCGGTGCCTAGCTCCCTCGCCAGATGATGCTGATGTACACAGACAACACAAGAGAACAGGGATGGGGAGACAAAACAGGAGAGACAATTGTAAATAGCTGAATGGAGGTACATACGTGGTTCACACATACACCCACCGTGAAAAATATTCCACCAGGCAGCACCTACCGATATACACATGGCTATGCCCCTGACTAGTGGCCACAACCATGCCCTACAGCCATTCCCCACAGCACTGAAGGACCTGAGGTACTGCAGACCTGACCTTTACAACCCTACTCCCTGCGGGTGCCATTATGTAAAAAGACATCAGTCAGAGTCCCTGCCACTAGACAGCATGCATACCACTGCACACTCGCACATCCATCAAGGAGGCATACAATGGTTCATGTACTCACCCCCTTGTGTCTGCTGTGCAGCCTTCAAGCGCCCATCCAGGTCCGGATATGCCACCGCCAGAATGCGTCGCATAAGGGGGATCAGTGCCCGACGGGTACCCCTTCCTCGTTGGGAGGACTTCACCAGCTGGGCTTCACAGATCTTCCTCGCCCCACGCCGCAGGTCCACCCACCACTTCCTGCAATGGGTGCTCCGCCGGTTGTAGAACCCCAGGGTCTGCACCTCCCTGGCGACGGCCTGCCACAGTCCCCTTTTTTGATGGACGCTGACCTATTTGGGACACACAAAAAAAGGAACACAGTGGTCAGACAATGTGCATTACATAAAGCGGGCTGTACGTCCACTATGGGACAGACATTTACAGCAGCATAACAGGACCTCACACACGCAGCATGTCATGAATCAGACGACTGTACAGTGTCAAACGTGCACACATGTTTACAGCCATCTACCACCATTACACACAGCCATGCTCCCCAATCCAACTACTCACCTATATCTCTGGTTGACCATATAGCTTGGCGTACAGGGGCAGGACCCCATCCACAAGCTTCTCCAATTCCTTGCTGGTGAAGTCTGGGGCCCTTTCCCCTGCCACAAGGGCCATTTCCATGACCAGAGGCAGGACACAGCAGCACACTCAGTGGAGTACCTGCATGCACGAAATCCGGGAGTCGGGTGAAGTTGGGGTGACGAGTTAGCGTACGCACCGCGGTGGTGTGCACGTCACTGCCAGCGGCGATTATGATACCCTAAGAATGCCCATTGACAACCATGTTAACCAATGAATGGTCGCACGGCGGTGAACACCACCTTACGCTTTTACGTCAACCGCTAGCGGTATGAGGTCACTTCCACTACAACATTTCTGGATTACAGGGAGCATACATTTTGCCCTTTACTACGCAGTTCTTAAATCCTCATATGCCCCATGCAGGCCCTATTGCCCCCAACCCCCATGGGCATGAACAAATATACATTTACTCACCACAACAGTCCTCATGTATCATTGAGGACATGTTACTCCAGTTTCACACCTACTATGCATATGTGTTGTCGACTTGTATGCCAGCAGTGCTGAATAGGAAACATTGTGGGCAGATGTATGTTGGTT
Source organism: Pleurodeles waltl (assembly GCF_031143425.1). NCBI lineage: Eukaryota > Metazoa > Chordata > Amphibia > Caudata > Salamandridae > Pleurodeles > Pleurodeles waltl. Next base: position 1,862,505,420 of record NC_090440.1, read on the forward strand.
CCTCACATGTATTCTCAACTCCTCCTAGGTACAGACCCTTGGGGCGGGGAGGGCCCCATCGGTGTACAGACCACTTGTTGATTTGAGGACCATGGTGGAGCGTCACATCATTAACAATTACAGACTCAACCGTACTACTATTCATGAACTTTGTGCATTACTGGATCCAGCACTGAGACCTGCTAATCGGAATCAGCATGCCATCCCAACTGAAGTGCAGGTGCTCTCTGCACTCCATTTCCAGGCCACAGGCTCATTTCAAGTGACAGTGGGCATGGGTGCAGGTTTTTCACAGCCCATGTTTAGCATTATACTGTCCAGATTCCTGAATGCATTTGTACGACACCTGCAGTCCTATGTGAGGTTTCCCCAAAGTGCTGAACTCCCTGCCATCAAGTCGGACTTCTATGCCTGTGCCAACATTCCCCATGTGATAGGTGCATTGATGGCGCCCACACTGCTCTCATCCCCCCACGAGTAAGTGAACAGGTGTACAAAAATATGAAGAACTTTCACTCCATGAACATTCAATTGGTGTGTACTGCAGACTAGTACACCTCACATGTGAATGGCATGTTCCCTGGATCAGTCCATGATTCCTTTGTGCTGAGGAACAGTAGTGTAACAAATACAAAACCACAGAAGATGGACGGAATGCAGAACAAACCAAACATTCACCCCCAGTCACTGATCCGAGTTTAATCCATCAGTTTTTTTGCTTGCCATGCCATTCCAGTTTGGACCTAGCCATACCCAAATCAGTCTTGACCCTGTTCCCCATGGGAACAGTCCAGCCCGAACTGCCAGGCCAGGTCGTCCCTGAACCAGAAACAAGCATCCTGGGACCAGTTTCAGGGTATCAACCTTCATCAGCCAGGCTAGCTTGAATCTGGTCGCATGGCAAGCACGGGACCCACGTCTGGGCATACCCTTCCGGTTCAGGGAGGACCTGGCATGGCAGTTCGGGCTGGACTGTTCCCAGGGGGAACAGGGTCAAGACTGATTTGCATATGGCTGGTTCCAAACTGGGGTGGCATGGTGAGCAAAAGCACAATGGATTAAACCCAGATCTGTGACTGGGGGTGAGTGTTTGAAAAGTTTCAACACTCCGTGCATCATCCTTTTGTGTTGCTAGAGGAACAGTAGTGTGCCACACAAGATGGAACAACTACAAGGGGACAAAGGATGGATCATAGGTAAGTGTGTCTGACACTTTTTGGCACATAGTAGAAAGACAGGCTGTCTGCCACTGAGGGTTGTCAGTGACAATACTGTTTTGCCCCCTTTTTAGGTTATTCTGGCTACCCCAACATGTGTTGGCTCCTGACACCAGTGAGGAATCCTAGGACAGATGCCGAGAGGAATTACAATGAGGCCCATGGACGCACTAGGAGGGTGATAGAGCGCACAATAGTTCTCCTGAAGGCTAGATTCCATTGCCTCCATATCTCTGTGGGATCCCTGGCATAGGAGCCTGAAAAGGTGTGTAGAATAGTGGTGGCCTGCTGCATGCTGCACGACATGGCTGTGCAGAAATCTATCCCCCTCTTGGAGGAGGTGGGTGCTGTATATCCAGACCAGCTTCCTCAGGGAGGGGATGAGAGTGATGGTAATGATGAGGAGGGGGAAGATGTACATTCCAGGAACCAACTGATACAACTTTACTTCCAGTAGATAGGTGGGACTATTTGATGATGTTGCTGTCTGTGAAGCATGCTGTCAGTGTGCGTTCTCTATGGGGGTGTTGGGTCTATAGACATTGTCACTGTGACCAGGTTTGCATGGGCCATGTAACATTATGGACAAATTGTTTGACAATTCTGTTGGCACAACCACATGTTATGCGTGGGGTGCAATTCCTGCAATTAAGAGCTGAATACATGATTTCAAAGACTATTGCATCCAGACTTCCATTTGTTTCTACATAATGACAAGGGACATTGACATTGGTGAACAGGTGTTTTATTTGGTGCAGGGATGACATTGTGAGACAGGAAGTGGGCTACTGGTGGATGCCCATATTGGCTACATGGTTGCAGGGTTTGTTGGCAGTGGTGGTATGTCCATCTATCATTTACAGTTTTTGGGGTTATTATTACACGGTGTGGACGGTTGTCCTGTGGCACACTTGGAGGACAGTACTTATCAGAGTCACTTCTTTGAGGGGGCCTTGGTCTTGGCAGGTGTTCCTGTGCCATATCTGGGCCTGAGGGACCGTTTGGGTGCATGGTGTTGGCCGGTACGGGTTGAGATGCAGGTCTCCTGTGTGTCCTGAGATGGTGGCACAAGTCCAGTTGCTGCTGCTGATGTTGTTGGCCGGTCTGTATTTTGCCCTGTAGTAGGGGCTTCCTGGTCTGTGGGGGCCCCAGGCTGGGTTGGGACAAGGTGCAGCAGCCCACCTGCTATGGTGGTCATGGTAGCATTGTGCAGTTTCCACTGCTCCATGGCCTCTTGGTGGTGTGCTACCTGCATCCTTTAACTCTGCTCCAGGGTGGAAACAATCTGGGGCCAATCTGTCCTGGGTATGGTGGTATGCTCCCAGGACCTTGGATATCATGTCCGGGTCTCCAGCATCCATCCTGTGGCCTCCCCCCTGTGTCAATGATGCCCTCCCACTGGGCCTAGCCCTCAGTGCCTGTGTCCCCTGCACATGTCTGGCGGTACCACTTGTACTGGGGTCATTGTCCTCCTGCCTGTTGGTAGGGGTTGACTGTGGCCTCTGTCCATGCGTTCCACCAGTCTGTGGCCTGGATACACAGGTGTGGGGACGGTTGCCCTGGGCTGATGTTGTTGGCTGGGTGTTAGGGGTGTCAGTGGTGTCCTGGCTGCTAGAAGGTGACAGTCTAGGACAGTGTGAGGGGTCAGGGTGTTCGTCACTGTGCAGGGTTCCCTCTCCAGTGTCCTGGGTGGTGCCTCTGTCTCCATGTGGGGCACTGCCACTCCTGGTCCAGTCCGTCAGGGTGGCATGGCTGGTGGTGCCTGTTGGGGGAGAATGGACATGTCTGTTACAGTTGCATGATCAGATGGGGTGCACAGGGCTTGGCTGTTTTGTGCAGGTTTTACACTTTGGGGGCATGCAGGGTGCCTTTGTGAGGTTTGCATTGCATTTTGCTTAGGATGTGGAGGTGCATTGTGGGTGGTGTAGTGCCTTTGTGATTCCTTGCAGGGATGTGGGCCTGTTAGTGGGTTTGTGGGCATGCAGGGTGACTGGATGTTGTGATTGTGGCCTAGGTGGGTAGTGGTCTTGGTCGCTGTTGGAGGGGTGGTGTGGTGCATGCATGACAGGTGTGGTGGATAAGGGGTAATTGTAGACTTACCCGAGTCCATTCCTCCAGTGAGACCCTCGGGGTGAAGGATGGCCAGTACCTTTTCCTCCCAGTCAGGGTGGTCGGTGGTGTTGGTGGAGGTCCTCCCCCAGTCTTCTGGACTGCAGTGTTGTGCCGGGATGCCAATGAGTACAGATAGACCAAGGCACACAGAAAGGTAAAAGTTCTTCGATGTTTCTGGGACGTAAGTAAAGCCCAAGTATTGTAAATCCAGAGGTGAAGAGTAAAAGCGATGAATCCAAGTTGTTGATATGTTAGAGTCTTTATTCGCAGGTATAGGTTTGTGTCGTCTTTACAGGAAACAGCCAACACGTGTTTCGTCACGCAAGTGACTTTATCAAGGCTGGGCCCGTCCGGCCAGGTGCAGAAGACAGCAGTGAGTTCAGAATGGCAAAAAATACGATGGTCAGTCCCGGGTGGGACTGCCGCAGGTATGCGATGATCCCAGTAGTCAAAAGGCTGGTGCTATCGAGGCCCTGATACGCCCGAAGTATTAATCCTGAAATTTAGTAATGTAGCGTCCAGTCCATCACGCGAGGCGAGTTGTGCCGGGATGCCATGGACCTCACCTTCCTGCCCAGGTCATTCCAGCTCTTGCGGATGTCGTACCTTGTGCGTAGATGGTGTCCCACTGCATTGACCTTGTTCACTATTGTCTGCCATAGCTCCATCTTCCTGGCAATGGGTGTGTGCTGGACCAGTTCCCCGAATAATTGTGGCTCGACCTTCAGTATCTCATCCACCACGGTCCTTAGCTCCCTTTCTGTGAAGTGTGGGTGTTTGGGGGGTGCCATGGTGTGTGTTGTGAGTGGTGTGTTGTGTGGATCTAGGTGAGGGTGCTATTGTGTGGTTGGGTGTATATAGCGTGTATTGTGACGTTCACTGTCTGCTTCTGGAGTTCTTTGTTCAGTTGTCCGAATGTCATTACAAAGGATTGTGGGGTGTGTCTGTGCGTGTTTTACAGTGTTGTGGATGTGTGTCAGGTGTGGGTTTCAGACTTGCCAATGTGTGCAGTTCCTGCTGTTGGGTTCCGTTGCTGGCCGTGGCAGTCTTTACCGCCAATGGTTGTTCGACTTCCACTGATCGCAGCAGTGATTTGTGCATCATTATTTGGAGGGCGGGGTTCGTGTGCTTGGCGGTGGCGGGGTCAGAGGTCCTGCATTTCTACCGACAAGGTCCTGGTGGTGACTGGTGGCTGGGACTTTTTAGTCGGATTCTGATTTTTGCATCTTTATATGGCGGGTTTCTGTTCATCGCCAATGGCAGTCTTCTGTTCACCGTCACCTCGGCGGCTGACAGTGTTTACCACTCTGTTCATAATGAGGGCCCTAGTTTCTAACAGTGTGCATGGGGGGAGACTCTGTCACCAATTTCTGGCAAATTTCTCTTCTAGCCAGAAGTATCAAGTAGAAAAGCACATTCTTCACATCCCTACTCCTTACTTCCCATTCCTTGAGTAGCCCAAAAATTAATAAGGGGAAGCTTACCGAGATTTCTTGTTTCAAAATACTCAAGAAGGTTTTACAAACCTCTTCCCAGAAAAAATATAGTACTGAGCACTCCATGAACATATGAATGTCTAACGCTCCCTCCAAACCACATTTTGTACATTTGACCACTTCCCCCTTCATTATCTTTGAAAGTTTTTAAGGGAGAGGTAAGCTCTATGTAAGATGAAAAGATCATTTCTCCTCAATGGGGCAGATTTTACTACATTAAACAGACTGCACATTGATACTTGCTATCTGTCTTGTAGCTGCTCCAGAGGCATGCTTGCTCCCCATAGGGCATCTGGTCACTTAAAGTCGCCGTCCGATATACTTAAAAAATGTTATTACCAGATTGATACCTTCTTAGAGCATGGGTCTCTCAGTAACTTGTCCTCCAGCTGGTACGCTGATCCCAGACTTGCACTGATCCCCTGTGCCAAGCCTTTCTGCTGGGTGTACTTCAAACTGGAAAGGTTGCCCCCTGTTAGCTCCATTAGTTCTCCCCAGGACAATAGTTATCCGTCCCTAAACAGGTGTCCCCAATACTCTATGCCTGCCCTCCTAAGTGGCACTGCCAATACATCACCCAAGCACTCAAGGGTACCAGGAGAATGTCGAACAGGGGCCCAATGGCTATAATAGTAAATCTTTGCTACTTGCCTCAGCTTGTACGAAATCTTTGCTGCATCTTGTAGTATTTTCAGTTTCACCTTTCTAAAAAAATTGGGGTTGCCAAATTTATATAAAAAGGGTTTTGCTGACCCTTTCACAGTGCATACCATAGTCTTAAACATACCTCCAATCACTGAAGAATCTGGGGAGGTGAAAAGCATTCTGGCATTTTTGAGTTGGAATGCCCATGCATAATATTGCAGGTCAGCGAGAGCAAGGCCCCCCTTTTCTCTCCTTCTGCGTAGCTTTTTCCATGAGATTCTGGGGTCTTTTTGAGCCCATATAAAAGAGTTTACAGCATGTTGAAGTTTATCCAGAAGCCTTTTATTCATTTGCAGAGGGATGGACTTGCATAGGAAGTTAAACTTGGGCAGGATCACCATCTTGATTAAACTAACTCTCCCAATTATTTTAAGAGGAAGATGTGCCCACCCTTGCATTAACTTTCTGCAGTTAGGTTAACCGCTGGCATTTGTTCAATGTCCTGCACAATTGTTAAGCATAAGTAGCTTATTATACTTTTTATCTGCCAGTCATCATCCTTCTGGTTCTTTGCCATTATCTCAGTTTTTCCACTGTTAACATGATAACTCGAGATCTTCCCGAACCCCTCTGCAATACTCAGTAGCGCAGGGAAAACTGTGGATACAACAGAGGTATACACCAAAAGGTCGTCGGCACATAGGGCAACTTTTTCTCCCAACCATTACAGCAAAAGGGGGAAATTGTGGGATTCTGCCTAATCTTCCTGGCAAAGGATTCTATGTACAGATCGAACAACAGGGGAGACAAGGGACAGCCCTGTCCAGTGCCTCTGGTAATCTTAAAGGGCGCAGTTAATATCCCATTCACCAGTACCGTAACCAAAGGAGGCTGATAAATTAGACAGATTGCCTTACAAAACTTCTTGCCCAAATTGTAGCCTTCAAGGATCATGTCCAAGTAGCTCCAATTAACTCTATTGAAGGCCTTCATTGCGTCCAGGGCTATAACAGCTAGAGGTTCTTCATAGGTTATGGCCAAATCTATAGCTTCAATCAGGTTAAATGTTAATTTATGTAGAAATCAATTTCTAATGAACCAGTTCTGATCAAGGTGTATCAACTCGTTCACCACTCTACTTAGCCTATCTGCCAGTATTTTAGCAAACAACTTATAATCACTATTTAGCAGTGACATTGGCCTTTAGGATTTGCATAAAGTCGGACTCTTTCCTGACTTCAAAATGAGAGAAATAATTGCCTCGATCTAAGAGGCAGGTAATGGCACTCCCTCATTGAAAATCTCAGAAAATAGTTGTGAAACCCCGGGACTATAGATTTCCCTAAAGCTTTATAGAACTCAATGGAAATGCCATCTGGTCCTGCCGCTTTCCCTCCCTTGCTTCCTTTCAAAACCGATCTTATCTCTCCCTGAGAAATAGGTTTATTCAAGGGGGGCTGCTCTTCCTGTGTAAGAATAGGGAGAATATCTATCCCCAACCAATCCCCAACTTCATCCTCACCCACCTCCATCTCCTCTGTATAAAACTAGGAAAGGAACCTCTGAAAGGTGTTATTTTTATCCTTTGAGCTGGTAAGCTTAACCCCTGACTGATCAGACACAATCTCCTTAATGCAGTACAGCACTTGCTCCCTCTTGACCTTCCAAGCTAACAAACTCCCCGGACTTTCTCCATATTCAAAATGAGCAAGTCTGCCTGTTTCCCATCTCTTTGCAATCCTGGTTTGCAACACTTCCTCCACCTGCTGCCTTAACTGCCTTACCCTATTCTCCAAGCCCTGCTTGTCACCCCCCTCAGCACTCTTCATTATTTGACTATTACAATGTAATATTTATTGTTTTATGCTGCTTATTTTGTTCCTATGGCTGGTGAGACTTACAATCTTCCCCTAATGACAGCCTTAAAAGTGTCCCAAACTATAATCGTGGAGGCGGACCCCAAGTTAACCTTAAAAATCTTCTCTGTCTCTTTTTGAAGTTGAGAAATGACCTCCTTGTCTAATATCAAAGGGCAGTCTAGGGTTCATCTGCTCCTATCTACTTCCTGAGGATGACCAATTTTTAACACCACGGCCACATGGTCCAATAGGTGAGCTGCCGAATATGCTATATCCTCAACTAAACCACACAGCACTTGATCCACTAGAAAATAATCGATCCAGGAGGCATGACCGTATTTTTTATTACAGTAACAGAATCCATGTATTACAACAGCTCTCTGCCTCCACAGATCGCGCAGCCCAATTAATTTCATCATCCCTTTGAGATATTGCTGAGACTTCAGGGTATCTATCAATCTACATTTAGTTGATCTATCTAGTTTATTATCCAAGGCCACATTGAAGTCTCCAGCCATTATAATTGGATCGGGAAATTCTAATAGATGGGAAAAAATGCTAAGGGGCTCTATGCCATCAAAGTTCGGTCCATAAAACCTTACCAACGTGAGTCTCCGACCACATAGTTGTAATTTGACTATGATCCATCTGCCCAATTTATCAGACACCAACTCCAACAGCATTGCATTAACCTGCCCTTTCACCAAAATCACAACTCCTTTAGTATTAAAGTTATGCTTCATACAAACAAAGCATTGCACCCATTTCTGGGATTTAAACAGATTCATACTTTCCTCTCTAGTTAATGAGTTTCTTGTAAAATTAGTATGTGCACTGAAGAGTCCCTTAAAAACTGCAAGACCTTGCTACTTCTCCCTTTAGTCTGTAGACCATTAACGTTCCAAGACATGATGTGATCTATTACTGTCTCTCAGGCTTCCACTAACCTTCTCCAATTAGATACTGGTTAGATGAGGTGTATTAGTTTTTTTTCTTCTGTTTCTTCCCCACATGCTCCCCCCATGCCTGTGAGAAGCTGGCCTGGCTTGTAGTGGGTACAAGAGGTACCTACACCTTATACCAGGTCCAGTGATCCACCTTAGTGAAATGTAGGCAGTGTTTAGCACCTTAGGCTGTCTAGGGGTAGCTGTAGCAGAGCAGCCAAGGCTAAACTAGGAGACATGCAAAGTCCTTGCAATACCATTATAGTCACACAGTACTTATACACAATAAAAAAACATACTCAATGTTGCCAAAAATAAAGGTACTTTATTTAAGTGACACAAGGCCAAAAATATCTTAGAGGCAATACTCCTTCTGGAGGTAAGTATTATACACAATATATACACACTAGTAACCAGAATCAGGTAGGTAAACAGGCATAGAATAGTGCAGTGAAAAACACAATAGATTGCAGTGAGCCTAGAGGCAACACAAACCATATATTAAAATAGTGGAATGCGAAAGTAGGATTAACCCCTAGGCAAGTGTAGTGTGTAGAGGGGCACTGGGAGTGTAAGAAAACACCAAAGGTAAGTAAAGTACCCCACCCAAGAGCCGAGGAAAATAGGAGTAAAGTACAGCAAGTTTCCACAGGACACACTGGAAGTCGTGGTAAAGGATTATGCAAGAACCAAGCAAGACTGCAAGAAACCAACAATGGTTTCCTAGACCTGAAGACCAGCGAAGAGAGGAAACCAAGTCCAGAAGTCGATGAAGAGTCCAGGAAGAACAGGAGCCCCTGCCAACCTGGATGAAGGTGCAAAAGTGGATTCTCTGGTTAGTAGAAAAGTACAGAAATGCACAAAAGAAGATAGCTGTGGGTCCTGCTTGGTGCAAGAGATGTCCCACATCAAGTCATTAAATGCAGGCTGTTTAGGGTCACTGGATTCCACCAACAAGCCCTGGTTCACGCAAGAAAGCGTTTTGCATCAAAGAGGAGCTGCCCGGACCCAGGAGGGACCTGGGGGTCTCAACATAGACTAAGGAGACAGAGGGTGCTCTCAGCACTTCACAGAGTCCTCAGAAGACCAGGCAGCAGCCACAGGAGTCCCAGAACACGGGGACAAAGGAGTTGCAAAGTGTGATTGTTGCAGCACTACACAAAGGGATCCCACTTCGCCGGAGAACAACTCAGGGAGTTGAGCATTGCAGGATAGAGTGCTGGGGAACTGAGCTACACCGTGCACGAAGATCTTTTGGAAGGCATGCACAGAAGGCCAAGGAGCTTCAGAAGGCGTGATGCACAGGGGTTCTGTCTGAAACAGGGAGGCAAGCTCTTACCTCCACCAATTTTGGACAGCTGGACGTTTTGGACAGTCAGGATCACTTTGGTCCACCACCTGTGTTCCAGGGATCACGCTTGTCAACAGGAGAGGAGTCCCAGAGTACTGGTCATCATTGCAGAGAGGTGCCTGCGGAAGCAGGGAAGTGACTCCGTCAGACCCCAGGAGATTCCTTCGGTTCTTCTGGTGCAGGGTGAAGACAGGCAGTCCTCAGAGCATGCACAACATTGAAATGTCGCAGTTCCTGGCTGAAGTTGCAGGTCACAGTAGCCTTTCTGGATACTTTGTTGCAGTTACAGTGGTTTCTGGAACAGTCTGCGGTTGATCCAACGGTCAGAAGCTGACGCAGAGGATGCAGAGGAGTCCTGGTGGAGTCCTGCAAACTGAATCTGAGGAAACCCTAAATAGCCCTGAGAAGGGTATTAACTACCTACCCAGGTATGCACCTATCAGGAGGGGTCTCTGACAAAACCCATGCTGGAACTGGCCACTCAGATGCTCCCAGAGGGTTCCCACACCTTGGAATCCTAGATGGCTAACGCCATGGACACTCTGGAGGAGCTCTGAGCACCACCCCTGGGGTGGTGATGGACAGGGGAGTGGCCCTTCCTCTTTCCTTTGTCCAGTTCCGCACCAGAGCACGGACTGGGGGGTCCTGAACCGGTTTAAACGTGATTATGCAAGGAGGACAACATTTGTGCCCTTCAAAGCATTTCCAGAGGCTCTGGGAGGATACCCCTCCCATGCAGTAACACCTATTTCCAATGAGAGAGGGTGTAACATCCCTCTCCTAAAGGAAATGCATTGTTCTGCCTTTTTCTGGGATTGAGCTGCTCAATCCCCAGGAGGACAGAAACCTGTCTGCGAGGTGGCAGCAGCTGGGGCAGCAGTGAAAACCTTTGAGAACTGGTATGGCAGTACTGGGGGCCTATTGTGGAGCCCCCAGGGTGCATGGAATTGACCCACCAATACCGGATTAGGATTGGGGGTTCAATTTCACAATCTTAGACACCTCACATGGCCATATTCGGAGTTGTGAAGCTACATATATGTATTGGCATATATGTAGTGCACACTTATAATGGTGTCCCCCACACTCACAAAGTCCAGGAAATTTGTCCCGGACAATGATGGGGCATCTTTCCTAGTGCAAGGATGCCCTCAAACACAGTAACATTGCACCTAGCCTTCAGTAACGAAAGGTTAGACATATAGCTGACTTATAGGATACCTGGTGCTATGAAAATGGCTGTGAAATGGTGTGTGCACTATTTCGCTCAGGCTGCAGTGGCAGTTGTGAAAGAGTGTTTATATGACCTCCTTATAGGTGGCAAAAGAAATGCTGCAGCCCATAAGGATCTCCTGGAACCCCAATGCCCTGCGTACCTAGGAATCACATACTAGGGACTTATAAGGGGATCCAGTGTGTAGGAAAGTACCATCTTGCCTGGCATGTTACCCCCATTTTTACTTGTGTGTCAGTTTGTTTTTGCCTGTATCACTGGGATCCTGCTAGCCAGGACCCAAGTGCTCATAGTTTGTGGCCTATATGTGTTTCCTGTGTGGTGCCTAACTGTAGCACTGAGGCTCTGCTAACCAGAACCTCAGTGTTTATGCTCCCTCTCCTTTTAAAATTGTCACCACAGTCTAGTGACAGTTTTCACCAATTCTGATTGGCACACTGGAACACCCTTATAATTCCCTAGTATATGGTACCTAGGTACCCAGGGTATTGGGGTTCCAGGAGAGCCCTATGGGCTGCAGCATTTCCTTTGCCACCCATAGGGAGCTCAGACAATTCTTACACAGGACTGCCACTGCAGCCTGAGTGAAATAACGTCCATGTTATTTCACAGCCATTTTACACTGCACTTAAGTAACTTATAAGTCACCTATACGTCTAACCCTCACTTGGTGAAGGTTAGGTGCAAAGTTACTATGTGTGAGGGCACCCTGGCACTAGCCAATGTGCCCCCACATTGCTCAGGGCAACTTACCCAAACTTTCGAGTGTGGGGACACCATTACACACGTGCACTACATATAGGTCAATAGCTATATGTAGCTTCACAATGGTAACTCCGAATATGGCCATGCAACATGTCAAAGATAATGGAATTGTCCCCCTATTCCAAATCTGGTATTGGGGTGCCAATCCCATGCATCCCCGGGTCTCCAGCATGGACCCCGGGTACTGCCAAACTAGCTCTCTGGGGTTTTCACTGCAGCTACCGCTGCTGCCAACCCACAGAGAGGCTTCTGCCCTCCTGGGGTCTGGGCAGCCCAGTCCCAGGAAGGCAGAACAAAGGATTTACTCTGAGAGAGGGTATTACACTCCTCCCTTTGGAAATAGGTGTTAAGGGCTGGGGAGGAGTAGCCTCCCCCAGTCCCTGGAAATGCTTTGAAGGGCACAGATGGTGCCCTCCTTGTAAAAACCAGTCTACACCTGTTCAGGGATTCCCCAGCCCCTGCTCTGGCGTGAAACTGAACAAAGGAAAGGGGAGTGACCACTCCCCTGTCCATCACCACCCCAGGGGTGGTGCTCAGAGCTCCTCCAGTGTGTCCCAGACCTCTGCCATCTTGGATGCAAAGGTGTGAGGGCACAATGAATAACGAATGCAAGAGCTCACCATAGTTCCTCTGCATCTCTCTCTTCAACTGCTGCCAAGGATCAACCGCTGACTGCTCCAGGAAACCTGTAAAACCGCAACAAAGTAGCAAGACAACTACCAGCAACATTGTAGCGCCTAATCCTGCCGGCTTTCTCGACTGTTTCCTGGTGGTGCATGCTCTGAGGGCTGTCTGCCTTCACCCTGCACTGGAAGCCAAGAAGAAATCTCCTGTGGGTCGACGGAATCTTCCCCCTGCTAACGCAGGCACCACACTTCTGCATCACCGGTCCTCTGGGTCCCCTCTCATCTTGACGAGCGTGGTCCCTGGAACACAGGAGCTGGATCCAAGTGGCCCTGACAGTCTAGTGGTCCTTCTGTTCAAATTTGGTGGAGGTAAGTCCTTGCCTCCCTACGCCAGACAGTAATCATGTGTACTGCATGATCTGCAGCTCCCAGGGCTTCTGTGCACTTTTGCAAGTAATCCTTTCTGCATAGCATAGCCCGGTCCCCAGCACTCCGTCCTGTATTGCTCAACTTGCTGAGTTGACCACTGACTTCGTGGGACCCTCCTTTGTAGTGTTGAGATGACCACTGTGCTCAGATTTCTTGAACGCCTGTTCAAGTGCTTCTGCGGGTGCTGGCTGCTTCTGCATGGGCTCTCTGTGCTGCTGAGCGCCCCCTCTGTCTCCTCCTCCAAGGGGCGACCTCCTGATCCTTTCTGGGCCCGGACAGCACCCATTTTCTTCAACCACGACTCTTGCAGATAGCAAGGCTTGTTTGCAGTCTTTCTGCGTGGAAATAACTCTGCATCCTCCAGCACGCTGTGGGACATTCTCTGACAAAAGGAGAAGTTCCTGGCACCTTCCATTGTTGCAGAATCTTCAGCTTCTTCCACCTGGAGGCTGCCATTTTGCACCTTCACCTGGGGTTTAGTGGGCTCCTGCCCCCCCTGGACATTTCCGTGACTCTGACTTGGTCCCCTTCCTTTACAGGTCCTCAGGTCCAGGAATCCGTCTTCAGTGTTTTGTAGTCAGTTGTTGTCCTTGCCGAATCCCCTATCTCGACTTTATTGTCTTTCTGGGGTAGTAGGGTAACATTACTCCTACTTTTCAGGGTCTTGGGGTAGGGTATCCTGGACACCCTTAGTGTTTTCCTACACTCCTAGCAACCCTCTACACACTACACTAGGCCTGGGGTCCATTCGTGGTTTGCGTTCCACTTTAGGAGTATATGGTTTGTGTTGCCCCTAGGCCTATTGTCTCCTATTGTATTCTACAATGTTTGCAATACTTTTCTAACTGTTTACTTACCTGATTTTGGTTTGTGTGTATATTTTGTGTATTTTACTTACCTCCTAAGGACACATACTTAGGAGGTAAGTAAAATACGCAAGATATTTTTGGCACATTGTCACTAAAATAAAGTACCTTTATTTTTAGTAACTCTGAGTATTGTGTTTCTTATGATATAGTGCTATATGATATAAGTGGTGTAGTAGGAGCTTTGCATGTCTTCTAGTTCAACCTAAGCAGCTCTGCTATAGCTACCTCTATCAGCCTAAGCTGCTAGAATACTACTAGTCTAATAATAAGGGATAACTGGACCTGGCACAAGGTATAAGTACCATCCGGTACCCACTATGAGCCAGGCCAGCCTCCTACACAGTGTGCCAATCTGAATTGGAATATGGTGTCACTAAACTATAGTGACAAATTTGGTTAACAGAGAGATCATAAGCACTGGAGTTCTGGTTAGCAGAACTCCAGTGACACAGTCAAGCATACTGACAACACATATAGGCCACAAACTCTGAGCATTGGGGTCCTGACTAGCAGGATCCCAGTGAGACAGAAAAACACACTGACAAACAGGCAGAAACTGTGGGTAACACGCCAAGAAAGATAGTGCTTTCCTACACAACCCTGCCCCCCAAACGAGGGACAGTAAGGCTAACCTTGCACAGATGAGTCTTCATTGTCTAAGTGGAAATATCTGAAGAGTCCATCTGCATTGGAATGGTTACTCCCAGGTCTATGTTCCACTGTAAAGTCCATCCTCTGTAGGGAAACGGACCACCTCAACAATTTAGGGTTTTCTCCTTTCATCTGTTTTAACCATTAGAGAGGTTTGTGGTCTGTCTGAAATATGAAGTGAGTCCTCAATAAGTATGGTCTCAACTTCTTCAGGGCCCAGATCACAGCAAAAGCCTCCCTCTCTATAGCTGACCAATGCTTTTCTCTATGGGTCAACCTCCTACTGATAAAAGCAACAGGTTGATCCTGGTCCTTTGAGTTCAGTTGTGAAAGCACTGCCCCATCCCCCGGTTCAGAAGCATCTGTCTGAACAATGTTTTTTTAGAGTAAATTGGGCTTTTTAGGACAAGTGCAGTTCGCATTGCCTGATTAAGCTCCTTAAAAGCACTTTGACAGCTGACTGTCCATAATACCTTTTGGGGCATTTTCTTAGAAGTGAGGTCATTAAGAGGGGCAACATTGGAGCCATAGTTCTTAATGAACATCCTATAATACCGAGTGAGGCCAAGAAAGGCTCTGACCTGGATTTGAGTAGTAGGGGGATCCCAGTCTAAAAGAGTCGGTATCTTCCCCTGTAGTGGTTTAATCTGTTCTCCACCAACTAGGTGGCCCAGATAAATCACTTTCCCCTGTCCTATCTGGCATTTTGAAGCCTTGATAGTGAGGCCTGCCTTTTTCAGGGCCTCCAATACTTTTAACAGGTGGACCAGGTGGTCGTCTGAGGTGGAGCTAAATACAGCAATAGCATCCAGATATGCCGCACTGAATGCTTCCAGACCTTGGAGGACTGGAAAGTGTCAGGTGCAAAGTGTCAGGTGCATGTGTCAGAAAAAAGGGCAAAACTGTGAATTGATAATGCCCTCCAATGGTTGAAAATGCAGTTTTTGCCTTAGCATCCTCTGATAATTTGATCTGCCAATGCCCTGCAGTCACATCAGAGGTGCTTAGATACTTGGCAGGTGCCAGTGTAACTATGAGCTCATCTGTCCTGGGTATAGAATGAGCATCTGTTTTTGTAACTGATTTGAGCCCTCTATAGTCCACACAAAACCTAATTTTTCTCTTTCCATCTTGACTATGAGGTTTGGGGACAAGCACCACTGGGCTGGCCCAGGGGCTATCTGAGTCCTCAATAACACCTAGGTCCAACATTTTCTGACCCTCAGATTTAATATATTCTCTGACATGGTCATGCTGCCTAAAA
Source organism: Pleurodeles waltl (assembly GCF_031143425.1). Classification (NCBI taxonomy): domain Eukaryota; kingdom Metazoa; phylum Chordata; class Amphibia; order Caudata; family Salamandridae; genus Pleurodeles; species Pleurodeles waltl. The sequence continues at coordinate 1,862,520,882 of NC_090440.1, forward strand.
ATCTTACTTTTGACAGGCCATCTGTCTCCAGTATCAATGGTATGTTCACACCAAGTAGTCTGACCAGGTGTGAGTGAAAAGAGTTCAGAAAATTGGCCTAGGAGTTTCTTGCAGTCCTCCTTTTGCTCTGCAGCATGGCAGTTTGCAAGGACAACTCCCTCCACTGAGCAATCAGCTGCAGTGTTGGAGAAGACGCCAGCCAGAGGGTCACTCTCTTCTTCCTGCCACTGATCTGTGGCCATGAGTAGGGTCAAATCTGCCCTATCATAGTACGGTTTAAGGCAGTTGACATGAAGTACCCTGAGGGGACTTCTTCCAGTGCCAATGTCTACCAAATAGGTGACCTCACCCTTCTTTTCCACAATAAGATGTGGTCCACTTCATTTGTCTTGGAGTGCTCTTGGTGCCAAAGGCTCTAAAACCCACACCTTCTGTCCTGGGTGGTACTCAGTCAGGACAGCCTTCTGGTCATGCCATTGCTTTTGAAGCTATTGGCTGGCCTGAAGGTTTTTATTTGCATTTTTAATGTACTCAGCCATCCTTGATTTTAGGCCAAGCACATAGTCCACAATGTCTTGCTTAGGGGCTGCAAGGGTTGTTCCCACCCCTAGTTGACAAGAACAAGGGGACCCCTAACAGGGTGACCAAATAGGAGTTCCTTTTTGGGATACCTCCCTGTGGGTAAAAAGGAGGCATGGTAGGTGGACATCCCATCTCCTTCTGATTTTTTCAGAGAGTCCCATGATCATGCCTTTGAAAGTTTTGTTAAATCTCTCAACCAGTCCATTTGTTTGTGAATGATAGGGTGTGGTGAATTTATAGGTTACACCACACTCCTTCCACATTGCTTTTAAGTATGCAGACATGAAGTTACTGCCCCTATCTGATACTGCCTCTTTAGGAAAGCCAACCCTGGAAAATATTCCCAGGAGGGCCTTTGCCACTGTAGGAGCTGTAGTGGTACTTAAGGGGATTGCTTCTGGGTATCTTGTGGCATGGTCCACTACCACTAAGATTAATCTGTTTCCAGAAGCAGTTGGAGGGTTAAGGGGACCAATATCAACCCATACCCTTTCAAATGGCACCCCAACCACAGGCAGTGGGATTAAGGGGGCCTTTGGAGTGCCACCAGTTTTGCCACTGGCCTGGCAAGTGACAAAAGAGCAACAGAACTCTTTTGTGTTCTCTGAGATGTGAGACCACTCACTGAAAGAGAGGGACAAGTCTGTCCCTGGTCTTACTTTGCCCCACATGTCCAGCCAGGGGAATATCATGTGCCAGAGTTAGGACGAAGTCCCTATACTGCAAATGAATGACCAGTTTCCTGGTAGCACCAGGTTTGGGTCCCTTGCCTCAGTATAAAGGAGATTGTTTTGCCACTAAACTCTATGTGAGTCATTGATATACCCAGCTTGCTGCTTGACAGCTTGCTGTCTTAGACCCTCTAGTGTGGGCAGGTCTGCTGTGCCATACTCAGTTCTTCCCTGGCAGACCGCCCTGCACCCAAGAGCTCAGCTGTGTCAGCCTGAAGCTCCTCTGCTGTAGGTTCAGCACAAGGGGTGACTCCTCCTCATCAAAAGGAGAATCTTCTGGAGAGGGAGGGATAGTGGACAAGGGTTTGCCTTTTCTACCCCTGGTGTTTGGGAGCACTTGATCCATTGTTCCAGAATCCAAGTTTCCCTGTCCTCTTTCCTTCTTGGCCTCAGCATTGGTAAGAGCAAAGGTATGCCCTGGAATGCCCAGCATGGCTGCATGGGCCTTCAACTCCACTTCAGCCCAAGCTGTAGTTTCCAAATCATTGCCGAATAGACACTCTACAGGTAAGTCAATGGATACCACAACCTTTTTAGGAACAGTAAACTCCCCTCCCCCCCAGTTGAGATTCACAAGAGCTATCAGGTGGCTAACAGTGTTGTTATGGGAGTCAGTAACTTGGTACTGATGACTAAGTATGTGTTGCTCTGAGGCAACCAGTTTCTCCATCACCATAGTGACATTGGCACCTGTGTCCCAATAGGCCTCAACCTGAACACCATTTATTAGGGGTAGTTGCTTGTACTTATCCATAGTAAGGGGACAAGCAACTAAGGTGGCAAGGTCAATGCTACCATCAGAGACTAAAGCAGCCTCAGTGGTCTCCCTAACTAGATCAACCCCCACCTCATTACCAAAAGTGAGTCAAGCTACACCCTTTCTTTGGAAATTTGTAGAGGTTTTCCCACTACCACTGCTACTACTAGGGGCACTAGTGGAAGCATTGGGGGTTGTGGCTGTGGGAGGCTTTTTGTCTCTCTTAGGACAAGTGGGATCACTTGCCCAATGGCCTTTGTTCTGACACAAACAACACCACGGCTTTTTCTGATGGTTAGAAGATTTGAGCCCACCTCCCCCAGATGATTTTTGTGGGCAGGATGAAGATTCTGACTTTTTATCTTTGTCCCCACCCCTGTCATGTGACTTACCATCCTTCTTCTTGTTGTCCTTGTCACCCCCCCTGTATGAGCGTTTCTGCTCACCCTTGTTCTGATCCATTTGTCTGCCTTCTTTCCCAAATCTTGGGGAGAGGTCAGATCTGAGTCCACAAGATACTGGTGTGACAAATCAGACACACAATTGTTAAGAATATGCTCTCTCAAGATTAGATTATATAACCTTTCATAATCAGTTACCTTGCTGCCATGCAACCAACAGTCCACAAAGTCTATCCAATCTTGTGAAGACTCTTTTCTGGTTTCTCTGAACTTAAGCCTATATTGTTTAGTGGTTAAGCCAAATCCACCCAAGAGTGCAGTCTTCAGAACATTGTAATTATCTGAATCATCTTCTCTGACAGTAAAGAGTCAATCTCTCCCCTTGCCAGAGAAGGACAATGTGGGAAAGTACCATCTTCCTTGGCATGTGACCCCTATTTTTACCTGTATGTCAGTATGTTTTTGCCTGTCTCACTTGGATCCTGCTGGTCAGGACCCCAGTGCTCATAGTTTATGGCCTAATGTGTGTGTCTGTATAGTGCTTGACTGTGTCACTGAGGATCTGCTAATCAGCACCTCAATGCTTATGCTCTCTCTGCTTTTAAATTTGTCACTATAGGCAAGTGACTTCATTTACCAATTTTAATTGCCACACTGGACCTTTCTTATAAGCCCCTAGTATATAGTACCTAGGTAACCAGGGTATTGGGTTTCCAGGAGATTCATATAGGCTGCAGCTTTTCTTTTGCCACCCATAGGGAGCTCAGACAAACCCTTGCACCGGCCTGCCATTGCAGACTGCGTGAAATAAGGCATATGTTATTTCACAGCCATTTTCACTGCACTCAAGTAACTTATAAGTCACCTATATGTCTAACCTTCACTTCCTGAAGGTTAGGGGCAAAGTTACTAAGTGTGAGGGCACCCTTCCACTAGCAAAGCTGCCCCCACATAGTTCAGGGCCATTTCCTGGGACTTTGTGAGTGCGGAGATGCCATTACACGTGTGCACTACATGTAAGTCAAGACGTATATGTAGCTTCACAATGGTAACTCCGAATATGGCCATGTGAGGTATCTAAGACTGTGAAATTGAACCCCCAATCCAAATAAGATATTTGGGGGACAATTCCATGCACCCTGGGGGCTCCACCGTAGGCCCCCAGTACTGCCAAACCAGCTCTCTGATGTTTCCACTGCAGCCCCAGCTTTTGCCACCTCACAGACAGGTTTCTACCATCCTGGGGATTGAGCAGCTCAATCCAAGGAAGGCAGAACAATGCATTTCCTTTAGGAGAGGGGTGTCACACCCTCTCCCATTAGAAATAGGTGTTCCGTGCATGAAAGGGGTAAACTCCCAGAGCCTCTGGAAATGTTTTGAAGGGCACAAACGGTGCCCTCTTTGCATTATCCAGTCTACACCGGTTCAGGGACCCCCCAGTTCCTGCCCTGGCATGAAACTGGACAAAGGAAAAGGGAGTGACCACTCCCCTGCCCATTCACCACCCCTGGGGTGGTGCTCAGAGCTCCTCCCGAGTGTCCCAAACAGGCAGAAATTTGGGGTAACATGCCAAGAAAGATGATACTTTTCTACAGTTCCCATTTGAAAGTGCTGAAAACATAGCCTCCAAGGCGGAGCTTACAGAAGGAGTGGCATGGGCCGAACTGTCCGTCTATTCTAAAGAAGGCAGAGTCCCTGAAGATCCGGACAGTTCAGATACCTCAGGGTCGGATCCTTTAAGAAAGCTTGCCATGCCTCCACTGCCTTTACTTAAGGTCATAAGGTTGATTTCTTCAGGATTCAACCGGGTCAGGGGAGGGGGAAACCACCCACTACTTCTCTCCCCTTTATCCTGTTGTCACCTTCCAAGTTTTGCAAAACAGGGTGTTTCACTCGGATCTCGCTCCATTGAGCTGGTGGTGCTGCAATTCAGTACTACCAGTAAGGCCTTGAAATATGCCCTCAGTGAGGGAGTAACTTTAGGTTTGGCATTGATGGATTTGTGTTTAATTTTACTTGTTTTATTCAAATTCAGCACCTTCTCTTTGCCCAGAGCCCCAGAAAGCCTGTTGTATTCATCCCTCTCCTTCTCTTAAACCTGTATTTTCTGCCAGCTTCAGTTTGGCACGTCCTCCTACCTTTTTTTGTCAGCCCCTTTGCTCTTTTACCAGAGTAGGGTGGTTTCCCTACCATCTGCCGCCTTACCGCACCTTCAAAGTCCTTTGCCACCTCCTCAGCCACTTCCCAAGCCTTTACCGTCTTCACTGTCTTTCTGACGTCCACCGCAGTTGTTCTGCTGCCTGTCCTGGTTCTACCTACATTCCCCCAAAGGGGATGGTGCGCTGCTACCTTTCTGCTCTTTCAGAACCCCAAGGCGGCACAGCACCAGCCCGCAGCCCGGCAAGAGCCTCCAAGACCTCCCCAGAGGCTCCCCGACCTCCTCACGGGTTGCCAACACATCCGAAAAACCGTCAGCATACACCTTGGGTGCTGATTCAATAACGTCGGCCAGGATCCCAGGAAAAAGCTCTAGCAAGCTGTTGCAGCAGATCCCGCCATGTTCTCCATCAAAAGTTGCATTTGGTGCCTACGGATGCAGAGGAGTGACTCCTTCACTCCAAGGGAGATTCCTTCTTAGTTCTTTGGTGGAGCTGAAGTCTTGCCGAACCCTGAGGATGCACAGCCAGGGAAATGTTGCAGTTGCTGGAAGGAGCCAGAGAAACAATGTTGCAGAGCAAAGTCATCGCTGGAGCTTCAGATTGTAGGTTCCTGTGAAGTCCAGTTGCGGTTCCAGTGGCCAGAAGTCGAAATAAACATTGCAGAGGAGTACTGCTGGAATCTTACACATTGAATCTGACGACCCACCCAGGAGAGAGACACTAAATATCCCTAGAAGATGGATTGGTCACCTAGCAAGTTGATCACCTATTTGGATGGGGACTGTGACGTCACCTGCCTGACCTGGCCACTCAGATTCTCCCAGAGGCCTCTGCCCATCTCAGTTTCAAGATGACAGAATCAAGTGGCTACCTGGAGGAGCTCTGGGCACCACCCTTGGGGTGGTGGGGGACAGGGGAGTGGTAGCTTCCCTATCCATTGTCCAGTTTCATGCCAGAGCAGGGACTGGAGGTCCCTGAACTAGTGCAGACTGGTGTATGCAAAGAGAGCACCATGCAACACCTCTTTCCAAAGGGAGAGGGTGTTGCCTCCCTCTCTCAAATGAAATCCATTGTTCTGCCTTCCTGGGCTTGAGCTGCTCAAGCCGCAGGAGGGCAGAAACTCATCTGTAGGATGGCAGCAGCACGGGCTGCCCGGGAAAACCCTGCAAATTGGTAGGAGCAAAACTGGGGGTCCTCTATGGAGCCCCCAGATTGCATGGATCATACAACCAGTATTGGCAACAACATTGGGGTATGATTCCAACATGTTTGATACCACACATGCTCGGTTCAGAATTACCATTACGTAATTGGACAGAGGTAGTGATCTATGTCCAGTACACAGGTTAAATGGCTTCCCCGCACTCACAAAGTCCAGGAAAAGGGAACTGGAGTTTGTGGGGGGGCATCTCTGCTCATGCACCTCACACACACAGGTACATGGACCCTGCATCTTTTCACGCAGACTGTAATGGCAGGCATGCAGACACATTTTGAATGGGTTCCCATGGGTGGCAAAATGCATGTTACAGCCCATGGGGAACCCCTGGTGCTGCAATGCACTGGATACCTACGTACCATACACTAGGGTCTTATATGGAGGCGTCAGTATACCAATTGTAGGGTGTAAAAAGTTGTGGACAACCAAATCTAAGGGAATAGAGCACACTTACTGGGGTCCTGCTTAACAGGATCCCAGTAAACACAGTCAAAACACACTGACATCAGGTAAAAATGTGGGAGTGAGCATGTTAAAAAGAGGTTACTTTCATACACAACCAATCATTACTTTTGAGGATTCAAGGACGTTGAGTTTGACTGAAAATACTCCAATGCTGCCACAGTATAAATGCTAACTGAGTACTCTGAATCTACCTCCATAGGCTCTGACACATCTGAGTACTTCACAGACGAGGAGCTCGACATGTCACACTTCAGTAATGGGTATTTATGCTCTGGCAGAACCTAGTCCAGGATTTAGGGGGTCATTCCGACGGGCCGGGGATGCGGGAGCACCGCCAACAGGCTGGCGGTGCCCCGCCGGGCATTCTGACCGCGGCGGTTTGGCCGCGGTCAGACAAGGAAAACCGGCGGTCTCCCGCCGGTTTTCCGCTGCCCTTGGAATCCCCCATGGCGGCGCAGCTTGCTGCGCCGCCATGGGGGATTCTGACACCCCCTACCGCCATCCTGTTCCTGGCGGTTCGCCCGCCAGGAACAGGATGGCGGTAGGGGGTGCCGCGGGGCCCCTGGGGGCCCCTGCAGTGCCCATGCCAATGGCATGGGCACTGCAGGGGCCCCCGTAAGAGGGCCCCACTGTGTATTTCAGTGTCTGCAATGCAGACACTGAAATACGCGACGGGTGCAAACTGCACCCGTCGCACATACCCACTCCGCCGGCTCCATTCGGAGCCGGCTTCCTCGTGGGGAGGGGTTTCCCGCTGGGCTGGCGGGCGGCCTTCTGGCGGACGCCTGCCAGCCCAGCGGGAAAGCCTGAATGGCCTCCGGAGCGGCCATATGGCGGTTCCCGTGAGGCGGGCGGCTACCGCCACCCGCCTCACTCGGAATCAGGCCCTTATTCTCTTAAACTAGAGTAAGAAGCTGAACTATGTTTTACAAATTGAGAGACAAAACAATTTGGCTTACATATTCTAGAGTGATGTGCGACACACAGTTTCCTGGTCAGGCTGCCTTGATTCGTTCTATTTTACAGATTATGGGGAAGAGGGATGGGAAAGAGAACAAATTATATATTGCTATCTGTAATTATTGGATTTATAAACCTACATTGACAGCTGCTGAATGCTCTTCTTCTATACAAAAGGGCGTACTTAAGTGTCCATTCTGAACTAAGTAAAAGCTTGGAAACATTAACTAGAAATATCTTTAAAGTGAAAAAAGGGGTCAATTTCCGTCCTGTTTTTGTAAGACTCACTGAGCTCCCTCAGAGTGATGAAATTGCAGTCCACTGTAGTAATAAGGGTGACACAACAACAGCGAAACCGGGATAGAACAAAAATAATAATTATAGTACAATTTGTACAATACACCATGGAGTTGCTTCACTAACAAGCTCTGGCTAAGTCAATAGACCTAGCTTAAATTTCGTTTTTAGGTCTGACTTAAAGATTCATAAAAGCCAGCAGCAGTGAAAAGAAAAACAACAAAAAAAAATTCTGTGTACAATGCATCGAAGATAAAAAATAAATGTGTGAAGATGTAATGTACTTTTGAGATTTACAATACCACTTCCTGAGTTGCAATGTGTTGTAGCCAGATTATAGTAAATAATCAAAAGATCAAATTACTTAAATCATAAAATAAAACTGCAAATGGAGTAAATCCAAACCAGTGTTGAACCGGGCTATCCAATACAGAAGCTTAAAAATATAAAATAATCTCATTACAGTTAATCCTGTTTTCCTTACATTCAAGATCGAATACAATGTCTGGGATGCTAACTTCAGCAGAACTGCCCAATGGCAAATTTAAGGATGCCGTTTTAGTTTCTATGTGATCTAGATGACATTTATGTTTACTGCATCCAGTCAATGGCCAGTACAGTTATATGATGAGAATGGATCCGTCTCTATTGAAATATAAAACAACTGTCTGATTTTTAGCTTGTTACAAACAACCTTCAGTAAAACATCATGCTGAAACCCTAAAGTGTGGTGAAAAACACTCACAATTTATTTTCACAAATGCATAGTCCACAAAATACAATACAATGTCAATAGAATACACCTGCATGTTGTCACTCTTTCTCAACACGCGAACCCCATTACACCAGTTGTTAATTCAAAACTCGCACGTACTGGATCACAAAACACACCTACTCCCCTCCATTGACCACTTTCTCAGAAAGCCCATCTGGTTTAGGGAATATTTTTCTGAGACCTCTTGGTGAATATTGAGTAGCTTGCTCTTGAAAACACTATCGACCGGTCGACTAGTGGAATGAAATATTTCCTCCGTTTTAGTGAAGAAACTATATAATTAGTGAGAAACATAGTGCCATGGCGATAAAACTGGAACCACATCAATGGTACTAACTAGGTAGGCTCCAGCCACTCAGCATGAGTTCCAGCACTCAAGAGCTGCTGACGTGTGGGAGCAGATTGGCTAACATTTAATGCTTAGGATGTGGGCTAGAGCTAAACTAAGGCCAATTTAGGCCTTGTTGTCGATTTTTACTGTGACGCTGCAGTCTACACCTGACTTTAGCTGTTGTTTATTCTGTGTCCTAATATATACTCGTAGCTTTGCACTAACTGAGAAATTATTTCCAGTGATTACCTCAGCAGACTTTACCTTCTTTAAGAGAAACTGTCCCAGCCTGAATAACATACTATGTAACATTCTATGTACTAAGAGCAGGTGCTGTGAACACTTGAACTCCATGTATTAGAATAATGAAAGAATCCTTAAATGTATTTACTAATCAACTGTTGCTTTTGCTTTATTCCTATTGTTCGCGAGCGTTTCAAACATGTACTAATTTAGTAAATCATTAAGCTTTTATGTAAAGCTCTTCTATGTTGGGAGGAGACACTTCCTCATTCCCTGAAGGCAAATCTATGCTGGATATTGACAAGAACTCTAGAGATTTTGCTGTATTTTCTATTGAATCTAATACCTTTTGATTTATCATGATTGCCCAGCTTGTGCATTTCTGCATTTTAATTTATTTAACTAAATCTTAAAATGAAAATTATTGTTTGCCGTTTCTTTAATAGAAATGCTTTTTTCTTGACTTCTGTATATTTGTCACCTGACAAAGAGAGACCGGTCCAGTGGGGGGTAAGGACTACACCACTCCCGGTCTGGTGCCGGTGCTGCAAGAAGGAAATTTAGATATAGGTTGGTGCGCTGACACATATACACGTTGATCAGGGCAAGAGCCTATTGCGAGGATTCTTCTGAGCGTTCTGTCATCCTTTTTTTATTTACTATAGCGGTCAAGTCTCTTGTCATTGCATTAAGTCCTGATAAGAATTATAACGAACTGAAGTTGTTTTAAAGGGAATATATCTATGGAATGTTATTGTTGGTCTTCAATCCCACTCATTCCGTGACTGTAATTTTGGACACATGGAGGGTCTTTAGTGAGGTTTCGGGCTATTACATCAACAAGTCTAGAATTATGGCAATATGCCACACTGTACTAAGTGAATGACATTTAAGTCCAGCACATATTTTTTTGTTCATTTAGGTATGAAATGTCCACTAAATGTAGAGTAGTGCTCTGTACCTCAATGTAGATCAGAACATTTCCTTCTTGACAGATTATCTAGTGGAAACCGCCAGCTAAAACCCAATGTCACAAATACGTTTACTGTACTAAGAAATCTGCATATTCTGTACAATAAGCACTTGAAATTTCGAAACAGTTACATTTATTAATGTTTGCACAGTATCTGACCCAACGCCATGCAACGCAATTTGTACTGTTCGTCAGCCTTTCAAATATATAGCAAATCGACAGACCTTTTTGCGTCCTATTTGCATTGCACGAATGATCATGCAAAACTTTGATAAATTAGGCTATATCTGTCACTCGGAGTGTTTCAGACCTTGTCAGGAAAACGTGGGTTTGGTATGAAATGCATTAAGAACTGGCAAACAAATTAGTTTCTACTTCATGTCAGCAACCTCTTTGCTTAAACTTAATTTGAAACTCCAGGTTGGATACACATTAAGAACATTTCCACAGGGGATAACCCAGTAGAGATAACTTTTTGAAGTTAGGGAAACTCCATATGATCAATACGGAAACCGAAAGAGTAATGTAAACACGTTTAGCTAGTGAAACAGAAAGGATGGAAAATATTGAGACTAAAGAAAGTGTTTGAATAGTTTTGGAAATAAAGAACACTTAACAACACACCCAGAATGTTCATTCTGATCAAATTCAGGCAGCAAAACATTTACTTTGAAGGTCATTACATTTCTATAATTGTACTCAGCCTTTTAATGTAGAGAACAATTATAAAAAGAGAGTCACTGAAATAAAAGCCACCTCTGGATATATCATCAGCAATGTGGGTGAGACGATAGGCTAGCAGTGTAAAGGTTAACAATACCATTGATTTCTGTTTGTTGCTGGAAATGATACTAAATCTAACCCCCTGTGTCAATACGAGTAAAGGGAAACAGCATTCAGACTGTGAGTCTTCAGCTATATTGAAACTTTTTATGGGCTATTTCAGGAAAATGCCACTGTTGGCATGGTCACCTCCCCACTTTTTGCCTAGTGTTGATGCCAGCTTTGATTGGAAGTGTGCTGTGACCCTGCTAACCAGGCCCCAGCACCAGTGTTCTTTCCCTAAAACTGTACCTCTGTTTCCATAACTGGCACAGACCTGGCACACAGTTAAGACCCTTGTAAAAGGTTCCCCTGGTACCAAGGGCCCTGTGGCCAGGGAAGATCCCTAAGGGCTGATGCATGTATTATGCCACCCTCAGGTACCACTCACTCAGTACATGCACACTGCTTTGCAGCTTGTGTGTACTAGTGGGGAGAAAAGACAAAGTCGACATGGCACTCCCCTCAGAGTGCCATGCTCACCAACCACTGCCTGTAGCATAGGTAAGTCACCCCTCTAGCAGGCCTTACAGCCCTAAAGCAGGGTGTACTATTCCACAGGTGAGGGCATAGCTGCATGAGTACCGTGCCCCTACAGTCTCTAAGTCAAGTCTTAGACATTGTAAGTGCAGGGTAGCCATACTGAGTGTATTGTCTGGGAGTTTGTCATTACAAACTCCATAGCACCATAATGGCTACACTGAATACTAGGAAGTTTGGTATCAAACTTCTCAGAAGAATACACCCACAATGATGCCAGTGTGGGATTTATTGAAAAATACACTCAGAGGGCATCTTAGAGATGCCCCCTGAATGTTATCCCACCTGCTAGTGTAAGGGTGACCAGTCTATGACAGCCTGCCACTTCCAGACAAGTTTCTGACCACATGGGATGAGTGCCTTTGTGTACTCTGTGGTCAGAAACAAAGCCTGTCCTGGGTGAAGGTGTTTCACACCTCCTCCTGCAGGAACTGTAACACCTGGCGGTGAGCATCAAAGGCTCAAGCCTGGTGTTACAATGCCCCAGGCTCTCCAGCCAGTGGGGATGTGTACCCCCCGGACGAGCCCCCACTTTTGGTGGCAAGTCCAGAGGGATAATGAGAAAAACAAGGAGGAGTCACCCCTTCAGCCAGGACCACCCCTAAGGTGTCCAGAGCTGAAGTGACCGCCTCCTTGACAAATCCTCCATCTTGCTTTGGAGAATTAGGACCCATAGGGATAGGGAAGTGCCCCCCTCTCCAGAGGGAGTGGGCACAAGGAGGGGGTAGCCACCCTCAGGGACAGTAGTTGTTGGCTACTGCCTCTGACTGTAACACACCCCTAAATTTAGTATTTAGGGGCAACCCTGAACCTAGCTCTTCAGATTCCTGATGACCTCAAGAAAGAAGAAGGACTGCTGAGCTGAAAACCCTGCAAAGACGAGAAGGAGACAACTACGGACTCGGCCCCAGCCTTACCGGCCCATCTCCCGCTTCAAAAAGCAGCAAGAGAAGAAGCAAAGCGTTCTGCAGGACCAGCAACCACTGAAAAGCCTCCAGGGCACTACCTGCATCACCAAGGACCAAGAAACTCCTGTGGACAGCGGACCTGTCCAAAGAGAAGGCAAAGAAACCATCTTTAAAGGGACTCTCACCTCACTCCAGAAGCGTGAGTCCAACTACTCTGCACCCGACGCCCCTGGCCCGTGTCCAGAGAAACCAACTAGTCAGAGAGGATCACCAGGTGACTCCGACTATGTGCCGACCCAGGGCTGACCTCTCTACACTCCCACGATGACACCTGCAGAGGAAATCCCGAGGACCCCCCTAACCGCGGCGGCCCAGGATAAAGAAGTCCATCACCTGGAGACACACTGCAACCGCAGCTCCCAGGCCTGAGAGAAGCTGTCCACTGGTGCAGTAACAACCTGAAGGCGGCCCTCACCCTTACCCAGTTGGTGGCTTACCCGAGAGGCCCCCCTGTGCTATGCCTGCAGCGCCTAAGTGACCCCCAAGGTCCCTCCATGGAGTCCTATTGAGAACCCGATGCCCTGTTTGCACATTGCACCCAGTCACCCCTTGCCACTGAGGGTGCGGTTTTTGAGCCTACTTGAGGCCCCTCCAGTACTCCTCCAAGCACCCCTCGTCTGCCCTCCGACAACGCGGGTACTTACCAGCAAGCAGACCGGAACCGGAGAATCCCCTGTCTCCATAGGAATCCACGTTATTTTGGCTCCTGTTTGACCTCTGCACCTAACCAGCCCTGTGCTGCTGGTACTGGGTGTTTAGGGTTATCTTGAACCCCCAACGGTGGGCTACCTATGCCCTGGAGATTGAACCCGTAAGTTTGTTACTTACCTCAAAAACTGTAACAGGAACTGTTGAAAATTGCACTGTCCACTTTTAAAATAGATTTTTGTCACTTTAAAGAAAACTGTGTACATTGTTGATTCCATTCAAAGTTCTAAGTATTACTGTGCAAAGTAACTTTCATTTAATGTACTAACCTGCTAACTGAATCTTGTGGTTCTAGAAATAAATTAAAAGAATAATTTTCTATATCAAAACCTATTGGTCTGGAGTTGTCATTGAGTGTGTGTTTTCACTCCTTGCTTGTGTGTGTACAACAAATGCTTAAAACTACCCTCTGATAAGCCTAACTGCTCGACCACACTACCACAAATAGAGCATTAGTATTATCTATTATTGCCTCTGTCAAGCCTCTTGGGGAACCCCAGAACTCTGTGCACACTGAGGGGGTCATTACAACATTGGCGGGCGGCGGTAACCGCCGTGCGGCCGCCAATGCGGCTGCACTCCCGCGGTGCCCATTGGGACATCCCCGCTGGGCCGGCGGGCGGAAACCAAGTTTCCGCCTGCCGGCCCAGCTGGGATGTGGGCCACAACATGGGAGCCGGCTCCAAATGGAGCCGGCGGTGTTGAGGCCCTGCGACGAGTGCAGTTGCACCCGTTGCGCTTCTCACTGTCTGCATAGCAGACAGTGAAAAGCCGCATGGGGCCCTGTCAGGGAGCCCCTGCACTGCCCATGCCAGTGGCATGGGCAGTGCAGGGGCCCCCAGGGGCCCCACGACTCCCCGTACCGCCATCCTTTTCCTGGCGGTTCAGACCGCCAGAAAAAGGCTGGCGGTCGGGGACTTGTAATCCCCTGGGCAGCGCTGCGGATTACAACCGCCGGGGCCATTGTGGTGGAAAACCGCCAGCCCCGGTGGTGCGACCGCGGCGCTACCGCCGCGGTCGTAATATGCCAGGAAGCACCGCCAGCCTGTTGGCGGTGCTTCCGTCGAAACAGCCCTGGCGGTCTTGGACCGCCAGGGTTGTAATGACCCCCTATATCTCATTTTGATATAGTATATACAGAGCCAGCTTCCTACAACCATGTTTTTTTTTTCAGAACGGGAATGTTGGGATAACGAATGAATTAGAAGAGTGTGAAATGTTTTCTTAGGAGTCTGTTGGCAGTTAACCTTAAGAAAAGTCAATGTGAGAACGTGAAAGAAGAAAATGTCAATTTTTTACCTTGAATTGTTATCTATAGACGTCCAAAAGACTACAGATGTCTCTAAGTGACCTTCTCTCAATATGAGCAAGATACAAACCATTTTTTATGTTATTAAAATTCTTATTTACAGTTCAGCAAGGATTAATCATCTTATTTTTGGGATATTTTTACGAATGAAATCCTTTTCATTGATGAAAGTTGGGATGAACAGGCAGAGAATGTGTTTAAAAAAGCGTCTGTGACAGCTCTGGACTAAGACATTTGTTATAGAGAATTATATTTCAGACAGAGCTTTTGGTGAAAGTTTGTTACAGGTTCAAGACCTTGGCCAGCAGCATTATTTTTATTCTTGTTATGACTGTAAAACAAACTCGTTAGTTATTGAGCAAGAACCTCTGGCTACTAAGGCTGCTTCCTTGGTAGACTTTTAGCAGCAACATTTCTAGCGTAAAGTTTATTAAACGCATTCAGCTTTTGTTTTTTCTCACTGAGAATTTTCTATTAGTGATACACCAGGATCGAGCAAACAAGCAGCTGATGCCTTTTCTCCACTCTGATCTATTGAATTTCATTCTGTGACTAAGCGACCTTTTTATAACCTATTCAGGTAATGGGATTGGAATGTTCAATTTGGATTTGGCTGTGCCTGCTATGCCTTTATTGTCTGCATTACCAATAAACAGTCTAAAGCAGTGGTTCTCAACCTTTTGACTCCTGAAAACCCCCAATGAATCATTAATGGAAGCCGGGGACCCCCAGCAATTTGTACGATTTAATTTTCAAAATTAAAACAGTATTTCGCAAAAAAGATAACAAGTACACACCAAACAAATAATCAAATTACTAAAAATAAAATTATTTTATATCGAAAAAATATTTACAAAATCAAAACATTTTATTGGGAAGGGTGGCGCTGCATCTCAGCAACTACCTTTTCAATGTTTGGTTTTATTTAGGAAAGGTGAATCCTCAGGTCAGATTCTACATTTCCGGAGTGATTTCTGTTTTTACTTTTTAGGTATGCAAGATTTGAGAAAGCTTTTTCACTTAAATAAGTGAAGGGGAAAGGAAGTAAACCATGAAGGCCACTCATTTCTCCCTAGCCTCTCTGTCACATGTACTTCATTTGTTTTATAGCACCTCTCATACCACTATAGGGTGTCAGGGCCCTTTACAGAGGACTACAAGGTGCAGGATTCATGTCATCCACACTGGTAGGCATTTTCTAAGAGTGCTTGTTCCAGAGAAGCACAAACACAGGCCCATATTTATACTTTTTTAGCGCCGCATTTGCGTCGTGTTTTGGCGCAAACTTACAAAATACAATCGTACTTTGTAAGTTTGCGCTGAAATTGCGTCAAAAAACGATGTGAATGCGGCGCTAAAAAAGTATAAATATGGGCCTTAGGGTTCAGAACACAGCACAATGATTAGCGATGACGTTAGCACAGTGCTTACTTTGTAAATAAAAACATGCCGGTGCCCAAAGCCCTACTGTTAAACACGCGGCTCCTGCAATTAAATGTGGGTGCACGGAATACTGAGGCAGCATAACCCTGAAGCCATCTCGGGACTCTTCAATCCATATAAAGCCATTCCCTGCCACTTCAGCTCACTCTAGCAGCTTTCAACTTTCTCCACTTGTGACGCTTTTTCATTTTTCCCTTTCTCCGTCTTTCCCATATGTGTCTTTTGCTCACACCAAATGCTTGAGGCAGAAGAATAAGCCCCGGCCCTAAAAAATAAGTGCTGGTGCTCAGCACCGGAAAAAACAAGTACAAATTAAGCACTGTGTTATCAATAAGAATGTATTTCTACACAGGCAAACCTTTTTTAGCAGCATAAGAAAAATGAAAGACTAGGAAAAAAACAACTTTCTAATTTGTTCCATGAGGTTTGTACGCAGCTATTTAATGGCAGTTCACAGCTGACTGTGCTAGATTACGATTATGAACTGCATAGTAACAAAATAATCTCTGTGACAAAAGCAGTAACCCACTGTGTCATGCACATAAAATACTGTTCTTTGCATGATACACATTCTTTACAGCAGGCATATTATCCATCTGTGCTACCTTTGAGTCAAAACTGCCACTGCACAAAACTCCCAACTCTCTCCAGCAGATACATTAATCACTTGAGTTAGCTTGAAGCTTTTTTTTTGCAGTGCAAGGAGCTTTGCAGTGCATTTAAAACTGCTCAACAAAGGAAGTAATAAATATGAAAACACGCACGCACAGAGGCACCAGCTGGAGAAGTGCCTTCCTCCCAGCCCAGGCCTGCAGACCCGATGGGAATATGTCACGGACCCCTGGGGGTCCGCGGACCACAGGTTAGGAACCACTGCTTTAGGGTGTCAGGGCACTTTACAGGGGACTACAAGGTGTAGGATTTACATGTCATCCACACTGGTAGGCATTTTCTAAGAGTGCTTGGTCCGGAGAAGCACAAACTTAGGATTCAGAACACAGCACAGTGCTTAATTTGTAAATAAAAATGTGCCGGTGCCCAAAGCCCTCCTCTTAAATACGCGGCTGCTGTAATTAAATGTGGGTACACGGAATACTGAGACAGCATAATCCTGAAGCCATCTCGGGACTCTTCAATCCATATAAAGCCACTCCCTGCCACTTCAGCTCACTCTAGCAGATTTCTACTTTCTCCCTTAGTGACGCTTTTTCATTTTTCCCTCCTCCATCTTTCCCATGTGTCTTTTGCTTGCCGTAAATGCTTGAGGCAGAATAATAAGCCCCTGCCCTCAAAAATAAGTGCCGGTGCTCAGCACCGGAAACAACAAGCACAAATTAAGCACTGTGTTAGCAAGAATGTATTTCTACACAAGCAAACCCTTTTTAGCAGCATAAGGAAAATGAAAGACTAGGAAAAAAACAACTTTCTTTTTTGTTCCATGAGGTTTGCATGCAGCTATTTAATGGCAGTTCACAGCTCACTGTGCTAGATTAAGATTATGAACTGCATAGTAACAAAAGAATCTCTGTGACAAAAGCAGTAACCCACTGTGCCATGCACATAAAAAACATTCTTTGCAGCAGGCATATTGACCATCTGTGCTACCTTTGAGTCAAAACTGCCACTGCACAAAACTCCCATCTCTCTCCAGCAGATACATTAATCACTTGAGATAGCTTGACACTTTCATTTTTGCAGTACAAGGAGCTTTGCAGTGCGTTTAAAACTGCTCAACAAAGGAAGTAATAAATAAGAAAACACGCACGCACGGAGGCCCCAGCTGGAGAAGTGCCATCCTCCCAGGCCTGCGGATCCCCTGGGAATGTGTCGCGGACCACAGGTTGGGAACCACTGGTCTAAATAATAGGCATCTTTTCTAAGAGCTAAAATCTTGCCCGTTTCCATCAAAAGACGATGACTTGGTGGTGTCCTTATTCCTTGATGGCTGGTCAGAGTATTGTCTTTTACTTCAGAGTATGTTCAGTGGTCTTTTTTAAGGCAGACTGTTCGCACTCGTCCTACACATGAGCAAGCCAGCTGTATCATAGCTTAATTTGTAAATAAATATGTGGCGGTGCCCGAAGCCCTCCTCTTAAACACGCGGCTCCTGCATTTAAATGTGGGAACACAGAATACTGAGGCAACGTAATCCTGAAGCCATCTCGGGCCTCTTCAATCCACATAAAGCCACTCCCTGCTCCTTCAGCGCACTCTAGCAGTTTTCTACTTTCTACCTTTGTGACGCTTTTTTGTTTTTCCCTTACTCCGTCTTTCCCATATGTGTCTTTTGCTCACAGATAATGTTCGAGGTAGAAGAATAAGCGCTGGCCCTCAAAAAGAAGTGCTGGTGCTCAGCATCGGAAACAGCAAGCACAAATTAAGGACTGCATAGCACGCTGTTTGATGTACTGAATGTATTGTGACATTTCCTCCACAAGAAGAATGCAATCTAAGAATAGCTCATAATTTGATATCATCACTCAATTTTTCTCCCACACTTAAGATTATGGTGGCTCCTTAAAAGGTAAATTATGTTATTTTTGATGTCTTTCATCTTCATCGTCTGCTGCATACACATGTCAGATAATGGCATGACATATGCTGAACTTTCAGAAATGTGATTCAGAGTAGGATTTGAACCAGCTATTTGTTAGACCTGGCACCCTTGGCATGGTATCCTCCCTCTTTTTTGCCTATGCTTCCCATGTTTTGACTTTGTGCTGGACTCGGTTTTGCTGTTTTTTGGTACTCTGGGCACTTTATCACTGCTGACCAGTGCTAAAGTGCAAGTGCTCCTGTGTAAAATGTATGTGTAATTGGCTTTTCCATGATTGAGGCATTTGATTTACTAGTAGGTCCCTAATAAAGGGCACTAGAGGTGCCCAAGGCCTATAAATCAAATGCTACTAGTGGGCATGAATGTAGGAGGCTGGACTGGCTTGTAGTGAGTACCAAGGGGTACTTGCACCTTGCACCAGGCCCAGTTATCCCTTATTAGTGTATAGGGTGTCTAGCAGCTTAGGCTGATAGATAATGGTAGCTTAGCAAAGCAGCTCAGGCTGAACTAGGAGACGTGTGAAGCTACTACAGTACCACTTAGTGTCATATGCACAATATCATAAGAAAACACAATACACAGTTATACTAAAAATAAAGGTACTTTATTTTTATGACAATATGCCAAAGTATCTTAGAGTGAACCCTCAGTGAGAGGATAGGAAATATACACAAGATATATATACACAATAGCAAAAATATGCAGTATAGTCTTAGAAAACAGTGCAAACAATGTATAGTTACAATAGGATGCAATGGGGAAACATAGGGATAGGGGCAACACAAACCATATACTCCAAAAGTGGAATGTGAACCACGAATGGACCCCAAACCTATGTGACCTTGTAGAGGGTCGCTGGGACTATTAGAAAATAGTGAGAGTTAGAAAAATAACCCTCCCCAAGACCCTGAAAAGTGAGTGCAAAGTGCACTAAAGTTCCCCTAAGGACAAAATAGTCGTGTTAGAGGGAAAATGCAAGGAAAACACAAATCAGCAATGCAACAACGATGGATTCCTGACTGAGGGTACCTGTGGAACAAGGGGACCAAGTCCAAAAGTCACAAGCAGCTCGGAGATGGGCAGATGCCCAAGAAATGCCAGCGGTTGGTGCAAAGAAGCTCTTACTAGGCTGAAGAACTGTGAATACTGCTGGAACGACAAGGGCTAGAGACTTCCCCTTTGGAGGATGGATCCACCACGCCTTGGAGAGTCGTGCAGAAGTGTTTTCCCGCCGGATGGACGCCAACAAGCCTTGCTACACGCAAATCGTGCGTTTGGCGTTTTTGGACGCTGCTGGGGCCCAGGAGGGACCAGGAGGTCGCAAATTGGACCTGCAGAGAGAGGGGACGTCGAGCAAGACAAAGAGCCCTCACTGAAGCAGGTAGCACCCGGAGAAGTGCCAGAAACAGGCACTACGAGGATGCGTGAAACGGTGCTTGCCGAAGTTGCACAAAGGAGTCCCACGTCGCCGGAGACCAACTTAGAAAGTCGTGCAATGCAGGTTAGAGTGCCGTGGACCCAGGCTTGGCTGTGCACGAAGGATTTCCGCCGGAAGTGCACAGGGGCCGGAGTAGCTTGCAAAGTCGCGGTTCCCAGCAATGCAGCCCAGCGAGGTGAGGCAAGGACTTACCTCCACCAAACTGGGGCTGAAGAGTCACTGGACTGTGGGGGTCACTTGGACGGTGTTGCTGGATTCGAGGGACCTCGCTCGTCGTGCTGAGAGGAGACCCAAGGGACCGGTAATGCAGCTTTTTGGTGCCTGCGGTTGCAGGGGGAAGATTCCGTCGACCCACGGGAGATTTCTTCGGAGCTTCTGGTGCAGAGAGGAGGCAGACTACCCCCACAGCATGCACAAGCAGGAAAACAGTCGAGAAGGCGGCAGGATCAGCGTTACAGAGTTGCAGTAGTCGTCTTTGCTACTATGTTGCAGGTTTGCAGGCTTCCAGCGCGGTCAGCGGTCGATTCCTTATCAGAAGGTGAAGAGGGAGATGCAGAGGAACTCGGCTGAGCTCATGCATTCGTTATCTGAAGTTTCCCCAGAGACAGAGACCCTAAATAGCCAGAAAAGAGGGTTTGGCTACCTAGGAGAGAGGAAAGGCTACTAACACCTGAAGGAGCCTATCACAAGGAGTCTCTGACGTCACCTGGTGGCACTGGCCACTCAGAGCAGTCCAGTGTGCCAGCAGCACCTCTGTTTCCAAGATGGCAGAGGTCTGGAGCACACTGGAGGAGCTCTGGACACCTCCCAGGGGAGGTGCAGGTCAGGGGAGTGGTCACTCCCCTTTCCTTTGTCCAGTTTCGCGCCAGAGCAGGGGCTAAGGGGTCCCTGAACCGGTGTAGACTGGCTTATGCAGAATTGGGCACATCTGTGCCCAACAAAGCATTTCCAGAGGCTGGGGGAGGCTACTCCTCCCCTGCCTTCACACCATTTTCCAAAGGGAGAGGGTGTCACACCCTCTCTCAGAGGAAGTTCTTTGTTCTGCCATCCTGGGCCAGGCCTGGCTGGACCCCAGGAGGGCAGCTGCCTGTCTGAGGGGTTGGCAGCAGCAGCAGCTGCAGTGAAACCCCAGGAAGGGCAGTCTGGCAGTACCAGGGTCTGTGCTACAGACCACTGGGATCATGGAATTGTACCAACAATGCCAGGATGGCATAGAGGGGGCAATTCCATGATCATAGACATGTTACATGGCCATATTCGGAGTTACCATGGTGAAGCTACATATAGGTAGTGACCTATATGTAGTGCACGCGTGTAATGGTGTCCCCGCACTCACAAAGTTCAGTGAATTGGCTCTGAACAATGTGGGGGCACCTTGGCTAGTGCCAGGGTGCCCTCACACTAAGTAACTTTGCACCTAACCTTTACCAGGTAAAGGTTAGACATATAGGTGACTTATAAGTTACTTAAGTGTAGTGTAAAATGGCTGTGAAATAACGTGGACGTTATTTCACTCAGGCTGCAGTGGCAGGCCTGTGTAAGAATTGTCAGAGCTCCCTATGGGTGGCAAAAGAAATGCTGCAGCCCATAGGGATCTCCTGGAACCCCAATACCCTGGGTACCTCAGTACCATATACTAGGGAATTATAAGGGTGTTCCAGTAAGCCAATGTAAATTGGTAAAATTGGTCACTAGCCTGTTAGTGACAATTTGAAAGTAATGAGAGAGCATAACCACTGAGGTTCTGGTTAGCAGAGCCTCAGTGAGACAGTTAGGCACCACACAGGGAACATATACATGCACACCTATGAGCACTGGGGCCCTGTGTGACAGGGTCCCAGTGACACATACATATAGGCCACAAACCTATGAGCACTGGGGTCCTGACCAGCAGGATCCCAGTGACACATAACAACCATACTGAAAACATAGTGTTTTCACTATGAGCACTGAGGCCTGGCTCTCAGGATCCCAGTGAGACAGTGAAAACAGTGACAAACACCCTGACATACACTCACAAACAGGCCAAAAGTGGGGGTAACAAGGCTAGAAAGAGGCTACCTTCTCACACAACCCCCCCCCAAACGAAGGACAATAAGGCTAACCTTGGCCAGTTGAGACTTTATTGTCTAAGTGGTGATAAGTAGAGAGTAGCTCTGCAATAGACTGGTTACTCCCTTTATCATCCACTGTATGGTTACTTCCCTGTGGGGATGTAAACCACCCTGTTTGAAGTTTTTTAGCTAACCAACAATGTGAAGATGTATTTTCAGAGTTTCTATCAGTAAGTTTTAGTTTAGAGCAGTGGGAATTATCCACTGAACCTATTTGTAATGATGGAAATGCCAGACAGGGATGCTGTCTCAGTAAAGCCATAGCTGGGCAAAAACTTTGTCCATTTGGCTGGAAGAGAGAACAGGGATGCTGTTTCTCTTGAGTTGGAGCAGGGCAGGGATGCTGTCCTATGAGCTCCACACTAGGGCAGGGATGCTGTCCTAAGTGTTGTGAGGTAGTGCAGGGTTTCTGCACTAAAGTTTCTCTGGGAGGGTTGGAGGGATGCTCCATGTTAACTAAAATGGTGCTGTTTTTCTCACCAATGTTAGTTATCCCACAGAGAGGTACTTCCACCTCAGGGAGTCCAGCTTTGCCAGCTGATGATTCCCTTGGAACAGGTGCCACCCTAGGAGAGGTTTCACCCACCACAGGAATGGTATCCTATATGGTAGGGTGGTTAGGGGATACTGTGATACCCTTTTTACCTGTTGATGGAGAGGGATCCTGAGTTTTCAGGCCTTCTCTCCTTTGCTTTTTCATTTCACTTGAAATGAGAGGGAACAATTCCTCAGGGATGCCCAGCATGGCTGCATGGGCATAAAACTCTACATCAGCCCAACCTGAGGTCTCTAGGTCATTACCTAAGAGACAGTCTACAGGTAAGCTAGGTGATACCACCACCTGCTTAGGGCCAGTAACTCCACCCCAACTAAACTGAATTATAGCTAAGGGAAGAAACTTAGTGGAGTTATGGACATCAATAATCTTATACTGTTGTCCAATGATGTGTTGTTCAGGAGGCACTAGGTTTTCAGTCACCAAAGTGAAACTGGCACCTGTGTCCCTGTAGGCCAAGGCCTCAACACCATTTATTGAAACTGTCTGCCTGTACTTATCCATTGTAAGGGGACAAGCAGCCAGTGTGGCAAGGCCAATGCCACTAGGTGTGACAGAAACTGTCTTGGGACTGATTACATCAGTTTCCACTATGGACCCATAAGTGAACCCAACTACACCCTTTGCTTGACTGTTGCCAGCAGTCCCACCACTAGTACCACTACTGCTAGGGGCACTAGAGCTTGATGTATTAGTGGTGGTAGGCTCAGGGGGTTTACCTGGACAGGACTTATCCCCTGGCCTATGGCCTCTGTTTTTACACACAAAGCACCAAGGCTTTTTAATGTGTGCAGGTTGGGAAGAAGAGGAAGAATTTGTTTTATCCCCACCCTCTGAAGAGTGTTTAAGATTTGAAGTGGGATCTTTGGTTTTACCCTTATCCCCATGCTTATCTTGAGATTTTTCACCATCTTTCTTCTTATTGCCATCTTTGTCACCCCCTGTATGAACTTTTCTGTTCACCCTTGTTCTGACCCATTTGTCTGCCTTCTTTCCCAATTCTTGGGGAGAGGTCAGATCAGAGTCTACCAGGTACTGGTGCAACAAATCAGACACACAATTATTAAGTATATGCTCTCTCAGGATTGTGTTATACAGGCTTTCATAATCAGTAACTTTACTGCCATGTAACCACCCCTCCAAGGCCTTCACTGAATGGTCAATGAAATCAACCCAGTCTTGTGAAGACTCCTTTTTGGTCTCTCTGAACTTTATCCTGTACTGTTCAGTGGTTAAGCCATAACCATCCAGGAGTGCATTCTTAAGAACTGTAAAATTATTGGCATCACTTTCTTTCACAGTAAGGAGTCTATCCCTACCCTTTCCACTAAATGATAGCCATAGGATAGCAGCCCACTGCCTTTGAGGGACATCCTGTACAACACAGGCCCTCTCAAGTGCAGCAAACCACTTGTTAATGTCATCCCCCTCCTTATAAGGGGGAACTATCTTGTGCAGATTCCTGGAATCATGCTCTTTTGCAGGATGACTATGGGGAATACTGCTGCTGCCACCATGGGTATCTAAACCCATCTTCTGTCTTTCCCTCTCTATTTCTAAAGACTGTCTATCCAAATCCAGCTGTTGCTTCTTGAGCTTCAGTCTGGTTTGCTCCACTCTCAATCTATTGAGCTCCCTTTCTAACAATCTGTCATCAGGGTGGGTGGGAGGGACATTTCTAGATACAGAGGTATGATGGGAATGAACAGAAGGAGACCTGTCCCTTACAAGGGGCACCCTAACAGCTTGGCTACCAGCATAATGTGAGAGCACATCATCAGTATGATGTGATTCAACCTCTGTACCAACTATGCTAGACTGTCTAGTAATGGGCAGGCTGAGAAGTTTCTTTCCTGAACCTTTTCCTGGGGGAGTCCCTGGATCAGATTGAGAACCATTAGCTACTTTTTCTACAGATTGGGCACTTATGGCCTTATCCTGTACTCTAAGCATATTAATTAACAGTTCTAAGGAAGGATTCTTCCCTACACTCAAACCTCTCTCTATGCAGAGACTCCTTGCTCCTTTCCAGCTAAGGTGATCATATGCAAGTTTGGACAGTTCAACTTTTTGGCCTGTGCCAGACATTTTTAGAGAGAGTTAAAGTGATAGACAAAGAGAAAAAAGTTTTCAGAACTTTTTGGAAAGACAGAAAAAACTTTTTAAACTTTTAAGAACTTTTTGAAAGTTTAGAAGTACTTTTCAGCACTTAGAAAAGAGTGAAAAGAGGAAATGCAAAACTTTTTGGCTATGTGTATATACACTGACCTTGTTTTGTATATTTTTCTCTTATGAAAAGTACAATGACAAGAGTGGTAAGTAGTCTCAAAGCACTTATCCCACCGCTGCACAACCAATGTAGGAGGCTGGACTGGCTTGTAGTGAGTACCAAGGGGTACTTGCACCTTGCACCAGGCCCAGTTATCCCTTATTAGTGTATAGGGTGTCTAGCAGCTTAGGCTGATAGATAATGGTAGCTTAGCAAAGCAGCTCAGGCTGAACTAGGAGACGTGTGAAGCTACTACAGTACCACTTAGTGTCATATGCACAATATCATAAGAAAACACAATACACAGTTATACTAAAAATAAAGGTACTTTATTTTTATGACAATATGCCAAAGTATCTTAGAGTGTACCCTCAGTGAGAGGATAGGAAATATACACAAGATATATATACACAATAGCAAAAATATGCAGTATAGTCTTAGAAAACAGTGCAAACAATGTATAGTTACAATAGGATGCAATGGGGAAACATAGGGATAGGGGCAACACAAACCATATACTCCAAAAGTGGAATGTGAACCACGAATGGACCCCAAACCTATGTGACCTTGTAGAGGGTCGCTGGGACTATTAGAAAATAGTGAGAGTTAGAAAAATAACCCTCCCCAAGACCCTGAAAAGTGAGTGCAAAGTGCACTAAAGTTCCCCTAAGGACAAAATAGTCGTGTTAGAGGGAAAATGCAAGGAAAACACAAATCAGCAATGCAACAACGATGGATTCCTGACTGAGGGTACCTGTGGAACAAGGGGACCAAGTCCAAAAGTCACAAGCAGCTCGGAGATGGGCAGATGCCCAAGAAATGCCAGCAGTTGGTGCAAAGAAGCTCTTACTAGGCTGAAGAACTGTGCATACTGCAGGAACGACAAGGGCTAGAGACTTCCCCTTTGGAGGAGGGATCCCCCACGCCTTGGAGAGTCGTGCAGAAGTGTTTTCCCGCCGGATGGATGCCAACAAGCCTTGCTACACGCAAATCGTGCGTTTGGCGTTTTTGGACGCTGCTGGGGCCCAGGAGGGACCAGGAGGTCGCAAATTGGACCTGCAGAGAGAGGGGACGTCGAGCAAGACAAAGAGCCCTCACTGAAGCAGGTAGCATCCAGAAAAGTGCCAGAAACAGGCACTACGAGGATGCGTGAAACGGTGCTCGCCGAAGTTGCACAAAGGAGTCCCACGTCGCCGGAGACCAACTTAGAAAGTCGTGCAATGCAGGTTAGAGTGCCGTGGACCCAGGCTTGGCTGTGCACGAAGGATTTCCGCCGGAAGTGCACAGGGGCCGGAGTAGCTTGCAAAGTCACGGTTCCCAGCAATGCAGCCCAGCGAGGTGAGGCAAGGACTTACCTCCACCAAACTTGGGCTGAAGAGTCACTGGACTGTGGGGGTCACTTGGACGGTGTCGCTGGATTCGAGGGACCTCGCTCGTCGTGCTGAGAGGAGACCCAAGGGACCGGTAATGCAGCTTTTTGGTGCCTGCGGTTGCAGGGGGAAGATTCCGTCGACCCACGGGAGATTTCTTCGGAGCTTCTGGTGCAGAGAGGAGGCAGACTACCCCCACAGCATGCACAAGCAGGAAAACAGTCGAGAAGGCGGCAGGATCAGCGTTACAGAGTTGCAGTAGTCGTCTTTGCTACTATGTTGCAGGTTTGCAGGCTTCCAGCGCGGTCAGCGGTCGATTCCTTATCAGAAGGTGAAGAGGGAGATGCAGAGGAACTCGGCTGAGCTCATGCATTCGTTATCTGAAGTTTCCCCAGAGACAGAGACCCTAAATAGCCAGAAAAGAGGGTTTGGCTACCTAGGAGAGAGGAAAGGCTACTAACACCTGAAGGAGCCTATCACAAGGAGTCTCTGACGTCACCTGGTGGCACTGGCCACTCAGAGCAGTCCAGTGTGCCAGCAGCACCTCTGTTTCCAAGATGGCAGAGGTCTGGAGCACACTGGAGGAGCTCTGGACACCTCCCAGGGGAGGTGCAGGTCAGGGGAGTGGTCACTCCCCTTTCCTTTGTCCAGTTTCGCGCCAGAGCAGGGGCTAAGCGGTCCCTGAACCGGTGTAGACTGGCTTATGCAGAATTGGGCACATCTGTGCCCAACAAAGCATTTCCAGAGGCTGGGGGAGGCTACTCCTCCCCTGCCTTCACACCATTTTCCAAAGGGAGAGGGTGTCACACCCTCTCTCAGAGGAAGTTCTTTGTTCTGCCATCCTGGGCCAGGCCTGGCTGGACCCCAGGAGGGCAGCTGCCTGTCTGAGGGGTTGGCAGCAGCAGCAGCTGCAGTGAAACCCCAGGAAGGGCAGTCTGGCAGTACCAGGGTCTGTGCTACAGACCACTGGGATCATGGAATTGTACCAACAATGCCAGGATGGCATAGAGGGGGCAATTCCATGATCATAGACATGTTACATGGCCATATTCGGAGTTACCATGGTGAAGCTACATATAGGTAGTGACCTATATGTAGTGCACGCGTGTAATGGTGTCCCCGCACTCACAAAGTTCAGTGAATTGGCTCTGAACAATGTGGGGGCACCTTGGCTAGTGCCAGGGTGCCCTCACACTAAGTAACTTTGCACCTAACCTTTACCAGGTAAAGGTTAGACATATAGGTGACTTATAAGTTACTTAAGTGTAGTGTAAAATGGCTGTGAAATAACGTGGACGTTATTTCACTCAGGCTGCAGTGCCAGGCCTGTGTAAGAATTGTCAGAGCTCCCTATGGGTGGCAAAAGAAATGCTGCAGCCCATAGGGATCTCCTGGAACCCCAATACCCTGGGTACCTCAGTACCATATACTAGGGAATTATAAGGGTGTTCCAGTAAGCCAATGTAAATTGGTAAAATTGGTCACTAGCCTGTTAGTGACAATTTGAAAGTAATGAGAGAGCATAACCACTGAGGTTCTGGTTAGCAGAGCCTCAGTGAGACAGTTAGGCACCACACAGGGAACATATACATGCACACCTATGAGCACTGGGGCCCTGTGTGACAGGGTCCCAGTGACACATACATATAGGCCACAAACCTATGAGCACTGGGGTCCTGACCAGCAGGATCCCAGTGACACATAACAACCATACTGAAAACATAGTGTTTTCACTATGAGCACTGAGGCCTGGCTCTCAGGATCCCAGTGAGACAGTGAAAACAGTGACAAACACCCTGACATACACTCACAAACAGGCCAAAAGTGGGGGTAACAAGGCTAGAAAGAGGCTACCTTCTCACAATGAAGCACTGGTTGTGCCACCCACATTACCAGCCCTGTAAACATGGCTTAGACATGCCACTGCAATGTCTGTGTGTGCAGTTTTAAACCGTCAATTCGACCTGGCAAGTGTACCCACTTACCAGGCCCAAATCCTCCCTTTTTATACATATAATGCACCCCTAAGGTAGGCGCTAGGCAGCCCCATGGGCAGAGTGCAGTGTATGTTAAAGGTGGGACATGTACTGAGTTGTTTTACGTGTTCTAACAGTGAATTCTGCCAAATTCGTTTTTCACTGTTGCAAGGCCTATCTCTCTTATAGGTTAACATGGGGGCTACCTTTAAGTATTCCTAAAGTGCAAATTCCCTTTGAGAGCAGATGGAAATATGGAGTTTGGGGTCTCTGAATTCACAACTTAAAAATACATCTTGTAGTAAAGTTGGTTTTTAGAATTTTAGTTTGAAAATGCCACTTTTAGAAAGTAGGCGTTTTCTTGCTTTAACCATTTTGAGACTCTGCCTGTTTGTGGGTTCCCTGTCTGAGTCAGACTAACAGTTGGGCTGTTTTTGAATACCCTCTAGACAGTGACACAAAGGGAGCTGGGGTGTAGTCTGCATATCGTGATGAGGCATTTGAGCTGGAGTGGAGGGAGGAGTGGTCACTTACACCTGAATGGGCTGTGCCTGCCCTCACACAATGCAGTCTCCAACCCCCTGGCGTGTGTATGGGGCCAAGCCTGGGCAAGGCAGGACAGGGTCCTGTAAACAACAGAGGCTTTCCTTTGAAGTTTACCTACTTCAAAGGCAGAAAGTGGTATAAATAGTGGACCCAAAACCCCAGGCTTTAGGTTTCTTCAGGGTCACTTCTGGAACCAAGAGGCACCTCTGCCAAGGAGAAGAGCTGAAGAGCTGAGGAGAAGTGCTGCCCATGTCTGTGATTTTGCTTTGTTGGGCTATCCTGCAGTTGCTGCTTCTGCCAGTGAAAGGGGACAAAGACTGGACTTTGTTGTGCATTCCTGTGTGAAGAAGAATCTCCAAGGGCTTAAACTGAGCTTGCTGTCAGAGTCACCAGATCCTCAGGGTCTGCGCAAATTCCCAACACGTCCACCACTAAACAGCTCCAAGACTCTGATAGATAAATCACAGAGGCTAAGAGAGTTCAAGAGGGGAAGAGGGGATTAGGAAGGGAAACAGCTGGGAAGGAGACCTGTAGTAAGAAAAAGGTTAGAACACACAATATGAAAATGATATCTCCTGAAATCAATACTAGACTATGATTCTAATCATAGTCATTCTGAAAACATGAACAATCTAAGAATTAAGTTTAAAATGACTAAGTTTCAAGATGGCCGGGTACCTGTAAGGGAATCAAGATGGATTAAATGAAAACCTTATTCAAGTACTTTCCTTTACATGAGAATCAGAAAAACATTCTGACTAAATTTTAAACCAGTCATATAAATCCTTTTTTGAGAATGCATACTACCCCATACAATATTGTACAATATTGCATCTAGAAACTCAGATCTTCCGTGTACTCTTAAAATGTTTCAACACAAATTGCGCATAGTGTAGATTTATATATATATATATATATATATATAGTAAACACCATAAAAGGATTGTGCACCATGAATAACACAATATGGATTCAGGAAAACAAATCACATAACTTGTCAACTCGAATATTAAATGATAAATATCTTAGAATAGTGGCATACAATAAACAACATGAATTAAACTTGAGGAGAGAATCGTGCATCTTGCCGATTCGAGTGTCACCATGTAACATGCCAAAAAATGCTAGTACACAATGAATATCAAAGTCAAATCATCATTAAACGAAACGCGTGTCTTGCCGATTCGGAAACCACGATGTAAATGCCAAAAAATAACAGCTCACAATGAATAACAAGATCAAAGTACAATGAAACGAATTGCGCGTCTTTTGCCGATTCTTAAGCCACCATGCAAATGTCAAGAAATGATAGCCTGCAATGAATAACAAGATTAAATTATCATGAAACGAATTGCGCGTCTTGCCAATTCGCAAGTCACCCTGCAAATGTCACAAACACTCAAGCGCATATTTCACACGCGCAAAGTACTCTGTCAAATCATAAAAGAATTAGGCCCAAGAACATGAGAGTTCTCGATAACGGCTTCGGGAGGCTTGCCCAACCACCGTCATACCACCCAGAACAAGGATCTCCAAATGAAGAATGAAAGTCAGATGTCTGGAAGATCAAATAGGCCAGCGGGACAGGAGCTCAGGAAGTAGCTGCTGCTCTGCACTGGGACCTCTGAATAGTGAGCACTTAGAGCTGGGCTGGCTCCTTTTTATAGAGTCTTGGCCCAGCCCACAACCACACCCAGGAATGTTGCAGGGAAAGTCTCTAGAAGACCCTGGAAAGGGACCACACCCTAACACACTCTGAAAGCCTGCAGCAATACATTGCAAATGAACAGCATTTGTAAGCATATTAAAAATAAGTCTTCAGGATTGAACTCTGCAATGCAAAGGTTAAACAACAACATATCAGCACAATGCATAAATTACGTTGTTTTGAGAGTGCTGGGTTTTTGCATTCTAGTCGCCAACAGAGCGCGCACTGCCCTGGTGTTGACACTTGCCTCCTGTTTTGAAGTCTCAGGGCTATCACAGACTTCCTCTGCCAGCACCTGGACTCTCTGCTGAGACTTCTGCCCTGCCAAGTGGTGCCCTAGCCAGTCCCTGGGCCCTTGAAAGGTGAAGTTGGCAGAACAAGAGCTGAAATCCATGCACAGAAGCCCGTGCAGGGAAATTGTCAACGCATCACCTGCAACGCGGCTGATAAATGAGGTGCCACCCTCTTCGCAGCTAAAATTGATGCTCCACCTGCATTGCGACTGGGAGATCAACGCATCGTGGCTGGAGAAATGTCGCAACACCATTTTGTAGCTGCTGATAATGACTCAAACCCTACACAGCGTGGTTTTCTAACACGATGCGAACAGATTTTTCATTCACCATCCCTGGGGGTCAAAAAGTCATCATGAATCGATCTGGATCCGAGGTGCCCTGTTTGGAAATCGATGCACAGCTCTCTTGCGGGAGACCCGACTAGAGACAAAATGACGCACAGCCTCACTTGTGAGTACGGAATCGACGCATTGCTGAATTTTCCGACGCAGCCTTGTCCGTACGGCTTTATTTTTGACACAAACCAGGTACTTTGTGTAAAATCAACGTTTCCATTGTTTTCTATGAAGTAAGACTCTTATTCTTTTGAAAATTCATATCTTGACTTATGTTGGATTTGTTTGTCGTTTTGGTCCTGTGTGATTTAGGTAAATATTCACTATTTTTCTAGACTGGTGTGGTGTCCATTTTGTAGTGTGTTTACTGTATTACTGTGTTTGTTGGTACAGATACTTTACACATTCCTTCTGAGATAAACCTGACTGCTTGTACCAAGCTACCAAATGGGTAAGCAGGGGTTATCAAACAGTGTTTCTCCATCGCCACAACTAGAGCGAGGGTCCTTGCTGGGACAGAGTGCAAACTGACTGCCAACCAGAAACCCCATTTCTAACACTCTTATTTCTGGTTGGCGTTCATAATCCGATATTCAAAGAAAACCTAGAACTCACCATCCATTTTGCCAGAAAATGTTTTCATTTATCTGGTGGGAGAGCCTTCAGCCTAAGGCAGTTCTTTCTCCTGGAATGAAAAAGGTCCCTGCAGCTCCATCTCAATCTGCTTTGCAGCTGTCATCTAATCTTTGTGCCATGGGAGGCCGTAATTTCCAAAATTCCAAAGTGGCTCTAAAACATGCAGCTTCCCACCTTTTACATAGTGCTCCTATAAATTCCAATGGGATAGAGTTTGGCTTTGCATACATTTTTTAATTAGTCCACGGGTTATTTGGCATTGTCTTCCATGCTCTGATTTGTTCACCCAGCACTACCTTTTTCCCAGATTGCTTTGAGCCTATGCCACCTATCTCCTTCATTGCATATGAAAATGTCATTTTGAGGTGGAAAAGAATAGTGATTCATGCCCTTTTCATGGTTGTCTTTGATTGCTGGCTTTCTTCTCATGATCATTCTTGGAAGAAGTCTTTTTAGTTCTCAGATATGCTGTACCTTTTCTTGGAAATCTGGGGCTCTAGGGAGAAGACTAATATACTGTAATGTGTCACCTTGTGCTTTGCTTTGTTTGGATTTGGGGAGACAGCTGGCTTTGCAGTTTTGCGTCAAAAAAGGTTAGCGCTGACTAGCGCCATTTTTTAACGCCACCAGGGCCTCAGATATATACTATGACGGTGGGTGGCTCTAAAAATTGGCTAGAATAATTTTTCCTGACGTCAGCCATTGCGCCTTGTTGTAAGGCAAAATGACGTTAACAGAGGAAAAATGACTCTAATCTGTTTTACAACATGTAAACACGTCGCAAAAAGGAAATGGACCATTTTTACCAAATACAGATGCAAACGGTGAAAACAGTGCAAAAAGAGGCAAAATGGAGGCAGGAAACCAGGAGAGACCGCAGGGGGACCCCATTCAACCAGGAACCAGCCAGGATGACACAGACAAGACCCAGGGGAGGGAGAAGAAAAAGAGAAGGTTTTGTTTCAGCACAGAGGAGCACGAAATATTGGTGAGAGAGGTGACAGAGCACCAAAATCAACTTTTCGTCACCTCAAAATTGCCAATTGGAAGTAGAAAGGCTATCTGGCAGCAAATAGTGGATAAGATAAACAGTGTGGCGGAGGTCAGGAGAACTGTAACTGAGTGCAAGAAACGCTGGCATGACTTCAAGAGAAGGACAAAGGAAAAAAATGGCAAGGAACTGGAAAGCAGCACTGCAAACTGGAGATGGGAGTCCAGCACCACAAGAGGACTTGGAGAAGATGGTTGCAGCAGTCATCCCGGAGAAAATCATCACAGGAATTGCAGGAGAGGACAGCGCAGACTACCAGGAAACACCCCAAATGCAGGGTAAGTTGCATGGGGGAAATTAATTCTAAAATGTTAAGTGCAAGAAGGAGGAGGCACATAGGACTCACACAATGCATGTCAAAGGAGCGCAGAGGGACACAATGCACATTAAGCAAGTTGCACCATGCAGACGTAAGCTACACATGTACCTAAGCCTTGGTAGTGCCATGCACCATGACACATACAGTACCTGGACATACGTTGAACACCAGGCCTAAATACCTACATGTACATATGCAGCACATGGGATGGATGACATGTATAATCACTGTGACACTGGTTGTGTCATCACAACATCTCTTGCAGATAGTCATATCAACACCACCAACACGACCAAGACCTCAGAGACCAGATAGTTAGTCATGGGGTTATTACATAGTGGTTTCCCTTGCAGTAACACCTTGCATGTGCCTGTAGCACCACCACACCGCATATTGAGAACACATACATAGGAGGCAGCCATCACTCCATCATGCAGCCAGGGTGTCCCCTGGGTGCATGGAACAATTAACTGAACAGGTGCTGGGGGAATAGCAGGCAGGGCCTGTATCATTGGTAACATGCCACTACCCAGACCAACTAAACTGAAGTAGAGTTGAACCACCCATCTTGATGTTGAACTGAAATGTGCCACTATAGAAACTTTGTAGCACAGATAGCAAACAGTAGGTCACAACAGTGTCAGACTGAGCCCACTCTGACACAACCATGTCAGATACATGTGAATGGGGAAATAAACACACACACAACACATGGGGTATGACTGTGAATATAATGGCGAATAATTCCACAATGATGGGCTGGGGGTAGTTCTTGGACAAGTCCGGTGTTGGTAAGACTGCCACTGCAGTGTACCCTTTGCAGTTGCCAGTATGAGTCACACATTGAGATGGCGGCTGGAAATCTGTCTGCTCATGGTAGATCTGTGGGGCACTTAGCACAACATTCTTGATGGATCAAATAGACTCAGTGTCAGTTTTGGGCTGCATTGGGTGTGACAGGACACGCTGCACCCAGCCGTGCAAATCAGGCAGTGGGAAGGGCAAAGGGCCAGGGCATGGGACCCCCTGCACTGCCCATGCCAAGTGCATGGGCTGTGCAGGGCACATGGGGGCACACCACACCACATCACCAACAACCTTTGCATGGGGGTTTCACCACCATGCAAAGGCTGGTGGAAATGCGGACACAGACCTAGAGGGTAGTGTTGAACATAATACTGGTCTGGTGTCACAGGACAGATGGCATTGTCAGTCTGTAAGTTGCTGGAAACCTGCCAGTGCCAGGCCATTAGCCTATGGGGCATTCCACATTGACATCAGTTGCCACTACCACCTCAGCTGTTGGGGGTGGTCAAATAGACAATGGCAGTCAGGTGCCCAAAGGACTGATGCACATGAAATGAGGGCCAGTATGACTACCTGCAGAATCACCTCTAACTAGCTTCAGGCCCTGACCTAAGTACAATTCCTGTTAACTGGCTATGTCCATAGACTCATTTACCATCAGGCACTGTCACATACAGAATGATGTACACAGCAGAAATTTCATACCCAGGCTGTCCATCCCTGGGTCTAACCCTGTGCTTGTGTCAAATTAGCTGCACTGTCACCATGCTGAACTCATGTATCAAAGTGCAAAGAGGGCTGCACTGAGGGGGAGGACATAGGTGTGTAGGAAGACAAAACATCTACACAGACAGAAGATGAAATTGAACACTGCCAGGTTCATGAGTGCCATGCAATGTAGCATACATACACAAAGAACAACATGAGGAGCCATCAATGGTAACAAGAGCATATTGTCCTGGCAGTGCCATCGCTGGGGTGGTGCAAGGTCTCAGCACTGCATGGGTGTATGTGAAACATGTAAGACTGTGACAGGTGAAAATTGCCATGTGTGGTGGTGTGGCATGAGCACAGCAACACCCATTGCAAGGCCTCACCATGCAAATGGAAGCATAGGGAGGGCTGATAACGAAAAGATGGTGTCAAGCTGCAAAAAGGATAGAGATAACACCTAGAAGATATGACACAGCCAATTGTGCCAACTGGGCTTCTCTTCATGTGACATGCAGGTGGGGCATAGGGCTGTAGACTGCAACCATGATGTACAGAAACAATGCTTTGGAACGAAGGGGTGCATTATAGGGCCCTACCACCACAGGAGCATCACTAAGAGTGTGGTGCTAAGCAAAAAAACAAAGTATCCAGCAGGGATAGATCAGTGTTAATTATCTAAGCAAAAACCTTAATTTTTTACTGAAAAATAATTTCTTTATTCCAAATAGATAAGTTAAATCCTAAAGTCCAAATATCGCCTGTACATAACCATAACACATATAAAAAACAAAAGCACCGTGATACATAAAAAAGGAAAGCTGCTAAACCATCTAGTGGCAAGCAGTTGTAATTCCAGGTGGTGACTGTTGTGGGAAGGAAATATCCTGTATAGTGAAGACAATTATTCACTGAGATGAAAGTTCAATTCATGCCCCGAAATATTCAGTCCAATTCAAGATTCCAACAGTCACTCCTTCGTATGATATAGTCGATGCGTTTCGGCCTTATCAAGTACGGCCTACTCAGGACAAAAGCAACAGTGCCTAAACAATTATAATACACCAAAGTTACCACACTCTATGAACCAACATATAAACAAACACTTACACCAGGAGTAGGTAAAACCCGCTCCTGTTCACCAACACCTTTAATAGTGCTCAAAAATTCCTACAATTAATATAGTGAAAACATTAATATATATACAAATATATACAAACTATATAACAGAACCCTAAAAGAGGACCATTTTTTATTGAAATTGCAATAAACTAGAATAAACTACACAACAAAAACCAGCTTAAATACTTGGTCAAATATCAGAAAAAGATCAGAAAAAGACCACTCTCAAAAGTCCCCAAAAGAATAGTCTAAAGGGTAGACATACAGTAGCTAAATATACAATAAACAAATCTCAAGAACCTACGTAACTCAAAAGACTGACCTTGGTTAGAAAAACGGAGTAGTAGCAAAACGGGAATGTGACTGAATCAATGCTATATAAATTGAAAATAAAGGCAATCAATTAGGAGCTGGCATCTACAACAACGCTCCTCTGCGGCACGTGCATGAAAAGCACGGAGCGCTTACACCTTTGTGGCCCGATTTCGAAATAACCGGCTTCGTCGCGGATCGAATAACGTGAAGAGAGACGCTAAACTAGCATCTATATAACTAAAGTGCTATCGAGACCATATTTAAAGTTACGTAGGCTCATGGGTTTGAAACTGACAAAGGACTAAAAGGAACGCGTCCTAACTGCGAAATATTAGGGCCATTTTGTAATATGTAGTCCTACAAGTATGGCGGCCATTTTGTAATATGCAACACAACATCTAATTACAAATAAAAACATACAGCAGATAAGCCAATCTTTACACTACACACTTGTAACATATACCACAGCATCTAGTCATAATGAGCAACATCTTCTAGATGAATTAACCTTTACACAGTTGACAAGCCGTACTGACAAGGTGGTGTTAAGCCACTTTTTGTGGCTTAACGTCACCATGTAAATACGGCCACTTCCCACGCAACACTGTGCGTGGAAGGGGCATGCAATGGGTATTGCTGTGTGCTTGCCACAGCAACACCCATTGCATTTTGATGCTGGTCTTGCTCATTTATGGAATTTTGTAAACCTGAGGCAACACCAAAATCTAACGCCATCCCCAGGGGTGGCATTAGTAGGGTGCAACGAGGAGGAATACTTTTATTCCTCCTTGTTTTTTGCTTTTCCAATGTGTGCTTCATTCTGCAGCATGCATAGGAGGAGCAAAATGTCAGAACTGATTGTTTATGTGCGTGAAGGTGTCCCTTCCTGCACATAAACAATCATTTGAAAATGATGCTTTGGCACTTCTGTGTGTGCTGCATTGTACAGTTCACACAGAAATGCCAAAGCGCCATTAGTGATTGTTTATGTGCAGGAAGGGACACCGTCACACACATAAACAATCACACCCCTCAACGCATACATCCTTGCATGATGGTGCAAGGATGCCTGTATTGGTGCTGGCAGCTGAATTTTGCACCAGCATGGAGGACAACACAGGGGTGCACCGTATTCACTTACATGCGGTGCATCCCTTTTTTTCTAAAGTGATGCAGCGCTGCCAATTTTGACGCACTACCGCGCTGCACCACTTTTCCATAAGTCTGGGCCTAGGATGAAAATGACCCTCAAATATCAAGTCAGTGATATGACATATCAACTGCCACAACACAGATAGACTGATTTTACACCATCTCATTGCAGAGGATGATGGCTCTCCTGCGGATCCGCCTGTCCTGGAGTACACTGATGACCATCTGGCAACCATCAGCCAAGAGACCCTCCAAGAAGTCCTTGTTAACCTCCAGACACGACCTCCAGTCACAAGGAGGTGTATTGATGTAGCAGACATTCCACAGGCCCCACTTAGCACCCCAATAGTATGACCTGCCAGCAACGACACAGCTGAGGACTCCGAGGACCCAGGGACCAGCTTTGAGAGGACAGTGGTAGGAGTCCGGCAGTAGCAGGCCAAGGAGGTGCGGTGGAGATTCAAACTATGGCAGCCAGCCTGGAGGGGATGTACACGTGCATAGTTACAGCTACTAAACAGACTGCAGCCAACCGAGGCACACACTCCCCAATGCGTGGAATCCAGAAGTGTGTGAGGGACATAGTGCTGCCATGAAAGAGAGGCTACTTCAACTGCCCTCCCAAACTGGCATCAGCGTGCTTGAGAACAAGATGGACTCCATGCAGTGGGAAATGGTCTCTGTTAGAAATGGGGTCTTTGTTTGGCAGTCAGTTTACCCTCTGTCCAAGCAAGGACCCTCTCTCTAGTCAGGGTAGGTCACACACAATCCAAATTATCCTGTGGCCACCCTCTGGTAGCTTTGCACTGAGCAGTTAGGCTTAACTTAGAAGGCAATGTGTAAAGTATTTGTACAATAAATCATACAATGACACCATATAGCACGACAAAAATACACCACACAGTGTTTAGAAAGATATATAGGCTGTCATTACAACCCTGGCGGTCAGTGTTAAAGCGGCAGTAATACCGCCAACAGGCCGGCAGTAAAAAAAATAAATGGGATCACAACCACGGCGGAAATCGCCAGCATAGACAGCCACTTTAACACTCCGACCGCTACAGCAGTAGCAACAAACACCGCAGCAGTCACCGCCAACAGACAGGCATAAGACAATGTACTGCCCAACCTTTTACAACCCGCCAATCCGCCAGATTTTCCGGGGCGGTGCCAACGCCATCAAAAGCACAGCAGAAACAGCCTTTGGAAGGGAAACCACTCACCTCTCGACAATCAACGAAGAACCAGGGCACCATGGAGCCCGAACTGGATGTCCTGCCGATGCTGGTCTACCTCCTCATACACGAGGATTGTCAAAGGCGGCGGCGACAACCGCAGTGAGTACTGCAACTAGCACACCAGGGATGGGGGGAGGAAAAAGAGATTGACACACACACATGCCACACCCCACCCCCACCCACAACACCATACACACAAACACATGCATCAACATTACATTTACACCCCGTTACCCCCTGGAAGAACGCAAGGACAAAAGGAATTGAGTTAAATCAGTGATATTTTAGAAATAGTCAGATCTACTTAACAAATAGAAAAAGACTATATAATATTTACAAAATGTACAGAAGGCCATACACTGTCCTTTGCAAATGTCCGTGGCCCACTGGGCCAAAAATCATAGGCCAAGCCCACACTTGACTCCTGCCTCAATACGGAGAGAACGCTGCAGGGGCATCAGGTCGTAAACACACAGGCACCTCAGGGGGACGGGGAAGGGTGGGGCACCTCAACCGGAAGGTGGTACTACACCACTGCTCCTCGAGGGGGCTCCATGCCCACATCTTTCTCCTGGGGAGTTCAAGGCCATAGTCTCTCATGTGGGTGGCATCTCCACTGGTTCTGGAGGAGGCCTTGTGCCCAGTCTGCTTCATCCTGCCAAGGATAGGGGGAGTGGATGCCTTTCTCCACTGGTTGTGGAGGGGACTTTGTGCCCAGTCTGCTTCATCCTGCCAAGGATAGGGGGAGTGGATGCATTTCTCCACTGTTTCTGGAGGGGCTTTGTGCCCAGTGATGCAGCACTTGGGGTGTGGCAGTTCACATTCACTCACCTGGGTGTCTGAGGCACGAGATTTGCAGGGAACATGTAGCATGATACTCCATGGAGGCAGGGCCAAACTCCATCCTGCGGCGACTAAATCTGCAAACTGGTGGTAGTGCCGGTGCTGGTGGGGGTGCTTCCAGTGGTGGTGGGAGGCACCAGGCTGTCTCCTGCAGCCTCGGACGGCTGCTCACTGGGGATGCTGCTGCTGACACTTGTTGTGGCAGCGGCGGGGCAGGTGACTGGGCAGGTGGCGGTGCAGGTGGCGGTGCAGGTGGCGGTGCTTGCGGCGGGGATAACTGGTGGTGCTGGCAGTGGTTCAGGTGCTGGTCGTGGTGGAGGGAGGCACCAGCCCGTCTCCTGCAGCCTCAGATGGCTGCCCACTGGGGATGCTGCTGCTCACAGTTGTTGTGGCAGCAGCAGGGCAGGTGGCGGTGCAGGTGGCAGTGCTTGCGGCGGTGCGTGTGGCGGTGCTTGCCGCGGTACAGGTGGTGGGGTTGTCGGTTCTGATGGTGGGCACCAGGCCCTCACCTGCAGCCTCCGAGGCCTGAAGTTTCTCGCCTTGGCTTTTCTGCCCCTTCCTCACCTTGGCAGATGCTGCTGGGACCTTGCTACTGGCAGCTGGAGTTTTGGAGGAGGCCTTGCTGGGTGAGTCGTGCTCCTTGGCCGTGCTGCATGCTGGCCCCTTCTTCACCTTGGCAGGTGGCTGAATGGGTTGGTCATTTGCAGGGGTCGGTGGCATACTACCTGGCCTGACGGGTGCCTCCTTTGATCCTCTGGGAGTTGCAGGCACCACAGTGTCCGCCGACTTGGTGGCTGAGGTGCTGGCCTGGGATCTGGACACCCTGGCCTGAGGGGAAAGACGGGGGAGGCGTAGGGAAGAGGTCAATGTTTGCCAGAAACAGTTTTTTAGACACACTGGGATGGGAAGATGGAGAGGGTTTGGGAGTGGAGGAAGAGGAAGTGGTTGTAGGGGGTGTCTGTCTGCTGAGTTTGGTTAAGGTGCATGGGCTGGATGCTGTTGTGAGGTGGATGCCTGTTGGGTGTGTGCTTGTGTTTGTGTACTTTGGGAGGAGGGGACACAGACACACTGGGAGAAGACACAGGGGATGTGTGCATGGTTGTCGGGGTGGTGACTGCTCGTGAGGGCTGTGTTGTGATGGGCGTGCTGGTGATGGATGTAGTGGATGAAGATGTAGTGCACACAGGTGTGAGTGGAGATGATACTGGGAGGGAGGTGGACGATGAGGAGGAGGGGGACACAGTGGAGGCAGTGGATGTTTGCATGGGCATGGTGCTGTGTGAGTGCCTGTGAGATGAAGTGTGGTACTTATGTTTGGCTGAGCCACTTTTGTGTGGTGATTTGGGTGAATGCTGGTCTGAACGTGTGCTTGGGATAGGCTGAGGTTGAGGGGATTGGGTCCGGGTACAGGAAGTTGGAGGGGGGGCTAGCCACAGGGACCAGAGCTGCCATCAGGGCTGAAGCCAGAGCCTGAAATGCTCTCTGTTGGGGTGCCACGCCAGAGTGAATGCCCTCCAGGTATGCATTTGTTTGTTGCAAATGCCTCTTGACACCCTGAATGGCATTCAGAATGGTTGACTGCCCAACAATGAGGGATCTCAGGAGGTCAATAGCCTCCTCACTGAGGGCTCCTGGGTGAGCGGGCACGGGAAACACGCTGAGGGTCTGCTGGGAGGGCGGTGCTGGTAGGGGGTGGCAGCTGTACCTGTTGTTGGGGTGGGCACAGAGGTGTCCGCCACTGCGAGGGAGCTTTCAGCGGAGGAGGAGTCGCTGTCTGTGGTCTCCCCTCCTGTCCCCTCCTGTCCAACTGGTGCCTTCACCCTCGGTGGATTCGGCCCCCAGGCCCATGTGGGATGCAGCTCCCTCCGTCGCTGGAGCCTCTGCTCCTCTGCCAGATGATGCTAATGCACACAAGGACAGGGTGACAAAACAGAAAGGGGGGGAGACAGAGGATACACTTGGTCAATGCCAGCAACAACACCACTACGGTTGGCGTACGCAACACACAGGGATCAGCCCTATTCACTAGGCCATGCCCAACCATTTACTGAGACAGTCACCAGCTCATGGGGTACAATGCCTAATGCCAGCATCTGCACACCAGAAGCCCACAGGACCCTGCCCAATAGTAGATGACCACTTACACCACTGGGGTAGGAGTGCTCCAGAGCCTGCCCAACAAGGGACCTACCCTGCCATGATCGACCTGGCCTTGGGGCACCCACAGTCCACATCCCCCACCCAGGTACCTCCTAAAGAGTGCAAAGTCAGATTTCAGAATCTTTACACACACCCTTGTGGATGCTGTGATGCCCTCAAGTGCCCATCCAACTCTGGATAGGCCACCACCAGGAAGCGGAACATCAGGGGGGGTCATGGTGCAACAGGCACCCCTTCCACGTTGGGAGGCCAGCCCCAGCAGGGACTCCGCCGTCTTCTTTGACCAGCAGGGCAGGTCCTTCCATCTCCTGCAGCAGTGGGTGCTCTGCCTGTGAAAGACCCCGACGGTCTGCACCTCCTTGGCGATGGCACGCCAAATACCCTTTTTCTGGTGGGTGCTGACCTGGAGGGAAAAGACAGGAGAAAAGGAAATTACTCACCAGTCCGGACCGTCATACTCATTGCCCACCAGTTCCCACCCATGCCCTGACGCACATACACCGACCACCTTACATGCTGCGTTCTTGCCAGGACGCCTCAGGACCCCCCAACATGTGGCTTACATCAACAGCACTCCATACATTCATGGCCCATGCATCATGCTTACAGTGTACTCACCTGTTTGTCTGGAGGACCGTAGAGTAATGTGTACTGGGGTAGGACCTCATCCACCAGTTTCTCCAAATCCTCCACAGTGAAGGCAGGGGCCCTTTCCCCAGACACATGAGCCATTGTCGCTTCCAGACACAGGTTACAGCAGCACTTGCAGTGAAGGTCCTCTCCTGTTGAAGGTCAAGTAGCAAGTGAGTGAATAGTTAGAAAATGGCAGTCACGTCTGTGGCGGTGCGTATCGTCACTGCCGGCGTACATCGCTATTGGCTCCTGGAACCCATAGGGCCCAATAATAACCAATGCGAAGTTGCGCGGCGGTCATCGACCGCCTACCGCGATGGCGCACAATGCCAGCGCAATAACCTCATTTCCACTTGTCCCTCCTCACAGGTCAGACAGCCGCCATTTCAGGGGGACACAGGGCATGGCACCTAACTGCGTCACAGCAGACATTGGCACATCAACTGACTCTCGAATTCACATACTCCCTCTGTAAAGTAAATTATTTAACATAAGTGCAATAGATGTGGAAATATGACCTTCTGCTCACCGTTCTCTTCCATAGGCTTCAACTGCTGAGGCAGAATATGAGATGGCGGCATCTTCCGGTGTACAGACCCCTGGTGGACCTTGTGACAATGGAGGACAGACACATTGTTGGTCATTACAACCCTGGCGGTCGGTGTTAAAGCGGCGGTAAAACCGCCAACAGGCCGGCGGTAAAAAATTTGGAATTGTGACCGTGGCGGAAACCGCCAACAAAGACAGCCACTTTAACACTCCGACTGCCACGGCTGTACAGACAAACAGCGCAGCGGTCACCGCCAACAGAAAGGCGGAGGGCAATGTACTGCCCATAGTATCACAACAGGCCAATCCGCCACCTTTTCCGGGGCGGATTCACAGCGGATAAAAACACGGCGGAAACAGCCATTTCAAAGGGAAAACACTCACCTCTACACACCCCACGACGAACGATGACACCATGGAGCCGGAACTCCATATTCTCCCTGCGATAGTCTTCCTGCTCCTATACGAGGATCAACAACGCCGGCGGCAAAGACCACGGTGAGTACTGCACCTACAACATAGAGGAGGGGGAGGGAAAAACACAGGGACACACACAACCAACTTCACCCACTACAACACACACACCAATGCATATCCAAACATTACAGTAACAACCCCCAAACCCCCCGGAAGAATGCAAAGACAAAAGGAAATTAGTTGAACCATTGTAATATATCAAAATACAGTAACTAAATATATATATGTATATATATATGTATATATATATATATATATATATATATATATATATACACACACCACGATTAGTAGTGCAGGTAATGCACCAATCATTGTCCGTGGACCACTGGGCCCAAAATGAATGGGCGAGGCCCACACTAGATACCTGATCAAAACGGAGAGAACACTGCAGGGGCATCAGATAGAAATACAACAGGCACCTCAGGGGGAAGGGAAGGGGGGCACCTCAGCCGGATGAGTGCACCACGCCAGATCCACGAGGGGGCTCCATGCCCATTGATCCTGGGGAGTGAAAAGCCACAGTTTCTCAAGTCTCTACAGTGGGTGGTTTGCCCACTGTACCATCCTGGGGAGTGCAAAGCCACAGTCTCCACTGGTTCTGGAGGGGGACTGGTGCCCAGAGTGCTTCATTGTAAGGAAATGCCTCCTTGGCATGGTTGCCCCCTGACTTTTTGCCT
This sequence comes from Pleurodeles waltl, assembly GCF_031143425.1. Lineage (NCBI taxonomy): Eukaryota > Metazoa > Chordata > Amphibia > Caudata > Salamandridae > Pleurodeles > Pleurodeles waltl. The sequence goes on from NC_090440.1 coordinate 1,862,564,423, forward strand.
TTGCTGATGCTATGTTTACAATTGAAAGTGTGCTGAGGCCTGCTAACCAGGCCCCAGCACCAGTGTTCTTTCCCTAACCTGTACTTTTGTATCCACAATTGGCAGACCCTGGCATCCAGATAAGTCCCTTGTAACTGGTACTTCTAGTACCAAGGGCCCTGATGCCAAGGAAGGTCTCTAAGGGCTGCAGCCTGTCTTATGCCACCCTGGAGACCTCTCACTCAGCACAGACACACTGCTTGCCAGCTTGTGTGTGCTAGTGAGGACAAAACGAGTAAGTCGACATGGCACTCCCCTCAGGGTGCCATGCCAGCCTCTCACTGCCTATGCAGTATAGGTAAGACACCCCTCTAGCAGGCCTTACAGCCCTAAGGCAGGGTGCACTATACCATAGGTGAGGGTACCAGTGCATGAGCACTGTACCCCTACAGTGTCTAAGCAAAACCTTAGACATTGTAAGTGCAGGGTAGCCATAAGAGTATATGGTCTGGGAGTCTGTTTTACACGAACTCCACAGCACCATAATGGCTACACTGAAAACTGGGAAGTTTGGTATCAAACTTCTCAGCACAATAAATGCACACTGATGCCAGTGTACATTTTATTGCAAAATACACCCCAGAGGGCACCTTAGAGGTGCCCCCTGAAACGTAACCGACTATCTGTGTAGGCTGACTAGTTCCAGCAGCCTGCCACACTAGAGACATGTTGCTGGCCCCATGGGGAGAGTGCCTTTGTCACTCTGAGGCCAGTAACAAAGCCTGCACTGGGTGGAGATGCTAACACCTCCCCCAGGCAGGAACTGTAACACCTGGCGGTGAGCCTCAAAGGCTCACCCCTTTGTCACAGCACCGCAGGACACTCCAGCTAGTGGAGTTGCCCGCCCCCTCCGGCCCCGGCCCCCACTTTTGGCGGCAAGGCCGGAGAAAATAATGAGAATAACAAGGAGGAGTCACTGGCCAGTCAGGACAGCCCCTAAGGTGTCCTGAGCTGAGGTGACTCTAACTTTTAGAAATCCTCCATCTTGCAGATGGAGGATTCCCCCAATAGGGTTAGGATTGTGACCCCCTCCCCTTGGGAGGAGACACAAAGAGGGTGTACCCACCCTCAGGGCTAGTAGCCATTGGCTACTAACCCCCCAGACCTAAACACGCCCTTAAATTTAGTATTTAAGGGCTACCCTGAACCCTAGAAAATTAGATTCCTGCAACTACAAGAAGAAGGACTGCCTAGCTGAAAACCCCTGCAGAGGAAGACCAGAAGACAACAACTGCCTTGGCTCCAGAAACTCACCGGCCTGTCTCCTGCCTTCCAAAGAACTCTGCTCCAGCGACGCCTTCCAAAGGGACCAGCGACCTCTGAATCCTCTGAGGACTGCCCTGCTTCGACGACGACAAGAAACTCCCGAGGCAGCGGACCTGCTCCAAAAAGACTGCAACTTTATCCAAAGGAGCAGCTTTAAAGAACCCTGCAATCTCCCCGCAAGAAGCGTGAGACTTGCAACACTGCACCCGGCGACCCCGACTCGGCTGGTGGAGAACCAACACCTCAGGGAGGACCCCCGGACTACTCTACGACTGTGAGTACCAAAACCTGTGCGCCCTGAGCCCCCACAGCGCCGCCTGCAGAGGGAATCCCGAGGCTTCCCCTGACCGCGACTCTCTGAAACCTAAGTCCCGACGCCTGGAAAAGACCCTGCACCCGCAGCCCCCAGGACCTGAAGGACCGGACTTTCACTGCAGAAGTGACCCCCAGGAGTCCCTCTCCCTTGCCCAAGTGGAGGTTTCCCCGAGGAAGCCCCCCCTTGCCTGCCTGCAGCGCTGAAGAGATCCCTTGATCTCTCATTGACTTCCATTGCGAACCCGACGCTTGTTCTAACACTGCACCCGGCCGCCCCCGCGCCGCTGAGGGTGAAATTTCTGTGTGGGCTTGTGTCCCCCCCGGTGCCCTACAAAACCCCCCTGGTCTGCCCTCCGAAGACGCGGGTACTTACCTGCTGGCAGACTGGAACCGGGGCACCCCCTTCTCTCCATTGAAGCCTATGCGTTTTGAGCACCACTTTGAACTCTGCACCTGACCGGCCCTGAGCTGCTGGTGTGGTAACTTTGGGGTTGCTCTGAACCCCCAACGGTGGGCTACCTTGGACCAAGAACTGAACCCTGTAAGTGTCTTACTTACCTGGTAAAACTAACAAAAACTTACCTCCCCCAGGAACTGTGAAAATTGCAGTGTCCACTTTTAAAATAGCTATTTGTGAATAACTTGAAAAGTATACATGCAATTGAAATGATTCAAAGTTCCTAATGTACTTACCTGCAATACCTTTCAAACAAGATATTACATGTTAAATTTGAACCTGTGGTTCTTAAAATAAACTAAGAAAAGATATTTTTCTATAACAAAACCTATTGGCTGGATTTGTCTCTGAGTGTGTGTACCTCATTTATTGTCTATGTGTATGTACAACAAATGCTTAACACTACTCCTTGGATAAGCCTACTGCTCGACCACACTACCACAAAATAGAGCATTAGTATTATCTCTTTTTACCACTATTTTACCTCTAAGGGGAACCCTTGGACTCTGTGCATGCTATTCCTTACTTTGAAATAGCACATACAGAGCCAACTTCCTACATTCATCTTGTGCAGGACAGACGGAGTGGATGCATGTCTCCACTGGTTCTGGAGGGGGACTGGTGCCCAGAGTGCTTCATCCTGTGCAGGACACACAGAGTGGATGCATGTCTCCACTGGTTCTGGAGGGGGACTCATGCCCAGAGTGCTTCATCCTGTGCAGGACAGACGGAGTGGATGCATGTCTCCACTGGTTCTGGAGGGGAACTGGTGCCCAGAGTGCTTCATCCTGTGCAGGACAGATGGAGTGGATGCATGTCCCCACTGGTTCTGGAGGGGGACTGGTGCCCAGAGTGCTTCATCCTGTGCAGGACAGACGGAGTGGATGCATGTCTCCACTGGTTCTGGAGGGGGACTGGTGCCCAGAGTGCAGCACTCACCCTGTGACGGTCCCAGTTGCGTCACTGCCCCTGCCACTAATGGACTAGCAGTGCTTGCCTTGGCGGTCTTTGCCCTGTTTGGCGGTGCTTGAGCTGGCAGTTTCTGACCTGTTCAGCGGTGCATTCCATGGCGGTCTTTGCCCTGTTCAGCGGTGCTGGAGTTGGCAGTTTCTGACCTGTTCAGCGGTGCTTGCCCTGTTCAGCGGTGCATTCCATGACGGTCTTTGCCCTGTTCAGCGGTGCATTCCATGGCGGTCTTTGCCCTGTTCAGCTGTGCTTGAGTTGGCAGTTTCTGACCTGTTCAGCGGTGCTTGCCCTGTTCAGCGGTGCATTCCATGGCGGTCTTTGCCCTGTTCAGCGGTGCTTGAGTTGGCAGTTCCTGACCTGTTCAGCGGTGCTTGCCCCGTTCAGCGGTGCATTCCATGGCGGTCTTTGCCCTGTTCAGCGCTGCTTGCCCTGTTCAGCAGTGCTTGCCATGGCGGCCTTTGCCTTGTTCAGCGGTGCTTGCCCTGTTTAGCGGTGCATTCCATGGCGGTCTTTGCCATGTTCAGCGGTGCTTGCCATGGCGGCCTTTGCCTTGTTCAGCGGTCCCTGGCCTGTTCATCGGTGCTTGCCAAGGCGGTCCTTCATTGCCCAGCAGGCCTGTGGCTGGCGGTCCTTTATGGGTCAGCTGGGCTGTGGCTTGCGGGGCCCTCCTGGCCAGTGATGATTGGGCTGGCCTCCTGGGCAGTGACTCTGGCGGTGGCCTCCTGGGCAGTGACGATTGGGCTGGCCTCCTGGGCAGTGAGTCTGGCGGTGGCCTCCTGGGCAGTGACGATTGGGCTGGCCTCCTGGGCAGTGACTCTGGCGGTGGCCTCCTGGCAAGTGACGATTGGGCTGGCCTCCTGGGCAGTGACTCCGGCGGTGGCCTCCCGGCCAGTGATGATTGGGCTGGCGGTGGCCTCCTGGGCAGCGGGGATGATGGCGGTCTTCTCCGCCGTGCTTCTCCTCCCAGACTTTGGAGATTTCTTCTGCCCCTTCCCCACCTTGGGAGGAGTCACAGCTGAGTCGACAATACCCCCGGGACCCTTGTGAGCGGCTTTGCTGGCTGGAGTCTTCCCCCTCTCCCGCCGGGCACTTTCCAACTTCTGGTGCTTCACAGGGGGGGGACTGGCTGTGCTGTGGCTCCGTGCCACACTGGCTGGCCTGGTGGCCGGTGCACTCCACATACCTGGTCCCGGTGATTTTTTGGCTGAGGTGGTAGTACCGGACCTATGAGTTGGAGGGGGGGTAGGAAAGAGTTCAAGGTTGGCCAGAAAAAGTTTCTTAGGAACACTGGGACGGGTAGCTGGAGGGGGTTTGGGAGTGGAGGAAGAGGTAGTGGTTGTAGGAGGTGTACGTTTGGTGACTTTGGGTGAAGGTGTGTGGGTGCCTGCGTTTGTGTATCTTCGGAGGGGGCGTTACAGACACACTGTGAGAGGACACAGGGGAAGTGTAAATGGGAGTGGGGGTGGTGACTGCACGTGAGCGGGGTGTGGTGGTGGGTGTGCCAGTGCGGGACATAGTGGCTGTAGTGGTAGTGCATGCAGGTGAGAGTGTAGACGAGACTGGGAGGGAGGAGGGAGACGACGAGGAGGGGGACACAGTGGAGGAAGTGGATGTTGGTGTGTCTGTATGTGTGTGATGCTTGCGTGAGTGCCAGTGGGATGTGTGGTGCTTATGTTTGCCTGAGCTTCCCTTGTGTGGTGAGGTGTGTCCAGGCTGGTCTGATGGTGTGCTTGGGATAGGCTGGGGTACAGGGGATTTGGTTTGGGTGGAGGAAGTTGGAGGGGAAAGGCTAGACACATGGACAATGGCTGCCATCAGTGCTGAGGCCAGAGTTTGCAGGGTTCGATGAAGGGTAGCCTGGCCAGAATGAATGCCCTCCAGGAATGCATTTGTGTGTTGCAATTCCCTTTCTACACCCTGGATGGCATTCAAAATGGTAGACTGCCCAACAGTGAGTGACCTGAGGAGGTCAATGGCCTCCTCACTGAGGGCAGCAGAGGTAACAGGGGCAGGGGCTGAGGTGCCTGGGGCGAAGGTGATGCCCACCCTCCTGGGTGAGCGGGCACGGGGCGAAGGCTGAGGGGCTGCTGGGAGGGCGGTGCTGGTAGAGGGGGTGGCGGCTGTAGCTGTAGAAGTGGGGGGCACAGATTTTGCCGCCACCACAAAGGACCTCCCATCGGAGGACGAGTCTGTGTCGCTGGTTGCTGATCCTGTCCCCGCCGTGAAGCTCCCCTCGCCCTCAATCCTACTGGTGTATTCCGAGTCCGTGGTGTGGCCCTCCATGGCCATGTGGGATGCAGCTCCCTCGTGCTCCGGTGCCACTGTACCTCCGCCTGATGATGCTGATGCACACAAGAACAGGGAGACCACAAAAAGGGGCGGGACGACAGAAGAAAGACAGGTTTTTTTTTATTTTGAGTTCATTCGGTCTAGAGATCTAGGCCATTTAAAATAAAGATAACAATCATACATAATAAATAGTGTTTGTTGAAAAAAAAAAATATATAACAATATAAAAACAGTAGTAATCAGGACAGTATTAGAATAAGATCAACAAGACTAAATATTTGGTTATAGATAAAAAATACAATACATAAGACATGGCTTAAAATGTTAAGAGAGAAAGGATAAAAACTAGGATATAAAATTCTGTCTAACATACCAATGCGTGCAAATATTTCCCCGTAAGACCTGGCCCTCGTCAATCCTCATATAGGGGGCAACAGGCTCCTGCTAAAAAATTTCTACTGATACTACTAAAAAATAACAGCTGAGACTCCTTCTGTCGACTAATGTCAGGATGACTCACATGCCCTTTAAAACAATAAGCCTACGCCGGATGTACCAGGCCTCCGCTAAAAATTTGGTAACTGTAATAGCTACCACGGAGGATGTGTCGTATGTACAAATTCTGGTGGCGTTTGCTCTATCGTGTAATGACATGTTTTTGCAGAGGGGAATGATCCACCTCCCTCTGGGACTCTTATACAAAGGGCAAAAAAATAGTATGTGCTCTATTGTTTCTTTACAATTTTGGCAAGAGATACATCTATCATTTGAAACGATGTTAGATGACCAGTGAGCCGTAAAACCATTGATAGGTAGTGTGCCATATCTTAGTTGGAGATATAAAGCACGGGCGTACGGAGGCATGGGAAGGTTCAAGAAGTTCTCAGGCCAGAGCTCGTGCTTAAGTTGGAGGAATTCCATTGTTAGCCTGCCCGCCCCTTTTTGATGCAAGGAGTCTTCATTGACTTTCTCCCAATATCTTTTTGTGACAAGTTTCCTTGCATTATCAGGGATTTGCTCTGGGTATTTCCAGTAGGAAGGAAAACCTATTTTGACCCAGGCAGATTTCATTTCCTTCAACCATGGAATTTTCTCCAGTGCTTAGGGGGTGGCTATGAGCTCTCTTATGGCCAGCCTGTATGGTTCAAGTTCAACAGATTTCCATAAACGAATCCAATAGGAAAGAGGCCTTAGGGCTGCTGTGGTTTTCATACTGTTTAAACCTAGGTCTAGACTTAGAGGGGTCATTGGTGAGCCCATACCTAGGCGGGCGATCTGTCTAAGAAAATGGTTTTCCTTGATTTGCAGAGTATCAAGGTTTTTGTGGGACCCCCAGAGTTCCGCTCCATAAAGGGCCACTGCTCTGATTTGGACATTGTAAATCTCTGCAAGTATGTTCAGGGGAGGGCTCGGAGCCTTTCTCGATCTACGGACAAGGGCCCCACCTCTCTGGCTTATAATGAGAGCCCCTTTGTCAAGGGCTGCCTTCCATTTGCCTGTGGTCGATAGTCTTAAACCCAAGTAGTCGAACTCTTCTACTTTCTCCCATGGGATCGAGTTCATTTCTATGCTAGCACGTGATCGTTTCTTGGAGGTACTATATATCATGAGTTTTGTTTTCTTAATGTTTATGTCCAGACCATAGTCACTACAAAAAACACAAAATTGATTGATCAGGTTTTGGATTCCCATTTGCGATTTAGATATCAAAATTGTGTCATCTGCATATAGCAGACACGGGATTTTTTTCCCAACCAATTTAGGTGAATCATTTATGCAGTTCTCTAAGTAGTGGATGCAATTATTGATATATAGCAGAAAAAGAGTGTGTGCCAGGACACATCCCTGTCTAACTCCTTTTTTAATAACTACGGGGTCAGTCAACTCGCCCCCCTGGCCACATCTAATTTGAGCGAAGGTATCTTCATGCAGTTGAGCAATGAGTTTCAGGAGACCAGATGGCACTCCCATGTTAGATAATGTTGACCACAGCAGGTTCCTGGGGATCAAATCAAATGCGGCTCTGAGGTCTATAAAGACCACGTAAAGATTGCCCCTCCCCAGGACAACGTTCTTCCATTTTATTGACATGAATCTTAGGGCTTGGTCAACTGTACTCACAGCAGGTCTAAATCCTGCTTGTAGGTCAGAAAGAGCTTCAGACTCCATAATCCATTCCTCAAGATGGAACAGAAGATGCTTTGCATAGATTTTCTGGGAGTTATCAAGGAGACTAATCGGACGATAGTTGGCAGGGATGCTCGGATTTCCTTTTTTGAAAATGGGTACTATTTCAGCCCCTTTCCAAGTGGGTGGAGCGGGGGCCCCTGCTGCAATAGCATTGCAGATAAGGTTGAGGTATGGTGCCCATATGTCTGGTCTTGATTTGTATAGATCACCTGGAATCTTGTCTGGGCCAGGGGCCTTTCCCCATTTCAATGAGTCAATTGCTGCTCTTGTTTCGGTTAGAGAGAATGAGATCGGGGTGGTCTCTTGGTTTATTGAGGCATCGGGGGCCCACAGAGATGCTTCAGATGGCCCTTCGTATAGTTGCCCAAAGTGCTCTACCCATGATGCTGAGGGGATTGAAGAACCAGGTGCGGCAGGGGAATTGCTACAGTCATCAGTTATTAGTTTCCAGAACCTAGATGTGTCATTGGATTTAGCAGTCTCCAAAATAATAACCCATCTGGCCTCTTCCCAACTTCTGCGTGCCTTAGAACATTCCTTCTTATAAACTTTTCTAGCTGTTCTTAACATCCCAACATGGCCATCTTTTATTGCTTCCAGGAGAGACAGTTGTGCTTCTCTGCAACAACTGTCAAACCAAGGAGCGCAGTGCTTTTTGTTAGGATTATTAAGAATTTTTTTTGTAAAGAGATGCTTTAAAGATTGGAACAGGTCAGTGTGGGCTGCTAAGACACTGTCACCCTCCCCATTCTCATTTAGCCGGATCATGCACTCCATCTGGTTGGCAAGCAGGTTGTAAATAGGTGCCAGGTATTTAGGGGAAGAACTAATAGATTCCCATTTTAGGTTTCGTCTGTTATTAGTTAGAGCCAGCTGGGAAGCATGGTTCTTGGAGTAGGGCACATTGAACGAAGGAAAAAGTCCTCTGGTCGATAAAATCAATGGGTCATGATCACTCTCAATTTGCTTTTGGACCCTCATATCGAACATGTGGCTCCAGAGTCGGATGTCAAGAAGTATATAATCAATACGACTGCTGAGCCTTCCGCGCCTAAAGGTAGCTTGCAAATTTACATCCGAGCGCGAGCGACCGTTACAGGCTCGGAGGCCATGGGCTAGTGTGATATCGGCCAGTAAGCGCGCAGATTTATTCAGCCTTGGTTTTTTGTTGGAGACTAGCTGAGGGATGCCCCAATGGGCATCCTCTTCTTTATATATTCCTTGGACTAGAGGATTAGGTTCAAAAGTGACATTAAAATCCCCTCCAATCAAAATAAAGAAGGAGGGATTGTTTTTGAGGAAACTGTCCAAAATGGACAGGACATCAGAATCAGCATGGGAGCTCACATTCCTGTTATAGATATTAATTCAAAGGAAAGGTCTCTCTTCAGAAATCATTATTAATCGGACTTGCAAGTCACGGCAACCCGTATCTATTTCTTCTATCTTGCACCTAAGAGAAGTGTTGATCCACACAAGCAGCCCTCCCGATGGTCTCCCAGAAGATGACTTGCGTGCTGGGACCCAATAGCTTTTGAAGCCTAGTCTATATTTGGGTTCTAATGCCCACGTTTCTTGGAAGAGACAGATCAGGTGATCATCAATAAGGCAGCCCCATCCTGGGCTTTGTAATTTGCTTTCCAACCCTGCTATGTTCCAGCTGAGTACCTTATCGAGATCCTTTGTTTTTATGGACCCTGCTTTATTCTGAGGATATTTCCCACCGGGGGAGGAACTACTAGGAACCATGCTAATTCCCTCAAGTGTATTAGGACCAGTGGCTTTCTCACTATGTGCCTTGTGAACCTCGCTGGATATAGCCCCAGCTATATATGAATTAGGTAGGTTGGACCCCAGAATGTGTAGAACAGTTGACGGGGACAGAATACATTCCTTGCTTGCTTGGCTCGTGATGCTTGTTGATGATCCCTGATTAACAGGATCTGCCAAGGTCAAAGGGGCAACAGAGTTAGAGATGCTGAGGGCAGTGGGATAAATGTCCTCAGTTTCACCATTGCTCAAAGCCACTTCCGAAAGGTCATCTCCTAGTCAGTCTATCTCAGAAAGAGATGACGAAGGGCATCTAGGGCCAAGTGCAGGGATAGACTGTGTGTGGATAGCCGGGGGAGCCCCGTATAACGTTGGCCGTTGTCTACTCCAAGCTGGCATGGGAGGTGGATAAAACACTTGTAGCCTGCAAAGGGAGGTTTTTTCAGTTATAGGATAAGGTCTGTTAGCGTTTAAAAAGAGCCGTTGAACAAGGTCAGGAGAATTGAAGTTGATGACTATGCAGTCCCCTGAACCGATCTTCGCTAGGGAGCCCACCCACCCTACCCTTCTCACCATCAGTATTGAGGGTGTCATGGAAAAAGCAAACCCTGCATTCACGTGCAACCAATGGATAACCTTGTTTTTAAGTTCGATAAAAGATTCAGTGGAATGAGGTTTGAGTTCAGGGACATTCGATATAATGAGTACATAATGACATGATTCTGGTGGCAAATGGAGCACTTTTTGATCTGGCAGACCCATGGTCTTGTCACTCTTCTGGCGTTCTGTATGCGGGTACTCCCAAGTGGGGTTGCCAACTCCCAAATTAGTTACTGGATTATTCAATGGGGCGTTTCCTTTTATGAAGGGAACTGAGACCCTGTGGGGCTTATTCATTAAAATACTAGCTGTTTTGACGGTGCTGGGCCAATCTTGATTTAAAGAAGAAAAAGGGATTTTGGCTATTTGGCCGGTGGGTCTGTTGGCAGTGATGAGGTTATGGTTGACAAGGGGATGGGATTGGATTTCTACGGGTGTAACAATTTTAGGTGGCTGACTGTTAATAAGGCTTTCCAATTTGTCCTCGATTGGAGGCGGGTTAGAATTGGGAGAAATAGTTTTGAAAGCTCATCTTTTATGAGATCCCTGGTGTGCTCATTTGCATGGCACTCGTTTGTGTTGTGTAAGGGGGATAATGCTGTATCCTTATTAGAGGGTTGGGCCATGTTAGAGGGGCTCAAAGTCCTAGACCGTTTGTTTTTGAAACCGGGTTCCCTTCGTTTCCTTTTTCCTTTGGTATTGGAATCTGCTAAGGTGAGGGGGCCTTCATTTGTGGGACTCTCGGCCGGCAGAATAGGGGCAGCACGGGTGGTGATTACAGTTGTGGTTTCGTCCTGGTTCTCCTGGGAGTTTTTAGAGGGGGAAGGGAAAGGGGAAGTCAGTACAGGCTGAAATTCTATTCGCTTGGAGGGCTGTAGGGCCGAGCTATCATGGATTAGGATGTTGGTTGAAGAAGGGGGGGGCAGCTAAACGTCGCTGCACTAACTAAATTTCTTTTTCAAGTTCCCCAACAGCCTTTTGCAGGAAACCATCTAAGGTTCTGTTAGAGTGCTGCTTTCCTTCCAACCCACCCCCACGTCGACGGACCATTATTCTTTAAATCAGGGGCCTTTAGTGAGCCCCCGGCTTATATGGATGTGTAGGCCTATGAGACCCAGCCACTGACACTATAGTGTGACTAATAAGTTTCTCAGACCCTACTGTTAACAAATCTCAAAGACGGGACCACAGTAAAATGCCCAAAGCGTGTATATATATATATATATATATATATATATATATCGCCTGACCCAACCACTTATCGGGCGCAGACGGGCACAGAGCGGGTGATGAATTATGGGCTCCTGCCCTTGGGAGAAAAAGAATGGTGCCACCTCCTTCCACCCTCCAAAAAACGTAATTCAATAAGCAGTTGTATGATGAACTGAAATAAATTTGGCTGGGTACACGGAAAAGTCTGCAAGTGTCCAGTTTAGGTTAATAGTTTTCCACGTACTTGGTGGGGCCTGGGGCTCTGTGGGAGGACTGCCCACACACCGAGCAGTGGAACCTGAGATCTCCTTCAGGCAGCCATAGACAAGTTTGCTGTATGGTCCACGTCTTAGGGTAGATGTCAGGGGGGTGGCCCTGCCCTGCCTCTTCCTGGCAATGACGGGCAAGGACGGGCCCGCCCTTGGCCCGGGCTTCGCCCGCGCTGCGGGAGCGCAAAGATAGTTTTAAAGGGCTCCTGCCCTATTGACACACCTCCTGGCAACAGAGACAGAGACAGGTTGAGTGCATGGCTTACCGCTACCGTTGGTGGACAATACAGACACAGCAGCCCCCTGCACTACGTCGCGCTGTTGGGCTCTACAGATGCAATTCCTGGGATATGTCCTACATGGCTATGGTCGACATCTGCACACATAGATGACACAGGGGCATGTATACCTGTACTTGGCACTCTACAGAGGTGGGGTGCCACATGGCCTGCATTACAGAGGGGCCTAGCCTACGGAACTCGCCCTGGCCAAGGGAAACCCACAGCCCTCCTCCCCCACCCAGACACCTTCACTGCACGCAAAGTCCACTGAATGATGTTGTACTCACCCCCTTGTGTCTGCTGTGATGCCCTCAAGCGCCCATCCAACTCAGGGTAGGCCACCGCCAGGATCCGGAACATCAGGGGGGTCATGGTTCGACGGGCACCCCTCCCACGTTGGGAGGCCATCCCCAGCTGAGCCTCCGCCGTCTTCTTGCTCCAGCGGCGAATGTCCTCCCATCTTTTCCGGCAGTGGGTGCTCCGTCTGTGGTGGACCCCCAGGGTCCGGACGTCCTTGGCGATGGCACGCCAAATATCCTTCTTCTGATGGGCACTGACCTACAAGACATGTACAGGGGAAGAAGAGAAGTCATTACCAACTGCACCGTCAAAGTGAGTGGCCCACATTCCTACCCTTGCCATGTGGCAGATGCATTCACACTCATTCATGCTCGCAGAACTGTGCCCCCTTCATTCTTACAACCAGCCCTCTCCACACAGGCATAGCCCATGCAACGTGCTCCCTGTGTACTTACCTGTTGGTCTAGAGGACCGTAGAGTAGCGTGTACTGGGGGAGGACCCCGTCCACGAGCTTCTGCAACTCCTCTGCAGTGAAGGCAGGGGCCCTTTCCCCAGATGCACGTGCCATTGTCTCTTCCAGACTGAGGTCACAGCAGCACTTGCAGTGTAGGTCCTCTCCTGTCGAAGATCAGGTATCGAGTGATTGAACAGATAGAAAATGGCGGTCACGTCCACGGCAGTGACGTCCGCGGCGGTGCGTATCATCACCGCCGGCGCACTTCACCTGGACTCAACACACATACAGACAACTTTTTGGATTTTGTTTCGTATTCTGTGTAGCTGTGGGTACATACCTCTGAATTGCTTGACTCTGTGGTCGCTGTTGTCCTTCCTAGGCACCGTCAGCTGGGACATGTGAGGAAATGGCAGAATCCTCCGATGTACCGACCGCTGGTGGACCTGTTGACAATGGAGGAGCAACATTTAATCATTACCTACAAGTTTGACCATGCCACAATCCAGGAACTGTGTACCCAGTTGGAGCCAGACCTTATGTCACCAGTCCGCCATCCCACAGGAATCCCCCCTCAAGTGCAGGTGCTATCAGCGCTCCATTTCCTAGCAAGTGGGTCATTTCAAACAACAGTGGCCATGGCATAAGGGATGTCCCAGCCTATGTTTTCCAACGTGTTGTCCAGAGTGTTGTCTGCCCTGCTGAAACACATGAGGAGCTACATCGTTTTCCCTCAGGTGGAGGATTTGGCTACAGTTAAAGGTGATTTCTATGCCCTGGGACATATCCCTAACATCATAGGTGCCATTGATGGGACCCATGTAGCTCTGGTCCCCCCCCATAGGAGTGAACAGGTGTACAGGAACCGGAAGAGTTATCATTCGATGAATGTACAGATGGTATGTTTGGCAGACCAGTACATCTCGCAGGTAAATGCTATGTTCCCTGGCTCAGTGCATGACGCCTACATCTTGCAGAATAGCAGCATCCCTTATGTGATGGGTGAACTCCAGAGGCACCGGGTGTGGCTATTAGGGGACTCCGGTTACCCCAACCTGTCATGGCTATTGACCCCAGTGAGGAATCCCAGGACCAGGGCAGAGGAACGCTACAATGAGGCCCATGGGCGGACTAGGAGGGTGATCGAATGCACCTTCGGCCTCCTGAAGGCCAGGTTCAGGTGCCTTCATATGACAGGTGGTTCCCTATTCTATTCACCAAGGAAGGTGTGCCAGATCATCATCGCCTGCTCTATGCTTCACAATCTTGCTTTGCGACGCCAGGTGCCTTTTCTGCAGTAGGATGGTCCAGATGACGGTGTTGTGGCAGCTGTAGAGCCTGTGGACAACGATGAGGAGGAAGCAGAGGAAGAAGACATTGACAACAGGGACTCAGTCATACAGCAATACTTCCAGTGACGCACAGGTGAGAACACTTTCTTTACTAATAAATTTACTTTCACACTTCTACCTCTATCCTGTTTGTCAATTTTAAGCAGTATTTGGTAACTGAGTTGTACATTTCCATTACGGTTTCACAGGAGTGGTTACCAACGTGTGTCATCTGCTTGCATCCTTCATGGACTTGTGATGTGTGACATAGGTATGTTGACATTACTATTGAGAACGGATTTTGTCATTGTCATAGCTAATACACATTTTCAAAATCACAGACTGACTCCAAATTGTTTTGTGGTTCAAGGGTGTTTATTGAAGTGCTAATTATTGGAGGGGTGGTAAAATGGGGATGGGTGATGGTGGAGGAATGTCCATGGCAGAGTCCAGTCTATTAGTTTCACAGGTGCACTGCCCATATGGGCATAGGAAGTGGAGCTGGGGCAGTTCCAATCTGGACAGGGTTACAAAGTGGGACAGTGGGATGACAATCAGGGTGGTCTCATTTCTTGGCAGGGGTCTTGCCATCGTGCTCTGTCCTGTTCCTGGATCTCAGGGACCGCTTGGGGGGTGATTCTCCATCTGCAGGGGGTGGGGTGCTGGTGTGGTGGTCCTGTGACGGGGCGTCCTGTCCACTAGCGCAGGTGGTGGGCAGTTCATCATCCAGGCTAGTGTCAGGGGCCCCTTGGAGTGCCACGGTGTCCCTCATGGTGTTCTGTATGTCCTTCAGCACCCCTACGATGGTGCCCAGGGCGGAGCTGATGGTTCTGAGTTCCTCCCTGATGCCGAAATACTGTTCCTCCTGCAGGCGCTGGGTCTCCTGAAACTTGGCCAGGACCGTAGCTATCGTCTCCTGGGAGTGGTGGTATGCTCCCATGATGGAGGAGAGGGCCTCGTGGAGAGTGGGTTCCCTTGGCCTGTCCGCCTCCTGTCGCACAGCAGCCCTCCCAGTTCCCCTGTGTTCCTGTGCCTCCGTCCCCTGGACCGTGTGCCCACTACCACTGCCCCCAGGTCCCTGTTGTTGTTGGGGTGGTGGGTTATCCTGGGTTCCCTGTAGTGGTGGACACACAGCTGATTGACGTGTCCTGGGGACAGAGGTATGGGCCCGCTGGGTGGGTGCTGTACTGGTGTATCCAGAGGGTGGAAGGTCAGTGTTGGGCTGTGCCTGTGCGAGGGGAACCAACTGTCCCGAGGCCCACAATGGTCCGGGTTGGTTATCTGGATCCAGTTGGCCAGAGCTGCTGTCATCACTGTGGGCCTCTTCTGTGGGTGGGGTAGAGATGTCTGGACCCTCCTGTCTGGTGACGTTAGGTAGTGGTCCTACAGGGGTATAAAAGCATGATTATTGCATCTGTGTGTGTCATGGTGTGCAATGGGTGGGTGAGTGTGTACCCCAGTGCTAGCATTCCTGTGTGGGGGCTTGTGTGATGATGGTTAGTGTAGGAGGCTGGACTGGCTTGTAGTGAGTACCAAGGGGTACTTACACCTTGCACCAGGCCCAGGTATCCCTTATTAGTGTAGAGGGGTGTCTAGCAGCTTAGGCTGATAGAAAAGGTAGCTTAGCAGAGCAGCTTAGGCTGAACTAGGAGACGAGTGAAGCTCCTACAGTACCACTAGTGTCATATGCACAATATCATAAGAAAACACAAGACACAGATATACTAAAAATAACAGTACTTTATTTTTATGACAATATGCCAAAGTATCTCAGTGAGTACCCTCAGTATGAGGATAGCAATTATACACAAGATATATGTACACAATACCAAAATATGCAGTAATAGCAATAGAAAACAGTGCAAACAATGTATAGTCACAATAGAATGCAATGGGGGCACATAGGGATAGGGGCAACACAAACCATATACTCTAGAAGTGGAATGCGAACCACGAATGGACCCCAAACCTATGTGACCTTGTAGAGGGTCGCTGGGACTGTAAAGAAACAGTGAGGGTTAGAAAAATAGCCCACCCCAAGACCCTGAAAAGTGGGTGCAAAGTGCACCTAAGTTCCCCAAAGAGCACAGAAGTCGTGATAGGGGAATTCTGCAGGAAAGACCAACACCAGCAATGCAACAACAATGGATTTCCAGGCGAGAGTACCTGTGGAACAAGGGGACCAAGTCCAAAAGTCACGATCAAGTCGGGAGTGGGCAGATGCCCAGAAAATGCCAGCTGTGGGTGCAAAGAAGCTGCCACCGGATGGTAGAAGCTGTGGATTCTGCAAGAACGACAAGGGCTAGAAACTTCCCCTTTGGAGGATAGATGTCCCACGTTGTGAAGAGTCGTGCAGAGGTGTTTTCATGCAGAAAGATCGCCAATAAGCCTTGCTAGATGCAAAGGTCATGGTTAGGGTTTTTGGATGCTGCTGTGGCCCAGTACGGACCAGGATGTTGCTAATTGCGTGAGGAGACAGAGGGGGCGTCCAGCAACACAAGGAGCCCACTCAGAAGCAAGCAGCACCCAGAAAAGTGCAGGAACAGGCACTACGAAGTGGAGTGAACCGGAGCTCACCCGAAGTTGCACAAGAGGGTCCCACGAAGCCGGAGGACAACTCAGGAGGTCGTGCAATGCAGGTTAGAGTGCCAGGGACCCAGGCTTGGCTGTGCACAAAGGAAATCCTGGAAGAGTGCACAGGAGCCGGAGTAGTTGCAAAACACGCGGTTCCCAGCAATGCAGTCTAGCGTGGGGAGGCAAGGACTTACCTTCACCAAACTTGGACTGAAGAGTCACTGGACTGTGGGAGTCACTTGGACAGAGTTGCTGAGTTCAAGGGACCTCGCTCGTTGTGCTGAGAGGAGACCCAGTGGACCAGTGATGGAGTTCTTTGGTGCCTGCGGTTGCAGGGGGAAGATTCCGTCGACCCACGGGAGATTTCTTCAGAGCTTCTAGTGCAGAGAGGAGGCAGACTACCCCCACAGCATGCACTACCAGGAAAACAGTCGAGAAGGCGGCAGGATCAGCGTTACAAGGTCGCAGTAGTCGTCTTTGCTACTTTGTTGCAGTTTTGCAGGCTTCCAGCGCGGTCAGCAGTCGATTCCTTGGCAGAAGGTGAAGAGAGAGATGCAGAGGAACTCTGATGAGCTCTTGCATTCGTTATCTAAGGAATTCCACAAAGCAGAGACCCTAAATAGCCAGAAAAGGAGGTTTGGCTACCTAGGAGAGAGGATAGGCTAGCAACACCTGAAGGAGCCTATCAGAAGGAGTCTCTGACGTCACCTGCTGGCACTGGCCACTCAGAGCAGTCCAGTGTGCCAGCAGCACCTCTGTTTCCAAGATGGCAGAGGTCTGGAGCACAATGGAGGAGCTCTGGGCACCTCCCAGGGGAGGTGCAGGTCAGGGGAGTGGTCACTCCCCTTTCCTTTGTCCAGTTTCGCGCCAGAGCAGGGCTGAGGGATCCCTGAACCGGTGCAGACTGGCTTATGCAGAGATGGGCACCATCTGTGCCAACAAAGCATTTCCAGAGGCTGGGGGAGGCTACGCCTTCCCAGCCCTGACACCTTTTTCCAAAGGGAGAGGGTGTAACACCCTCTCTCTGAGGAAGTCCTTTGTTCTGCCTTCCTGGGCCAATCCTGGCTGGACCCCAGGAGGGCAGAAACCTGTCTGAGGGGTTGGCAGCAGCAGCAGCTGCAGTGAAACCCCGGGAAAGGTAGTTTGGCAGTACCCGGGTCTGAGCTAGAGACTCGGGGGATCATGGAATTGTCTCCCCAATGCCAGAATGGCATTGGGGTGACAATTCCATGATCCTAGACATGTTACATGGCCATGTTCGGAGTTACCATGGTGACGCTATACATAGGTAGTGACCTATGCGCAGTGTAATGGTGTCCCCGCACTCACAAAGTTCGGGGAAATTGCCCTGAACGATGTGGGGGCACCTTGGCTAGTGCCAGGGTGCCCACACACTAAGTAACTTGGCACCCAACCTTCACCAAGTGAGGATTAGACATATAGGTGACTTATAAGTTACTTATGTGCAGTGAAAAATGGCTGTGAAATAACGTGGACGTTATTTCACTCAGGCTGCAGTGGCAGGCCTATGTAAGAATTGTCCGAGCTCCCTATGGGTGGCAAAAGAAGTGCTGCAGCTGATAGGGATATCCTGGAACCCCAATACCCTGGGTACCTCCGTACCATATACAAGGGAATAATATTGGTGTACCAGTGCGCCAATGAGAATTGGTCAAAGTAGTCACTAGCCTGCTGGGACAAACTTAGAAATCAGAGACTAAGGTTCTGGTTAGCAGAGCCTCAGTGATACAGTTAGGCACCACAAAGGGAACACATACAGGGCACATACAATGAGCACTGGGACCCTGCCTGGCAGGGTCCCAGTGACACAAGGACTAAAACAACATATATACAGTGAAATATGGGGGTAACATGCCAGGCAAGATGGTACTTTCCTACACAACCCCCCTGCCCCCCAAACGAAGGACAATAAGACTAGCCATGACCTGATGAGTCTTCATTGTCTAAGTGGAAATATCTGTAGATTCTCTCTACATTGGAGTGGGTACTCCCAGGTCTATGTTCCACTGTATAGTACATTCCCTGTAGAGATATGGACCACCTCCACAATTTAGGGTTTTCACCTTTCATTTGTTTAAGCCATAATAGAGGTTTGTGGTCTGTCTGAACAATAAAGTGAGCGCCAAACAGGTATGGCATCAACTTTTTCAGTGCCCAGACCACAGCAAAGGCCTCCATCTCTATGGCAGACCAATGCTTTTCTCTAGGGGTCAACCTTCTGGTGATAAAAGCAACTGGTTGATCCTGGCCCTCAGAATTCAGTTGTGATAGTACTGCCCCTACCCCTAATTCAGATGCATCAGTTTGAACAATGAAGTTCTTGGATTAACATGGGCTTTTTAGGACAGGTGCAGAGCACATGGCCTGTTTGAGCTCCTCAAAAGCTTTCTGCCAGCTGGCTGTCCATAATACCTTCTTGGCATTTTCTTGCTTGTGAGATCATTAAGAGGGGCTCCTATGGAACCATCATTCTTGATGAATCTCCTATATTACCCTGTGAGGCCTGAGTTGTTGTAGGGGGGACCCAATCTATGATAGTTTGGATTTTCCCATGTAGTGGTGCAATCTGTCCTCCACCAACCAGGTGGCCCAGATAAACCACTTTCCCCTGCCCTATCTGGCACTTTGAGGCCTTGATAGTGAGGCCTGCCTTTTGCAGGGCCTCCAAAACTTTCCATAGGTGGACCAGGTGATCATCCCAGGTTGAGCTAAAGACAGCAATATCATCTAGATATGCTGCACTGAAAGCCTCCAACCCTTGCAGGACTGTATTCCCCAACCTCTGAAAAGTGGCAGGTACATTTTTCAAACCAAAAGGCATTACTGTGAATTGGTAGTGCCCTCCAATGGTAGGAAATGCAGTCTTGGGTTTAGCATCTTCTGCCAATCTAATCTGACAATACCCTGCAATTAGATCAAAAGTGCTAATATACTTGGCAGAAGCCAGTGTATCAATGAGCTCTTCTGCCCTGGGTATAGGGTGAGCATCCGTTTTTGTTACCTGATTGGGCCCTCTGTAATCTACACAAAACCTCATCTCCCTCTTTTCATCTTTGGTGTGAGGTTTTGCTACAAGCACAACTGGGCTAGCCCAGGGGCTTTCAGAAGGTTCAATCACCCCTAAGTCCAACATTTTCTGCACCTCTTTTTTAATGCAGTCCCTAACATGGTCAGGCTGCCTATAAATGTTACTTTTGACAAGCAGGCTGCCTCCAGTGTCAATTGTATGTTCACACCAGGATGTTGTACCTGGTAAGAGTGAAAAGAGGTCTGAAAACTGGCTTAAGAGATTGATACAGTTGTCTTTCTGTTCTGCAGTCAGACAGTCTGCTAAGACTACTCCCTCCACTAAGGCATCTGCTTCAGTGGTGGAATAGAGATCAGGGAGAGGGTCACTCTCTTCTTCCTGTCCCTCATCTGTTGCCATGAGAAGGGTGAGATCAGCCCTGTCATAGTAGGGTTTTAGGCGGTTGACATGAATCACCCTAAGGCGACTCCTGGCAGTGCCCGGGTCTACCAAATAGGTAACCTCACCCTCTTCTCAACAATTAGATGGGTCCACTCCATTTGTCCTGGAGTTCTCTTGGGGCCACAGGCTCCAATACCCACACCTTCTGTCCTGGTTGGTACTGAGTCAGGACAGCCTTCTGGTCATGCCATTACTTTTGCAGCTCCTGGCTGGCCTGAAGGTTTTTAGTGGCCTTTTTCATATACTGAGCCATTCTGGATCTTAGGCCAAGTACATAGTCTACTATGTCCTGTTTAGGAGCTTTTAAAGGTTGTTCCCAACCCTCCTTCACAAGAGCAAGTGGACCTCTTACAGGGTTTCCAAAGAGGAGTTCAAAGGAGCTGAAGCCCACTCCTTTCTGGGGTACCTCCCTGTAAGCAAAAAGGAGGCAAGGTAACAGGACATCCCATCTCCTTTATTAAACCTCTCAAACAGACCATTTGTTTGTGGGTGGTAAACTTGTAGGTAACACCACACTCCTTCCACATTGCTTTGAGGTATGCAGACATGAAGTTGCTACCTCCGTCTGACACCACCTCTTTAGGAAAGCCCACCCTGGAAAAGATTGGAAAAGGAGCTGTAGTGGTCCTTAAATGTATGGCTTCAGGATATCTTGTGGCATGGTCCAGTACCACCAAGATAAATCTATTGCCTAAAGCAGTTGGAGGGTCATGGGGGCCAACTGTGTCAACCCGTACCCTTTCAAAGGGCACCCCCACCACTGGAAGTGGAATTAGAGGGGCCTTTGGAGTGCCACCAGTCTTGCCACTTGTAGGAAAGTACCATCTTGCCTCGCATGTTACCCCCATATTTCACTGTATATATGTTGTTTTAGTCTATGTGTCACTGGGACCCTGCCAGACAGGGCCCCAGTGCTCATAAGTATGTGCCCTGTATGTGTTCCCTGTGTGATGCCTAACTGTCTCACTGAGGCTCTGCTAACCAGCACCTCAGTGGTTATGCTCTCTCTGCTTTCCAAATTTGTCACTAACAGGCTAGTGACTAAATTTACCAATTCACATTGGCATACTGGTATACCCATATAAGTCCCTAGTATATGGTACGGAGGTACCCAGGGTATTGGGGTTCCAGGAGATCCCTATGGGCTGCAGCAATTATTTTGCCACCCATAGGGAGCTCTGACAATTCTTACACAGGCCTGCCAGTGCAGCCAGAGTGGAATAACGTCCACGTTATTTCACAGCCATTTACCACTGCACTTAAGTAACTTATAAGTCACCTATATGTCTAACCTTCACCTAGTGAAGGTTGGGTGCAAAGTTACTTAGTGTGTGGGTACCCTGGCACTAGCCAAGGTGCCCCCACATCATTCAGGGCAAATTCCCCGGACTTTGTGAGAGCGGGGACACCATTACACGCGTGCACTGTACATAGGTCACTACCTATGTACAGCGTCACAATGGTAACTCTAAACATGGCCATGTAACATGTCTAAGATCATGGAATTGTCACTCCCAATGCCATTCTGGCATTGGGGGGACAATTCCATGATCCCCCGGGTCTCTAGCACAGAACCCGGGTACTGCCAAACTGCCTTTCCGGGGTCTCCAGGTTTCTGCCCTCCTGGGGTCCAGGAAGGCAGAACAAAGGACTTCCTCTGAGAGAGGGTGTAGCACCCTCTCCCTTTGGAAATAGGTGTGAGGGCTGGGGAGGAGTAGCCTCTCCCAGCCTCTGGAAATGCTTTGAAGGGCACAGATGGTGCCCTCCTTGCATAAGCCAGTCTACACTGGTCCAGGGAACCCCCATTCCCTACTCTGGCGCAAAACTGGACAAAGGAAAGGGGAGTGACCAGGCAGAACAGCAGCCACACTTAGTCAATGATGCTAGTACACTGCATGAGCTCCTAAAAAGAGGCAAGAGCGAAAGGAAGCGAGAGCAGGAATGGCAAACTGTGTTTAGTAATCCCTCCACAAAAGCACAGCAGTCAAGCAACTCCCATCTTTTAAACATTATAGGTGGGATGGAGAAATGCAACGACAGATGGAGGCCAACTTGTGTCAAATGGTAAAAGAAATTAATGGTAAAAGAAAATAACCAGTTTTTTTGCAAGAAATACTATTCACGTTTTGTAATGGGCCATTCTCCAAGATAACACATTTTAGTCCATACTTTTACTCACTGAAAGAGTTTCTTTTTGAACCCGCAGCCTACAATAGTTGAAGAACCAGATGAATTGTGTAATAGATTATTTTCTTGTGTGTATTACCTGAGCAGATATCTCTGCTCCATTGCGAGCACCCCTTGCTTATTCTACTCAAAAGGGAGAACTCGAGTCTCCTTTCTGAAAACAATTGAGTTTACAACTCAATAAAATATGTTTGTACAACTACGTGGTCGTTTTGTATAAGGCTTCTAGTAAAAAGTCAGGGGGAGTCAAAATGGTGTGGCTGATTATTATGAAGAATCTGACGTGGCGTGCATAATAACCTTTACAGTTCAACACCAGTGATTTGGGATCTTTTGGATCTATTATCAGTCCGCAGGTGGGGGCAACATGTTATTTAATGAGTGAGAGGCGGTATGTTTGATTTCTATTTATTGTAGCCATTGTGTGCATGCTGCAAGAGGATGTATAGTCAGTGGTTCTAAATAAGATTTGCTTTTTTCATCTGATTCTACAAATAGATAACTTGGAATAATGTGCACTGGTATACTTTTATTGTAAGTTACACCATTGCATAGATAATTATACGATATGTCCCATAATTTACTTACGTTCTGACCTTGATTAACTTATTTATGTCCTAGGGCTTGTATAGATAGTTCTAGGCTTTAAGGACGAGATTCTGAGTTGTAACAAATCTGGTGAGTTTTTTAAAATTAGTAGGGATTTGTTCAAACGTAGCAAATATGTTAAATTGTATACATATTTAAGGTACTATTACTTGATTAGATAAGGCAGACTGGCAACCAAATTGTGTTTCTACTCAGATTCAACAGACATGCTTCCTAAAGGTGGCCAGGAGCAAGAGCTATAGGCAAGGGAAGCCGTAAGAACATACTGGGGGAAGTCATGTCTTCAAGAAGAGTAAAGTGTACAAGTAACAGTTCAGCAGAGCCTCAGATGTGCAGTAAACGCCCCAGCAGGGTCTCTTCCCACTCATTCAGCGGGAAAAAAACAAAGCAAACCAGGAACTGACCCCACCAACACACATCCGGTAACCTCATGCCCACTCAAATACAAGTGTCACGCTAGAAGTAATGAGGGTCACATATAACTTTAACTAATCCAAACAAATACTCTACTCATGGAGTCAATTGACTCCACATGCTCTCTCACTCCTACAAACCCTGCATGACGGTGGGCCTAGGCACACACCATTCACCATGTGGTATAGAGAATAGTTATAGAAAGGTCCATTCCCGTTAGATAAGCTACCAAGCTCCCATTAACAGAGGAAAAAGGCAAAAATACTTTTGCTGTAGTCCAATTGGCTCGCTAGTCACACTCCTGATGGAAAAAAAACAATTTTCACACATTTATGCACACCGAGCCTAGCCGGGAGTGTAGCATGTGTTCACTTTGGCAAAACAGCATCGCTTCATTGTAGAAGGAAAACGAAATTACTAGGTTTAGTGTAAAAAAACTTAGACACTGTAAAGGAAATCCTAAAATGTATGTAGTGTTAACGTAGGTCACGTCATCGTGCCTTGTAAAAATATTAATGTTTACAATTAATCTACTGGAAAATGTAGCAGCCAATCCACTATCAACAACCAGAACACAAGAAGACCAAGCACCTGCTTTAAGGAGACCAATGCTAGTTCATGAGGCATCACACAGAAATGACCCTCCTAACCTACACTAAAATATTCTAACCTGCAGACCAGACAGAGATCTCATGTTGAGTAAAATACGGTTAACAAATCGTCAAAGGGAGGACAATCCTCAGCGTCCTCTCCTACTTTGAGGGATTCAGTTCCCAGCCACCTTGAGAAACTGACTGCTGTAGCAGAAAACTCTGTACCAAGGGTGAACCAAACGTTCGCTAAACTTCATCTCTGTGTCTTTCTACCCAAACTAGGACACACCAGCATACAGCATATTTTACAGTTCAATTCTTTGTTACGGTAACACAATTTGAGTATAATCTGCAATCATGTGTTAACAGTTATAGGTAATGAAAATCTAGTTTGCATTCACAAAGACGTCCCAATTCCCAACAGAAGCACTAAGGACCCTATGCACAAAAGCATTTAGACATGTAAATGTAACTTGTCAGTGTAGAGCGGGCATTCCAAGTTGTGGTTAATTTAGAAAGTTTGAGGGCACCCAAAAACGTGTGTATTTTTGGGTATTCACAAACTCCTCTCCAACGCATTGCTACCATGTAAACGGTCATGGTGTTAACCCTTTCAAGGGTCGGAATAAATCATTTTCAAGGAACTTTCTCAAATGTTGGGGGGCGTATAGGAGGCAGTTTCGCTACAAGATAAAATATGGGCCAAGTGGAGAAAAATGTGCTATTGCAGAAAACTCATGTTGAAACTGTTCATCATGTAAATTACGCAGTCGAAATGAAAAAGCACACACGCAGCCAGGAATTCACAAGACTTTTGATTAAGTCAGGAAAGCTGAAACTGATTTGCTTTTTTGGGCACAACCTCGAGAAGTGTTATGAAGTTTAGAAAATCGCAAACTTGCTACCAGTCAGGGTGCAAATATAACATCTTCTTAGGTGAATCGGACTTTACCTATTGCAGCCACATGTTGCATATTCCAAACAAGTGTAGACAATAAGAAATTGTTAAAGCTTTGAATAACCAAAAATACCTACAGGGCTGTGTTAGGCAATGAGTCGACTAATTCATAACAGTAAAGTGGTTTGGTCTGACTAATGTTATAGTTAATGACTCATTACTATATGAGTCATTTTATTTAAATCAATTTAAACTGTAGCTGACATTTTTATGGTTTTCAAAAGGTCTCTGATAAACTACTGCCTAACACACAATTGTAGAAATATTCTGTTCTGTTGGAATACAATTTTGTAAACCAAAAATAATTTTCCTTAAATCCGTAGTTCGACAATAACAGACCGACAAATGAACAGCTGCGAGCAAAAAAGAAAAAAATACACTCTGCCAGCTACGTGAAGGTCACTTTGCATTTAAATAGGTTTTGGTATCCTGTGATCTCACGGCGCGCATAATCTTCTCTCACTGGAAGAATGTGTTCTCATTTCATTAATTCAAAGAAGACCAAAGGCCTCTTCAGCTTCTGAAATTACCCCTGTTCATGCTGCAGTTTTATGAGAAGTGGCAGAAATCACTTCAAAGCTGTGGAAGTGGTGTGCAAATTCCACATCAGTCCGGCAGCTGTGAAATATATGCAGAGTGTACTATTGCAAAGGAGAGGGCATGAAGTCAAGGATACATTTATTTTACAAGTTTAGTTACCATGACCTGAAGGTTTAGCTGAGGTGAGCTTTGTTTCCAAATGAATGACACATAGGCCCTCATTACAACCCTGGCGGTCGGTGTTAAAGCGGTGGTAAGACCGCCAACAGGCCGGGGGTAAAAAAAAAAATGGAATCACGATCATGGCGGAAACTGCCAACATAGACAGCCACTTTAACACTCCGACCGCCACGGCAGTACAAACACAGCGGTGGTTACCGCCAACAGACAGTCGGAACACAATGTACCACCCACACTATTATGACAGGCCAATCCGCCACCTTTTCTGGGGCGGATTCATGCAAATAAAAACACGGCGGAAACAGGACTTGGAAGGGAAAACACTCACCTCTACACAACCCACGAGGAACCAGGACGCCACGGACCCTGAACTCCAAATACTCCCTGCGATAGTATTCCTGCTTCTCTACCAGGAGCACGAAAGACGGCGGCGACGACCATGGTGAGTACTGCACCTACAACACAGGGGAAGGGGGAGGGAAAAGAGAGTGACACACACACACGCAACACCCTCACCCACAACAACATACACACCAATACATGCTGCAACATTACATTTACACCCACCCACCCCCCTGGAAGAACGCAAGGCCAAAAGGAAATGAGTTGAACGATTGTAATCAATAAAAATCCATTAGTCAAAACTTTATATACAGTATAAACAATTATGTACACCAACCAATCAAGTCAGGGTATTGCACCATTCATAGTCCGTGGACCACTGGGCCCAAAATGCATGGGCGAGGCCCACACTCGATACCAGACTCGAAACAGAGAGAACACTGCTGGGGCATCAGATCGAAATGAAACAGGCACCTCAGGGGGAAGGGAAAGGGGGCACCTCAGCCGGATGAGTGAACGACGCCAGCTCCACGAGGGGGCTCCATGCCCATTGATGTATCCTGGGGAGTGCAAAGCCACAGTCTCTCAAGTCTCTCCAGTGGGTGGGTTGCCCACGTCTTTATCATGGGGAGTGCAAAGCCACAGTCTCTCAAGTCTCTCCAGTGGGTGTGTTGCCCACTGCTTTATCTTGGGGAGTGCAAAGCCACAATCTCTCAAGTGGATAACAGTCTACACTGGTTCTGAAGGGGGCCTGGTGCCCAGAGTGCTTCATCCTGCCAAGGACTGAGGTAGTGGATGTGAATCTCCACTGGTTCTGGAGGGGGCTTTGTGCCCAGAGTGCTTCATCCTGCCCAGGACTGAGGTAGTGGATGCCTTTCTCCACTGGTTCTGGAGGGGGCTTGGTGCCCAGAGTGCTTCATCCTGCCAAGGACTGAGGTAGTGGATGCCTTTCTCCACTGGTTCTGGAGGGGGCTTGGTGCCCAGAGTGCCTTATCCTGCCGAGGACTGAGGTAGTGGATGTGAATCTCCACTGGTTCTGGAGGGGGCTTTGTGCCCAGAGTGCTTCATCCTGCCCAGGACTGAGGTAGTGGATGCCTTTCTCCACTGGTTCTGGAGGGGGCTTGGTGCCCAGAGTGCTTCATCCTGCCAAGGACTGAGGTAGTGGATGCCTTTCTCCACTGGTTTTGGAGGGGGCTTGGTGCCCAGAGTGCTTCATCCTGCCAAGGACTGAGGTAATTGATGCCTTTCTCCACTGGTTCTGGAGGGGGCCTTGTGCCCAGAGTGCTTTATCCTGACAAGGACTGAGGTAGTGGATGTGAACCTACACTGGTTCTGGAGGGGGCTTTGTCCCCAGAGTGCTTCATCCTGCCAAGGACTGAGGTAGTGGATGTGAATCTCCACTGGTTCTGGACGGGGCGTGGTGCCCAGAGTGCTTCATCCTGCCAAGGACTGAGGTAGTGGATGTGAATCTCCACTGATGGTGGTGCAACATGCAAGCTGCTCAGGCCCCTGGAACTGACCACCAGCCTTGTACGAATGACCACTGGGGATGGCAGCCATGTCTGCGGTGGTGCCACTGGCTCAGGATGTTGCAGGGCAGCTGGCGGTGCTGGCGGTGGGGTCAGTAGCGGTGGTGTTTGCGGCGGGCTCTGTGGCATAGGTGCTGGCGGCGGTCATTGTGGCGGCAGTGCTGGTGGTGGGCTCACTGACTGCGGTGCTGGTGGCGGGCTCACTGACTGCGGTGCTGGTGAAGGGCACAGTGTCTGCGGTGCTGGTGAAGGGCTCAGTGTCTAGGGTGCTGGTGGCGGTGCAGGTGGCAGTGCCGGTGACGGTCTTGTCCGCCGTGCAGGTTGACGTGGACTTGCCTTTCATTTTCAGACCCTTCCCCACCTTGGATGGTGGCGCAGCTGTCTTGCCACTTTCAACTTTTCTCTTGCCTGAGCCCTTGGTGGCAGGTGTTTTCGCCTTCTCCCTCCAGGATGTGGGCAACTTTTTCTGTTCCGGAGGTGGCGGAATGTCCTTGCCCTCGCTCCTTGGGACACTGGCAGCCCTGTTGCTTGGTGCACCCCAATATCCCGCTATTGCTGGCACCACTGTGCCCGGTGAGGTGCTGGGTTGGGACCTGGAAAGGTGGGCCCTAGGGGAAGGATGGGGGGGGAGGTGTAGGGAAGAGGTCAAAATTTGATAGGAAAAGCTTTTTAGACACACTGGGACGGGTAGATGGAGGGGGTTTGGGAGTGGAGGAAGAGGTAGTGGTTGTAGGAGGTGTTCATTTGATGACTGAGTGAAGGTGCATGGGCTGTTGTGAGGTGCATGGCTGTTGGGTGGGTGTGTGACTGCGTTTGTGTACTTTGAGAGGAGGGCTCACAGACACACTGGTAGAGGACACAGGGGATGGGTGAATGGTAGTGGGGGTGGTGAGTGCACGTGAGCTGTGTGTGGTGATGGCCGTGCTGGTGATGGAGGTAGTGGCTGAGGATGTAGTGCATGCAGGGGTGAGTGGAGACGTGACAGGGAGGGAGGAGGGAGACGTGCAGGAGGGGGACACAGTGGAGGCAGTGGATGTTGGTATGTGTGCATGGGTATGATGCTTGTGTGAGTGCCTGTGGGATGTGTGGTGCTTATGTTTGCCAGAGCCACCCTTGTGTGTTGAAGTGTGTGCATGCTGGTCTGATGGTGTACTTGGGATAGGCTGAGGTACTGGGGATTGGGTCTGGGTGGAGGAAGTTGGAGGGGGGAGGCTGGACACAGGGACAAAGGCTGCCATCAGTGCTGAGGCCAGAGCCTGAAATGTTCGCTTTTGGGCTGCCTGGCCAGAATGAATGCCCTCCAGGTATGAATTTGCTTGTTGCAACTGCCTCTCCACACCCTGGATGGCATTCAGAATGGTAGACTGCCCAACAGTGAGGGATCTCAGGAGGTCAATAGCCTCCTCACTGAGGGCAGCAGGGCTGACTGGGTCAGGGCCTGAGGTGCCTGGGGCAAAGGAGATGCCCACCCTCCTGGGTGAGCGGCCACGGGTCACACGCTGAGGGGCTGCTGGGAGGGCGGTGCTGGTAGGGGGTGTGGCGGCTGTACCTATAGATGTGGTGGGCACAGAGGGGCCCGCCACCGCAAGGGAAAACCCATCAGAGGAGGAGTCGGTGTTGCTGGTCTCTGCTCCTGTCCCCGCCATGGAACTCCCCATGCCCTCCGTCCCACTGGTGACTTCATACTCCGTTGTCTCGCCCTCCATGTGGCTCCCTCCTGCTCCAGTGGCACTGCTCCTCTGTCTGATGATGCTAATGCACACAAGAACAGGGAGACCACAAAAAGGGGGGAAGAAAGAAGAAAGACATGTTCAGTGCATGCAATACCGCTACCGTTGGGGGACACTACAGACACAGCAGCCCTCTGCACTACGCCATGCACTTAGAGTTCCCTAATTAATCACAGGGACATGGGGTACATGGCCTATGCCCGATTGCTGCACACATGGAAGTCACAGGAGCCTGACTAGGTGTAGATGGCTCTTACCACTGGTGGGGTTGGGGTGCCACTTAGCCTGCCTCACAAAAGGTCCTTGCCTACAAATCTCGCCCTAGCCTAGGAGAACCCACTGCCCACCTCCCCCAACCAGACACCTCCTAATGCGCGCAGAGTCAGATGGATGTGACGGTACTCACCTCCTTGTGGCTGCTGTGATGCCCTCAAGCACCCATCCAACTCCGGACACGCCACCGCCAGGATCCGGAACATCAGGGGGGTCATGGTGCGACGGGCACCCCTCCCACATTGGGAGGCCATCCCCAGCTGGGCCTCTGCTGTCTTCTTGCTCCAGTGGCGAATGTCCTCCCATCTTTTCCGGCAGTGGGTGCTCTGTCTGTGGTGGACCCCCAGGGTCCAGACGTCCTTGGCGATGGCACGCCAAATATCCTTCTTCTGGTGGGCGCTGACCTAGAGGAATAGTACAGGGGAAAATGAAAAACTTTAACCGTCCGGACCGTCACAGTCATTGTCCCACATTCCCTCCCTTGCCCTGACGCACATACACTCACTGTCCGCTCATGCAGGCCTCATCCCCCCGTATCTTCTATCCACACCACTCCAAACAGGCATTGCCCATACAGCATGCTCACAGTGTACTTACCTGTTTGTCTGGAGGACCGTAGAGTGGCGTGTACTGGGGGAGGACCCCATCCTCTAGTTTCTCCAACTCCTCCGATGTGAAGGCTGGGGCCCTTTCCCCAGACACATGAGCCATCGTCGCTTCCAGACTGAGGTCACAGCAGCACTTGCAGTGTAGGTCCTCTCCTGTCGAAGGTCAGGTATCAAGTGAGTGAACAGACAGAAAATGGCGGTCACGTCCACGGCGGTGCGTACCGTCACCGCCAGCGTACATCGTCATTGGCTCCTGGGACCTATAGGGCCCAATGTTAACCAATGCAGAATTGCGCCGCGCTCTTCGACCGCTTACCGCGACGGTGTACAACGCCAGCACAGTTACCTCATATCCCCTTGTCCCACATTACAGGTCAGTCAGCCGCCATTTCAGGGGGCCACATGGCATTATTTTTAAATGCGTCACACATATCTAGGCCTTGCATACACACAGAGACAGGCACATAGGGGATTGACAAATGTGTCCAATAAATTCTTTTTTTAGTACCTCAGTGTTGGCTGACTATGTGCTCGCCATTCTCATCCATAGGGCACGTCCGCTGGGACAGGTGAAGAGATGGCGGCATCCTCCAGTGTACAGACCGCTGGTGGACCTGTCGACAATGGAAGAGAGACATGTAATAGTCACCTACCGACTTGATCGTGCCACAATCCAGGAACTGTGTGTCCAGTTGGGGCCAGACCTGATGTCAGCTATCCGCCATCCCACAGGAATCCCCCCTCTAGTGCAGGTCCTGTCAGTACTCCATTTCTTGGCTAGTGGATCTTTTCAAACTACAGTGGCCATAGCATCAGGGATGTCCCAGCCTAGGTTCTCAAACGTGTTGTCCAGAGTGTTGTCTGCCCGGCTGAAACACATGCGCTACATCGTTTTCCCTCAGGTGGAGGATTTGCCCACAGTGAAAGGTGACTTCTATGGCCTGGGACATATCCCCAACATCATAGGTGCCACTGATGGGACACATGTGGCCTTGGTACCCCCCCGCAGGAGTGAACAGGTGTACAGAAACCGGAAGAGCTACCAGTCAATGAATGTGCAGATGGTGTGTTTGGCCGACCAGTACATCTCCCATGTGAACGCCAAGTTTCCTGGCTAAGTGCATGACGCTTACATTCTGAGGAATAGCAGCAGCCCTAATGTGATGGGGCAACTCCAGAGGCACCGTGTGTGGCTAATAGGTGAGGACAAGGACCCTATACCCTGTGAATAGTTGTCTGGGGTTGTCTCTAAGGGTTAGTGTGTGTCTAATAGTTGTCCCTTGACATTTGCAGGTGACTCTGGGTACCCCAACCTGTCATGGCTACTGACCCCAGAGAGAAATCCCAGGACAATGGCAGAGGAAGGCTACAATGAGGCACATGGGCGAACTAGGAGGATTATAGAAAGAACCTTCAGCCTCCTGAAGGCCAGGTTCCGGTGCCTCCATATGACAGGTGGTTCTCTGTACTACTCACCAAAGAAGGTGTGCCAGATCATCGTGGCCTGCTGTATGCTGCACAATTTGGCTTTGCGACGACAGGTGCCTTTTCTGCAGGAAGATGGTCCAGAAGGAGGTCTTATGGCAGCTGTGGAGCCGGTGGACAGTGAAGAAGAGGAGGCAGAAGAAGAGGATATCGACAACAGAAACAACGTGATCCAGCAATACTTCCAGTGAGACACAGGTAAGAAGACATCACTGCCACCTACATCTTATACAATTGTTAGACCTATCATATGTCTGTCACTTTCACCCAGTGTATGGACCCTGACCTGTCACTTTGCCTTCCCATTTCACAGATGTGGGTCCCACTATGTGACCTCCGCTATGTTACCTCATGGACCAGAGCTGTGTGACATAGGTATGTTGACAATACAATGTACATTGCTATTTTCCTCTGTTATTGTGAAAGCACAGACTGACTCCAGATTGTTTTGTGATTCAAGGGTGATTATTTAAGTGCAAAATAGTGGAGGGAGTTGTAAAATGGTCAGGGGTGATGGTGGAGGAATGTCCATGGTAGAGTCCAGTTATTTCTCACACAGGTGCATTGTCCAAAGGGGCATAGGAAGTGGAGCTAGGGCAGTTTAAGGATGGACAGGGTGATGAAGTTGGACAGAAGGATGACATTCAGGGTGGTGTCATTTCTTGGCGAGGGTCTTGGCATTGTTCTCTGTCTTTGTCCTGGATCTCAGGGACCGTTTGCGGGGTGGTTCTCCATCTGCAGGGGATGGGGTGCTGGTATCGTGGTCCTGTGGTTGTGCCTCCTGTCCACTAGCGCCAGCAGAGGTGGTGGGCAGTTCATCGTCCAGGCTAGTGTCAGGGGCCCCTTGTTGTGCCACGGTGTCCCTCCTGGTGTTCACAGGGTCCTTCAGCACCCCTACAATGGTGACCAGGGTGGTGTTGATGGACTTGAGTTCCTCCCTGATCCCCAAATACTGTTCCTCCTGCAGCCGCTGGGTCTCCTGAAACCTGGCCAGTACCGTTGCCATTGTCTCCTGGGAATGATGATATGCTCCCATGATGTTGGAAAGGGCCTCGTGGAGAGTGTGATCCCTGGGCCTGTCCTCCCCCTGTAGCACAGCAGTCCTCCCAGTTCCCCAGTTTTCCTGTTCCTCTGTCCCCTGAACCGTGTGCCCACTGCCACTGCCACTGCCCCCAGGTCCCTGCTGTTCTTGGGTTTGTGGGTTTGCCTGGGTTCCCTGTAGTGGTGGACACACTGCTGCTTGACGTGTCCTGGGGACAGAGGGATGGGCCAGCTGGGTGGGTGCTGTGCTGGTGTTTCCTGAAGGGGGAGGCTCTGTGGTGGCATGCACCAGTGTGTGGGTAACCGGCTGTCCCGAGGTCCCAGATGGGCCCAGCTGGCCATCTTGATCCAGTTGGACAGAGCTGCTGTCATCACTGTGGGCCTCTTCTGTGGGGGGGGAGTGGACATGTCTGGAACCTCCTGTCTGGTGATCTTGGGTAGGGGTGTAAAGGCATGATTATTGCATCTGTGTGTGCAATGGGTGGGTGACCCTGTACCCCAGTGCTTACATTCTTGTGTAGGACCTTGTCTGATAATTGTTTTGGGGTCTGTGTGGGTATCTGTAGTGGACATGCTTTGGTGATGGGGGTCCATGCTTTGTTGTTGCATGCAGGGCTTGGTGTTGGGATGAGTGGTTTGTGATAGTGGGACATATATGAGGTGTTGGAGTGATGGGGTAAGGGTCAGGGTGGGGGTATGTGATAGCATGCAGGTGGGGTGGGGGATATGGTAGTAAAGAGTTGATTTACCAGAGTCCACTCCTCCTGCTACTCCAGCGAGGCCCTCAGGATGCAGTATAGCTAAGAACTGCTCCTCCCATGTTGTTAGTTGTGGGGGAGGAGGTGGGGGTCCGCCGCCAGTCCTCTGAACTGCAATCTGGTGTCTTGAGACCACGGAACGCATCTTCCCCAGTAGGTCGTTCCACCTCTTCCTGATGTCATTCCGTGTTCTTGGATGCTGTCCCACTACGTTGACCCTGTGCACGATTCTGCGCCATAGCTCCATCTTTCTCGCTATGGAGGTGTGCTGCACCTGTGATCCGAATAGCTGTGGCTCTACCCGGATTATTTCCTCCACCATGACCCTGAGCTCCTCCTCAGAGAACCTGGGGTGTCTTTGCAGTGCCATGGGGTGGTGTGGGTGATGTGTGAGGTGGTGTGTGTTGTGATGTGATGTGTGAGGGGATGTCTTTTTGTGTGTTGTGTGAGGTGCGTGGATGTTGTGTGAGTGATGGTGTTGGGGCCTGTGGATGCTAGTTTGTTGATGGTGGTGTCTCTCTCTGGCCTTCTTTAGCAATTCTGGTCATAAGGGTTTGTGGGTGATGTGGGTGTGTGTTATATATTGGATTGGGTGTGTGGAAGTGGTGTGTGTTTGCGTATCAGGTGTGTGTATTTCGAATTTTCCAATGTGGTTGTGTTTTGTAAATGTGTGTGTATTTTGAGCGCGGCAGTGTGTACCGCCAACGGAATACCGCGTTTGAAAGACCGCCTCGTGGATTCGTGGGTCATGATAGTGTGGGTGTATTTCTGTTGGCGTGACAGTGGAGGTTTAGTTATCGCCAGTTTATCACTGACCTTTGGTGTGGCGGACTTGTGTGGGTGTCTAGATTTTGGCGGATTCCAAGCTGTGGGTCGTAATAGCTGTAGCGGAATTCCGCCGCCGTCTTCTGCACGGTGGTAAGTGGGATTTACCGCCAATGTTGTAATGAGGGCCATAGTATCTTGGAATTCTGATGCATTACATAGTGTACTTTTTCGGAAAGTTCAAGCAAGAAGATGCACCCGGAGTGGTTACCTGGCCTCAACAATGAAGAATCCTCGATGCTAAACCTCCGAACTGACACAAACTATTCATGCATCAGGACTACAACCAGAATACCAGCCTTATGTCCGGCGTTCCCCAAACTGCTTTTTAGAAGATAGGTAGGTCATATTTTTATGACACATTCCAGGAATATTTTTAAGTTCTTTTTCCCAGCACAAAGCTATCATAACTGTGACCCTAAACCGCAGGCAACCTTAAAAAGGATACTATGGTCCTGATTACAAATGGGTTGGTGTTTTCTGACCCCTGCACAAACCCCTGCATGGGTGAGAACTTTCAGATGGGAGGTATTTAATGCACTTACTAATTACTGGGTGTGTTAAATAGTTCACTCTCTGTTTAATTTCAGCACATTAAACCAGTCAGAATTTTTCAGGAGAAAAGTGCACTATATGTTATTTATCGGGTATGATAAATAGAACCAACATGATTTGATATCTCTTGTTGGAAATGGCCTCTCTTCAGGGTCACCTCCAAACTTTTTGCCTTCCTCCTCTTCTTTTTCTGACCTCATTTTTGCTGGCTTTAGGACTCTGGACACTTTACCACTGCTAACCAGTGCTAAAGTGCATGTGCTCTCTCCCTGGTAACATTGGCTCATACTCAATTGCATATTTGATTTACTTGTAAGTCCCTAGTAAAGTGCACTACATGTGCCCATGGCCTGTAAATTGGATGCTACTAGTTGGCTTGCAGCCCTAGTTGTGCCACCCACCTACGTAGCCCCTTAACCATGTCTCAGGCCTGCCATTGCAATGCCTGTGTGTGCAGGTTCACTGCCAAGTCCACTTGGCACTCAAAAGTACTTGCCCAGCCTGAAACTCCCCTTTTTCTACATATAAGTCACCACTAGCATAGACCCTAGGTAGCCCACAGGGCAGGGTGCTAAGTAGGTAAAAGGCAGGACAAATGCATGTGTGTTTTATATGTCCTGGTAGTGGAAAACTCCTAAATTCATTTTCTACTACTGTGAGGCCTGCTCCTTTCATAGGCTAGCATTAGAGCTACCCTCACCTACTGTTTGAGTGGTAAACTCTCATCAGAAAGGAGTAACCAGGTCATATCTAGTATGGCCAGAATGGTAATAGACAATCCTGCTTATTGGTGAGGATGGATTTTATATTACTAATTTAGAAATGCCATTTGTAGAAAGTGAGCATTTCTCCTCACTCAAAATCCATCTGTGCCTTGCAGTCTGTCTCCAATCAATGTCTGGGCAGGCCGGGTTGACAGCTTCCTTGTGCATTTCACCCAGACAGCCACAAACACAGGATACTCAGTCACACCTGCACTCGTCTGCATACTGAATGGGTATTCCTGGGCTGGAAGTGTAGAGGGCCTGACACTTAAATTTCAAAGGTTAGTGGCATTCCCTCACACACTGGACTGCAAAAACCCCTACTGGGACCCTGGCAGACAGAGCTGTATTGAAAGGGGAAATTGTGCACCTCACAACCACTTTTTGAAGTCTCTCCCAGTTCAAAGGCATTTTTGGGTGTATAAACTGGGTCCCTGACCCTACCAACTCAGATACTTCTGGACCTTAACCTGCAACCTGTCAAGAAGAACTGCCTGGCTGCCCAAAGGAATCATCTGGACTGCTTTGCTGAGAAGGACTGCTGCCCTGCTGTTGCCCTGCTGCCCTCTGACTTTGCTGAGAAGTGCTCTCCAAAGGCCTGGATTGAGCTTGCCTCCTGTTTTCTGAAGTCTCAGGGCCAAAAAGACTTCATCTATTCAAGAAACTCCTTGTGTGGCAAAAATTGATGCACATCCAGAGGGAAACAGCACACAGTCATGATGCGACCGAGAAATCAGCGCACAGCCGAATCTGGAACGGCGCAGCCCGTTTTCCTGAGTGGAGAATCGACGCAGCACCTGCCATGCAACAGAAAATTCTCCGCATTAGCATACCGGATCAACGCAACGCCTGTGACTTCATCCCGCATGCCCAGGATTTCCATGCATCATCCCTGAGAGTGAAAAAGATCCTCGCATCGCAATGAGGAACTAAGACAGCGCGCCAGAAATCAATGCAAAGCCCCTTGCAGAGTGGAAAGAAACAACACATCGTCTGTGGCGCGTCAGAAAATCTAACACACATCCTATATTTCCAAGCATCTCCTCCTCATGCGGTCTCCGTGCGTCTTATGTTTGACTCAAACCAGGTACTTTGTGCAAACAAGAGACAACTGTTGGTTTCAAAGATTTAAGACTGTTTTTAATCTTGCAAAAAGTGATATTTCAATTTGTGCGTATTGAATCTTTATCGTTTTGACCTTAATTTAACCAGATAAATATCCTTATTTTTCTAAACCTGTGTGGTGTATTTTTGTGTTTTCACTGTGTTACTGTATGATTTATTGCACAAATACTTTTGTCATTGCCTTCTAAGTTAAGCCTGACTGCACAGTTCCAAGCTACCAGAGGGTGGGCACAGTATAATTTTGATTGTGTGTGACTTACCCTATTTCGGAAGGTGGCCTGGTTTGCAGTGGGTACCTAAGGTACTTACACCTTATACCATGTCCAGTTATCCCTTATTAATGAAATGTAGGCAGTGTATAGAAGCCAGGCTCTCTAGAGATAGCTGTAGCTGAGCAGCCAAGGCTTAACTAGGAGACATGCAAAGCTCATGCAATACCACTGTAGTCACACAGTACTCACATACATGAAAGAAAATACTCAGTGTTACAAAAATAAAGGTACTTTATTTTGGTGACACAAATGCCAAAAATACCATAGAGACCATACTCCCTTAGGAGGTAAGTAATATGCAAATTATATACACTAGTATGCAGAAATGTACAAAAAAACTGTTAGAAAACAGTGCAAGTTGTGAAAATCACAATAGTTAGAAATGGGCCTATGGGGAACTTAAACCATATACTAAGAAAGTGGAATGCGAAAGTCGGTTTCTCACCTAGGCAAGTGTAGTGTGCAGAGGGGCACTGGGAGTATTAGAAAGCACCAAAGGTAAG
Source organism: Pleurodeles waltl (assembly GCF_031143425.1). Lineage (NCBI taxonomy): Eukaryota > Metazoa > Chordata > Amphibia > Caudata > Salamandridae > Pleurodeles > Pleurodeles waltl. The sequence goes on from NC_090440.1 coordinate 1,862,601,518, forward strand.
TAACAGAACCCACCCCGGAGCCCAGGAAAGCAGAAGTAAATCACAGTAACTTTCCTAGAACACACAAGAACACGAAAAAGAAGATTATGCAAGAACCAGAAGAGACTGTAAGACACCAACAGTGGATTCCTCGACCTGAAGACCTGTGGCAAAAGGGGACCATGTCCAAGAAGCACTGAGGTGCCTGATGAAGCAGAGGAATGACTCCTTCACTCCAAGGGAGATTCCTTCGTCCTTCTGGTGCAGGCCGAAGACGGGCTGTCCTCTGAGGATGCACGGCCTGGAAACAGTTGCTGGCAGGAGCTGAAGATACAATGTTGCAGAAGTCATTGTTGCTTCTTTGTTGTGGTTTGTAGACTTCCTGGAGGGTCCAGATGCAATTTTGTTGGTAGAAGGTGAAGTAAAGGAGTCTTGCAATCTGAATCTGAGGAAACATCCAGAGGAGAGACACTAAATAGCCCTGAAAGGGGGATTGGTCAGCTACACAGGTAAGCACCTATCAGTGGAGGGCTCTGACGTCACTTGCTTGCACTGGCCACTCTGATGCTCCCAGAGTGCCCCACCACCTTGTAATCCAAGTTGCCAAAACCCGTAGACACTCTGGAGAAGCTCTGGGCACCACCCCTGAGGTGGTGATGGACAGGGGAGTGGTCACTCACCTTTCCTTTGTCCAGATTCACGCCACAGCAGGGACTGGGGGTCAATGAACCGGTGTAGACTGAATTATGCAAGGAGGGCACCATCTGTGGCCTTCAGAGCATTTCCAGAGGCTCTGGGAAGCTACCCCTCCCATGTCTATAACACCCATTTCCAAAGGGAGAGGGTGTAATACCCCTCTCCCAAAGGAAATGCTTTGTTCTGCCTTCCTGGCCTTGAGCTCCACTGTGGAGCCCACAGAGTGCATAGAATTGTACAACCAATAACAGAATCAGTATTGGGGTACAATTCCAAGATGTTAGACACCTTACATGGCCATTTTCAGAGTTACCATTGTGAAGCTGGACATAGGTATTGACCTATGTCCAGTGTATGCATGAAATGGCCTCCCCGCACTCACGAAGTCTGGGAAAATGATCCTGGACAATGTGAGGGTACCTCTGCTAGTGTAGGGGTACCCTCACACACAGGAAATTTGCACCCAGCCTTCAGGGTTGGAAGGCTTCCTAGAGAGGTCACTTATAAGTGACCTGGTGCAGTGTAAATGGCAGTGAAATGGTGCATGCACCATTTCACACAGACTGCAATGGCAGTCCTGTAGAAGCCTTTGCATAGGCTTCTTATGAGTGGCAAAAGTAATGCTGCAGCCCATAGAGATCCCCTGGAACACCAATGCCCCGGGTACCCAAGTACCATATACTAGGGACTTATAAGGGGTGACCAGTTTGCCAATTTGGGATGAAATACTGGGTTACCAGTATGCAGTGACAAAATTGAGAGGAGAGAGAGCATAAGCACTGGGGTCCTATTTAGCAGGATCCCAGTTACATAGTCAAACAAACTGACTTCAGGCAAAAATTGGGGGGGGGGACAACATGCCCAAAAAGAGGGTACTTTCCTACACAGGCCACTCTGCAACTCCCACGTCATAGCAACATATCTGGGCTTGAACCCCACCCCGGTTCTGGATGCGGAAGCACAAGTGTCGCTAAAGGGTGAGCTCATGCTGAGCAAGATTGAGGCTGCTGTAACCAAACTGAAAACAAGGAAAACTAAAGGACCCAACAGCATCCCTGGCAAGTTTTATAAACACTGTGCAAACCTTCTAGGACTCCACTCGCTAAATCTGTTCCAGGAGGTGGGAGAATGTCCTTCAGACTTTCGGAAAGCTACCATTATAGCATTCGCCAAACAAGTGAAACTTAAAGCCCGGTGTGATTGCTATCGCTCAATCTCCTTACTTAATGTTGAGGTAAGAATACTGGCAACTATCCTGGCCACACATCTCCTACAGGTCATTACAGCCTTAATACACTGTGATCAGTTGGGATTTATGCCCAGCAGATCAACATGCCTCAACCTGAGAGACACGCTTTTGGTTGACAATTATCCAGACCCAGCCGGCTCCACATGTTTTCCTCTCCGTAGCCCAGGAAAAGGCTTTTGACTGTTCACTGGCTGTTTCTGGAACAGAGGTTGCAGTCATTTGGTTTCAGCCTTTAATTTAGAAAATGGGTGGTGGTGTTCTACCGAAACCAGGTGGTGACGGTTAGAGTAAATGGAAATGTATCTGCTGAATTCCCAATAGGCTGAGGAACCAGGCAGGGATGTCCCCTATACCCACTTTTGTTTGCCCTCATGGTACAATCTTTAGCATGCAAGGTTAAACTGCATCCAGGAGTGGGAGGGTTATGATTCTCGTCTACTGATGAGACAGATAAGAAAATATCTCTATGGGTATAATAGAGGGATGGTACTCCCAGATACTGAAGGCCACTACTGAGTGGCCCAACTTTATAATATTAATTATTGGATTTATGTCTCACAGGATCATCCGACACCAGACTTGAAAGTGCAGGATTAGAGCAGCTCTCATACTTACATTATATATACAGAGGAAAGGGCACCCAATGACTACTGTCAGGACACAGGTGGCCTTGGCAGCATGAGGTAAGGCTACAAAGACGTTAGGGGTGGGCACACAGGATTACAAGGGAAACACCCCGCTGGAAGGGGACGTGACTGAAAGAGCACGGCAAAGCGGTGGAGAATGAGGCATAGGACATTATAGGTATTTCTAAAGTTGGGGATATCCTTGAGGTGGAAGACATTATGCCCTTCTCCTCGGCCCAATGAGACTACCATCTACACTGACAGTTCTTAAAATATGCACAACTCTTTCGTGCTTGGCAGGCTGAGGCGCTTTTGCGGATAAAAATCAGGGAGTACACCCCCCTCGAGTGGCACATCTTTATGGAAGAACTAGCCAGGGATGCAGTATCCCAGACATACAGAACTATTAATGTAAGAAATGGGGTCTCTGGTTGGCATCCAGTTTGCACACTGTCCAGGCAGGGACCCTCACTCTAGTCAGGGCAAGGGCGATACACTTAGTTAACCCCAGCTCGCCCCCATGGTAGCTTGGCACAAGCAGTCAGGCTTAAAGGTAATGTGCAATGTATTTGTAGCAACGCCCACAGTGATATAGTGAAAACACTACAAAATGGACACGACACCAGTTTAGAGAAATAGCCAATATTTATCTAAATCAAACAAGACCAACATGACAAAAATCCACCAAGTCAAGTTATGAATCTTTAAAGTAAAAAGAGTCGACTCCATAGAAAAAATGGAAACGTTGTTTTTACACAAAGTACCTGATTTGCTTAAAAAATAAATCTGCACAGGCAAGCGTACATCAGAAAAGTCAGTGATGTGTTGATTCCTTACTCGGAAGTGTGGGCGTGCGTCATTTCATATCCAGTGAGGTAGGCAATGCGTTGTTTTTCTTTCCTGCAAGAGAGCGATGTCGAATTCTGGACAGGGCACCTCGGATCAGCACAGGTTCATGATGACTTTGACTCCCAGTGACGATGCATCAGAAATCTGGCCGCAGAGTGATGGAAAACCATGTTGCATGGGGTTTGTGTTGTTTTCAGCAGCTGCAAGCGGGTGTTGCATCGTTTCTCAGCCGTGATGAAGGTGATTCGTTGAAATCACCCATGAGGTGGGTGGCGCATCATTTTTACAGCTGCATTGCAGGTGGTGCGTCAAAGTGTCCCCGCACAGCTCCTTGTGCATGGAATTCCATTCTTATTCTACCAGCTTCACCTTTCAAGGGCCCTGGGACTTGATAGAGCAGCACTTGGCATGGGGGGGGAGTCTAAGCAGAGAATCCAGATGCTGGCAGAGGAAGTCTTTGATGCAGATGAGACTTCAAAACAGGAGGCATGCTCAGTCCAAGCCCTTGGAGAAATGTCTCAAGCAGGAATATACCACAAAGTCCAGTCCTTGTCCCCTTTCACAGGCAGAAGCAGCAACTGCAGAACAGCCCAACAAACACAGGAAGAGGCAGCACTTCTCCTCAGGTCTTCAGCTCTTCTCTTTGGCAAGGGTACCTTTCGGTTCCAGAAGTACTCGGAAAATATGGGATTTTGGGTGCACTACTTATACCCCTTTCTGCCTTTGAAGTAGGCGAACTTCAGAGGAAAGTCTGTTGTTCACAAGATCCTGCATTGCCCAGCCCCCATGCACCCACCAGGGGGTTGGAGACTGCATTGTGTGAGGGCAGGCACAGCCCATTCAGGTGTAAGTCACCATTCCTTCCTCCACTCTAGACCAGAAGGCCCATCAGGATATGCATGCTAGACCCCAGCTCCCTTTGTGTCACTGTCTAGAGGTGATTCACAAACAGCCCAAATGTCAGTCTGACCCAGACAGGGATAACACAAGCAGGCAGAGTAACAGAACCAAGAAAATGCCCACTTTCTAAATGTGGCATTTTCAAATAAACAATTGAAAAATCAACTTTACCAAAAGATGTATTTTTAAATTGTGAGTTCAGGGACCCCAAACTCCACATCTCACCCTGCTCTCAAAGGGAAACTGAACTTAAAAGTTATTTAAAGGTAACCCCCATGGTTACAGATGACAAAGATAGGCCTTGCAATAGTACCTGTCCCACCTTTAATATACACCTTAGGGGTGCCTTACATGTATAAAAAGGAAAGGTTTGGGCATGGCAAGGGGGTCGAATTGGCAGTGCAAGACTGCAAACACAGACACTGCAGTGGCAGGTCTGAAGTATGTTTAGAGGGCTACTAATGTGGGTGGCCCACTAGTAGCATTTGATTTACAGGCCCTGAGCACCTCCAGTGCAGTTTACTAGGGACTTACTAAATCAAATATGCCAATCATGGAAAAGCCCATTACGCATTCAATTTACACAGGGAGCACTTTCACTTTAGCACTGGTCAGAAGTGGCAAAGTGCCCAGAGTAACAAAACCAGCAAAAACAGAGTCCAGCACACAGTCAAAACATAGGAAGCAAAGGCAAAAAAGATAGGGGAGACTGCACCAAGGATGCCAGCTCTATCACTTAGCAATATGCCAGACTCGTTGTGTCAACTCAGGGAGAGGTGGATGTGGGATTTGGGTGATTTTGAAGACATTGACTAGGCTCACGCTAATGCACACCCTTGAGGTTGCTAGTAAGGAGCACCTATGCCTCATACAGTTTAAAATACTACACAGGGTCTACTATGACCCCAGCAGATTACAAAACATGGGTAGGGCATCTACACTGACTTGTCTGCAATGTATTAAAGCAGTAGGGTCTTTTATACACACAATATGGGACTGCCCCCAAATACAAGTCAATGAACTTTCATGCATACTTTAGTTTCACTCCTTCTCCACCCAAAATACATCCTGTTGGAAATCCCAAATTACATCGATCTCTCTCGCTTCAAACTCCTGTTTAGTGCATTGGGCCGGGTGATGGCCAAGAGGGACAAAGCGAGACAGTGGGGTGTACCAGACGTCCCATCCATACATGAATTGCGACAAGGCATGGACCTCTAAATGGCAGCGGGAAAAGTGGCCTACCTCAGTACAGGCTGTCCCCATAAGTTTCACAAGATCTGGGGTTGGTGGAGGGCCTACTATGGGCTGGAATCCACAGAAGGGGATGCCCCCTAAAGTAAATTAATTTTCTGGGCACAGCCCAACTTGTCTTCCTGCCAGAGCAGGCCAGTGTCTCTGCTCTGGGGACACATGTCATCAAGGCTATTCACCAGCCAGCTGGTTGACAGTTGCAGGATGATGGAAATTAGCATCTAGGGCGTTAGGCAGGGAAAAGGGAACTTTCCAAAAGTCCCTTTATCTCAATCTTTTAAATTCAACTTCACCATTAAGGGCCTGATTTAGATTTCGGCGGACGGGTTACTCCATCATAACGGTGACAGATAGCCGTTCCACCGAAATATAAAATCCCATAGGATATAATAGGATTTATATTTCGGTGGGTGGGCTATCCGTCAACCAAAACTCAAATCAGGAGCTTTGTTGGGCTTTCAATTAATATTACAAATAAAAGTTTAATATTTTTTCTAGGTGGTCCCTAGCCTAAAATAGCAGAACTCATATTTAACATTGCTTCCCATTGTTTCTCTAAGGGCCAGCTAGCCTTTCTACAGTGTAAATGGCAATCGGGTGCTAGGAAAGACATTTAACTTTAATTTCATATATAGTGTGCTTTCAAGTACCATGCACCCTGCTTTTTGGGCCTAAATAGGGATGGCTTTTCAAAGGGGTGTTTAACCTGTCAAAAAAGGTCAATTTGAGAGGTTGGTTTGCAGTTTTGACATTGCAGCAGCCAGGTTACAGTGCTAGACCTGGAGCCACATTTATCTTGTCACACTAATGGATGGTGCAGGTGTTCTGGAATCAATGGGTGACATTTAACTTTCTATGCAGTTGGTGTACTTAGAATCTATATACTACTACCTTATAGGAAAGGTAAATATGTTAATCATTGATTAGCCAATTTTGGCATATTTTAGGGGGTCAGAACACATATGCTGGGCACTAGACATTGGTGTGTCTTTATGTGCTGAGTCTAAAAACCAGCAATATAATTCAGCAAATAATGGGAGTGACCATGCAGACTGGGCATTTCCTCACAACTTTTTCACATCCAGGACACTCTCATGACATAGGTTAACTGCAAATTCACTTTCTCTCCTCGAGTCATCCACACAGGTCTCAACTAGCTGGACCTTGAGGTTGTCTCCCATGTCAGTGAAGCACCCTCTCCACTCTGAACAAGTTAGGAAGTAGTGACATGACTCTCCCCTCTAGAACTAGGCAGCTGAATCTCACATTGGGGAGCAGAGGCTTTCATTCCTAGTCCTGTTAACACACCTCCTTTGGTTTCACTGTGTAAAGATGCTGCAAAGGGCAAAATGGCTGCCAGGTTCAGTACCAATAGCGCTACTACTTTAGGGAAACAGGAGGGACAGGCAGAAAAAAAGGAAACATCTTCACAGCCTTCCTAAACTGAATAAGCTACCAAAGCAACTAATGGTCAAAGAATTTGGTCTAGGAAATTGTATATCAGGCATCCCAGAGGAGGGTTAAGCTGTTGCTAGGGAGATCATGCACCTGAGCAACACAGGCAGCCAACTCAACTTTAGTCAGATGCTGTAGGAAAGTACCATCTTCCTTGGCATGTTACCCCCATTTTTACCTGTATGTCAGTAGGTTTTTGCCTGTCTCACTGGGATCCTGCTCATAGTTTATGGCCTAATGTGTGTGTCTGTGTAGTGCTTAACTGTGTCACTGAGGCTCTGCTAATAAGAACCTCAGTGCTTATGCTCTCTCTGCTTTTAAATTTGTCACTGTAGGCTAGTGACTTCATTTACCAATTTCAATTGGCACACTGGACTCCCTTTATAAGTCCCTAGTATATGGTACCTAGGTACTCAGGGCATTGGGGTTCCAGGAGATCCATATGGGCTGCAGCATTTATTTTGCCACCCATAGGGAGCTCAGACAAACCCTTGCACAGGCCTGCCATTGCAGCCTGAGTGAAATAACGCACATGTTATTTCACAGACATTTTCACTGCACTTAAGTAACTTATAAGTCACCTAAATGTCTAACCTTTACTTGCTGAAGGTTAGGTGCAAAGTTACTAAGTTTGAGGGCACCCTTGCACTAGCAAAGGTGCCCCCGCATAGTCCAGGGCCATTTCCACGGACTTTGTGAGTGCGGGGACACCATTACTCATGTTTACTACATATAAGTCAATTGCTATATGTAGCTTCACAATGGTAACTCCGAATATGGCCATGTAACATGTCTAAGATCACGGAATTGTCCCCCCATTCCGAATCTGGTATTGGGGAGCCAATTCCATGCATCAGTGGGCTCCACCATGGACACCCAGTACTTCCAAACCAGCTCTCTGAGGATTGCGCTGCAGCTACAGCTGCTGCCACCTCACAGACAGGGTGGTTCTGCCCTCCTGGGGTCTGGGCAGCCCAGGAAGGCAGAACAAAGCATTTCCTCTGAGAGCAGGGTGTTAGACTCTCTCGATTTGGAAACAGGTGTTACAGGCTGGGGAGGGGTAGCCTCCCCCAGCCTCTGGAAATGCTTTAAAGGGCACAGATGGTGCCCTCCTTGCATAAGTCAGTCTACATCAGTTCAGGGATCCCCTCGACCCCTGCTCTGGCGCAACACTCGACAAAGGAAAGGGGAGTGACCACTCCCCTGTCCATCACCACCCTTGGGGTGGTGCCCAGAGCTCCTCCAGTGTGTCCCAGACTTCAGCCATCTTGCTTTGCAAGGTGCGGGCACTCTGGAGGCCTCTGAGTGGTCAGTGCCAGCAGGTGACATCAGAGACCCCTCCTGATAGGTCCATACCTGGTAAGGTAGCCAATCCCCCTCTCAAGGCTATTTAGGGTCTCTCCTGTGGGTTCTCTTCAGATTCTGCTTGCAAGTTTCCTTCAGGAATCCTCTGCAACAACTTCAGCTTCAGCTTCCTCTGACCTCTGATCAACCACAGCCTACTCCAAGAAACACTGTAACTGCAACAAAGTATCCAGAAGAAATACATTTCTTCAGCAACCTCAGCTCCAAGCCAGCAACTGCAACAGTTTCCACAGTGTACACGCTCTGAGGACTCCCTGTCTTCATCCTGCACCAGAAGGACCGAAGAAACCTCCCGTGGGGTGACATAGTCACTCCCCTGCTCCAGCAGGCACCTTCCAAGATGACAACCTGTACCCTTGGACTCCTCTGACAGCGACTCCTAAGGATACAGAGAGTGGACATCATCGATATAGACTATCCTGAGGTCCTGCTGATGCAATTTGGAGGAGGTAAGACCTTGCCTTTCCAGAGAGCGAAGGTACCCCTGTGTACTCCAACTTCTTCACCTCCTGAGGCCTCTGTGCACTATTTGCAAAATTCCTTCATGCACAGCCTGGCCCAGGTCCCCAGCACTCCATCCTGTGACGCTCAACTCACTGAGTTGTTCTTCGGCGGCGTGGGACCTTCCTTTGTTGTGCTGCATCAACTGCATTTTCCACCTTCTTTGTCCCTGTGTCCCGGGACCTTCGGGGTGCTGGCAGGCATCCTGAGGGCTCTCTAGAGTGCTGACATCACCCTCTTCCTCCTCACACAGAGTTGAGGCCTCCAGGTCCCTCCTGGGTCCATCCAGCGCCATTCTGATGCAAAAAAGCACGTTTGTCATAGCCAAGGCTTGTTGGTGACTTCCAACACAAAATCACATCTGCAACAATCTTCACGTCATGGGACATCCTTTGCATCATGCAGAAACCCACTGGCATCTTCCTAGGATGCATTTCTGCAGTCTTCGACTAACCGTGGATTCTTCTTTTGCACCCTTTTCTGGGTTGGCAGGGGCTCCTGTCCTTCCTGGAACTTCTTTCAACTTCTGGACTTGGTCCCCTTCCTTTGCAGGTCTTCAAGTCCAGGATTCCAGCAGTTGTTCTTTTCAGACTTGGTTGGCTGCTGCAAAATCCCAATCATGAGGTGTAGTGTGTCCTAAGGAAACTTGCACTACTTTACTCCTGCTTTTCTGGGCTCTGGGGTGGGGTAATTTACTTACCTTTACTGTATTCTTACTCTTCCAGCGATTCTACACACACTACACTAGGGGGGAATTCCTGATTTGCATTCCACTTTCTTAGTATATGGTTTGTGTTGCCCCTAGACCCATTTCCCCCCATTGCAATCTATAGCATTTCCTATTGCTTGCATTGTTCTGTGACTATTTACTTGTTTAATTTTGGTATCTAGTGTATATATTGTGTATAATACTTACCTCCAGAAGTAGAAATGTTTCTAAGATATTTTTGGTACTGTGTCACCCAAATAAACACCTTTATTTTTGGTAACACTGAGTATTGTCTTTACTTGTACTGTGTAACTATAAGTGGTATTGCAGGAGCTTTGCATGTCTCCTAGTTCAGCCCAAGCTGCTCTGCTATAGCTACCTCTATCAACCTAAGCTGCTAGAACACTACTACAGTTCACTAATAAGGGATAACTGGACCTGGTATAAGGTGTAAGTACCCAAGGTACCCACTACAAACCAGGACAGACATCTACAGATGCTGTTACAGGGAAGATCACTGAAGTCAATATGGATTTCAGCTCATACCAGACATTGTTGAATACACCTAATACAGCCACATAGCCTACACAGGAAGGAAATCAAGGCCCTTAGATATGGGGACCTAGAAGGATTACCACAAAAGTGATGGTCTACACTGCACCGTACTTAAACAAAAAAGAAAAAGCCCACCTGTAACCTGTCAGTCTCATATCCTAGTGTAGGGGAATAGCCAACCTCTAGTATGTGTAGAACACTCTGGGTTTATCTCAAACTCAGCAGAAATGTGTGCTTTGCTGGGAATGCTATGAATAAATGTGGAACACCAGGGTTCGAACACATCAAATCACCTGGAAAAACAAAGCATCAGTGAGGAAGTTTCAACAAGCATTAACAAAGATACATGTTCTCTCCTTTGGGACTTATTCACTTTGCCAATAGCGTTTTTGGGATGTCGTTCAGGATCAGCAACATTCTGTGCATCAAGGCCAAGAGAATAATTGGATGCAATGATGCGGTTTTCTAGGTGTATGCATATATGATCATCTCAGTAAATGATGCAGATGGTGTCTGCTGGTCTCGACCTAAGAAAGGCAGGAAGGTGTAGCTGCTTACACAGTGCACAGATTTTGTAGTCCATACACCATTTAGTTCCTAAAAGTAATAAAGAAATGCATTTTAGTACAAGTCATCTTGTGGTAGAGGTATGTCCTATCGAGGCACCATGTAGTATTAGTGGACTCAAAACCAGTGAGGCTTTATCACATTCTTAGATGGTGTACCTTTTCTTTTCCTGCAGTAGTAGGATACAGTATTATGGGCGTCATTAAAGCTACTACATGCAGTGCAGAGGTATGCGCAGAATCCTAAGTGTATGATGTATGCATGACTACTAACAAATTCTGATGGAGACCATCATCTTTGGAGTGGAGACCAGTTGTCTCTGAACAAAGAGAATACTGCTAACATAAGTAGTTTGTGTGTATGTGCTTAAAGTAAATACATATATTTACCTACTAATATTTATTAATTTGTTGATCTTTTTTTTAACTTGTGGCAAGAAGAAAAAAACACTGGCAGTGAAAGTCATTGCCTAATGCAATCAAAACAGAACAAAGATTCTAGTGCCCTATGACAAGAAATGTGTAACAACAGGTATTATTGAAAGGAGTCATACCTTTGAAAAGGTATAGTCATCCCTAAAGTTGAAAACATTTGCTCAACATGTGATTCTGATTTACTTTTTTAAGACATAAAATAAAAAGCTCCAGCAGAATACCAAGATGTGCCCACAAACCCTTTCTATGCCCACAAACTTCCATGCATGTTTAATGTTTTACGTTGGAACCTCACAAGGTTTTTGAAATGTTGACTCTTGCACAATCTCTTAGGAGTACCTACACACCAAAATACGGTTAAAGTAATTTCCAAAACTTTTATCCCACATATGTGGTCTTACTTGGATAGAAAATCAGCCCATGCCCCAAAATAAAAGTGGTCCCATTAGCAAATCAGATAGCTAAAAAAGTGTCCAATAATTGCAAACACTTTAGTTCTTGAACTTGTAAAGACAAACTGTATAGGTGTTTTCCATGGTATAGTAGACTACATTGGTGTATGCTGCAGGCAATTTTTATGGTAAAATCAGGAAAATCAACAGTTAAGGTGGCCCGCAAGACCCTAAAACAGGTCCACAAACAGCCAAAAAACAGCACACTCAATGTCCTGTTAGTATAGCCCTTCTGGCACTGTTAGACTGCCCTAGAGGCAGATCCTCTGGAACAGTGGTTCCCAACCTGTGGGCCGGGGACCCCTGGGGGTCCGCAAAGCCTCCTCAGGGGGTCGCGACTGCTTAGAAAGTTTAATAATATTGGGTTCCAACTATCAGTAATGACTCAGTGGGGGTCCCCGGATTCCAATAATGAGTCAGTGGGGGTCCCCGGGCTCCAGTATTGATAAAATGGGGGTCCACAGAAGTCAAAAGGTTGGGAACCACTGCTCTGGAATAATGTGATTTTGCGTTTTCAGCATTTTCTGCATACTTTTGGATCTGCTACAATTCACATATAAACCATCATCTGCTGCAAATTAACATATTTTAACAAAAAGGTGTTTCTAACTCAAACTAATCACAAGTTACTAACAGTTAGTGTCCATGTTGCTGCGAAGTGGAAGGTCCTTTGCAAACTTTTGACTGGTCACTTTTCTGTTGCTTAGCGCTTTAGTTAGGCATTAAACTGGTACTATTGAGGTTAAAACTACGCGCAGACCATGTTAGTATATGTAAAAATTACAAAATAATAAAGAAATAGAATCACAAAATGTGGTGCGTTATGCAGAATCATTTGCATTGTTTGTCACATAGTTTAATCAACCCTACTGCATATTTTGGTCCTCCCCTGCCATATGATTCCAGTGACCTATAAATCAATCCGACATCAGTCACGTAAGAGTGGAATACTTAAGATGAGAAATATCCTTCAACGAGTGTTTTTCATTTCAATAGTCAATAACGTAGCTGTTGTTTAACACCAACACACTTAATTCAAATCATATCGTCTATATTTCTAATGGTACACACTTATTGTAGGGAAAAGTCCAGGTCCAACATTCACATTCAGGAAGAAGTCCAACTCGCACGTGTCCAAAGCTTTTTGGCTCACATTTGTTAAGTAAAAAGTATATTCAAGCCGATAAACCCCACTCTTAGGGCTGACCGTTGGGACCTGTCCTAAAGCCTTGTCTTCACAAATTTGGATCAGTGCAACATGTGTCAGATGACTTGATCCAAGGACATATATTTGCGCAAATGATTGAAAACAGCAAGTAGAAAGAAATATAGCTTGGGGACAGGAACAAACTTTGTTAAGCTATTAATATCAGCGGGAAAATTAAAGGGCTTGGTGACTCTGCACGACGTCTCCAAATGCCAAGCAACAAATTAAAAACGTACATATAATTTAAAAGAACGTTTGCTTTTAATAAAAGGCTTATATTTAACACCCGAGTTTGGTTTTTATAGAGTCTACGTGGCTCATTTGAAGTTACAGAAGATGCATTAAGATAAAAGTGACACTGAAACTTTTGGGAGTATTGAAACTCGATATAAAGGGTCCCAATTTGAGACAAAGGTACGAGAAAGGAGTTCTTCTTATCCAAGGAAGACTATCTCGTCTTGAGCCTTCAACAAAACGAGTTTAAAAAGAGTTACAATTGCAGAGCAATGGACTCACAATGGAAAAATGTTTAATTCTTTTTTTGTTTAAGAAAATTATATAGTCACTATTTTATACGCTGATAACTATTGCATACGGCTCCGAGTGCATCAAAACATTTCATACTAGTTAAGCACACAAAGAGGCTCCTTTAGTTCACAACAGCTGTGGTCTAAAGCGCATTCCAGACATAGCAGAAAAATAATTACCAAATAGTGTATTTTTATAAATTCATAAAAATGTCCCCACGTCTCATTTCGCGGATAGTAAGTTATTTCTATTAGCATGAAATACCTACATTTTCAAGTGCTTTGTTCTTCCCATGGAGTGGCGGAGTTCTTTTCTAGTATCCCGCAATCGATGACCAACTTTTAGACAGAGCTTCTCCCTCCTGGATATTTAGAAATATAAACTAGCCCACTGGCCTCCTTTGTGGACCAGTTCTCAGTCCCCTCCCAGGAACAGTTGAAGCTATGATTGAAGATTCACTGCATGTAGGCGACTCAGTATGCAAAAACAATTGAACTAGGATTGACATTATGTTTTTTCATATCAATACGTGAAAAGCTTAGTATGCATTTTGGACAAATAACAATGAAATTCAAAAATTTGCATAATACCACCATTGCTTCCAGTCAGTGCTTAATTTGTAAATAAAAAAGTGCTGGTCCCCAAATTCCTCCTCTTAAACACGAGGCTGCTGCAATTAAATGTGCGAGCACGGATTACTGAGGCAGCGTAATTCTGAAGCCTTCTCGCGCCTTTTCAATCCATTTACAGCCACTCCCTGTCCCTTCAGCTCACTCTAGTAGCATTCTACTTTCTCTCTTTGTGACGATTTTTCGTTTTTCCCTTCCTCTGTCTTTCCCATGTGTGTCTTTTGCTCTCAGCAAATGCTTGAGGCAGAAGAATAAGCCCGCCCTCAAAAATAACTGCCGTTGCTCAGCACCGGAAACAACAAGCACAAATTAAGCACTGCTTCCAGTACTACTGGGACCCCTCTTGTTTGCTGCGCTGACACAATTTTAGCTGTGAAAGCCAATACAAGACTGGCAGGCCCAGACTAAAACCTTACCCACATGTAATTGAGGATAAAAAAAACATAGCAAGTTCCAATTAAATTTCTTCCAGAGGCTCAGGACAAATAGGAAAGGGTCTTCATAGCTCCCTACAGTACACAGAGTTGGCCTTTGTATATCCCAAAAAAACAATTTATCAGCTGATTCTTTGCTTTGTTTTGGGGCCTGCCTAGACAGCGCATGCATTGTTTCTTCGAGACCGTGCACAGCAGCTACACTGCTATATAACATGGCTAAAAGACAGTGACAACATCAATAGCTCTTTCGAAGGCGAGATCTATTGACTTTACAAGTGCTGATTAGGTCTGGCTTCACAATGGAGCTGTCTACAAACCTATTGTTTCCAATATACAGTGAGTGTGTCGTCTTTGAGCCAGCCCCTTCAACTATTACTTTGAGGCTTTGTCAATCAAATCTTTGATCACAATATAAGAATAAACATACTTCCCCATCATATGATTGACTGCTTGATGCATCCTTCTGCCTTATTAATGGTGGTGTAAATGCAATACATATGAGGCTATGTTATAGCTTAAAAGTACATTCGTCAGATACTGAATTCATTATCTAATACATACATTTTAAACAGAATGCAATTCTTGCTCCCTCAAATGTAATGTCAGAGTGTTTACTAGATTCCGTTTATCGGACGTTGCCTAGTCACTCCTGTTTTTAGGTCGAGCACAGCAGCCCTGCTTTTCCAGCGTGTTGGTATGTATCTGGGCTTTTAACAACCCCCCCACCTTATGCCCATCACTACTACTCGCTCGTGGGCTTGCCCTTCAAAAATGCTTTGATGACACTGGTAAATGGTTTACGTTTGTGCCTCCTTGGAAAGGTTTTGTTACCGCCTTGGCCACCGCCCCTATTACATGGCTAATTGCACTTTTGCTGATAAGTTTGACTGCAAGCAAACTTATTTTTCTTTTTGTGTCTCTCCTTCGCGCTGATGGTAATGGTGTGGCGCTGTGAATCGGCTTGCTTACGTGAAACTGTTTTACTTTTCATTTTCAATTTATGTGGCAAGAAAAGTACGGTTAGGAGTTTACAACGCTAATAACTCTAATTTGAGCAAATGCGAGACCCATTGCATTGCAAATGCTTCTTTACAACGGCCGTTAGTTTCATTTGTAGGACTGATCAATAAAATGTTTTGCTGCAGAACATAATCTACTCCTTTCAAGGCTGTTTCCAGCTCTGCGAACAGCAGATGATAGGATGTCTTGAGGTAAGATGCTGCAGAGGCGTTGTATAAAACAACCATTGGCAAAGGCGATAGGTTTAGTGTTGGTTGCCAGTCTTTTTAGCTTTGACAATTCTTGTGTTGTTCGGTAATGATTTAGCAAAACTTTCTTGTTGGGGAAACTGCAGGGTCCTCATCAATCTGAAAAAAACATTGGCTAAAGGCAAAAAAAAATTTGATCCCAAAAAAGCACACATTACCATAGTAATCCTTGGCACTAAAAGGAGCTACTTTACGTGTCAATGTGCTTCTTGTGATAGGGCAGCATGCCATAATTCACAGTGAAGTCAGCCAGTGGCTGGAGTGGGCTCACCTATTGCCCAATGATCAATGCTTGAGTGGGTGGAATTAAAATGTGAATGACAAAACAACAGATTAATGGTGGACGTCTGGCTGAAAACCTCTATAATGAAGAAATAGTTTTATCAAAATCCAAAGATCTTGGCAAACACCAGATCTAAAAAAAGCTAATTAGTCTGGCATTGGCTTCCAGCATCTTGCCAATGCTTTTTTGTAATGATTTTGAAAATAGGTACATTTGAAAAGACAGCTACATAGAGAGGCATGCAAAGACTGAAAGCGTGTGTTGCATAGTGTTTCAATGACAGATAGCAAGGTCGGTATGTGAAGGTAGATAGTTTCATAAATAGAGAAGGCTGCATAGATATAAAACAGATAGAGTTTCAAGGATAGAAAGATTTGTGAAGATAGATGGAGTTGCAATGATAAGAGTTACAAAGATAGATAGATACATAGATAGAGTTTAAAAGATAGGAAAAGAAATGTAAATAAAACATCACAGCTTCAATTAATGAAGCAATTGTTTTGTATCTATATAAGCATAACTTACAAGAGCACTGAAAGCAAAATAGAAAGCCATACAGGCAGGGCATACAGATTAAATTGATTCATAAGTATAACTGCACTCATCAAATAAAATGTATGCCAGCATATCAGCGTGGCAGATAGTAGTGCAGTTAAACAAGTTACTTATCTTTTGTAATGCCTTATCTGGTAGAGACTACCTAGCCGCAGACTCCTTTCCTTAGAATTATCCATTGGCGTCAGACTGGATCCTGATTTTTTTTCATGAGCAGTGCCCCTGTGTGCCAGTAGATAGCTTCATTCTGCTTCACTTGGCATCGTAAGTGTTGTCCACCACACCAGAAGTGACATGTGCAGTGCATATTTAGGTACCACCCCAGCAAGTTGACATTTCTTTATGTGACTTTCCACACCAGAGCGCAGAGCCACGAACACTGACAACTAAGGTGTGAAACTAGGGCCCTGAGAAGGGAGCAGCTCTGTACCTATTAATCCATTCACAGCGCAGGTGGATGAGTGGGTCAGTAAGGAATCTGCAGCTAGAGTCTCTACCAGATAAGGTGTTACCAAAGGTAAGCAATTAGTTCATCTGCTAGAGACTTCTAGCAGCAGATTCTTTACTTTGGAATAGATACCAAAGCAATACCTCTCCGGAAGTGGGTCTGTGAACTCGATTTAGACTAGTAAATCCTCCAAGACTAAATGGGCAAAGTGCCTGTCCCGATAGACCTGACTGTCCAGGCAGTAGTGCTTGATGAATATATGCAGCAAGGCCCACGTTGCTGCCTTCCAGATGTCCAGGACCGGAACTCTGCACGCTAACATAGCAGTCACTGCCTTTACTCTGGTGGAATAAGCAAGCCTCTGGGAGATGCTCCTTGGCCGGTGCATAACATATCTTAATGCAGAGTACGAACCATTGGGAGATGTAATCGCCACCAGAAAGGCAGTCATGATGACAAAAAGTGTAAGAGGGCATGTATGAAATGGCTCAAAGGGAGCACAAATTTGAAAAGTAAGAATCAAGTTAAGGTTCCAATGAGGCATAATGAAGGGAGCTGGAGGTAATAAGTGTTGCAAACCTTTAAGGAACCTATTTACAATAGTGGCCTTGAAGAGGGAAGGCTGTTCAGGCAGCCACAGGAAAGCAGAAAAGCAACTCTTTAACATGTCCAATACAGAGCCCTACACTGGGTCAGGGTAGGGATAAACAAAAAAACTTTGGAAAGGGGTGCAGATAAAGCGTCAACCAGTGTGGCTGTACACCATTACACAAAGTTGCTTCAACAGCTGGCATATACCGTCTTGGTGTAGGGATGCCAAGCTGCCAAGACATTACAGACTTTGGATAGAAGGTGGTAAGCTGTCAAATGTTGCCGCTCAGTCTCCATGCATGAAGGCGGAGCACTGACAGGTTCGGGTGGGGAAAGCTCCCCTGCTGCAATAGAAGATCTTCCCAAAGTGGCATCCTAATAGGACCAATGGCCGTGCTCAACAGCTAGGGATACCAGACTCTCTGAGCCCAGCCCAGAGCCACAACGATAACTTGGGCCCTGTCCTTCCCGATCTACTTGAGAACTCTGGGCAGGAGTGGTACGAGACGAAAAGCGTCTCTGAGCAAGAGCCACCTTGGAAACTCCAGCACACAGAACTGCTAACATTGTGCATTCTTGACTTGGGTGAACAGATCAAAACAAAGGCTCTTACCATTGCTGAAAGAGACCTTGCACCACCTCTGGAAAACAATGCCATTTGTGATCCTCTAGGCATCTTTGACTGAGTTTGTCCGCTATGGTGTTCAGAGATCCCACCAGGTAATGAAGCACCAGGGAAATGCCCTGATGTTCCAGCTATGTTCAGAGATGTAGAGACTCTTGACAAAGGGTCCACAACCCCACCTGCTCTGTTTGTTGCAGTACCACATGATGGTGGTGTTGACCAGGAACACCTGCACTATCTTTACCCTTGATGGAGGGTAGAAAGGCTTTCAATGCCAGTCAGATTGCTCCAGTAGGCTGATGTGGAACCTAGATGTCGCTGGAGACCAGAGGCCTCACATCACCACCTCTCCCAGAAAGCCACTCCAGCCCGGGGGTGATGCATCTGTCAGTACTGTCAGATCTGGTTGTGGAAGGGAGTGGGGTCTGCCGCTGACCCAATCACACTTTGTTAACCACTACTGCAGATCTTTTGACATCTGGACCATGTTGGAGAGATTCCCATGATGCTACATCCACAGGAATGTCCATTGCACAGCCCACGTATGCCAGTAGGCATGTGTCAAGGCATTTGTCACAAGCAGGATGTAGGTGTCTATGAGGCCCAGAAGCCCAGGTGTCAGACTCATCGAAATCCAGGTTCAAGGCTGAAACATCAGTATCATAGACTGAATATCCTGGACTCGCCATTAGTGAGGAAAAGCCTGAAAACTACACTGTGTCCAGAACAGCTCTGATGAAAGGGAGCATCTGAGAAGGGAGTCAGGAATGACTTTGGAACGTTTATAATGAACCCCAGTGGGTGTAAGAATTCTGCTGTAGTCTGTAGGTGGGAGAAGACATCCTGGGGTGTTCCCACCTTCAACAGCCAGTCAGCAAGATGGGGGAAGACTGGCACCCCTGATCTCTGCTCATGAGCTGCAACTGCCACCATCACCTTGGTTAACACCCGGGGGGAGGTTGGTGGCACCGGTAAGGCCAAAGAGGAACACAGTGAACTGAAAGTGCTTGTGATTTACCGTAAACCATAGGTAACATCTGTGAAGGCGGGATGGGGATATGGAAGTATGCGTCATGCAAATCCAATGTTACCATTGAGTCTTCCGGGTCCAGGGCAGACAATACTTGAGGCAGCGTGAGTATTCTGAATTTCTCCTTTTTCAGGAAGAAATTGGGATAGCTCAGGTCTTGGATTGCATAAAGTTCTCTCGCCTTCTTGGGCACCAGAAAGTAGCAGGAATAGCAAGCACAACCTACTTCTGATGCTGGTACCCTCCCTACGGCCAAGAAGGCTACCACTTCCTGGCAGAGTAAGGGCGTATGGTCTTCCATCAGCCTGTTGCAAGTATGTGGCCTGGGTTGAGGGGAAGTCACAAAGGGAAGGGAGTAGCCCCTTTGGACAATCTGGGGAACCCAGTGGTGGGATGTTATCCACCTCCAGTGGTGCAGGTAATGGCGTATTCTGCCTCCCACTGGGTGTCCATGATGGATAGAGGGCAAACTAAAGAGGTTTTGAGGCTGTGGCTGCCGAGGCTGTGGCTGCCAAGGCAGTGGCAGATTGGCCCAACCTCAGGCTATCTGACCCATGAGGTCTGTGGGTACTGCATCCTCAGCTACTCAGGGGCTGGAAAGCTTGCGTGTCGTGGTAGCTGGGTGGGTAGAGAAGCTTCTGTAAGCCCCTTCTATGGCCATGTTTATCCCCAAGTCCTAGCCCATATGTCCAGGGCATGGGCTCCAGCCTGGATGGAATGACTTCAGTTAGTGCAGGAGTCAGATGATGCCCATCCGGCTCTGCATTGAGGATGAGGATATGCGAATGGGGCACTGGGAATATCAGCAGTGACACCAGCACTGAGAAAAGCATAGGTGGCTGGACCATCACTGGTCTGGATCCATTCATGGATCCAAGGGACCCGAATGGTGCCAGGGGCTAACCCACCGGCAGAAGACTAGTAGGAGTCCCTCCCAAATTCTTGGGGCCCAAAGGTGCTTTACCAGAAATGGTCTGCCCAAATATGGAATGCATGGCCTCATAAAACTCTCAGAGTTGGCAGGGGTCATGCCAGCTCCTGAAACTCAGGGAGGCATGGAAACAGCCAAGGCACAGGCTCAACCACAGAGCCAGGCCTCACATGCCAACACTCCCTTGTCTTGTTGAAGGACTTTGATGAGCGAAAATCTCTCGACTTCCTGTTCTTTTTATGCTTGTTGGACTACCCAAATGCCAGAATGACTGAGTGCAACAACTAGTGTTTGAAGCAACCATTCCCAAGACCTTCCTCTCAACAGGGATCACTGCAGTGTTGCACATCGGGCGGCGAGGAGCTTGTGAGAACTTTAATATGCTAACATCATTGCAGGGGATAACAACTGAATGAAACACCACTTGTCCCCAATGTAGCTTTATAATTGATGCTTGGCATTTAGCAATGTGGGTTACCTAAGATAAATTAAATCTAAATTTATATATTAGTATGTAATGTCTTACACTTCATGTAAACTAACAGAACAAATATACAGTTTAATCCCGCATAAAGGGAAATCCATGGTCCTTGTATAACAAATTTCTTTCATCTTTATTCCCAATTTCACTTCATTTTTTTAGCCAATACCAACATATTACCAATGCCAGTGGAATTTTTTTGTTTGCCTCATACTTATACAAACAGTACTCTATGAATGAAGACCAAGATTGTTTGATAATTTCTAGCAAAACCATTTGCATTATGTATGTCCCACATAGTCCCATACTATTTAAGGACCTGGGGAAGAAGACACAAAACATATTTTTACAATATTAAATCCAATGCATATCTGTTGTATGATGATACATAGCAATGTGATTATCATAACCAGCATGAAGAAATGTACCAGACTAAAAAAACACATTGTTATACAAAACCAGATATGTACCTATCTTATCATGCTACATACCACATTCAACAGTCGTATCATCATGGAACATGGAAGTATACATTACACTCAGAGTATGGATATTTTGCCTAAACAGATATAAACATTAAAAAGAATTAGGCTATTTCAGCCTTACAATTTCATTCATCTCATGATTCTTGACCAAATTATACATCTTCTTACCTGTTACAGGTTAAGTCGTTAAAAAGAGACTTTTTCAAAAAAGTGTCTGCAGACTGTAATATGCTAAGTTCAATAGGATGTATGGGTGTCTGCACCTGAGTTGGCAGATTGGATGGGAAATTAAGTAAAAACTTACTTTTTTGCCCAAATCCACTTCTGTTTTTAACTGGACATGACTGGACTAGACCTTCCATTGCTGCTGTCACTGGACCACAGAGAAAACATGGCCTTCCCAATCACCGAACTCAAAGGTAGAAAATCCCCATTGCCAGTGTATGTTGTGTGGTCACTGCACATGTGGTCAGGACCACTGCAGTCATATACATGTCACAGTTATTGTTTTAAATTACTGTGACATGCATATGTCGGGAATACAAATATGTCACACATGGGTGGGGACACACTGGTACAAGACACATATCGCACACATACACAAATGTTATTTTTGTCTCAATATTCATTGCCAAATGAATGTTGGTACCACAATGACGTTACATTCACACTTCTAAACTATGTCCATTTGTGCACATTGCAAGAGGACCTGTACCTGTGATGTTGTGCTTCCATTTAAGAATGTGAGTCAATACATGTATTTGCGTGCATGCAATTGGATTGGCTGGTTGAGGTGGAGGGTGCTGGGGTGGGTGATGTGCTTGTGTCAGTATGTATGCCACTTGCATGTGGGTCTGAAGTAATTGTGTATGTTTGGTTGTTGAGTGCAACTTACAGGTGAGTGTTGTTGTTGTCTGGGAGTCATGGTAAAGTGTGTAGTTTTGCCTTTGTGTCAGTGTGTTTGTGTATATGAGTGTGTAGCTGTGTTGGTTGTGTAGTTGTGCTGTGTGTGGGTGCAGTGTCTATAGTTTGTGTATGATGTGTCATGGATGTATTGCAATGTATGTTTTCTGCATGTACGCATTGCGTGATGTTGGACTGCTATGGATAATGGTGTGTATGTGGTGTGCAGGTTGACACTTATGGTCACATATATTCCTCTGTTCCTCTATTCCTTTGTCACTGCCATTGTATGATGTCTATTGGGTGCAGCAATGGGCTCCCTTCATTAGCAATCTGCCGGCAGTAACCCACCTGCAGGACTGTAACATCTAAATATGGTCAGCGGGGACCTGCCAGCCTGAAGGCTAGGAAGAGCACTCCATTATGGCTGTCTTCATCTCAGCCTCAATACATCTAAATACGGCGGCCCGAACACTGTCTACTTGACGGAATACTCACGTACACCGCCACGGATTGGCAGTAATACCATCAAGATCTAAATCAGGCCTTGTTATCTATTTAACCTAAGTGTGACCCTATTTTAAATAAGTACATTACCACCCCTCATAGGCCATAAATGAATTACAAATTATTTTAGCTTTCTATCACACTGACTTTATTCAATGTGCTGGATCATTTTATTTATTAGTCTAACTCATTCTACATTTGTTAATATATGGAGCAATCACAAGTATGGTAAATGGCAGTGGACTGGTTTAATAAATTTTTCTATACATTAGCTTTACACAAAAATGGCATACAAAATGCATTGACACACACACATCTAATATATAAGTATATAACACTCATTGAGAATCCATTGTCAATATGTTCTGATTTTTTTGATAACTAGTATTCTTACAAGTAATGTTTTCAAAAAGGACAATTAACAAGCACTGGCTAAGCCAATAGGTCTCGCCTGTGATATAGCTACTGACTTTGTCAATGTTTTTTGCCAAGTTGTACAGCAGCATCACTGCTGTGCAGCATGGATGGAAGTAGAACAAGCATTGGCAAAAACAAGTGGTCTGATGCTAACAGACAGCCTTTTGACTTAAGGAATTATTGGTTTTTTTGGTCTACAAAAAGCAGTAGTCTCTGCCTCCATGAAGACCTACTTTTAGTGTGGATGTACTCCTTGGGAAAGGGCAGCCTGTGATAATTCGCACTGAATTCAGTCATTTGCTGAAGAGGACTGACTCATTGCCCCAACATGCATGCTGGAGTGGGTAGAAGAAAAATATGAATGAAACAACAACAGAATAATGGATAAAGTCTAACTGAAAAGCCCTATAACTGAATTATGTTACACACATAATGTTACTACATTCAAAAGGTTCTGGATAACACCAGATTACAAAAGCCAGTTGATCTGAAGTTCTCTGACCACCTCATGCTAATGCTGTTTTGTAATGTTTGTAAACATTTACCAAAAAAAGATAAGAAGTGTTGAAAAGATAGATAATAAAGGAGGCTTGCAAAGACAGATAGAGAGTGTTGTGTGGGTAGGTAGGTCGGTAGGTAGGATAGATGTCTATATAATCATGACAAGCACAAAGCAGAAGGCCGCACAAGCATGTCAGATGGACTAATTTAGTTTACAAATACAACTCTAGCCCTTAGTTAAAATACATATCCGCCTGACATACAGATGTGCAGTCAGAAATGCACTTTATTGTGTCACATACTAACATAAAAAATGGCAACTTCATGAAAAAGAGTTTTGCTTGGAGAGTTTGGTATGTTGTGAAATAGCAACAGTCAGGTAAAAAGGCTGCTCCAAAAGAATTTTACAGCACCGTCAGCAAGAGACAGGAATTGATAAATCTGGAATGGGCACTTTGACCAACCTGAAGAGCTGGTAGAAAGTATCCTGCTATCTCATCAGACTCTAAACACCAAGGCAACACAATAATAAAGGAAAAATAAAATTAAAAAAAACACTAGAACTGAACAGAACTACCTTGCATGCAGATACAACCCATCCGAGAGAGAAGAATGAGGCCATCAAAGTTAAGCTATCCAGTGGCTAAAGAGGGCTGAACCACAGCCCCATGCAGAATGCTGTAGTGGGTGGCAGCAAAATGTGAATGACATACCAACAGACCAATCATGAAAACAGCTGTCTGAAAGCCCCTCAAAATAAGTATATTATACATATATTTTTCACAAAATCAAAACACCAGACCTAAATAAAACACCAAAACATTATGACACAGTTGATGCTAGTCCCAGCATAGCACTTTTTATTGTTACTTTCAACCATGGTTCACAGCAGCTGTGCTGCTATACAACATGGCTAAAACATTGACAAGGACAATAGATCTAGCAAAGGCAAGACCTATTAGCTTTGTCAATAATGGTTTTCCATGACCTTTAGGTTGTTGAATTCTCATTTGAAAATGCATTTGTAAGTTTTCAAATTTTTGAAAGTACAGTTATAGGCGCTATCATCTCTGTGGTTCCAACTGTATGAAACCTGCATGTAAACAATTGATCAAAAACATGGAAGCCATTGAACCTGAAGACAGTAAATAATGAATGATCTGCTGACGTTCACAACTCTTCCAATATGCAGGGACTACAGACTTCTGGTGTGATAGGGGCCAATAGCTGCATGGTCCATGGACGGGCTTGGTGCATTTGCACGTGCTATGAAATCTTGAATTTGCAGAAGAAAACAAGCATAAAAGACAGTTGCGCTGCTGCCAGGAAGGGGCATGGGCAGTGCACAGAGCAGGGTGCAGTTAAAAAATAAATAGACTTACCTGCCCCTCTGCGATCTGCTGCTCCCGCCAGCTGCCTCGGCGCTTCCCTCCCCAACCAATCACAACGCTTCTCTCACGCTGTTACACAGCATGAAAGAAATGCCGCAATTGGCCTGAGCAGGTAGCAATGCCGCTCATGGAGGGAGTGGGGCACTGCACTTGGTTTCTAAGTGTGCATGTCAGTTTGGCCGGCCTCTGACAGACGGCCAAACTGACATGCGCACTTACAAGCGCATATACCACTCCTCCTCCACTTGGCATGGAGGAGGCTGGCCCTGCTCTACGAAGGTGGAAAAATAAAAGAATAATAAAATACTTTTATTATCCCTTTATTTTCCTGCTTTTCGTCAATGGGGCAACGCTCCTCCACCATAGCGGAGGGGCAACCCCTTGTAAAAGATAAATGACCTGATTCTGATCTTGGCGAATGGAATACTCCATCACAAATACAAGGGATATTCCATCTGCCGTACTACGATTTCCATAGGATATAATGGATTCGGAATACGGCAGCTGGGATAGCCGTCACTTCTGTGACTGAGAAACCCCGTCCGCCAAGATTGTAATCAGGCCCAAAATAAGTACAGCGTTTTATGGTGAAAATGCCTGTGCATTGAGCACCAGGATGTTGCTATAGTTAAGAGCCTCTGTGTCATAGGGGCCATGAAACGTGTTCCTTTACTTTTCTGCTGCACAAATAAAGGACACATCAGCATTTGGCAGAAAGGCTGCCTGTAAGAAAGTGCTTCTTTTTGACCTGGTCACCTCCTCATTTTCTCACTAGTATGGATGTTGTTGATTGCTAGTGCACTTGGTCACTGCTAACCAGGCCCCAGTGCTCTTCCCCAAAAAATTGGACAAATGAAACTGTAACCCAGTTGGCATAGACTTTAGCACCCTTGTAATTCCCTGGTACCTTTTGTACACAGGGAATGGGTACTAAAGAGGTTCCCTAAGAGCTGCAGCATGTAATATGCCATCCTAAGGGACCCACACTCAAACACTGCCATGGCAGGATGTGTGCAATTGTACACACCATTGTGAAAACATGACATTGCAAACACCCACTGCATATAATATATGTAAGTCACCCCTACTGCAGGCCTTAGAGCCCTAAGGCAGGGTGCATATAGGGCATGTAAGGGCACATCTGCATCAGCAGATGTGCCCCCTGTAATGCTGAGTTCCATTGCTAGACATGGCAAGTGTTCAGGAAACCATTTTGAGGACAGGTACTAGGCACTGCTCATCACAAGTTAGACACCTAAATGATGGCTTCACTGAGAATACTGGTGTTTTGTATCAAACACCTCATCATAATAAATCTGTGCTGATTCCAGTATCGGATTTATTATGATATGCACCCAGAGGGCACCATAGAGGTGTCACCTAAAAACCTACTTGTCACTTGGTGTGCTGGCAGACTGGTATTGTCCAGCTTGCCACCACAGACAAGATCCCCTACAGGTGAGAGCCCGCACTCTCAGAGGCCAGGAACAATGCCTGCCCAGCAGAAGGTGAGCACACTTCCTTCAGCAGAATGGCTTGTGAATTTAGATATCAAGGCCAGAGGCTGCAAAGCCTCTGCTGCCCTTGATATGCATCCCTGGCTTTCCCCTAGACCTTGGGAACACCACTCCATATGCCCATTTGGCACCAGAGCAGGCAGGAAATTATATATTTAGGAGGCGTATTGCACTTCTAGGCTAGTCACACCCATAAGAAGGGCTGCCTGAAGTGCACACTCAAGGAAGTGTTTCAACATCTTGTTTTTTGGTGAAAATAGGGAAGTGTGGGTCAGTGTTAGGCCCACTCCCCACAGGAAGTGGTCATATAGAGGGTGTAGTCATCCCAGGGGTTAGTAGCCCATTAGCTACTACTCTACACTCTGCTAAATGCCTTTAAATTTAGTATTTTAGGGACCCCTTGACATCATACAGATTTGACTACCTGGAGACAGAAGAAGGACAAAGAAGTGAATTCACTGCAAGAACTAAAGACTTACACTGGACTTGGCGCCAAATCCTCCCTTGCTGCTGGCACCTCGACAATTGCACCGACCTGGCTTGCCCAAAAGTTGCACATCCTCCCATATCCTTGGAGGACTGTCCAGTGCTTCACAACCATCTAGCATCTTCCTTGGGGGTGACAGAGTCATCACCTTGCATCGTCAGGCACTGAACGCATCTGTTTGGTATAACATTATGCTGGCCTTCGGGCCCACTGATGGAACATCATCCCAGGAGGAGGCTTTTGTGGCTCTAGGAGGTCAGCCCCATCTCTCTGCTGAATTTCCAGATGCTAGATCATCCAGGAGCACCTCTGCACCAATACCCTGAGTACCAGAGCACTTGCAGCAACCAAGGCTTGTTTGTATCTCGCCCAGACACCACCAAAACTGACTTTCCCGATGAGGGACTTCAGGACCAACGAGGCTCACTTTGAGAGTGACCTTGTTGTATTTTTTCCCATCTACAGGTTAGATCAAGAAACGTGGGAGCCTCCAACACAAGTGGCCAGCCAACCAATCACTTCTGCACCCGAGCCCCACAGCCTGGGTCCCAGACTACCATCTGTGCCCCCTTGCTCTAGAGACCCTCACAAGCCGAGTCCCCCTTGGGTTTCTGCCCATCTTGTCCTCAACTCCCACCCCTTGTAGCCTTTGTTTGTAGGTGTCCATTGTCTTCTATGGTGTAGCGCTCAAGGCTATCAACCCATCCAGCACCTCTGCACCCAGAAACACCAGGGCAGGTAAACTGAAACTGCTGGTGGTCCTTTGGACCTTGGCCCCCTAGCACCTCAGGTTCCAAAGGGCACCCCCAAACTTAAAACTACAAGTGTCTTTTTGTATATGTGTCTTTTCTCCCATAGGATAACATTAACATGTTCGAGGCAGCCACTTCAAATCCGTTATTTGGGTATTATTTGTGTTTAGCTGCAAATTTCATAACTCCGAAAGTACTTACCTGTTATCATGATGTCTAAGAATATATAAAAATTTATGGTAATTATATAAAATTGGTCTCAGATTTCTTTTTCGTTGTGTGTACCATTTATTGACTGTGTGTGCAACAAATGCTGAACATTACTCACTGATAAGACTAAGGTGCTTTAAAACTACCAATATTAGAGCAAATGGCATTAGTAAAGTAAGCCCAGTAAACTAAATAGAGGTCACCTGGACTTTTTGCATAGTGTGACCTTACATTGGCTCATTACATAAACAGCCAGCTCCCTACACTGCTGTGATTTCTTCTGCTTATCAAGGGATCATGCCAGCATGTCACAGTATCTCACACTTATAATGATAATAACTTATGATGTTTTACATACATATATATATATATATATATATATATTGCCCTTCTTAACACACACACACTTGCTATTTGTAAGGACTATACATAAAAAAGGATGCTTAACAAATTCACTGTTCAATCAACAGAACAGACCTTTTTCGCCATCTTGTATTTTTCGTTCTTTGACTGATGTCATTAAAGTATAGAAAAGTAAAACGCACTTCATCCTGACCTACAAACAACTTAGCTCATTTACGGTGGTGACAATATCAGACTTAACAACATGACACACATTTTATACATCAAGCATTATTCAAACTGGAATGCGTTTAGTTCTGTGCATTCTTCGGGATGTTGTGAGCATGATGGTAACAGTGTTCACAGTCTAAAACATAAGGTATACAGCTGTAGCCGAACATAATGGGGTGCAAAGTTAAACATGAGAGGAGGACGAGCTGTTATCACTATCACTGATCGCATTGTATCAAAACAACGATCCAAACTCCAGCAAAAATGGTTATACTTAGGAGAGGAGAGTTGAGGAATATATCAGCATAGTGCGTTTAGCCATGGTTTGACCCCAAAGAGAAATAATATTGGTGGTTGACATTACACAACCACGGAGGTCGGATTTCCGACCTTCTGTTTAAGTTTGGCTATGGAGTAGCTCAATTTAGACTCCGTCCTTTGCCTATCACCATTGCAAAATCATGTATTTCTATTTGACATTATATTTACTGTGTGCCTTAATCATATTAACATATGTGAAGCATTTACACGTCTTAATGAAATGTAATCACTGCAGAAACTAAAGGTTTATACACGTGCACTAATATTCAACTGAAAATGCTTACATGTGTTCATTATTCACATTTTACATTTATACTTCAAGTTATTTTTGCATATATAAACATGGATTATTTCATTCATGTTTTGCGTTCATTCCTTAAATTAACTGTGTGCATGTATAATCATGCATTCAAAGAAGTGCATATTAAATGCTTAGTTGAAGTTAGCCTGACTATAGGCCTCATTTTGAAATGCCTTTTGCTTTTTCATAATAATCTTTTCTTGCAGGAGCATTCTCATGATTTGCTAGATAGAGAAAAGAGTATTGCATGTACTATACAACTGATAGTGAAGCTTGAGAAGACAAAATTGTCAAAAAGTGTGGAGACTCAAAGAGCAGATGAAGCCTTCTATTTGTCATGTACCAGGAACAAGAGATGTTCAAGGTTGCAGGAACTGTCTAAGTTTTGGTGGAATGGGAAACCTAGGTGATGTTGGCACATCACACATAATAAATTGATTGGTTCTCTGTGGTTTGGGAAAAGATATGACTGCTGCTGAACTTTCTGTTGCTTTTAATTGGGGTTCACACAGTTAGTAGTTAGGACATATTCCCTTTAGACTTCGAGGGATACAAACCAATCTGCTTCCCTTTATTCTTCCAAATGTGAAGCTCTATGCTGAAGATTTATTCCTTTTCCCTGAAGACGTCTACTGAAGTCTTTGCTAGGCTGACATCTTACTAAGACATTTTAAATCTTCCAAATTCTCCAATAAGAGCCTTGAATTCTTGATGTTACAACTATCCTATGTTTAGGAGAGAGAACGGAAGTTTCTTTATGGAACACCTATTTCTTATTCTCAGTTTCTGTAGTACAGTGGTGATTATTATTGTGTATATTATTTTGTTATGGCTGAACCTATTGAGATGTTTCAGCTTGCCAGCTGTATTGCTATATCTTTTGAAAATAAATCTTGGCATGTATATATACTAGACTGATTAACAATCTGTATTAAATCCTTGTTCTCTATAGTCACCGATTCCTGGTCATTAATGTGGAGTCACATTGGCTTCACCAATCGAAATGTATTATTGACGTTGACTCTATTTCAATGCTTCATGTCAATTAACAAAGGTACATGTGACCTATGGGGAAAAAATCTTTGACAGCTTTTCTAAGAGATTGGGGTTTTCTTTCTTTTGCACTCTCAACTATATCTTGCCAAAAGGAAGAGGGTAATATTTGTAAGTAAGCTGAAAGCATCTAACGTATAAATGAATACCAAATACACCCAGTGTCCCCTGTAAAAAATGTAACTCCAAAAGAGAGGCTTGCTGTACAAATACAAACATCTTTATCATCGCACCCCACCCCTCAAATCGCTTTCATGTCAATAAAATGCATGATGCTATGGATACTATGCAATTCCCCTGAACTGTGGCCTATGCTGATCATAGAAAGCAAGGAATGTACTTACTTTTGGCGTGCTTAATAGTAAGAAAACAGTGCTTCAAGGAAAATGAAAAGAAGAAATCATATTCAGCATTCTTTGGATATCTATATCAGAATGTGAGGAGAACAATTATCAATTGGGAAACATGGAGTATATTTGGCAGAGAGGGGTTTCCTGTATCTTAATCTTTGGTTGTAATCACTAAATAGCCCCTTCATTGGTTGCATGGACCTTTGTTCTCCAAGAAGGGGAAGTTAAAAAGAGCAATAATTTACATTGAAGTCTGTATAAGCAATAACATCATTAACATCTTCAGTACAGTCAATGCAGAGCATTTCAGTGAGTTAAATGTTCTATTAATCAATTCATAAGTTTTCATTATTTATTCAGTAAGTATTAGTCTTTTAAGCATCAGCATCAGGAGTGAATATAATCCAATAAACAATATTTCAATCTACGAAATCATACAATATTGACAAAACAGTTAAAACTGAAACAATACAGCAAGTGTGTTCCATAAAGGAATTTCAATAATCTACATAAAATTGGAATGGAATAGAATAAGGTGTCAGTTCAGTAACCCAGTGAAGAGTTCTGATGAGGGAAGCAGACATCTAACAAACAGGAAAAAGTAATCTCTCATGAAGAGAGATATGGTCTCAAGACACCCAAAGCATGGATCTCCAGAAACGCGAACAAGAGAATCCAATGCTTACTCTAGGAAAACACACTATTATAGACACAGTAAACTGCACATTGAAATAAGTATCACAATCTTCATTCATAACATCCAATAGGATTTCAGTAAACCCTTGGAAGTAGGTAGGTTCCCCAGTTTCTCATGTTTTCACAATGGGCCACAGACACAAGTCCTTGAAAAGATAATTTGTCCACAATTTGCAGTTCAGGCAGTTCTTCCCATGAGCCATCCTTCCTGTTGTCTCCTCTCCTGCCAGTAGGAACCTCACTATTAGTTGCCTATTAGAAAACAAATGCCTCTTCACTAACAGAAAACATCTGTAAAGTTCCAGCATCTGAAGTGAATGAGAAAAACATCTTGTGCAAAATAACAGCTCAATGTGTAAAACAGGCATAAGTACGATAACCTACTACAAATTGCATTAAAAAATGAGTTATTTTAACATAAACGTCTGCACATTTCCGTTAATGCATTCTGGTTAAAATTTGCTTCAGCAATTCTCGCCCTCTAATGGTTAGAATGACCAACACAATTTCCCACAAATGAATCTCTAAGGCGCACCCTACATCCTTGTTGTGTCACATTTTCAACTTCTACAGCTTCTTGTATGGCCTATTCTTTCTTTTTTCAATTTCTTCTCTCCTTTACCCTTCTGCTTTTGTTTTTCTTTCTTGTTAAATAACAGCTAAATTCATTACATAAGCATATTAAACAAATGCCAGTAATCAATACAGTTTTTAATATAACCTTAAAATGTCCTTCCCCTACAGCTAGAAACCAAATGCTTATGGCAGAAGCTCCTTTGCCTTAAGTTCCTAACACGCTAAGGGCCTGATTACAAGTTTGGTGGATGGTTTTGCCCGTCCGCCGAACTTCCAAGGGGAAGAATGCCACCATATTGGCTACCTCACCGCCAGGGCCATTTAGTGTTTCTCGCTAGGTCGACGGGAGGAAACCTGAGTTTCCCCCTGCCGGCCAAGCGGAAAACACACCAGCATTGTCTCCAGCCGCAATGCTGTAGGATGAAGGGTGCACCAGCACCATCATAATGTTCACTGTCTGCAAATGCATAATGCTAAATGCATGGAGAGTGGAGCCCCCCACCATCCCTGCACCCGTTCTCTGCCAGGCTTTTCCTGGTGGTGTTACTGCCATGAAGTCTCTGGCAGAGAACAAAGTTGTAATCCCCAGTGCTGCCCTGTTGGATTAGGACCGCCACAACCACCAGACCACGGGGCAACTAATCCTAGCGGTGCTGGTGGTCTGACAGTGGCACAACCACAGTGGTCATAAGTCTGGCGGTCAAGAGACCTCCAAACTCATAATGACCACCTAAATGTATCTAGGGTTTCTAATTCAGGTTTCAGGTCAGAAATGTTCTTTACAAATTTTTCAATCATCTTACTCTCATCATATATATATGAACATCACTGTTGAGCATTCAACATTTGACAGATTTCACATTCTTCTGCCAGCAATATAGCTAAAGTGAATTGATCTTGCAAAATCATTGATCTAATATTTACTAATTCTGTGTTAACTATCAACAAAGTGCCAGATGTACTAGTTACCAGCTTATCTATTACAGTAGAGAGATTTCAGATTTTCTTGTCATCAAAACCTACTGGTGCAATAATTGCTCCAAACATATCTTCCACCAATTGTTCCCAATGAGTGCTACTACCTGTGTGTCTTGCAAAAGAGTCATTGTTAAAACATCTATGCTATATACATGGCTACAATTTAAGAAACACTAAAGTCATATAACAAACATCCTCTTAGTCAACAGATAACTGGAAACATGTTCTCAAACTAAATAGATTCTGGGGATAACTGCCTTTTCTCCTGACAAGATTTGAACAGGTCCGCGAAGAACTTTAACTGTGTGTTCACAGCTATGCGTCTCTTTCTAAACTGATCTCTCCTTTTGTAATCACATAGTTTTCCTTTTTGTCACCAATCTAATTTTAATTATGAATATACTTTATTATTATTATTCTATCCATATTCCTCTTTCTCCCAAACATTCTTTAAGTCATCTTCGTCTTTATTTGTTTTATGAAATATGTGAGCTCTTCTTTCTTCTAATGCTGAAATAATTTAATTTTTAATGGTCTCATTATACATGTGAGATTCCTTTCCTATGCCTTAACAGTGTCTTTTTTTTTGTAGGGGATCTAAAGAAATACCATGCAACATTCATATCCTTAGCTTGTGGAGAAGGGTTCATTTTTTCTTGAAGGGGAACTTTAGAAAGAACTGTGTCATAGCTAGTGTTAGAAATGGGGTCTGTACTTGGCAGAGGTATTGACCTTTGTCCAAATAGGGACCACAATCCTAGTAAGGGTAAGTAACACGCAATCCAAATTATCCTGTGCCCACCCTCGGGTAGCTTGGCACTGAACAGCCAGGCTTAACTTAGAAGGAAATGTGTAAAGTATTTGTGCAATAGACCACACAGCAACACAGTGAAAACACCACACAGGTTCAGAAAAATATAGGATATTTAACTGGTTTTATTAAGGTCAAAACTATAAAAATGTAATAAGTACAAGCTGAGATATCACTTTTGCAAGATTAAAAAGAGGCTTTAATCTTAGAAATCAACAGTTGTCTCTTGTTTGCACAAAGTACCAAGTTTATGAAAAAAATGACATGCACAGAAACCGCAGAGGATGAGATGCGTGGGAAAATAGGGTGTGCATCATTATTTCTGGCACAGCACAGATAATGGGCCAGTATCCTGCGTGCAGCATTAGTTCCTCACTGTGATGCAGGGATCTTTTTGACACCCAGGGATGATGCATGGAAATCCTGGGTGTGCAGGATTTAGTCACAGGCATTGCGTCAAACCGGTAGATGTTGCATCAAATTTCCTGTTGCACAGCAGGCACTGCATCGATTCTTCACTCTGGAATTTGGGCTGCATCATTCCGGTTCGGCTGTGTGGCGATTTCTCCATTGCACTATGTCTGTGTGTCGTTTCCTGGATGCTGTGCATCAATTTTCGCTGCACAAGGAGTTCCTTGAAGAGATGAAGTCTTTTTTGCCACTGAGACTTCAGAAAACAGGGGGGAAGCTCAATCCAAGCCCTTGAAGAGCACTTCTCAGCAGAGTCAGGTTGCAGCAGGGCAACAGCAGATCAGCAATCCTTCTCAGCAAAGCACTCCAGATGAGTCCTCCGCACAGCAAGGTATTTCCTCTTGACAGGTTGCATGTTCAGGTCCAGAAGTGTCTCAGTTGGTGGGGTCAGGGACCCAGTTGACATTCCCAAAAATGCCTTTGAAGTGGGGGAGACTTCAAAGAGTGGTTTTGAAGTGCACCAGTTCCCCTTTCAGTACAGGTCTGTCTGCCAGGGTCCCAGTAGGGGGTTTGGCAGTCCATTGTGTGAAGGCAGGACACTACCCTTTGAAATGTAAGTGTCAGGCTCTCCACCCTTCCAGCACAGGAAGACCCATTCAGTATGCATAGGTGCAAGTGTAACTGAGTATCCTGTGTTTGGGGTTGTCTAGGTGAAATCCACAAGGAAGCTGTGAACTAGCATAGCCCAGATGTGGATTGGAGACAGGCTGTAAGACACAGAAGGACTTTTAGTGCAAAGAAATTCTCACTTTCAATAAGTGGCATTTCTAAAATAGTAATATAAAATCCAACCTCACCAATAAGCAGGATTTTCTATTACCATTTAAGTCATACTACATATGATATGGTTACCCCTTTCTGATCTGAATCTGTAGCCCTAATGCTATCCTATGAAAGGAGAAGGTCTCACAGCAGTGGGAAACAAATTTAGGCATTTTCCACTACCTGGACTGATATAAAACTCATGTACCTGTCCTGCCTTTTAACTACAAAGCACCCTGCCCTATGGATTACCCACGGCCTACCTTAGGGGTGACTTATATGTAGAAAAAGGGAGGTTTAAGGCTTGGCAAGTACATCTAAATGCTAAGCCGAAGTGGCAGTGAAACTGTACACACAGGCCTTGTGATGGCAGGCCTGCGATATGGTTAAAGGGATACTTATGTGGGTGGCACAACCAGTGCTGCAGGCCCACTAGTAGCATTCAATTTACAGGCCCTGGGCACATGTAGTGCAGTTTGCTAGGGAAATCAAATACGCCAATTGGATGTGAACCAATGTTACCATGTGTAAGTGAGAGAGAATATGCACTTTGCACACTTTACCTACTGCTAACCAGTGCTAGAGTCCTAAAACCAGCAACAACAGTGTCAGAAAAATGGAGGAAGGCAGGAAAAAAGTTTGAGGATGACCTGTCAGGTCTAACAGTCAGAAAAATATTATTTGAAATGCTAGTCTATAAAACAAACTGAGTAATATACTACATGTGACTGCATATGATAGTGGAATGTAATCATATGTCACATCTTCTGTAGATGAAGAAGGTAAATGTGTGCAAACATAGCAGCTTTTGGTATCTAAAGCTTGGGTGTATTCCAGAACTAATCTAGAATTAGCATTGGATGTAAATTCTCCATTTGGAGTATTCATAAAAGAAGTCTTTATCTTTTTCTTATCTAACATATGTGCAATAGATGTAGGTGTAGATTTAAATGTTTCAGTCTCTGGGGTAAAACTAATTTCAACTAGAAATCTACAGATGCTAACGTAACAACTATTTATGTGACTGCAATCACTATTCTACACTTAGCCTTGGTAAGGACACACGTTTGTCTACAGTCAGACCTTTAGTAGAATATAGCAGCAGACAGATTCAATATTCTGCATTGACTTCTATTCATGCAAGACACAAAAAACTTTATATGGTTAACTTTCAGTTATTTCATTCAGTTTATGTACATTAGTCTTCATAAGGCGCTCTACTTCGTCTTCTTCTAAAAGTGTTCTTACTACTCCTCTACTGCAGCCTTGGACTTAGGGAATTCTTCTTTAGTCCTTGTTTGTCGGTTGGAAAACAATTGCCATGATCATTTATCTTAGTCTCCTACAGTTCAATTTCAGACACGGTTCATCAAAAAATCTTTTTGCATTCAATTAGCTAAGTACTGTTTGTCAAATCTTATTTCGTATTATTGTTTCAGATATCTCAAATTAAATACTGTCTTAGTGTGGCTTATCATGGAGGTACACATGATTCTGATCTCAGTCATTTGGATCTTGATCTGTTGCATTAGGCACTCCTCTGTGTCCATGTAGGTGCTGAATCCTAACAAGGTTCTCTTGGATCTCCTCAGTTTCTGTTGATCTTCTTCTGACTCACTTATACCACTGGATTATGTTTCTTCGACAATGGCCGGTAGTATGCGTTCAACTGACACACTAGATTCAAATTGTCTCCTACTACTTATCCATTACAATTTCCAAAGAGGTCTTTCTCTCCTCACACTTGTTCCTTCAAGTTCATTTGTTTACTCTGCTGGCAATTCAACGGCTTCTCAGTTTTCAGCTGTCACAAGATGACTCGGACGTGGCTCAAAGATCACCACACTCTCTGGGTGTGAAAGGCATGCCACACATTTCACAGTAATGTTGGTGACCAGGATCCCCTGGTAGGGGCCTTAGAATTCGGATGCAGGCAAGATTTTTGAAACTGCTTTTTGATCAAAACCCAATCCCATGTGTTAAGATTGTGGCAGTAGCAGCTCCAGTTTGGTGAGAGACAAAAACACACCACATCAGCTAACCCTTTACCTTACTTGAGTATCACGTCATCTGTGATGTTCACAGGCACAGCAGGCAGTCTCATAGCACGTCATATGAGATTCTCATGGGGCAATAAATCTATCTCTCTGTCAGAAGTGCTTTAGAGACTCATCAACACTAAATGTAAAGCACCTGGTCATTCAAATTAAGTGGATACATAGACTTTATCCCAACGTGATTTCAGCATTCCATTTAGCTGTTCAACTATACCCAAAGCTTCTGGAGGAAGCCACAATGCAATCTTGGTTCCACTTGAAGTGCCACACACAGCATTCCTAGGATCTCATTATTAAAGTGAGTGTCTCGGTCTGACTCCAGAGAGTCTGGAAATCCAGGCTGTAGAATGAGTTTTCCTAACAGCAGTTTGGCTACGGTAAGATTGTCATTTCTCCGTGTTGGGTAGGCTTCTAACCATCAGGAGAAAATGCACAGTATAACCAGGATAATTCTTGGCTTGTTACAAACAGGCATTTCAGTTAAAACCAACTGCATCCAGTGAAAGAGTCCTCCTTATCTTCCTATGCAACTCAATGATACAGGGGTTCTTCTCCCTATAGTCATCTGTTGACATGCCACACACCTACGGGATAGTTCCTCAGCTAGAACTCTGAAACGAGTACTAAACCACCTCTGCCTCAATAATCTCACCCTTGTATATGTTCTAATATGTAAAGGGCCATGGAAAAGTTGTGTCATGAGGTAAAACAGATTATCTGGCAATACTAGTCTTCCATCCGCTGAAACTGAATTGCCATTTGCATTTTCACACATTCTGCTCTGATCCATCCTTGCTGCCTCTGAAATGTCTTCCTGTCACCTTTTGAGTTCATCCCACATATCAGCTACTGACAACAGTATAGAAAAGGTAGTGTCTTCATCAGATTAATTTGAATATTCTCTGCTGAATGTGTAGGCCATTATCGCACAATACTGTGCAACTTCATCGGCATATCTATTTCCAACTGTGACATAGTCATTGCCACTTTTAAATACAGCAATTTTTGTGGCAACTGTAAAGTTCCAACAATTTAATTGCCTATTCTCCATTCCGGATCTGTGATCCAGATGAAGTCATGAATCCCCTCTGTGACCATAACTGCCCAAAGACATGGATCACACCAAAGCCGTACTATGTGGAAATATAGTCATGCGCAATTGAGCGTACAGATTTCAAGCTTGTGTAAGGGCAATTAATTCCGGCACTTGTACAGAGGTAACATCTGAAAGCTTGGATTGTACAAACTGCATAAGCTGCTCTGAAAGTCCCCTCATTGCCTCCTAAACATGAGCCCTCCACAAAGATTACATAATTACGCTTGTCGAGAAGATCATTTTCAATGTCTGGTCTTGGCTTGATGTATAAATCTGTAACATCAAGGTAGTCACGTTCAACCTCATCGACCATAGTATCATTTTCATGCAATGGTAACAATGTAGCTGGATTGAGGGTTTGACATCTCTTTAGCACTATATTCCACGATGCAAGAATCAATTGTTCAAACTTTGTAAGTCTGCTGTTCATCACATATTGGGTTTTAGTATGAATGAGCATAATTCCTACTGAGTGATGTCTTATCATTAAAACTCTATCCCTGAATATAAATTAGAACAAGAAATGACTTTCCTCATGCAATGAAGATCCATAACAGTAAACCACTTCACATTACAGGGAACCTGAAATAATAGTGTAGCTGGATTTAGTACCATGGGACAAGATAGAACTTCAATTTTGTTAATCTTTCGAAAATCCTGTACAATTAGATATGTAGTGCTGGCTTTCTGTAAACCCTTAATCGGTAAATTACAAGGACTTCCTACAATTTCTCTCAAAAGAACAGTACAGCATTTACCTCCCAATTTGCAAGACACTGTAAAATCTGAAGTATGGAATTTTTCAGGGAAAAACATTAGATTAATCAATGGTGTAGAACCAGTTTGAATTACCATACAGCAAAATGCAGTCTTCACAAGAACACCGCCATATAATCTTACGCCAGAAACAGAGGCTGGAATTATTCCAGTGATTTAAAAGCTGCTAAAACAAGGGATTACAGGATACAACCCTAGAGATGTTCCTTGTCTGACCATTTTAAATTGGACTTCTTCATCATGTGTTTGAAATTCAACACCATTCGGTGTGCAGTAAATTGCACAATTTAACTTGCACAAAAGGTCCCTTCATATTACATTTACAGGACTTGAATCACGCGCAACAATTTGGTTATCTTCTTCGAATGAACCTATTTTTACAGGAACTTTCTGAGACGGCGTCAGTTATTTGCCTAATTGTGACACATACAACTTAGATCTTCTTTCCAAGAGAGGTAGGTCTGGGACTTCCATTGTTCTAACAGTGGACCAGGTAGCACCTCTGTCGATGAGAAATTATACTTGGTGGCATTTACCTCTTCTTCTACAAATGATCCACTTTGTTCTACCTCTAAGACTGCGCCAAGTACACGTTCTTCCCCTCTCCTCAAACCTCTTTAATTTGAATCAAATTTCCCATTCTCCAACATCAGGAACTGCTGAAAAGAGTTCTGATTTTGAAATGGATTTAAATTTTCCCTTGATATTTGATTCATATTGAATCTGGGACTTCCCATATTTTTGGGGTCATTAGAACTTGTGGGACCTGCATCATAGGGACTTGTGACTGACTTGACATCTGCATTCACTGGATTGGAACCTGGATGGGAACATTTTGTATCTGTGTTTGATTGACAACTTGCATTCGTCCATCAACACTTACTCAGATAGGATTCTGTCTACACACCCTCTTCCAGTGCCGAAGACTGTTGCAATAGTCAGAAGGAGGTGATTTCTTCAGGGTTGTATTATCTACCCCTGAATTCACGTCAACAAGAATGCCTCAACCTCTACACTGAGAAGCACCAACTCCACCTAGGGTCATCTGTCCTTCATTCTGGAAACCAACACCCTGCATTCCACCAATGTTCTCTACATATGAATGGTATTGAAACCTCTTCTGAGCCAGCTTAATCTGGGCCAACATTATTTTTTCTGCTTCATCTCTTGCTCATCATTGGAATATTTTGCATACATCAGGATCTCATCTAAGGGTTTTGTCTGCCACTAAATCACGTTGTTATATGTGCATGCTGATTTCTGGGCGCAAACCATGATCAAACTGTGACACAAGACTTCCCATTTGTGCTGTTTAAACACCTACAACAGTCGTTCATAAGTAGCATACAGTGATTGTTTAGCTTCTTGAGTAGTTCCATTAATCTTGAACCAATGAATGTCCCCCGCTTGAATTTTTCCCTTCAAAAGGGTAATCACCTCATCATAGTTTGTGATCACCACATGTAAGGGGGCAAGGTTATGTGCATCTCTTGGAGGTTCTAAACATGGCCATTGCACAGCTATTTTGCATTTTACACTCAGTACTATCATATCAAAGAAAGTATTCAAATCTGTCCACAAAACCTTTGACATTTTTACAGACCTGTCAACTTGTGTATACCACTGGGCAGGATTTTCTCTCAACTTTGGAAAGCTATTCAGGAATGTCGCAAGATCACCTCTAATCCACTGTAAATAAACACATCCTCTACCAGATATCTCCCTCATAGTGAACGTTAGAGCCTCATCTTCATCCAGGGGTAGTGGTGGTACTTTACCATTTGCTTCTATGGTATCTGGTTGTTTTCTTTTGTTTCCTTGTTTCTTTGCCCACTGTTGGAAAATGGGTTATTGTTAAGGGCAGATAAGTACCTACACTTAGCAATAGGCCACTAACCTCCACTTAAGTCCAGTTAGGTCTCTGTAAATTAAACCCAGTTCAACCCTTGGTAGGTTAGCAACGAGTGACAAGGCTTAACTTAGGAGACAGAGTGTAAAGCATTCAAATATCACAAAACAGTAATTAAATAAAACACAGGAAACAGTTTAAAATCCAAAACCAATTTATAAAAATAGATTATATTTGTATCTTTGAAATGACACCAAAACGAATAAAATCGAATAAGGGGAACCGGAGATATTAATTTTTAAAGAATTATTGTTTTCTAGCGCCTAGAAACAAAAAGCGCCAATATGGTCATCTGGTCACACCTCGACCGGGGCAAAGTAAAAGTTTAAGGCCGACCGCGATGGAGCCCGGCTCGGCTACAGCCCACGGGAGGCCTCTGTCAAAAGTTTAGCTTCGGACTT
Organism: Pleurodeles waltl; assembly: GCF_031143425.1. Lineage (NCBI taxonomy): Eukaryota > Metazoa > Chordata > Amphibia > Caudata > Salamandridae > Pleurodeles > Pleurodeles waltl. The sequence continues at coordinate 1,862,642,424 of NC_090440.1, forward strand.
AGTCGTTTTTCTGAAGATTTTCTTCAGCGGGGCGAACCTGCCAGTCCAATCTGACCCCCTGGAACTCTTCTCCGGATATGCGTCGCAGGAGCCCTCGGTGGAGATTTTTACCTTTGGACCTAGTCGTTTTTTTGAGGTGGAAATCCTTTGACAGGGGCAAACCTAGATCTTGATCTGACGTCCTTGGAGCCCTCCTAGGATACGCTGGCTGGGAGGTCCCGGTAAACTTCCTACGTTCGGACTTAGCCTCTTTTTTGGAGATTTTCTTCACCGGGACGAACCTGCAAGTCAGGCCAGGTCGCGATTGAGGCAAGCCGGCTAGAGTTGCCGCGGCGGGTCGGTCCCTCTATGGATCTTTTTTTCAAAAGTTCTCCAAACTTCTGGATCTTCTTCCAGATGTTCCTTTAAGGTTCTTTTGGGGTCCACAGTTCACCCCAAGGCTCCAGAAGCTCTGAGATGATCCTTGGGGGTGTGGACTACAACTCACAGAATGCACCTGGTGCAAACTCCTTTTTGGCCACTGGACAGTGGTCAGCTGGTCGGTTTCTTCAGGAGTTGGTGCAGGGGACACTGGTTAGCAATTTTTCACCTGTAGCAAACAGGGAGTCCCTCTTTGAACCAGTTGAAGCCAGGCAAAGTCCTTCTTGTGGTGAAGCCCAAGTGTGCAGCTGGTGCAGTCCTTCAGAGTGCAGGGTCCAGGTGCAGGCCAGGGGTCCAGCAGGGCAGTCCTTCTTCTTCTGTAGTTCTTCCCGGTAGTGATCTGGTAGGGAACTGAGGTGTGGGTGCAGGCCTGACAGTTTTATCCCTGCTCCTGGGTGAAAAACAGGGGGGTCTTGGTTCTCCAATCAGGGGCAGGGCCCTTCCCCCTGTGATGACCACTTCCTGGGAAGTGTGGCAAAAAATCAATCCCAGGGAGCAACATTCCTCAAAAATCCATCATGGCTGAAACTGATTTTTGGAGGTTACATCTGGCTGAGTCCACCCACTGATGTGGCTAAAAATCCTAAACAAACCCCTCTCCTGCCCTCTCCTAATCTAATCAAGGGGGCACCTAACTGTCTGGGTTTGCAGGATGTGGGGGTGTTGCTGGGTTGCTCCAAATGTCCTTCTCTGCCTTTGAAGACCAGTTTGGCAGCCCTCCCCCTTCTTGCCTCACCATCTGTGGAGGGGAGATCTCCTCCCACAGGCACATCTCTTTGTGTGAAGCCAGGACACGTCACACCTCATCAAGGCAGCCTGGCCAGGCTGCCAGAGGCTGGCCAATCACAGCACAGCATCAAAAACAATGCAGGGCTGAAGTTGGCAACTTTTCAGGTAAAGTTTAAAACTTTTTACCTGAACAAGTTATATTAAATCCAACAACTGGAAGTTGTGGGATTTATTATAACAATTAATTTGATATCAAACTTCTAGTATCTGTTACTTAAGGGGACTTTTGCAATTAAAATAAAGTCTCCCCATTCTAGCCTATGAAGGCCATTCACTACAATGAGGAAAAAACGAATTTGGCTGTTTTACCTCACCAGGGCCTATAAAACTATTTTTATAAGGTCCCTGCAATCAGCCCTGTTTTCTCACACCCACTTGCTCTTTAACCTGTCAAAATCACTCACTTTTCTACTACACTTCACCAGTTCAGCACTATCCAATCTGCTTCCTGAGGACCACATAATCGCAATAGCTTCATCATCTAATAGCACACTACAGCTTCTCTGTAAAGTAGCACTCACAGAGAGATCAACTTCATACTTCTCATTCAATTTATCACGTGTGGCAGCTGCACGTTGTGTGATTACTTCACTTAGGCACATAAGTTAATTTTCCTGATATTGATTAAAATGTTTGTTCTCCCTGTCTCTCCTGTTCCTTTATTTTCAGGAGTTCCTCAAACCATGGAGGGAAAAGCCCATAATCAAATAGTCCTGTCTCTCCTTGTGCTGTTGGTATTGTAAAACAATTCTTCTCCCTTCTCCTAATGATTGAACATTTTGCAGTCTGGGTCCAGGCATCAATTTGAGAGTTTTGCGACATCAGGTTAAACCCTGTCGTAGCCACCATCTTACAGCACCTGAAACAACAGGATTTTGTACAATATTTATTGGTGCAGTTGCTACAAGAATTCCTAATGCCTGACCCAGCTTGGGACACTGGAACAGTAACAGTCACAACAGAAGTAATAACACCTGGAGCAATTAAAGTACAGGCTGCTTCAATAGGGGTAGTTGCAATCGAAAGTGCTAGAAGTGGTCTTTCAATCTGAATTGTATTCAGGTCAACAGGAACTGTAGCTGCAATGCAACTAGTGGTTGTGACAGCTTCCTTACCTGATGTTGGAGCCACATACAATGGTGGATGTAAGGAAAACAAAGCATCTAAAATGTCATCCCAAATTATCATTGTCAGTTTCTCTTGTGGACTCCTTGTTTATGATTCTTTTAGGCTTTTCTGTTGTTAGTGCTGGGTACATCTGAGCTCTCTTAACTACATATTTCCTCTGCCTCTGTTGTCCTTTATCCCACTGAGCACATGGGTATTTCATGCTGCTCCCTTTACTCTATTATGATACATTTCTTTCTCTTTGGCATGAGCTTCTCGCTCCCAAATATTTATTGCTTCATTCTGTGTGGGCCTAGGAGATGGCTTCATTTCATATAACTTTTCCCTTAAAAGTTCAATAATCTTTAAATCAAAAGTAACATATTGTGGACACTCCTTCATTTTCAGTGATCATGTGCCATTGACAAAGTAACAAACATGTATGAAACCCTATGTTTGTTGCCATATAATGACCTGGCATACCTTCTGGTTGAGCCTCTAAACCCTCCTGAACTGGAACTCGCACTTCATCACTCATGAAATCCCTAAACGCTTTAAAACATTTAATGACTGCAAACATTGTACAATAAATAAGCAATGATCAATTAAAAAATGTCAACATCTTTGTTCAAATTACAGTTCCGTACACATCGATATTCACTTTCAATCAAAACAATCCTTCTTCAATAAGCCTACCACAGTATAACACCTGATGATTCACCAGCCAATCCCACCGTAGCACTTCACACCAAATGATCTACCCCAGCACAGCACACTCTGATGTAGTTCTCATTCCTTGCAGCAGTTCACCCTCAATCAATCAGGAATTTGTAAAGCGTACTACTCACCTGTGAGGGTCTCAAGGTGCTGAGGAGGGGAGGAGAAACAGAGGGGGTGTGCTGCTACTGCTCAAAAAGCCAGGTCTTGATAAGTTTCCTGAAGGTAAGGAGGTCTTTGGTCTGGCGCAGGTGGGTGGGAACAGTGTTCCACGTTTTGGCGGCGAGGTGCAAGAATGATCTACCGCCGGTTGTAGTTCTGCAGTCGGATGATACGGTTGGGAGGGTGATGTCAGCAGAGCGAAGATGCCGCGTCGGGGTGTAGAAGGAGAGTCATCTGTTGAGGTATTCTGGTCCGGTGTTGTGCAGTGTTTTGTGAGCGTGGGGGATCTTCTTGTACACGAAATTGCACAACTTTAAACAAGCACAACAAACCAATAACTCTTGTATACTCTGCTAAAGAATTCAAAGTAGTTAATTCACACAAGAAACAATCAAAAATAATACCTTAACACTTGCCCACTTTCTCACCCATGCACTCATAGATAAAATCTCGACCAGCAGAAAATCACCCTGACTGATATAGTTTCCACTAACACCAACCAATATTAGTACAATCACAACAAATTGTTACAGTCCCTATCTCAATTGTGTGGTCAATGGTAGCTCATGAACCCTCACCACAAAACCTTAGCAGACAAATAACACCACAACTTTTTATTTTCCACTATCCAGGATCTTGGGCAGCTCCCTCAGTTCTCACTTCTTCACAATGGGCCACAGACATAGGTCCTTGAAAAGATACTTTGTCTACATTTTGCCTTTCCAATAACAGAAAGCTTCTGGAAAGTACCAGCATCTCCAGTAAACAAGAACAACATCTTGTCCAAAACAACAGCTCAAAAAACAGGCATACAATGCTAGTGTATAATTTGTGGTTAATATGGCATCAACTTGGGGGGGGGGGGTGAGTGGCCTGACATGAGGGGGGTGGCATGATGCAAGAGAAGATGGCTGCTTAAGCCTAGCGTTCCGTCTCCCAGATGCCACAAATCTCCTAATAACAGAGATCTGAGAGTTTCACCGACTCCCAAAACATGAAGATGGGTCCCTGACCATGTGGGGAGTGAAAGTGGGACCCTATGGAGCTCCTTCGAGCCCTACAAAACCTCCACTCTGTGATCAAACTCAATGGTTGCCAGCCACCATCATGGCCGCGCCCATCACACAACGAGACCAGGTCTGAACTTCAAGATCCACAGCAATTTTCAAGCTCAATAACAGACAAGAGCCAACACCTTCCTACTACATTTATTATAAGTGAGTCCCCCGCTATACAATTAGCCCCCATTAAATAAACCAACCGCCAGTAGCCCGTCTCTGCATTGCAAATCAGCCATAATGCAGCCTAACCTAGCTTCACCTTAACGGCAAGACCCAAATTGCCAAACCCTGACTGTTCAACCATACCCACTCCAGCATGCGCTCCCGCGGCTGCCTTCACCAACATCCGCCGTTGTAGTCTGCCTAACGCATGGCATGCCCTTCGGCAGCACAGCCTTATAATGGTGGCGATCACCTACTGCTCCAGTTAAACTCCTTTGAGCACCCGACTGCTGTAGAAGTGCTCGGCTGAAAAAGGGGAAAAACAGCACTGAATAAAGGGGGGAAAAAGAGAATATCTGTTGTGGTTAGCACTCCGGTTGGACTACAATGTACTAGCAGCTCCAGCCGGGCCACTCTGTACTCCCGGCCACCATCAAAGCACTTGGCTGATAAAGAGAAACCAAACACAATACCCAACAATCCACATTGTGCCAATACTGAGAAAACTGAGATAACAACACTGAAAAGAATGAGAAAACTGAGCAAACACTGAGAAAACTGAGCTCCTGACCATCACTACAGTGCTCACCTGATAAAGAGAAACTAAACATAATAGCATGCAACCAACACTGTACCAGCACTGAGAAAACTCAGATAACAACCCTAAGAAAACTGAGGAAGCGTTGAGCACGGAGAAACCAGTACTGAGAATACCAGCATTGAGAAAAACAGTTTTGTAGCCATTAACCAGTACTACACCAGCACTAAAAACCATCTTAGATAACTATCACAAACTAATTGACCAGGGAAGTACCAATTATCAATCCCTGACAAACTTGCACATTGTGCATTTCCATAAGCAGGGAGACCAACACACCTTTCGGCTTCACAACTAGCTACAACAAACTCTTCAGCAACACCAAATAAATTTAAGAGACTGAAGGGTTACGCTAATTTCTCGGGAAAGTACACATGCAACTCTGATAATCACAAAGGGGCTTAAACAGAGATCAATGTTTTACATGATACTCTCCTACAGATAAGGAAAGGCCCAGGTAGTAGCCTCCTACAAGCCCATATGGACAACTACAACCTATAACACAATTGAAATTACATAATACAGATTACATACAACTGGCATTGCTACAATACTGACAACACCACTCTCTGCCATCTGGTTTTTCAAACATGCTCAGGCCTGAGTTCAGCTCCACACACCTGCTACGCTTATATGAAGCAAGCTCCAACGGTCTGTCAAGGTGGCTGAAAAAGACTCCAAATCTGCAACGAAAAGGACTAAACTTGCAAAACCAGCGCCAGATTCTCATGTCAAAGGTAAAGCTGAGCTCAAGGAAACCATCCTTTAAATAGCTCTCCAATGTTCTCCAGCTTGCTCAAACAACAAATGTGAGCATGGACATCATGCAACAAGATGTGGCCAGCATGAGATCTGACATCAGACATATTACAGAGCAACTTTCTACAGCTGAACAGCTCATCAGCGACTCAGAAGTCAAATCACTCTCCACAAAAAAGGACATCAGATCCCTTCACAAAACCTCAATGCAATGCTCCATTGCAAAACTAGAAGACAGAAAAAGGAGGGGCAATATAAAACTCTTTGTGTTTCCCGAGAACTACGAAAAACATCATGGTTCCTTGATCTCTTTCCTGGAAGATTGGATCCCTCAAAACACCAATAGTAGTTTTGATAAAAGATTTGAACTTGAAAGAACGCATTGCATCCCAACCCGTCATGCTGACCATACAAATCCATTCGGTCCACCGAGACCAATAGCCTGGAAACCCCTCAGATACCAACACGTTGAGCTGATTCTAGATTTAATCTGCAAACATAAACAAATCTCCTGGGAGGGCAACCAAATCACCATATCATAAGACTACTCCAAATCAACAGAACAAGCTACGAAAGGCTTCCTTTCCCTCAGAACCAGACTACAGAACATGAATATTCCCTTTTCGCTCTCAGGTCCTGCCATATTTCAGATCGTCTACAAAGGATCAACCCACCTATTTCATGACCACGATGATTTGACCTCATTCCTGAACAACATCCAAGAAGCCGAAATGGAAACTGCCTCTCCTTCTAATACCGGATGATCATAAAGTATTACCATTCCTCTCATCACCCGTCTCATTATCTTAAATTGAAATACTGAATGCTTATTGATCTTACATCTATGTTCCTCCTCACTTTAGGCTTTAATTAGTCAATCCTTGAAGCTCACTGGGTAAACCTAACAGCACAACTGAAATTCGATAAGATTAAGCAGTGTAAACTAAAATATATCTTGAGTTACCTCAATGTGGAGGTCACTACAAAACACTCCACCATCAGTAGGCTATAATAGTTCTAAGGCATTATGCCTTAAAATGTTATGAATCTATGTTTAATACTTCCTGGGTTAAAGGATTATATAATGAGATGATTTTCCTATTGACCCAACCCATCCGGTTTCTCTGGTTGACTATCACTTCCACATTTGTTAGATAACTATCCTGTTATTGTCACAATCTGTTTAGCACTAAGCATTTGTCCCCTTACTTTATATCATCCATCAGTGCCCACACCACAGCAAAGGCCTCCCTCTCTATGCCAGACCAACGCTTTTCTCTAGGGGTCAACCTTCTGCTGATAAAAGCAACTGGTTGATCCTGGCCTTCAAAATTCAGTTGTGATAAGACTGCCCCTACCCCTAATTCAGATGCATCAGTTTCAACAATACATTTCTTGGAGTAACAGGGGCTTTTTAGGACAGGTGCAGAACACATGGTCTGTTTGAGCTCCTAGCTGTCCATAACACCTTCTTAGGCATTTTCTTGCTTGTGAGATCACTAAGAGGGGCTGCTATGGAGACATAATTCTTAATGAATCTCCTGTAGTACCCTGTGATTCCTAAAAAGGCTCTCACCTGGGTCTGAGTTGTAGGGGGAACCCAATCCATGATAGTCTGGATTTTCCCCTGTAGTGGTGCAATCTGTTCTCCGCCAACCAGGTGGCCCAGATAAACCACTTTCCCCTGCCCTTCTGGCACTTTGAGGCCTTGATAGTGAGGCCTGCCTTTTGCAGGGCCTCCAAAACCTTCCAAAGGTGGACCAGGTGATCATCCCAGGTTGAGCTAAAGACACCAATATCATCTAGATATGCTGCACTGAAAGCCTCCAACCCTTCCAGGACTGTGTTCACCAACCTCTGAAAAGTGGCAGGTGCATTTTTCAAACCAAAGGGCATTACTGTGAATTGGTAGTGCCACACCTTCTGTCCTGGTTGGTACTGGATCAGAACAGCCTTCTGGTCATGCCTTTGCTTTTGCAGCTCCTGGCTGGCCTGAAGGTTTTTACTGGCCTTTTTCATGTACTCAGCCATTCTGGATCTTAGGCCAAGTACATAGTCTACTATGTCCTGTTTAGGAGCTTTTAAAGGTTGTTCCCAAACCTCCTTTACAAGAGTAAGTGGACCTCTTACAGGGTGCCCAAAGAGGAGTTCAAAGGGGCTGAAGCCCACTTCTTTCTTGGGTACCTCCTTGTAAGCACAAAGGAGGCAAGGTAACAGGACAACCCGTCTCCTACTGAGTTTTTCAGGGAGTCCCATTATCACACCTTTGAGAGTTTTATTAAACCTCTCAACTAGGCCATTTATTTGTGGATGGTAAGGGGTGGTGAACTTATTTTTTTTTTTTCAAATATATTTTTATTTAACTGTTTGCTGTTTTACATTTGTAGGTCATTTTACAGTAACGTTTTGTCATTATTATACACATCTCTTAAGTTGTCCGCACCACTGTTTTGCTTTGTTTGCATTGTGTTTCACAATTACTTGCTCAATTCAGTAGTTTAATAATACTTGTGTAATATTGCTCCCATCACTTAATCAATCCGACTTTATGGAGACAGTACTTACAGTGCCCCTCGTTACTTTTAATATTGGTGACCTGATAACAGACTTAACTCCACTTCAAACTGTATATAGGCTTAATGGCTCATGTGGGTGTGGCTGCTTAACTTCAAAGAGGGGGGGGTTGACATAGAGTTTCATACTATGTAGGAGCGGTCTATCTACTATTCCCCTCCCTCCTTCGTTCTTTTAGTTATTGCGTCCTGTCCTCTGTACTCGCTCCCTCTGCGCCCGGGCCAGCGGGGCTCCTGATGTTCCTCCCATCCTGTTTTCTGGAACTTTCGCTTACAAGCACATCAGGTGACCCTCTCAAGTGGTTTCTCCCATCCCCTCAGGTACCATTGGTCCCTTCGTTAGGCCGTCCCACCTTATCACTAGGTTTTCCCACTCCGGGGCGATGGGTGTCTGGCGGACTCCCCTGGCCTCCTCGGCCTTAAGGACCTGCAGTTCAGCTCTGGACCATCTTGTGACATCGCCTCTCCATTCTGTCAATGAAGGGGGTGCATTCGATTTCCAACCCTTCGTAATCAGCCTTTTGTAAAGGGCCAGGGACAGGTCAAGGAAACGACTCTCTACCCTGCTCCATTTGTCACTAGCTCTGAGGCCCAATAGAAAAATGTCGGGGGTTGGCCGGAGTTCCGTACCGAACAGCTCCAGGAGATTAGTCGTCATCGCCGTCCATCCCCTCTGGAGCATCGTGCATCCCCACATCATATGATCAAAGTCGGGTTCCCCATCTCCACATCTGGGGCAAGTCCTGGGCTCCCCCCCCGTATATGCGGTGCAGCCGTTGAGGAGTAAGGTATGTTCTGTGTAGATAGTTGTATTGTATGTATCTCAGCCTAGTGTTGCGTGAGATCACCCCAGGGTAAGCAAGTGCTCTAGTCCACTCTGACTCGGTCAGGTCCCGCCCAATTGTCTTCACCCATTTTTCTCTTAGGGATCGCAGGGGATCCACTGCTACCTCTATCTGGGCCCTGTATATTTTTGCTATTAGGTGAGTTTCCTCTCCCTCTGTCAGCAGGAGGTGCAACACCCCGTGGGGAGCGGGTTCTGCATTGACCGTGGTCCAATGCTCCTTCAGAGTATGCACCAGCCTTCCAAAGAGTAAAAACTGTCCTATTGGGACCCCCCCCCTCTACTACATCAGCAAAGCTCCTCAGCACCCCCTCCCTGAATAGCTCCCCCACGGTCTCTATCCCTGCTCTCGTCCAAGGCCCCAAACCCAGTCCCCCTGGCCCCTCCGCCCTCACGTCCAGAGCGACGGCCGCCAGCGGCAGAGCGGGAGAGTATGGTGGCCCCACTCCAGTCCTCCTCTCACATTGTTTCCAGCATCTCATCGCCACATTGTACATTATGTTGCCTCTAATGGGGGCCATCTTCCTGCCCGCCATATTTGCTGCAATCTGAGCTATGTCAATTTCACCGTTTGCGGTGGCCAGGTCCAGCCGCCCCCTACCCGCTAGCCAGCCGGCCACCCATTGTAACCGAGATGCCAGGTAATAGCCTACGAAATCTGGGGCGCCCAGGCCTCCAAACCGCGTCGGCCTACAGATGGTCGAGAGCGCAGTTCTTCTGCGGCCCTCATCCCATATTAGTTCTCTGAGCAAGGCGTTCAACTCTCGGAACCATGCCGCGGGGATCTGTAGTGGTAAGTTAGCAAAATAGTAGAGGAGGCGTGGTAGCATGACCATTTTTGAGAGCGCCACTCTGGCCATGATTGTTAGTTTTAATGATCTCCAAAACCCCACCGAGGAGCGCAATGATCTAAGCGTCCTGCCGAGCTTACCGTCCCTAAGATCGTTTAATTCGTGAAATATCTGTATGCCCAAGTATTTAAATGTCCGCGGGGCCCAATTTACGTCAGCTGGGCACGCATCTGGGCGTGCACTGTCTGACATCACGGGGAATACATATGTTTTCCTCCGATTAAGTCGGAGTCCCGATAGGCCCCCGAAGTCTTCCAGTATTCCCAATGCCCACGTGAGTCCTCTTGACGCGTCCCTCATGTAAATAAGTATATCATCTGCATACAGGGAGACTATATGTTCGGACGGACCCCAAATAATTCCCTTGCCCACGCCTTCACATCGCAGCTGCGATGCCAGGGGTTCGATTGCCAGGGCAAACAGTAGCGGGGACAAGGGGCAGCCCTGCCTAGTTCCCCTGTATACTGGGTATGCACTGGAGATCATCCTTCCGGTTTTAACTCTTGCTAACGGGGATGAGTACAGCAAGTCCACCCATTTTACCCAGTTCTCCCCCAGCCCCATTTTAAGCATCACAGTCCTTAAATAGTCCCATCTGATGGAATCGAAGGCCTTCTCGAAATCCACCGCGAGTAAGGCTCCCTCTGGCGGTCTCTGATCCCTGGGCATGTGCAAGATCGTAAACACCCTTCTCAGGTTCAGGGAGGTACTACGGCCAGGGACAAAACCATTCTGGTCAGCGTGCACTAACTTTGTCATGAGAGGGAGCAACCGGGCAGCCATTATCTTACTAAGTATTTTGAAGTCGCTGTTTAACATAGATAAAGGCCTAAAGTCCGTCACCGGAGCTTCCCTGTCTTTTGTCTTGGGGAGCGGTACCACTAAAGCCTCCCGCATTGTGTGTGGTAGTTCTCCATATTGCAGCGCCTCCGCGTACAACCCTGTCAATTGGGGGGCCAGCAGCAATTTGTATTTTTTATAGAAATCCATGGGGAGACCGTCTGTCCCTGGGGTCTTTCCGGGTGCTAACTGTTCTATAGCTTCATTTACTTCCTCTATCGTTACTGGTCCCCACAGGCTGTCTCTCTCATCTGCGCTCAGTGTTGGTAGTGGGATTTGCTGTAGGTATCTATTGAAAGATTCCATCTGCAATTCGCTGGGTTTCCCGTACAACTGCGAGTAATACTCTCTGAACGCATCGTTTATGGGGCCCGGCCTGAGTCTGCGAGACCCCTCCCCGTCTATTACACATGTGATGGGCTCACCCTGCTCTCCCGGGCGGACCAGCCACGCCAGTAGTCTCCCCGATCTACCCTCTTCCGCATGTAGGGATGCTAGATATTTTTGCCTGTCGTGGCACCGGAGTTGCTCTTCAATGCGGGAGTGTTCCCTACAAGCTCGGTTATATTCTTCATTCTCCTGCGCTGTCTTCCCTTGTCCCAACTCCCTCTCGTGCATATCCTTCTCCAGGTCATTCAATTCTTTTTCAAGTGTACGCCTCACCCCCACCGACTGCCCCAGGCAGAAGCCCCTTGTCACTACCATAAGCGGCTCCCATTCTAAGGCCCTAGAGGGAGTAGACCCCTTATTCGTCTCAATATATTCTGCCAAGTGGCCGCGTAGGGCCTCTCTGTACGCCTGGTCCTCAAGTGCCGAGGGAGAAAGCCTCCATGATGGTATAAGGGGTCTATCCTCCGACATCCTCATCGTTATTAACAAGGGATTATGATCAGACAAAGTGCGGGCTAAGTATTCTGAGCGTGTCATATTACTTATCAGGCCTGCTGTGCAGACTACTCTGTCAATTCTGGTATGCACTCGGTGGAGACCCGAGTAGTATGAATATTCACTAGACGTTGGGTGGTGCATTCGCCAGACGTCCGACAACCCCCACGTGTCCAGCCACTCACTCAGCCTTCTGGCTGTTTTGATTGTCGCTGCCCCATGCAGAGGCGGGGTGGACCTGTCCAGATTTGTGTCTAGTACTGCATTGAAGTCCCCCCCTACTAATAGCTCCCCAGCGCTTTGGCGTGTGAGGTGTCTCGATAGGCTCGTCATAAAGGGGACCTGGTCTTGGTTGGGGGCGTATATGCAGCTTAAGACTATCGGGATACCTTGTAGCTTCCCTTCCAATATCACGAATCTTCCCTCCCGGTCTATATTGGAAGAGGTCAATATGAAGGGGACCCCCGCTCTGATCCATACTAAAGCGCCCCTTGCATAAGCTGAGTATTCTGTTGCAAACACCTGCCCCCTCCACCTGCGCCTTAGCTTCTCTCCCTCTCCAGATGCCAGGTGTGTTTCCTGTAGTAATGCCAACTGTACCCCCCTTCTCTTTAAGTAAGAGAGTATTTTGTGCCTTTTAGCTGGAGTGCCCATCCCCCTAACGTTCCAGGTCAATAAATTATAGTCCGCCATTTCATGATTTCATTCTGGTGACAATATCCCCGCTTCTCCCCAGTCGCGAGGATATTTTCCCACATCATCATGTCTTTGCCGCAGTCAAATTCCGCCACCCACATTGCCATATTAACTTGTAACTGTGTATCCCAACTCCCCATCCCCAGGGCACCTCCTAACCTGTAGGCTGCCCAGTAAACTATGCAACCGTGCAACTTGTTCAACTTTTGATCAGCAGTACTTGCCATTTTGAATGGGCGAGGTTCTGTTCCGGGGGGTGGCCAAGTCCGGAGGGGCCGCCATTACGCTTGACATGCCCAGTCCCCGGCGCCTTCCGCAGGCCCTGGCTAGCCAAGTTCGTCAGCTGTTTGTGGGGTCACCTTCGGGGCTCGGGCCGAATGCTCCAGGTCTTCCGCAGAGGACACCAACGTGTCGTCCGTTTCATTCCCAGAACCTTCCTGAGGGGATGCCTCCCCACCCATGCGTGCTGCCGCTTCCAGTGCTTCCTTCCTGCCTTTCTCTTTCTGTGTTTGTGTGGGCGCCAGTCGTCTGCGGTCTCTGGTCTTCCTTCCCTTCAGGGCTCGGCGAGCATTGCCACCGGTCGGGCCCTCTCCCACGGGACCCCCCGCCTGAGGGCCACGTGACTCAAGCCATTCCCATGCCTCGTCAGGGGATTGGAGGAATGTTGTCTTCCCTTCCAGCATCACTCTCAATCTGGCTGGGTAGAGTAGCGAATACTGGATTCCCTCCTCTCTTAGGGCTCTCTTAACTGCCAGAAACGAAGACCGCTTGTTTTGCACCTCCAGGGTAAAGTCCGGGAACAGTGTCACCTCCCCATTTGCGACTTTAAATGGGCCCGTATCCCTGGCCCTTGGCAGGAGGGAGTCCCTGTCTCTGTAGTGTAAGAGTTTAGCTATCACGGCCCGGGGGGGTCTCCCCGGGGCAAGGGGCCTCGCCGGCACCCGATGTGCTTGTTCCAGCGTGTAGAATGGGGTCAAGCGCCCCGGCGCCACTGCCGTACTGAACCATTTCTCCAGAAATTCAACAATGTTCTCCCCCTCAGCCCCCTCTGGGAGGCCCACCACGCGCACATTGTTCCTTCTGTTCCTCCCCTCCGCATCTTCAGCTCTTTTTTCGAGTCGCGCCACTCTGTCGGCCAGGGAGGTCACTTCAGCCCTCAGGTCTTTCTGCTTTGGTGCTATCTCGGCCAGTACAGTTTCTGTCTCTTTGACTCTGTCTGCCAGTTTATGGTGGTCCGCTCTCAGTAGGCTCACCTCCACAGCTACTTGACTGATCTCCCGTTGCAACGTTGTTTTGGTGTCTTTGATCGCCCCGAGTATTTTATCTAAAGTATCCTGGACTTTGATCTGCATGTGGCCCTGTGGGTCCGAGTCATCGCTCCCGGACTGAGCTGCAGCGGCCATGGTTCTGTTCTTGTGGCGGCTCCTGGGCGGCATCTGATCAACAGCGGACCTCGCCCCGGGCCCCCGACAGCTGCCCCAGCTGTTTCAGTTGTTCCGCTTCGGAATGCCTCTCCCCAGGCGCTCTACGTTTAAGCGCTATCCATTTCAGCTCCGGGGCCTTTAGCCCGTCATGGACTCTCAACTGTCACTCTTCATCGTGGCACTAAATTTCCTCCCGCTTGTCTCCCTTGTTGCACCAGGGACACTTCTGTGCTCAGTCCTACTCCTTTATGGATCTCCAGTACTCCAATGCGCCCGGGGGAGTCCACGGTTCTACCTTTTAGGCAATCCACCCCTCGCTCGCCCCCGGGGGCGCGATCCGCCATCTTCATCAGTCGGCCCTTTTTCCATGCTTGCTTGATCCTATCTTCTGGGTTCCTCAGCCCCGGGTACTCATTCAACCCCCATGGGTCACGGGCCACCTCCGTCCGGGGCCACCCCGATCCGGCCCCCGGCTCGGTCAAACCAGCCACCCTGCATCTAGCTCACCGGTGTCTGCAGGGGTCCACCAGGTCCCGTTATCCCTCGTTCTCTCCGCTTCTTCGGTGTGTACCAGGGCCCAAAGGCCCACCTCAAGTCAAGCGGCCCTGCAGTTTGACCCCGGGTCACGTCGCTACCTCAAGATCGTTCCACACTGCCTCTCTCTCGCTCTTGGCCTCGCTTCGTTCCTAGGGGCCTCGTCCGTGGCCCAGAGTAGCACCACTTCACCACCCGTCAGAGTGCGTCTTCCGCTGGGCCACCAGAACCCAAACGGCATCTCCACCCCAGCTCGTAGTCTCCGCCGGCAACCTCCGCTTTCTTCAGCCTCCGGGTCGCCTCAACCTGCAGCCCTGCCCGTGGCCGCGGCCCCGATCTCGGGCCTGCCCCCTGTGTTCTTCTGGGGTCGCCCGTATCCAGTGTCTCAGTCTCCGTGCGCCTCCACAGTGCGCGATCTCACCTGGGCCCCCCCAGGTCCCCGCCAGCACCTCCGCCGCCGCCGTAGAGCCCGCTTGGTGCCTCCCGCTGTTCTGTGCCGTCCGCGCACTCACCACCTCGATTCGCGGCACCACGCAAGGCCGCGGCCTCTGCCGCGTGCCCAGACCCACGGACTCCGAAGTCCCCGATGGGCAGATTCGGCACCCCCAGGGTCGCCGCAGGGGCCCACACACGCTCGGCCCTCTTCTCTGGTCCACGCAAGGCCTCCGGGCCGCCTCAACCTACGGCCCCGCCCAAGGCTGCGACCTCGATCCCGTTCCTGCCCCCTGTGTTATTCCGGGGCCGCCCGCTTCCAGTGGCACAGTCTCCGTGCGCTTCAGCTGTGCGCGATCTCACCTGGGCCCCCTGGCCCCCGCCAGCACCTCCGCCGCTGCCGGAGAGCCTGCTCGGCGCTTCCCGCTGTTCTGTGCCGTCCGTGCACTCACCACTTCGGCTCTCGGCACCACGCAAGGCCGCGGCCTCTGCCACGTGCTCAGACCCGCAGACTCCGAAGTCCCCGACAGGCAGATTCGGCACCCCCGGGCTCACCGCAGGGGCCCACACACGCTCGGCCCCCTCCTCTGGTCTCGCCCCGCAGCCTGGACCTCACTCGGCCCGGGGAAGGCACGATTTTGACTTTCTATTCGCCGGCCCCTCCGGAGCTAAGAGTTCAGGCGTGCGCCATCTCCGGGTCCTTGGCCACGCCCCCAGGGGGTGGTGAACTTGTAGGTAACACCACACTCCTTCCATATTGCTTTTAGGTATGCAGACATGAAGTTGCTACCTCTGTCTGACACCACCTCTTTAGGAAAGCCCACCCTGGAAAAGATTCCCAGGAGGGCCTTTGCCACTGCAGGAGCTGTAGTGGTCCTTAAAGGTATGGCTTCAGGATATCTTGTGGCATGGTCTACTACCACCAAGATAAATCTATTGCCTGAAGCAGTAGGAGGGTCACGGGGCCAACTATGTCAACCCCTACCCTTTCAAAGGGCACCCCAACCACAGTAAGTGGAATTAGAGGGGCCTTTGGAGTGTCACCAGTCTTGCCACTGGCTTGGCAGGTCACACAAGACTTGCAAAAATCTTTGGTGTCCTCCGACATATGAGGTTAGTGAAACAAGGGACAAGTCTTTCCCAAGTTTTCGTCTGGCCCAAATGCCCAGCCAAAGGAATGTCATGTGCTAGAGTAAGAAGAAACTGTCTGCACTGCAGGGGAATGACCAATCTCCTGGCTGGCTGCTCCAGGTTTTGGGTCCCTTGACTCTGTGTACAAGAGGTTGTCTTCCCAGTATACTCTATGACTGTCACTGACATCCCCATTTTGCTGCTTGACAGCTTGCTGTCTGAGACCCTCTAATGTGGGACAGGTTTGCTGTGCCACACTCAACTCTTCCCTGGCAGGCTCCCCTCCACCCAAAAGCTCAGCTGTGTCTGCTGCCAGCTCCTCTGGTGTAGGTTCTGCACAAGGAGGAAATTCCTCTTCCTCAGAAGGGGAATCATCTGTAGAGGGAGGGATAGTGGGTAGGGATTTACCCTTGCTACCCCTAGCTTTAGGGAGCACTTGGTCCATTGTTCCAGGATCCAAGTTACCCTATCCTTTTTGCTTTTTGGCCTGAGCCCTGGTTAAAGCAACAATATGCACAGGAATGCTCAGCATTGCTGCATGGGCCTCCAACTCTACTTCTGCCCAAGCTGATGTCTCCAAATCATTCCCTGGTAGACAGTCTACAGGTAAATCTGTGGCTACCACAACTTTCTTTGGACCAGTAACCCCCCCAGTTGAGATTCACAACAGCCATGGGGTGGCTAAGAGTGTTGTTATGAGCGTCTGTCACTTGGTACTGCTGACCAAGTAGGTGTTGTTCAGGGTGGACCAGTTTTTCTATCACCATAGTTACACTGGCTCCTCCTGTGTCCCTGTAGGCCTGAACCTCAACACCATTAATTAGGCGAAGTAGCTTGTACTTATCCATATTAAGGGGACAAGCAACCAAGGTGGCAAAATCAATGCCACCATCAGAGACTAAAACAGCCTCTGTGGTCTCCCTAACAAGACCAACCCCAACTACATTGTCAATAGTGAGCCCAGCTACACACTTGGATTGGCTATTAGTAGTAGATTTCCCACCATCACTGCTATTACTAGGGGCACTCAAATTTGCAGCATGGGTTGTGGTGGTGGGAGGTTTGGTGTTTTTCTTTGGGCAGCTGGAATCAGTTGCCCAATGGCCTTTGACATAACACAAATAACACCAAGGCTTTTTAGGTTGATTATTAGAAGAGGATTTGGACCCACCACCCTCAGAGGATTTTTGTGGGCCTGATGAAGACTCCGAATGCTTACTTTTGTCCCCACCCTTCTCAGAAGACTTACCATCCTTCTTCTTGCCATCCTTGTCACCCCCTGTATGAACTTTTCTGTTCACCCTTTTTCTGACCCATTTGTCTGCCTTCTTTCCCAATTCTTGGGGAGAGGTCAGATCAGAGTCCACTAGGTATTGGTGCAACAAGTCAGACACAAAATTGTTAAGAAGATGCTCTCTCAGAATAAGATTGTACAGGCTTTCATAGTCAGATACCTTACAGCCATGCAACCACCCTTCCAAGGCCTTCACTGAACAGTCCACAAAATCTGTCCAGTCTTGATAAGACTCTTTTCTGGTGTCTCTGAACTTAATCCTGTATTGTTCAGTGGTTAAGCCAAATCCATCCAAGAGTGCATCTTTCAAAACTATGTAGTTATTGGCTTCACTTTCTCTAACAGTAAGGAGCCTATCCCTAGCCTTTCCAGTGAAAGATAGCCACAAAATAGCAGCCCACTGCCTTTGAGGGACCAACTGTACCATACAGGCCCTCTCAAGTGCAGCAAACCACTTATTAATGTCATCCCCCTCCGTGTAAGGGGGGACTATCTTGTGCAGATTTATGGAATCTTGCTCTCTAACAGGATTGCTATCAGGAATACTGCTGTTGCCACCATTGGGAACTAACCCCAACCTCTGTCTTTCCCTCTCAATGTCTAGGGATTCCCTATCTAAGGCCAGCTGTTGCTGTTTAAGCTTCAGTCTGGTCTCTTCAACCCTCAACTTTTTGAGTTCCCTTTCTAACAAGTTATCCTCAGGGTGGGTGGGTTGGGAATGCTTTGACACAGATGAAATATGGGAAGTTTCATAAGGGGACCTGTCCCTAACTGTCTGGACCCTGGTAATCTGGCCTCTAGGGATAAAGGATGACCTACTGTTATGGGAACCTCTATCACTACCAGCATCATTAGGTGCCCTGCTAGGGGGCAGGCCCTTGTCAGAACCCTCCCCAGCTTCTCCAGGGGTCTCCTCTGAATCAGACTGGGAAGCCTCTCCCTTTTCTAACCTCTCATGTGATGGTCCAGACTGGTTCTGGACATCTACAACAAGCATGTTAAAGAGAAACTCTTTTGTAGGGTTCTTTCCTATACTCAAACCTCTATCCAGGCAGAGACCCCTCAAACTCTTATAGTTTAGACTCATAAATGTTGCATTAACAGTTTTCTGAGTGGACTCTACAACAGACATGATAGTATAGGTTTAAGGATAGTGAGAAAGAAAAAGTGTTAGAACTTAGAAATCACAGAGAAACACGTTTCCAAACTTTGGAAAACCTTTTAGAGGTTTTAAGAAACTTTTCAGAACTTTGTTAAAAGTTTTAGGTTAGAAAAGTAAACTTTTTTTTTTGTTAAGTGTGCATACACTGAACTATTTGGTATAAGATTCTCTTCTGAAAAGTACCAAATGACAAAGTGGTAAAGCAGTTGCAAGTACTTATCCCACCGCTGCACCACCAATGTAGGAGGCTGGCCTGGTTTATAGTGGGTACCTTATGGTACTTACACCATTTGCCAGGTCCAATTATCCCTTATTAGTAGAATAGAGGTGTTTCTAGCAGCTTAGGCTGATAGAAGGTAGCTATGGCAAAGAAGCTTATTCTGAACTAGGAGACATGCAAAGCTCCTACCATACCACTTATATCATACAGCACAATATCATAAGAAAACACAATACTCAGAGTTACTAAAAATAAAGGTACTTTATTTTTATGACAATATGCCAATAGTATCCCAGTGAGTACCCTCAGTAAGAAGGTAAGTAATATACACAAGTTATATGTACACAAACATAAACAGGTAAGTAAGAGTAAGAAAAGTAATGCAAACAGTGTAGAATTACAATAGTATGCAATAGGTGAACATAGGTCTAGGGGCAACACAAACCATATACTCCAAAAGTGGAATGCGAATCACGAATGGACCCCAGACCTATGGGATCTTGTAGAGGGTCACTGCGACTGTAAGAAAACAGTCAGGGTGTCCAAGATACACCACCCCAAGTCCCTGAAAAGTAAGAGTAAAGTACACCTACTACCCCAAAAGGACACAATAGTCGTGATAGGGGGATTCTGCAAGAACAACAAACACCAGCAAGGCACTGAAGATGGATTCCTGGACCTGAGGACCTGCAAGGCAAGGGGACCAAGTCCAAGAGTCGCGATAGTGTCCAAGGGAGGGTAGGAGGCCAGGAAACCCCGGATGAAGGTGCAAGGAATCTGCCTCCGGGTGGAAGAAGCTTAGGATTCTGCAACAACGAAGAGGACTAGGAGCTTCTCCTTTGGATGGAAGATGTCCCACGTTGTGCTGACAGTTGCAGAAGTGTTCCCACACAGAAATACCACCAACAAGCCTTGCTAGCTTCAAGGGTCACGGTAGAGGTTTTTGGGTGCTGCTGGGGTCCAGGAAAGTCCAGGATGTCGCCCTTTGGAGGAGGAGACAGAGGGGGCGCTCAGCAACTCAGAGAGCTCCGACAGAAGCAGGCAGCATCTGCAGAAGTACCGGAGCAGGCACTTAGAAGATTTGTGAACTGAGCTGGCTCAGAGTCACAAAGGAGGGTCCCACGACTTCGGAGGCCAACTCAGCGGGTTGAGCACTGTAGGACGGAGTGCTGGGGACCCAGGCTAGGCTGTGCACAAAGGAAATCCTGGAAGAGTGCACAGGAGCCGGAGCAGCTGCAATTCACGCAGTACACAGGTTTGCAGTCTAGCATGGGGAGGCAAGGACTTACCTCCACCAAACGTGGACTGAAGGATCACTGGACGGTGGGACTCACTTGGATAGAGTTCCTGTGTTCCAGGGACCACGCTCGTCAGGATGAGAGGGGACCCAGAGGACTGGTGATGTAGTTTTTTGGTGCCTGCGTTATCAGGGGGAAGATTCTGTCGACCAACGGGAGATTTCTTCTTGGCTTCCACTGCAGGGTGAAGGCAGATGACCCCCAGAGCATGCACCACCAGGAAACAGTCAAGAAAGTTGGCAGGATGAGGCGCTACAATGTTGCTGGTAGTTGTCTTGCTACTTTTTTGCGGTCTTGCAGGCGTCCTGGAGCAGTCAGCGGTTGATCCTTGGCAGAAGTCAAAGAGGGAGATGCAGAGGAACTCTGGTGAGCTCTTACATTCGTTATCTGTAGAATTCCCCAGAGGAGAGACCCTAAATAGCCAGAAAAGGAGGTTTGGCTACCAAGAAAGGAGGATTGGCTACCAAGAAAGGTAAGAGCCTATCAGAGGGGGTCTCTGACGTCACCTGCTGGCACTGGCCACTCAGAGCAGTCCAGTATGCCCCAACACCTCTGTTTCCAAGATGGCAGAGGTCTGGGACACACTGGAGGAGCTCTGGAACTCCTCCCCAGCCCTTCACACCTATTTCCAAAGGGAAAGGGTGTAACACCCTCTCTCAGAGGAAATCCTTTGTTCTGCCTTCCTGGGCCAGGGCTGCCTGGACCCCAGGAGGGCAGAATCCTGTCTGAGGAGTTGGCAGCAGCAGCAGCTGCAGTGGAAACCCCGGAAACGCAGTTTGGCAGTACCCGGGTTCCGTGCTAGAGACCCGGGGGATCATGGAATTGTCCCCCCAATACCAGAATGGCATTGGGGTGACAATTCCATGATCTTAGACATGTTACATGGCCATGTTTGGAGTTACCATTGTGACGCTATACATAGGCAGTGACCTATGTTTAGTGCACGCGTGTAATGGTCTCCCCGCACTCACAAAGTTCAGGGAATTTGCCCTGAACGATGTGGGGGCACCTTGGCTAGTGCCAGGGTGCCCACACACTAAGTAACTTGGCACCCAACCTTCACTAAGTGAAGGTTAGACATATAGGTAACTTATAAGTTACTTATGTGCAGTGAAAAATGGCGGTGAAATAATGTGGACGTTATTTCACTCAGGCTGCAGTGGCAGGCCTGTGTAAGAATTGTCTGAGCTCCCTATGGGTGGCAAAAGAAAT
Organism: Pleurodeles waltl; assembly: GCF_031143425.1. Classification (NCBI taxonomy): domain Eukaryota; kingdom Metazoa; phylum Chordata; class Amphibia; order Caudata; family Salamandridae; genus Pleurodeles; species Pleurodeles waltl. Next base: position 1,862,663,595 of record NC_090440.1, read on the forward strand.
GCTGCAGCCTATAGGGATCTCCTGGAACCCCAATACCGTGGGTACCTAAGTACCATATACAAAGGAATTATATGGGTGTACCAGTGTGCCAATTAGAATTGGTAAATTTAGTCATTAACCTGCAGTGACAAATTTAGAAAGCAGAGAGAGCATAAACACTGAGGTTCTGGTTAGCAGAGCCTCAGTGATACAGTTAGGCACCACACAGGGAACACATACAGGGCAAATACTATGAGCACTGGGGTCCTGCCTGGCAGGATCCCAGTGACACAGGGGCTAAAACATACATACATACAGTGAAAATGGGGGTAACATGCCAGGCAAGATGGTACTTTCCTACAGTCCACCTCGCAGACCCAGGTTGACAAGCTTAGAACCTTGGACCCATATGTGACATTCCCTGAGGTTCAGATTATTCTAATTTTCAAACAAATAACTGTTGATTATCACTCCTGTTAGTATCAGAATAACTTGTGAGGTGGCATGAAACTATTTGTGGTAGAAGAGAAGGTGAGTCGCTCTTTCATTTATAACCTGGAATCAATATAGTTTACTATAGTTATATGAGGATATACAATGCCGTCAAATAATTATCGAACTGTCATGGCATTGACGATTCTGCCTGATTCCTCGAGGGAGCCCATCTAACCTCTATTATTGTACAACTTTACCCCTTTCAAGATACACACCAAAAATATGTTTGTTTGATTGTCACTGACAACCTTCTATTTTGGTGAATGGGGACAAGCAGTCTCTCTCTCTTGACCCCATGTACCTTCCAATACAGGTAGGGGAGGGTGTGAGGGTTGGAGAGGGTGGGATGGGAGAGGGTGGGGTGGGTTTGGGGAGGAGGTGGGCTCCCATCAGTGGTTTATTTTGTGCTTTGTGTTCACTGTTAGTTTTCTCCCTTTCCCCTATGTCCTTTTTCTCTCTCCCCCCCAGCTCACTGGTGACTACTCTTACACCAGAGTTATTCTAAACTTGTACCCAAATTACAACAGGAGCGAACAACACTGATACATGCTGACAGTAACCCTTCCTCTCAAACAAACACACGTTGGGCTCTCCCCCCTTACTAATGAGTCTCAGGCCTTTCTTTCCACCTTGTATGGTGAAGAATGATAACATGCATATCCTTCCCCTCAATACTAAAGGGTTGAACCATCCTGTTAAACGAAGGAAAATCATCAAATACACATACAAATTAAAATGCAACGTAATACTTATTTATTAAACCAAGCTTGCCTCCTCAGATATTTCCTCACTTAAAGCATCTTGGTTTTTTGAGGTCATTGGATCACCAGCCCATACAAAGAAAAACACTGTTATCACAATTATCACTAAGCAAGCAAAAATGATGGTGCTAGACATACGAGTGAATCAGAATTGGAGGTGAGCTCAAAATAAATGATCCAAATTGGGTAGAGAATTCTATTTACTAAACATCTATGCACCAAACACTACCAACATTAACTTTTGGGAAAACATTGAGAAACTGATTTCAACCTCCCAATGGATTCACGACTGATCATAGGAGGCAACTTTAACTTATCTTTTGATACCACGATTGATTGTAGCACTAGAGCCAAACTTAAACTTTCACCATCCCACAAATCCTTACACAAAATCTGATCCAAATTCACTCTAGTAGTTACATGAGGAATACAAAATGCTGATACAAAGGATTATACCCTTTATTCTATCCCTACCAAGCTTTTTTGAGAATTGACCATATTCTAGTATCCAACAATTTGGTAAGAAAGATATTCGACACATCTATAGAACCCAGACTAATCTCTGACCATTTCGCCATTCTAGCATTCCTTGACTAGAGCACAACCACACCTGCAGATAAATCCTGGAGACTCAACCCAGATATTTTACAAGACAAAATCAACACCGACATGACCTGTACTGGTATCTCAAACTTTTTCCAAGAAATCCCCCTGATGTTACCTCTCCTCAAATACGATGAGATTCCTTCAAGGATTCTATAAGAGGACTAATAATAGGAATTAGTGCACACAAACAAAACTACAAATGCCCAACTAGAAAATCTAGGAACAGAGGTCAAATGACTGGAGACTAAGCTTCACTCAGAAAGAGGTACCTTCTGCCTAGACGCCTTAAACCAGAAAATATATGACTACAATAAACTCCTAAGAACAAGAGCAGGCCAATTGGCCTCTAAAATTAAATCAATAAAATTGTTTGCAGGCAACTCTGGTGGCAAAAACCTGGCTTGATATCTAAAGAATAAACAACTATCCCCAGTCAAAGATTAATAGGGACAACTCCAACTAGACCCCCATAAATTCTCTAATGTATTCTTAGATGTCTACAGTTTTGTATATGACAAAACTCCCGATATAAACCAAGAAGACAGACTGACCTATCTCAACAAATTGAACGTACCCAAATTAGACAGCTCATATTACGCCACACTGACCCAACCCATTACCGACTCTGAAGTACTCACAGTAATCAAATCCCTCAGAGTAGGGAAGGCTCCTGGCCAGGACGGCCTGACCACACAATTTTACGAAACTTTTACTGAGGAACTAAACACCTCTTCCACAAATTCACAGAGACAGGACACATAGGAGGCACCACAGCCGAGGCCATTATAACATTAATCCCTAAAGAGGGGAAAGACCATGCCCACCCCAGAAATTATAGACCAATCTCACTTATTAATTTGGACTACAAACTATACTCTAGGATTCCCACTAAACGTATTGAAGTAATACTCTCAGTGCTAATCGGACCATACCAACTGGCTTCCTCAAAGGCAGATTCTATGACATTAGACTCTTTGGGCATTTCCAGCAAATAGCTAAATCCAAAAATTCCCCTACAGCCACTACAGCACTAGATGCTGGATAAGCATTCAATAAGGTTGCTTGGCCTTTACTGAGAGCCACCCTAACCTGCTTCAACCTAGGTGAGCAATTCATAAAAATGGTAATGGCCCTTTATTCTAATTCCAGCAGCAGAAAAAGGTCTGATGGAGTATTGTCAGAGCGATTCCTACTTAGGCAAGGTACGAGACAAGGCTGCACACTCTCTCAGCCCTCTTCTTGTTAGACATTGAAACACTCCTATATTTACTCAACAACATAAATGTTGGGAAAGTATCCTTCAAGACAGCAGTGTCCACTGACAACATTCTAATAATTACTGAAAATGGAGACACTGCCATTACTCAAATGATGACCAAAATTGCTGACTATGTGGCTGCGTCTGGATACACACTCAATAAAGTCAGAGGTTTGCCCACTAAACATCCTATGTATCAAAGAAGTATTGGGTACATCCAGCCTCACCTGGCAACCTAAATACCTTAAATACCTAGGCCTTGAGTTTAATGACAGCCTCTCTGAATCTACTTGCCACAACAAATGTTTAGTTCTCCAAAACGTACTGAGCTGTCTAGAGAGATGACTTCCAAAGTTCCTGACTTGGTGAGGCAAGCTCAAATCCATCAAAATGGTCATCACAGATAGTTAACTACCCATTCAACATGTCCCCCATCCTATGCTCAGGCAAATCTTTTCAAAATCTAGATCACATCATAAATAAGTTCCTATGGAACACAAAGAGAACTCATATCTCTTCAAAGAAACTATACCTGCTCAAACACCTAGGCAGGGTGAACCTAGCAGCACCACCATGTCTCACTCTGAAACGCCAACAGATGGCCTTCCTCTGATGAGCCTACTGACTGTCTATAAAAATCACCCTACCTTGAATAACCTAATCCTAAATTACACTAGACATAGCCTACTACTACTTGACCATCACTTTTCAACAATAAAGACATTTCGTACAATCCTCAATTTGGTTTAATAAAGACATTGAGGTGTCGCGTAGGCTCTCATTATTCTAATGAGACTATGAGATTTGAGTGGCAGAATCGCCTGCGGTGTGAGAGACTGAGTCTAACCCACTACAGCGGACACCGGTCCGCCTAATCGGGGTTTTGCTCCGGCTAAGTAGCAGTGCCTCATCTCTACGCAAGAGCAGGGATGATTGGGCAGCCGAGCGCATGACACAATTGATTCCTCAGGGAAACATGGTCACTCTGATCTCATCTGTTTCTCTCAGTTACATTAGTCTCACATATACAAGGACACGCAGAGGCAGTATATGTTTCAATAAAGTTTTAATGAAGCAACTGCATCTTAAATAATAAAGCATGTACTGCAATAACCAGGATGATAAAGCATGGCAGAATTAAAATTGTGACAGGAGAATGAAGCATAGAAATAACGCTACCATATTTTCACTAGAGTCAATAGACTAATTCCTACCTGGGCTATATTAGAGCACAGCATGTTAAGCTCTAGTTCTGCCTTTCAGGTTCCCCTGGGAAGACATCATCCCCCATACCTAAGCAAAAGCCTGAAGTCTGCAGAATCAGCTCTAAGGAAGCATTCAGCAATCAGCGTACAGTCGAGGTCATCTGGCTGGAATCTCCCTCTAACATGTATGGGACAAGGAAGTATTTTTATAATAAAACAGCTGATGTTCTGAGAAAATGTCCCTGCATAAGGATGTGTATATTTCCATGAATACCAGAGACAAAATGTTACCCCGTTTACCAGAAATCTATCTTACTGCAGCCTTGAGAGAAGCACAGAGTGAAACACAGTGCTAGCCTAGGCAAAGAACAACTAAATAGAGAGAAATAAAACAAGCCTGCAAATGTGGCTATTGTTAAAATAATAAACAAAGCTGAATAAAATATATCTAGGTGAAAGTGCACAGCGGCAGGCCTAGTGTGCTAAAATAACGTGCATGGAGCTATAACTAAAATGGCTACACAACACCCTCCATTTGCCGGTTGAAGGTAGTTGAAAGCCTAATTATATATATCTAAAGCTACCAAAGGCATAGGTATAAAAATGTCAACAATGACAAGTTAAAAGACATGCGCATAAATTGAGAATTTAAAAAATGTAACTTGTGGCTTAAATAGGCCGAATTTCAAGAGTCATTTTGGAAGTTGCAAATAGAATCTGGGACAGATGAAGACAGGAAATCTTCCACTTCGGCAGGTGGTAAATTAGAAAACTCATTGCCAAGAAGAACCAAGGAGCATTCATGTTCCATAGCCTGAGCATCAGCCAAGGCAGCAGCATTCTGTGGTGTGCCCAATAATGGGTTCAGAGCTGCATTCTCCATGAAGGGCAACTCATCAGCAGCTTCCCATAGCAAACGCACCCTCAACACGCATGTCTGGTAATGAGCCCTCAGCGAGAACATCAACAGATCAGTGCCCAATGAAAGCAAGCACTGCGTAGAAAGACAAACCTTCAGTGCATGTTCGAACGAGCACCAGAGGCATCGAAACACGGACTGCACACAATGCAAAACCGGTCTAAATGACAGAGACCAGTCATTCTCCAATTGCTCCAGGAGTGATGCTCCAAAGTACTGTATCATGCTTTCACGACACAGCTGCGCTGGTGGGAGCGCTTTCATTCCTCCTTGTTGCGGTGGGACAGCCATTGCGCAGAAAAAGTAGCAATAGCAAAATGCCACCTATTATAGCAAAAGTTATCAGAAATCCCCCCAAAATACAGGAGAATATTGAGTGGTTGGCTGATGGTATTAAATCGAATATAGAGGAGAAGGTGTGAATGAAACCAGAACCAACAGCCTTAAAAAAAATTGTGATTCTAGTAGTACTGGACACATTAAATATTTGTCCCATGAGCTCACAAAAGTGTCTCGGAAAGTTGGTACTTAAAAGGGACTGTATCTCTGCCGACGACCTTGCCACCTGAAGTGCGTAGGTCTCGCGTGCAGATGTGAGCGCCACATGCTTTTGGAAAAATAATGCCTGGAGTCTGCTCAATTTGTCAAAATTCACATTAGAAGTAGCAAAATGGGGCCAAATGTCAGCTACCTCTCATTGTCTAGTGGGAGGAAAGAGTAGGTTCCCGCATCATGTAACAATCTTAGAGACCGAAACAACATAAACTATTCCGGCTCACATCCCACAACAGTCTTCACTATTGAGGAAAACCTAGCTGCTAATTGAAAGCACCTGGGACGCAGGTCTAAACTCCCTTCAGATAACAAGCCAAGTTCACTGCTGAAGCGTTACACGCCCCATGCAAGGACAGCTGTTTACAAACCATCGAATGGCTGACGGAAGTCTTGCATTCACTACCGCCAAGAAAGACTTCTTTCATGCCACTGAGACATTTGTACGAGAAGGGCAGCTCTCACACCTCATGGATGTAACTATCTCCCAGCCTTTCATATCTGATTACCGGAATGTGTTTTAAACAGGACGTGAATTGGAGTGTTGAAGTAGGCAGATTAAAAACCGTGTGTAACAACCACTGAGCAGACGGTATTTCAGCCATAGTAAAAGGCAACTTTTCTAACTTTTCGCTGTTTAACATAACAGAAGTCGCTTCTTTCTTAGCCATTACTACTTGTTGTCACGTTAAATTAAATGTAGAAAATATGTCCCTTGCGCTAACGTGTTGCCAGGGAACGCGACCTGCCTTCAATGTTTGAAGTGTCCAACCGAACTGCATAATGGACCTTAGTTGACTTTGTCCATGGTGTAACGAGTACATATCACTTTGTATTATGTCTATTGCAGAAGAGACAATCTTGTTTAAGCTGTATATCCAGTCGGACAAGGTATTAATCCCATTATCTACAACAGCTAATGCCTTCTGTAAGTTTTCCTGGTCTATTTGCCTTAACCGGGCAGCATCTTCTTGGTGGGAAAGTTTCCAAATGTCATTATATACTGCAAATAAGAAGCACTTTCTGCGTTGTTTTCTGAGGCCTAGCAGGAAGTCCTGTAAGTCAGTGTTATTAGACAGGAGACTAAGGTGTTCTCTAACAGCATCTAGGGCCAGATGTATGAAAATATTTTGCACTCGCAAACGGTAAAATTGGCCGTTTGCCAGTGCAAAATAGTGGTCTGCAATGCATGAAAGGCATTCGCAGACCACAAAGTAGAAATTGCAAAAATTTCGATTTTTTGCGTTGCGACCTGGATTTTGCGAATCGCAATTTGCGATTCGCAAAATCCAGGTCGCAAGGCAATGCTGCAAAAAATCACAAATTGCGATTTTTCGCAGAATGGTATTTTGCACATGCAAAATACCATGATCTGCAACCAGGTGGTAACCTGGTGCCAAATAAAAAAATGCAGTAAAACTGCATTTTTAAATTTAACATGTAAAGCACACATGCCCTTTTGACATGTGTGTACCTTACATGTTAAAAAAATAAATAAACTGGGGTGCAGGAGAGGGGGCCTTAGGCCCCCAGCACCCGGGCCTTTTTCATTTCCAAAATTGCGATTTCTGGTTCAGAAATCGCAATTTTGGAAATGCTAAAAATTTGCAGCTATGGCCCAACAGGCCCATAGCTGCGAATGGGGCCGGTATCGCAATTTGCGATTCGGTAATAGCATTTGCGATTTTTAAGAAATCACTATTACCGATTCGCAAATGTGATACATGGCCCTTTCCGAGTCGGTAATCGCGATTTCTTAAAAATCGCTATTACGGAATCGCAATGGGCCGTGATCATACATCTGGCCCTTCGTGAGGAACTCTTCTACCATTGCTGCCATAACTTCCCAACACTGTATGTTGTTACTCTACCCCCATGTTCGGATGATACATAGTGGGCGCATTCAATTCCTTAATCTTTGCTAAGCCTAAACAACTTGTTTGTTGAACAGTTACATTTAAAAATATCATTTGAACAGGTATGCTCTAAACAAAGCTTCCTTCCCCCTCTTTTGCCAGTTTCTAGTTCCCCACACACTTTTCATGTCAATTGACTTCCGCCAATATTCATAGCCTTCTATGGCCAACCAGGAAACAAAGGAATCCAAATAAATGAATTTCGTATCTGTCAATATTATATGTACATTTTCCACTAATGGCAATTAAAAATAATATGACTCCGCATTTTTAACGTTGAGCCCAGAAAAATATGCAAACTTGTCAGAATATGTTTTTAGAACTCCCTTGTGGTGGAGTTGGACAATGTTCCCATTGTGTGTAATTAAAAATAGTCTTTGGGGTACTTGCTATGTGAATGAAATGGTGCCCATAATAATTATAGCAAAACATATCACCATAATTTTGTTTAGATTGATAAACATCTTCACTTTCAAATACAGTATAATACTGCAATTCAGCCATCATAGAATCAACTGTTTTCACATCCCAGTCATCGGAAACAACTTCGGGTATTATTACATCGTTCATTGAAAGTTTAAATACATATGGTATTTGAATGATCCCTGTTGGGCCATATATATCAAATGTTACTTTATCCCAAACAATCCCATCAGGAATCCGTATAGCGGAAATGTTCACAAAAGACAAGTCTCTGCGGACCTTGTGAGAAGAGAAATGGGGTTTTAGGACCTCATCCACCAGTTCAACTGTTGATCTTTCAGGAAGAAAATGACCATGTATTAATAAGAAAAATGTTATGACAAAACCAATCCAAAGGAGGAAAGCTAGTACAGTCAAAGAAAGCCACAGATAGTTCCATGGGAAAATAAAGTATTTTTTTTAAAGCCAGATTATCAGATTACCTGTTTTTGACAGTTCAGATGTAGAAGAGGCAAATGAGTTCAGGAAGGTGTCGCTGATGTTGGCGAAGTATCCAGAAGCAGTTTGTGCAAAAGCTGGGGCCGTATTTGTAGGAGGAGAACTGGTAGGGGGCTCCAGTGGAGGTTCAGTATAAATTACGCCATCCGTCTGTGTTGACGTTGTGTCAAATCAATCAGTTATCTCTGTATTGTTTGTTGAAACAGATGTTGGTGGAACTAATGCAGGATCATTTTCCACCCTCCCCAAGCTCGGTGAGGTGTCAGCGTTGCTGCTCACAACTTGTAGAGGGACTTCCTGACCAGTAGTGAGAGGGATTCGGGAACTACCGACTGTTCCTCTTGATCTGCTGTGCAGGATCGGCCACATTGTGTAACTTGACATTGTCGATAGATACAAAGCGGTTTTCTTTAGCACCAGCCAACGGTGGTAGAATGACAATTATGGTACCGTGTATTCCCAAGACTGGGACCAGTGCACGATAAGAAGGACCAAACTCCTTTTTCACAGCAACTTTTTTACGTACTAGATCCCCAACTTTAGGAATCCAGGTAGGTGTTACTGGTACATCCTTAATTCCTGCGGAGACAGCACTGGCAGAAGCATTGTCATCACTGAACTGTTGTAATTCCTGCAAGACAGTGACACAATCATTTATGTCAAAAGGTGTTTCTGCCACCTCCATGCCAGGGCCTTCAAGGTCTGGGTACTCGTATGAGGTACAACCCCCCAGGGACTTTCTAGGCAGATTGTTAAGTGCTCTCTGGACTCCATACAGGTGGTTAAGCCAACTACGACCACTACCTAACACTCTGGCTGTTAAGGACTGCTTTAAGTCACGGTTTCGTTAAACCACAACACTATTTCCCTCGGGATGAAATGGAGACAAGTAATGGACCCTAACGAAGCCATGGCATCCCTGAATGCCCTTGAGCGAAAGCAGGGCCCTGGTCTGAGTGGAAAGCCGTAACTGCGTATGTACTGATAAAGACTTGCAAACAGTCCGAGCGTCAGCCGAGTGTTGTGGCGACACCAATAGAAATCTGGAGCAGGAGTCAACAGCGACTTAAATGTATTTGGATGCACTATCCGGTGTTAGGGGACCACAATGGTCCAAGTACACACATTGCAATGGTTTGTTGGAAATTAGGAATGGTGTCTGTGGTGGGTGTTTGATGGTGTTGGCAGATTTCACAACAAAGGACATACTGCTTGGCCTGTTTGTATAGACCTGGCCACCAATAGGGTGCTTGCAACAATGATATTGTAGCCGCCACACCAGCATGGGCAGATGCTATCCCCTCATGCGCTACTTTAATCAAGTCTGATCCATCTTTCTTGGGAATTACTCAACCCCCCACACCTGGTATCTTTACTTCGGCATCTAGGAAGCCTCCCATTTGGTAGGAATATTTAGCAGGAAATGCTTTTGGATAAGGCGTGCCTTCAGCCGTAGCTTTCACGGCAGCCCATATGTCATTGTCCAGTTTCGTTCCAGAATGGGTTACTGCAGCAACAGCAGCCGTAGCTACTGTTGATTTAGAGGCTTCATCAGCCAGTGTATTTCCAGCAACGTGTATTCCAACGCGCTGGTGTCCAAGTGTATGTACAACATGGATATTTGGTAGCATTTCCTTCAGATCCGCTACTTTCCCCCACAGAAGTCTGTGTTTAATGGTGTTGCCTTTAGAATCTCTGAACCCATTCTGGTGCCAGTAATGCAGGTATTCATTGAAGGACTGGACACAGTAATACAAATCACAAACAATCAGTGTAAGCTGTGCAAGATCCATGTGTTCCAGTGCCATCACCAGAGCCTTTAGCTCTGCTAATTGTGCTGTGCAATCCCCTACGGTTTGCGTGAACGTATGCTGGGGACAAAATTTACTATCCTCCATGTAGCCACTTACAACTGCACAAGCAGCGGAGTACTGATGTTTTGTACCTACTGCAGGTTGTGCTGAGACATCGGTGTAAATAACTCTTTGATACTGATCAATAGGCAGTGTATTTGCTGGAACTGGGTATTCTAGTTCTTATTGCAAAAATTCTTGAGTTTTTAATTTTGGGTAAAAAAATGTAACCTACATCAGTGGCTGTCAAAGACGTTGCCCATTGAATCCAACGTGGATGTAATGCTTTAGCTTTTGGAATGCTGGCCTTGGTAACAGCCTCTAGGACTCGGATTAGAGAGACGACAATAATGTGTTTGCCTTGTGCTAGAGGTCCTAATGACGGCCATCTGAACAGCAGTGAGAATTTTCTCAGTGGGAGCAAAGCGCTGTTCTGCTGCTGGGTACAAATGTGATTTGTATGCAATCGGGACAGTCTCACCCTCATTGAAAGTTACATAGGTGAAACCAATGGCACCAGCAATTACTCTGATGACCAAATGTGTTTTGTTGTCCCTTGTGTGTAGGTGTTGTGCTGCAAGCATGTCTGTTTGCAAAGCTCTGAGAATGTGTGTGTGTTTGACTGTCCAAAATTTACTTGAAAGGTCAGGACATATTAAGTCATATAAAGGTTTTATGCGTGATGCATAATCAGGAATGTAAGTTCTGCCAAAATGTATGAAACCCAATATGGATAATGGTATTTGGAGGTGGTAACGGTGCTAATTTTTCCCAAAATTGTGGCGCTAGGCTCTTACCTTCACTTGATAGCTCATATCCCAGAAACAGGACGCTAAGGAAGGCTTGTTTTTTTTAATTAAATTCGTAGCCGAACTCAGCAATTCCCACAACAATGTGGGCTACCTGTCTTAAATGTTGCAGCAATTCATCATCCATGAGATATATATCATTTACATAGGGCAAGGCTTCAGAATCAATGTCGTGCAATATTGAAGTCACACGAACCGCAAACAGTCCTGGACTGTTCTTGTACCCCTGGGGTGAAGAACATAATTTTTTCTGGGAACCTAGTGCGCTGAAACTTGTTAAGTCTCTACTCCCAGGCGCTATATTTTGGCAGAAGAAACCATTGGAAATGTCCAGTGTTGTTTTGTATTTTTTGCCTGCTATGTTGTTCATGAGTGTTGTGCTATGTGAGTTTTGTATAGCATATGTACGTGTATGACTGTTTTAATGTCTGTAGTCTAAGACTATTCTGTGCAAATGGTCCGGTTTAGCTACTGGGAATAAGGGATTATTCATAGGTGAGACACAGGGTTCGATTACGCCCTGGTACTCCACTTGTATGAGGATTTCCCTCACAGGTGCTTTTGCATCATGTTTTATTGGATATTGTGGTTGTGGTTGGGTTGATTTTGAATATGGATTACATAATAGGGGGGAATCTTAATCCCACCCTACATGGTTGCAGTATAACGCCAATGCCCAATCGATGGCGTAGGATTTTGCGAGCTCCTCGGGAACAAGGAGAGAGAAAGAAGGTTTGATAACATCTTCCCCATTTGGGCAAGTATGGACAAATTCAGGTGGCCATACCTTTTCAGCCAGCAGAATATCATATATGTTTACAACGCGGTCCCAAAAGATTGCGTCTATTGTGCGCTCAATGTCTCCTTCTAACTGTAGCATTACTTCGTACACCCTATTAGGAGTGGAGACACGCATGTCTGCAGGTTCTACTTGTAGGAAATCATCAGTTGCTTTCACCTCCAGATGCTCTAGAAAATTCCAGAGAACTATTGTGACCCCGCTCGTGCTGTCTAATAGCACTAGTGCTCACTTCTTGTTCTTCAAGAGAGCCCTCTTCTTGAGTGGCATGTCGAACTGCAACTGCTGCCACCTTTTTCTTTTTGAATTGTGGTTTTTGTTGAGGAAGTTTCTCTTCTTTTTTAACAGAAACTTCTGTTGAGCATTGTGATTCCTGCATCAGTTTCACGTACTCAGTTCATCACTCTGACCGCCCACCTCTCTCACTGCGTTTTTCCAATGAGTGCTGAAAGGAAGGAGATGGGCATGTATCAGTATATTGATATCTGTCAGGCGTTTTCATAATATCTCTATTTCTGAGATTATATCTATTCTGTGGGGTCTCCGGATGCAGAGTCTCCCCTTTCTTTTTTGGGTGTTTGTTGGTTTTTATCCCAGCGTTTATTATTACCCTCAGGAGCATGGTTGGTAGAATCTTTATTAGATTTACCCTGAAATGTTGTTTTTTTGGGGTCTGGCCCCCAAACTATCTCGATCAGTGCTAGAGTAGGTCCCCGCGATAATCTTTGGCAGCTCACGTTCTTGATCCTGTAGAGGAACGACCTGGAACCACATGTGCACCACTAGTGCAACAGCTTCCCCTTAAAGGTTACTTAATATAATTGAGGAAACTGTGGCAAAGTTGCCCATTAATTGCATCCCCAAGTCCAGGGCCAGGGCTGCCCCGTATTCATCTTGAATTTGTTTCAACACTTACCGTAAATCGGCAAGTATAGAGCGTGGCAAATACCGTGCCCCATGTATTACAGTTGTCTATAGTGGGAACCATCCCAAATAGCAAGCACATTGTTAATATTCTGTGTTTATCCTGAGGTCTCATATGGGGAAATACTGCTTCCAGTGCGTTTATTTTTTGAGCTAACCAAAAAGGAATTTCTTCTTGTTTGGCGGGCACTTTACCCATGATCGAATGTACAGTCACAGGGTTAATGCCTGCCGTTACTGCATGTGGTTGCACCGGAGCAGCACGTGCTGGGTTTGTGTTTAATGTTTGCATACAAACTGTACTAATTGTCTGTATATTGGTGTCAAATCAGCATATAAGCGACAGGGTGAGGTTTATAAGTGGCCATTCAAAGCCAGGTAGGACCATCATTACTTAGAAGATCTAACCTAACGTGTAAAATTGTGTGAGGTAGGGCACCATCACGCCAATTATTATGTTCTTGATAAGATAGAGGTATCTCTAAATATGCACATGCTCTGTATTGTGCATGTACGTTTGCAGGTGTATAATGATGAAATATATTTGTGTTCCCATCAATTGCTGGAAATGTGATCCAAGAATAAAAAGGTTCTGTTCTATAAGCTGGGTGAGTGTCAACAACAAATGTGACTGGACCCCACTGGGCCATTAGGCCATGTGCCAGTAAATGTGCAGTAAGGGGTGGTCTCATATTGACTGTAATTGCTACCTGTTGTGAATTTGCCATAATGAATGGTAAATTTGTTCAGAGATAAGCACACCAAACGGGGATTACCCTTTTAGAGTTTAAGCTTGAACAACCTACAGTGTTAGTTAGGTACTCCCTATTTAGCTGAGGAGGAAATCCTCAATACCACGGACGTCTACGTAGATAGTATTGAGGTTTCTTTGTATGTAGTGAGACAGAGATACTCAGGAGAACCCAAAAATTAGAGCCTGACCAAACGTTGGTGGCACCATGTCACGTAGGCTCTCATTACTCTTATGAGACTACCGGATTTCAGCGGCAGAATAGCCTGCGGTGTGGGATACTGTGTCTTAACCCACTATAGGTGACACCTGTCGGCCTAATCTGGGTTTTGCTCTGGCTATCTAGCAGTGCCTCATCTCTACCCAAGAGCAGGGATGATTGGGCAGCCGAGCATGACACAATTGATTCCTCAGTGAAATCATGGTCGCTCAGATCTCATCCGTTTCTCTCAGTTACATTAGTCTCACATATACAAGGACAAGCAAAGGCAGTATATGTTTCAATAAAGTTTTAATGAAGCAACTGCACCTTAGATAATAAAGCATGTACTGCAATAACCAGGATGATAAAGCATGACAGAATAAAAAATGTGACAAGGAGAGTGAAGCATAGAAATAACGCTACCATATTGTCACTAAAGTCAATAGACTAATTCCTACCTAGGCTATATTAGAGCACAGCATGTTAAGCTCTAGTTCTGCCCTTCAGGTTCCCCTGGGAAGACATCATCCCCCATACCTGAGCAAAGTCCTGAAGTCAGCATAAGCAGCTGTAATGAAGCGTTCAGCAATCAGCGTACAGTAGTGGTCATCTGGCTGGAATCTCCCTCTAACGTCTATGGGACAAGGAAATGTTTTTATAATAAAACAGCTGATGTTCTGAGAAAATTTTCCTACGTAAGGATGTATATGTTTCTATGAATACCAGAGACAAAACGTTACCACATTTACTGGCAATCTATCTTACTGCAGCCTAGGGAAAGTACAACTAGATAGAGAGAAATTAAACAAGAACGCAAATGTGTTGATTGTTAAAATAATAAATAAAGCTGAATAAAATGTATCTAGGATAAAGTGCACAGCGCAAAGCCTAGTGTGCTAGACAAATGTGAATGGAGCTATAACTAAAATGGCTACACAACAAAGGTAGACCCAAAGTTATCCATCACCAGCTCATGGAAATCAAAAGGAATTGCATTAATAAATTACCTGGGTTCCCATCACATCCCAAATCGTTCTCTGAAATTTTCAGGAACTCCCCCCTCTGATTTTTATAACTTTCTTAAATTGAAGATTGCAATCTCTAGACACAAAGCATTCCCCTTTAAACATGCCTCCCTCCTAACTCTACTAACACTCCTCTAGAAAGTCAGACATACAACTTCCAAACTTTATGCTAGACTTAAACCTAATTCCAATTCACTATGCAAAACCACAAAACGGAAATGGCAGAATGACTTGATTCAGGATGGACTGTGTGACCCTACGAAGATCAAATGGCCCTAACTATGGTCCTCCCTATTAACCCCCCAAAAAATAACCCCAAACCTCGCTCAAACCAAACTACATATTTTACATGTAACGTACATTACCCTGCACTGACTCACAATTCTAGGCATCTCAGACAATAATAAATACTGGAGCTGGAACAATCCACATGCAGACTTATGACACATGTTATATGATTGCCCCCTTCTGCATGGTTTTTGGACCAAATTCTATGACACAATCAACAATATTCTACAAACCATTCGACCCAGAACCTTCTCATTCTCTGTATGCAGCACATATCACTCCACATACAGTTTAGACCTGAGAAAAGGGGACCTACTCTTATCTGATCTACTATTTACTCTTGCAGTCAAAACTATCCTTTAGACCTGGAAATCATAGGGGAATGCCTCTAGCAACACCTGGTGGGAATGGCTAAGATACACTAGAAAAAATGTTCATGGAGGAAACATTTGCATTCAAATATTTCAGTGATATTAAATACTATTAATGTTGTAGTTAACCATAGATTAAATTCCATAAATGAATAAATCTTCAAACAGCATGAAATTTGTTTCAGGAAAAATGAAGAACTTTTATATATTCACTAATAATATATACATAACATAGCAAAGCAACAATGATATTTTTTGTGTTTTTATACAAATGCACTGGTGGCCCCTCATGTCCACAATCCCTTTAAATTCAAGGAACAGAGGGAGAGCACCAACCCTCCTGACTCTCCAACCACAAAAGGTTTGAGTCCTATTTGCAGTCTTTCACACAATCAGAAAATCATTCATAAGAGACTCCAGCAGCTCATGGGAAGAATTGCGTCATGGAGAGTATCGGTCTCCCAAGGCTCAAACCGTCCATGAGACCATCCTCAGGACAATATGTCAAAGTGGATTAAATCACAATAATTATTGCTCAACAACACAATGAACAACCCACATTAATAAAATGCTAAACAACATTAAAAGGCAGCAGAATACCAAACCACACTGTAAATTCAAGTGAATCGCTCACTTACAAGGCACCCCAAAAAATTGCCTAAATAAACCTCAGTGTAAAACATGCATTTTTCACATCATCATAATTTGCAACACCAAATTTATGTACATATATATTTACATACATATATATATACACATGCAAACATACATACACACATACACATACACATACATAAAATAAAATATAATCACCCACCAGTGCTCCCCAAACAACTGACAAAAGTTAAATACCTCCAAGCAAAGTGAACCAACTAATACCCGAAACAAGTTCCAAGAATAAAGCAACACAGCATATTAATACTTCCTTCAACATCAACATCCTAGAACAGCACTGCTTAATCCTTTTCATCTGGCACATACAACTAAACACAAAGCATACCAAGTCAAGAGTAAAGTTCTAACATCCGATCTACAGTAGTAGGACTCCCACAGGACCATGCTTACCGCTAGTAAGTTACTCCAGCAGAAAGAAAGGACGAAGTAATCTACATGAAGACAAAATAAATGCCAATCCATTAACCATATTCCCACAGACACACTCCACTTCTAGTCGCTAAGGAACATAAATGCATTAGAAACAAATATTACTTACTTAACCACAGATACATCAACTCCCACCAGGCTCAAATCAATCATAAAGCTCAGGTGGGTAAACAAACAGTCCCTTTTGACCAAATGCCTGAAGGGCATGGCCCCTTAGAAATCACATGACCTATCCACACAACTGTGGGGCCCATCTTGGAAGAGAATATCTTTCATCAAACCTATTGGATTCCTGATCAGTCCAAATATTTCATACAAAAAATGGACAACAGAATGATGCATTCAAACATCAAAGTGAATCCAGATCTTATTAAACACAGATATATAGTCACAACTACCTTGGTGGTCAAATAGTCCCTCTTAACCCAATGCTTGGAAGGCCTTACCCCTTAAAAATCACATGACCTGTCCACAAAACTGTGGCGGCCATCTTGGAACTGAGTACCTTTCCACAGATCCTAATCAGGCTAGACCATTTAACAAATTCCTATTCGGTCCAAAACATTCCACACAATAAATGGCCAACAATATGAAACACAAATCAAACCTGTAACTGCTAGAGGCCGCCCAAACATCAAAGTAAATGCGGATCCTATTACAAATAGCTATGCAGTAATACCTAGCTCAGTGACCAAATAATCCAAGTCCTAATACTGAGACCTTTGTATGGGGCTCTGTAGGAAAGTAGCCTCTTTCTAGCATGGTTACCCCCACTTTTGGCCTGTTTGTGAGTGTGTGTCAGTGTGTTTTTACTGTGTCACTGGGGTCCTGCTAGCCAGGACCCCAGTGCTCGTAGATAAAAACCTGTATGTCAGTGTGTTGTGCCTGTCTCACTGGGATCCTGCTAGCCAGGACCCTAGTGCACATAGTTTGTGGCCTAATGTGTATGCCTGTGTAGTGCCTAACTGTGTCACTGAGGCTCTGATAATCAGAACCTCAGTGCTCTCTCTGCTTTTACATTTGTCACTGTAGGACAGTGACTACATTTACCAATTTCAATCGGGATACTGGACCCCCCCTTATAAGTCCCTAGTATATGGTACCTAGGTACCCAGGGCATTGGGGTTCCAGGAGATCCATATGGGCTGCAGCATTCCTTTTGCCACCCATAGGGAACTCAGACAAACCCTTACACAGGACTGCCATTGCAGCCTGCGTGAAATAATGCACACACTGTTTCACAGCCATTTTCACTGCACTTAACTTATAAGTCACTTATATGTCTAAACCTCACTTGCTGAATGTTAGGTGCAAAGTTACTAAGTGTGAGGGCACCCTAGCACTAGCAAAGGTGCCCCCACATAATTCAGGGCCATTTCCCCGGACTTTGTGAGTGCGGTGACGCCATTATACGTGTGCATTTCTTATAGGTCAATACCGATATGTAGCTTCCTAATGGTAACTCCAAATATGGCCATGTAACATGTCTAAGATCAAGGAATTGTCCCCCGATTACAAATATGGTTTTTGGGAGCCAATTCCATGCATTCTGGGGGCTCCACCATAGACCCCCAATGCTGCCAAACCAGCTCGCACTGCAGCTACAGCTGCTGCCACCTCACAGACAGGGTTCTGCCCTCCTAGGGTCCGGGCAGCACAGTTCCAGGAAGGCAGAACAAAGCATTTCCTCTGAGAGCAGAGTGTTACACACTCTCCCTTTGGAAATAGGTGTTACAGGCTGGGGAGGGGTAGCCTCCTTCAGCCTCTGGAAATGCTTTGAAGGGCACAGATGGTGCCCTCCTTGCATAAACCAGTCCACACCGGTTCAGGGACCCCTTCTCCCCTGCTCTGGCACAAAACTGGACAAAGGAAAGGGGAGTGACCACTCCCCTGTCCATCACCACCACAGGGGTGGTGCCCAGACCTCCTCCAGTGTGTCCAAGACATCAGCCATCTTGCTTTGCAAGGTGTGGGGACACTCTGGAGGGCTCTGAGTGGACAGTGCCAGCAGGTGATGTCAGAGACCCCTGCTGATAGGTCCATACCTGATAAGGTAGTCAATCCCACTCTCAGGGCTACGTAGGGTCTCTTCTGTGGGTTCTCTTCAGGGTCTGCTTGTAAGATTCCTTCAGGAATCCTCTGCAACAACTTCAGACTCTTCTGACCTCTGATCAACCGCAGCCTGCTCCAAGAAACGCTGTAACTGCAACAAAGTGTCTACAAGAGACACTTTTCTTCAGCAACCTCAGCTCCAAGTCAGCAACTGCAACAGTTTCCATGGTGTGCACACTCTGGGGACTCCCTGTCTTCAT
This sequence comes from Pleurodeles waltl, assembly GCF_031143425.1. Taxonomy (NCBI): domain Eukaryota; kingdom Metazoa; phylum Chordata; class Amphibia; order Caudata; family Salamandridae; genus Pleurodeles; species Pleurodeles waltl. Next base: position 1,862,682,645 of record NC_090440.1, read on the forward strand.
CCTGCACCAGAAGAACCGAAGAAATCTCCCGTGGAGTGACGGAGTCACTCCCCTGCTCCAAGCAGGCACCTTCCAAGACAACAAACGGTACCCAGGGATTCCTCTCACAACGACGAGCATGCTCCTAAGGACACAGAGGGTGGACATCATCGACTTAGACTGTCCTGAGGTCCTGCTGATGCAATTTGGAGGAGGTAAGACCTTGCCTTCCCCGAGAATGACGGTACTCCTATGTACTGTGTCTTCTTCGCCTCCTGAGGCCTCTGTGCACTCATTGCAAAATTTCTCAGGCATAGCCTGGCCCAGGTCCCCAGCACTCCATCCTGTGACGCTCAACTTACTGGGTTGTTCTCCGGCGGCGTGGGACCTTCTTTTGTTGTGCTGCATCAACTGCATTTTGCACCTCCTTTGAACCCGGATCCTGCGACTCCTGGGTTGCTGGCTGGCGTCCCAAGGGCTCTCTAAAGTGATGAGAGCCCCCTCTTCCTCCTCACACAGAGTTGAGGCCCCCAGGTCCCTCCTCGGTCCATCCAGCGCCATTTAGACACAAAATGCACTTTTGCCATAGCCAAGGCTTGTTGGCGCCTTCCAACACAAAATCTAATTTGCAACAATCTTCACGCCGTGGGACATCTTTTACATCATGCAGGAACCCGCTGGCATCTTCCTAGGGTGCATTTCTGCAGTCTTCGACTAACCAGGGACTCTTCTTTTGCATCCTCTTCTGGGTTGGCAGGGGCTCCTGTCCTTCCTGGAACTTCTTTCGACTTCTGGACTAAGTCCCCTTCCTTTGCAAGTCTTCAGGTCCAATAATCCAGCAGTTGTTCTTTGCAGACTTGATTGGCTGCTGCAAAATCCCAAAAACGAGGTGTAGTGTGTCCTAAGGAAACTTGCAGTACTTTACTCCTGCTTTTCTGGGCTTTGGGTTGGGGTGATTTACTTACCTTTACTGTATTCTTACTCTCCCAGCGATTCTGCACACACTACACTTGTCTAGGGGTGAATTTGTGATTCACATTCCACTTTCTTAGTATATAGTTTTTGTTGCCCCTAGACCTATTTTCTCCCATAGCATTCTATAGGATTTCCTACTGTTTGCATTGTTCTATGACTATTTACTTGTCTAATTTTGGTGTCTAGTGCAGTGGTTTCCAACCTTTTGATTCCTGAGGACCCCTACTGAAACACTCCTGGAAGCCGGGTACCCCCAAGCAATTTGTATAATTGAAATTTCAAACATTAAAACAGTAATTCACAAAAAATACACCAACAAATATCCACCAAACAAATACTCAAATTAATAAAGATATAATTATTTTATCCGTAAAAAATATTCAAAAATCAAATATTTTGAATGGGAAGGTTGGTGCTGCATCTTGGCAACTAACCAATGTTTGGTTTTATTTAGAAAAGCTGCTTCTTCAGGTCAGAATCTACATTTCCCAAGCAATTTCTGTTTTTATTTTTTAGGTACATAAGATCTGAAAAAGCTTTTTCACATACATATGTGGTGGGGAAAGGAAATAAAATCATAAAGGCCTCTCATGTCTCCATAGCCTCTCTTTCATATGTAATTTATTTGTTTTATAGCTCCTCTCATACCACTGTAGAGTCTTGGAGCACTTTACAGGGGACTACAAGGTGCAGGCCCCATAAAGGATCACATAACTGGAGCACATAAATACTTAAGGTGATTCACATGTCATCCACACTGGTAGGCATCTTTTAAGAGTGCTTGGTCTGGCAAACCACATGATTCAGAACATAACACAGTGGTTAGTGCTGACTTTAATAATAAGAATGTATTTCTACGCAAGCAAACCTTTTTTTTCAGCAGCATAAGGCTAATGAAAGACTGGGGGGAAAAAACTTTCCAATTTGTGCCATGCAGTTTGCATGCAGCTCTTTGATGGCAGTTCATAGCACTGTGCTAAATCAGGGTTCTGACTTATGAGCTGCACAGTAACAAAAGAATCTCTGCAACAAAAGCAGTAACCCACTATAATATGCACACAAAATACTTTTCCTTGCATTTTGCATGTTCATTGCAGCTACCATATTCACCATCTGTGCTACTTTAGATGAGTCAAAACTGCTACTAGACAAAACTATCTCTCTCCAGCAGATACATTCATAACTAGAGTTATCTTGACGCTCTTATTATTGCCTGAAAGCTGATGGTTGTACAGGGAACTGTGCAGTGCTTTTAAAACTGCTACACAAATGAAGTCTTAAATATAAAAGCATGCACATATTCCTGTACAGAGGCCCAAACCCAGTCCTGCGGACCCCCTGGGAATGTGTCACGGATCCCTGGGGGTCCGCAGACCACAGGTTGGGAACCACTGGTCTAGTGTATATATTGTGTATAATATTTACCTCCAGGAGGAGTATTGTCTGTAAGATATTTTGGGTACTGTGTCACCCAAATAAATATATCTTTATTTTTGGTAACACTGAGTATTGTCTTTACTTGTGTATAAGTACTGTGTAACTATAAGTGGTATTGCAAGAGCTTTGCATGTCTCCTAGTTCAGCCTAAGCTGCTCTGCTATAGCTATCTTTATCAGCCTAAGCTGCTAGAACACTACTACATTCACTAACAAGGGATAACTGGACCTGGTGTAAGGTGTAAGTACCCAAGGTACCCACTACAAATCAGGCCACCTCCTACAGGCCCCATAAAGGATCACATAACTGGAGCACATAAATAATTAATCTCACTCAAAAAAGCAAACTACTAATAAGGGAACCAGTAAGTAAAGCCAGAGTCGCCACACTCAACCTACAGCCAAAAGGTATCCAACCAAGGAAGAAGAAAAATTGCAGCACATACCTACAATCATATACCAACAAGATACCAGTCAAACACTATAAAGTTGCCAACAACTGCCATTCCACCTGTTGATTTAATCCTTCCTTCACAGCATTGGCCATCCAAATCCAACTATTTTTGCGCATTGTAAGCAGGCGATCCACATCATGTCTGTGCTTAGGGAATTTTAAATACATATGTATCTTTGCGGCACTTTGCTTCTTGATGGGATGGCAGTGGTGAAGGATATAAAATCATTTGCTACAGTGAATGTAAATAATTATGATATCAATGAGTTAAACCCATGATAAGCAATTTATTAAGAAAAAGCACTTTATCAAAAGAAGTACGGTACTAAAAAAATAAGTGAATTTTAGTAAATGATTATGTGCTAATAGTAAAAGAAAGAAATTATTTGCGGTAGCGAATGTTAATATTCATGATATTAAGGAGTCAAACCTATGATAAGTGTTTTATTAAGAAAAATGTTATTAAAAGAAGTCCAGTATCAAAAAATGAGTGAATTAATGCAAATGATCATGTGAGTCTATAAATTGAAACTTATTACGAGGTCATTATATGATTTGGATTCTCATACTGCCCTAAGGAGGATTGATTGTACAGGAATAGCTCTATATGGTAACATGAGTGGTTTGTGTGTGTTTATACCTTTAAGAGGAGTAGACAAAAATGAGGAGATCCCTTTAAGTCTGTTTTCACTACAGGATGGCCCTTTTTGGCGAAACGTAGGCCAGGTTTTCTTTGTGGCACCTGCATTTTGCACTTTATTGAATGAAATAATAAACCCCTTTTGAAAAAGCAACTAGTCTGACTGGATGTGTGCCCTCTCAGAATTGCCCGAAGAACAATGTGCAGATTGGGGCAGGCTTCCTGCGGTAGGTAATCGGAACCTAGACGTGCACCCGGACCTGAGGAATGGGCTGACTTCTGGCATGTAGGAAAGGAATTGTATCCCAGTGAAATAACCTTTGCCTCTGGACACAATACGAACCCGAGAACTGAAAGTAAATCGCCCATGCAAATAGAACAGGTAACAGGTAGAAGGAAAGTTAACAGTGTTCTTCGGAGGAGGGAAACTGAAAGCAGGGCCCCTGCCCGTTATGAACTTGTTGTGCTAATCTATCACGGAATGTAGAGAAAGAAATGTGGCAACAGTTCGGAATCAAAAACGATGTGGAGGAAAAGATACAGATTAAATTGAGGCCAGCATAACAGAGTGGATCGCAGAAATACCACATTGTTTTAATTAAAGGAGTTCGGCATAACTGGTGACTTTGGGAATAATTAAAATAAAAATAATAATACAAAATATATGATGAGATGTTAACCACAGTAACGGATACAGCGCAGACCACTGTGATCGACATTCACCTTGGAGCAACAATAAGCAAAAAGAGAAGTAATTAAAGTTAAAACTAGTGACTGAGATTGCAGAAGGACACTGAAAACTTGAAATAAGATGTGCTTAAAGTAAGAGGTTCGATCGGCAGCTATTTTGTAATATTATATGAAGTGGAATAGAAATTAAAGTTGTACTGCCATCTACAGGCAAGAGGTGGTAATATGGAATTCTTATGAGAGCTTATATTTAGAAAAATAAAGAGTAATAAGACCAAAAGGGATACCAGAACAGAGTTTTAATTGACTAACTTACTGTGAAGAATGGCTGAAAGGAAAACAAAACGTGAAGAATTTATTAGAGAAACGTTTAATGTGAATACGAGTGAAACTTCCCAAAAAACATGGATGCGGGGGAATATGAAAGGAACTGACTTTAAGACATTATTGAAAGACTTTGAAAAAGCACGCATGGAAATAAATAAATGGTGGGAAAGGGTCACCCTTAAAAAATATACAGAATGTAATCGAATTCCAAGAGGGTTAAGTATATTCATTTTACCAACACTTAATTATATGAATCCTGATTTACTGAAACAATGGCAAACAGATACAGTGGACTGCTCAATGAAATTAATGAATACTTTAATTATCAATGCTGAAAGAAGACTTGCACAAGCAACTGAAAAAATTAAGGAGCTGGAAAAAGCTTTGGAAAAATATAAGGACACTGATGAAGGGGTGAGAGATCTTGAGGAACTTGAAAAGAAATTGGACAAGCATTAAAAGGAAGTTCAACTGATTTTTTTTTAGAAAAACTCAATAGAGATAAAAATGATTATTTAGCAGCGTGGGTGTATACATTTGCAAGACGTTTTGATGCAATGTACAGCAGACAGGCAATGGACCAAATTCAAGATAAGTCAGATAAACCCTCCAGTGTGGAAACCTCCGAAGTAAGTTCGGGGGACGAAGGACCGTCAATGGCACAGACCACCAAGTTAGATTCTTCAGGAGAAATGAGGTTGCTACAGATGTCAACTCGCAGGAAAGGCCGAGACAAGATGAGGCCAGGGAACCAGACCGACCAAAGGGAACAAGGCGGGGCAGGAAAAGGAAACAGATGCACAAGAAAGTGATATCAGATTAAAATTATAATCTTGTGATCAATGTATCCTCAAAAGTTCTCAATGGTAAACATATTAATCTTTTGAATAGAGGTCTTACGTTCTGACCTAGTGCGTGAATGGACTTGGCAACATCAAGAATTGATCTGTGTAAATTATGCAGGAAAATAAAATTAAAGAAATACTTTACAGATAAACACCCCAAAGGTACAAACTTGGGAGCACCTCAATCCTTGTTGAATTTGACATCAAAGGATATTACATCATTACGGGACTTATGGGACCTGGAACAAGAGTCTAGTATAATATCAAGTCTGAATGAAGGGGAATTATCGGATTTGCAATTCTGTACAAAAATGGGAGTGGAAACGAACAAATAAGGAATGAGTGGTTGCAAATTTGAATCTAAATTTTGTCTACAACTACCACAGGGGAATAAGGTGGAAGTGTTTCAGGAACTGATGGTTGATGGCCTGAAAGATATTGTTAAAAATGAAAAACAGAAACACTCCAGACATGTAAATAACATGACTAATAATGATTGATGGGCATTACAAGATTTACAAAAAGACAAAAATATCATAATAAAAGCCTCAGATAAAGGGGAAAATATAGTTGTGATGGATCGCAGTGGACACAGCAAGGAAATTAATAGACAATTATCTATCCAAGACAACTATGAAGAAGTCATGAGGCTATTTCATGAAAAATTAAAAAACTGGCATAAAAAAGATTTATTGGAAGATGAGGAATTGACGTTATCAAAAAACAACATCCCATAACAGCAACAATATATGTGCTACCAAAAGTACACAAAAGCATGAAAAATCCTCTGGGACATCCTATAATAAGTTCTTGTGACTACTGGAAAATATTTCAAGATTTCTAGACATTTTCTTACTCCCATATGTTGCAGCACTTCCCTCTTATATTAGAGATTCCATGGATTTTTTAAATCAGATTAATGGAATACCATGGAAATGTGAGTACATAATGGCAACGGTGGATGTTGTGTCTTTATATACCTTAATCAAACATGAGGATGGCTCGAAAGCCTGTGCATACTTTCTACACAGCAGATCACTAAGTTTATTGGAGCATACACAGATGTTGATGGAAATGATGGAGTTCTGTCTCACTCATAACATCTTCATCTTTAATGGTAACTATTATATCCAGAAGAAAGGAACATCTATGGGAACATCCTTCGCTCCCACTTTTGCGAGCCTTACGATGGGCCACTGGGAAGCGGAGTGTATATGGACAGAAGAAAATATTGAGATTTTGGACAAGGTGGTCCCTTGGGTTCGTTTTATTGACGATCTCTTTCTAATTTGGGAAGGAGAGCAGAATGAACTAGAGTTGTTCCTAAATTCATTTAAAAACAACCTGCTTGGATTAGAATTTACATTTCAAATGAGCAGAGAAAGAATAACCTTCTTGTATATTGAAGGGTATAATGAATGTGAGAAGATCTGTACAAAACTATACCACAAACCTACCAGTTGTAATAGCATTTTATTTGCCAATAGCTCACATCCAAAAGCACTTACATGGAGTGTGCCCTATGGAGAATTTTTAAGAGCCAGAAGAAATTGCTCTGAATTGAGTGACTTCAAAATACAGGGTGAAGAAATGTTGCAGAGGTTTACTGTATAAAGAGGGGATACCCAGCATCCATACTGGAGGAAAAGAGCCATGTAAAAAAACAGGGAGGACTTATTAGTTGCTAAAAATAATAAAAAAGAAAAATAATCAGGATCAAATCATTAACTATATCATGGATTATTACTGCTCAGATGAAGAAATCAGAACAGCCCTTGGAAAGAACTAGAGGATCATTAGGAAAGATTCCGAGTGCCCATCTCAGCCCTGCCTCTGTTTCCCTACTTGCTCTTTACATTGTATCATACTAAAGCAAAGTTCTGGGAACTCGACTGAGGTGGAGCTGCCTTTGGGTAAACCTTTCAGTGGCTGTGCATGGATACCAACGTCCATGGGCCACTGCTTCGTTAGGCAAGCAGCCACAGATTTTTAGTTCATCTACTTCAAGAAATCATGGACCTCCTTATGGCCTGCTTGACACTTTTATCCGCCATCAGAATATGGTAGGTGTTCTGTTCGATTAATGTGCATTATAGTCCCCACACTGCACATACTGTCAGACAGAACATATGCCTCACTGTCAGAGAGTACCCTGTATGGCAAAATGTTAAAGTTGTGACTGAATTTTGAGGAGTTTGTTAGGGAATTTATGTATGCTACACAAGGTCCACTCTGATAGCCAACGAGAACCAGAGTAAGTCAAACAAATGTCCTGTGGGACATATTCACAAACATTTCTATTTGTTTGAAAGTGTGCAAACTCAATTTGTAGGTTCACTTTCAAAGCAAAAGTAGAAGTGTTGGTGAATGAGTCCCACAGGATATTTGTTTGGCTCTTTAATTTAGAGACCTTAGATAGTATTCACCATCATGTATGCCTTAGTCTCAATGGTAGATATGCGAACTATGTTCGAAGAATAGGCCTCGCAAGGCATACTTGGACGCTCCCCACTTGCATCCACAAACTTGAAGGAGTTGGTTTTAGCACAGTAAGTGCGCTTATGGCTCATGAAAGATATGTTTTCTTGAGCTTAAGGTAGCTAATGGCAGAAGGCATTAGTATAGGTGCACTTTGCAATTATACTGGATTATTCAGGACTCTGATGAGGCAGACATATGGACAGGTACAAAAAGCTTACGGTAGGTGTGCTTTCCCAGGGATATTGCACAAGTAGAGGGCAGGTACTGAAGGTAGTAAAGATGCACATCATCTACACCTATGGATTAAAATCCATTTGTGCCACACTGACAGTGAAGGACAATGACGCGTATGGATCAGTGTTTGACCTACTTGCAATGTTCATCCTCTGTCAGAACTTAGTAGATGTTCAATTTGATGTATGATAAGTGCATTAGAGTCACAGCATAGCACAGCACATAACGGTGGCTGGGACATATACTATGTTCTCATGGTCTACCCTGCGTCCCAAACATTACACTTCTTCATAGTTTATGACGTTCTCTTTAGGGAACTTCGTGAAAAATTCCCAGCATGTCTGCCTTAGTTTCAAAGGTAGAAATGCTCACTCAGTTCAAGGAATAGGCCTCACAAGGAAACCCCCAATGGCATCCACAAACTGGAAGGAGTTGGATTTAGTACAGTGAGTGCACTAAAGGTGTATGAAAAACATTAGTAAAGGTTCCTTATGCATGCCATCGGTAATGTTCAGGAAGAAGGAGACGGTTACTTGACAGGTTGTAAAATGTAATCAAACTTATTCCGTCCGGTGGCGTATGAATGTGATGCACCCGTGTCTGGCGGCGGTAAGTTGATGTGAGTGGATTGATTGGGTGGATCGGGCCCATGGCTGGTGGTATGAAAGTGTTGTGTGTTGTGCGTGAATGGCGTGTGAAGGGACCACAAAGTGTTTTTTGTCATGAAGTGACTTTATGGCTTACCTTCAGAAGGCTTGGTTGCAATATTCAGATATTTTGATAAGTATTCATGCTTTGACACCACAATTTCGGGAGGTGTTAAAACCAGCCTGTGTGAGTGGTGGATTAACTTTAACATACTAGTACTAGGGGAGTCCAAGGGTGCAGGACTTGAGTGGCACTCACCAGTTTTCCTTCACCCAAAATCCAGTGAAAATCACAAACTTTGCTTAAAAAACACATTTTCCTTGCATTTCCGTGAGGGAAGGTCCTGGAATCTGTAGGCAGCCACATATTTCCTACCACCCAACGTTCCCCCCAAGTCCCGCAATAAAAATGGTACCTCACTTGTGTGAGGCCAAGTGCCTGCAACAGGTAAGAGTCTAAAACTTACTGTGTCGATAATGATAACAGGTGAGTGTAATAATTAGTCCTGGGATCTGGAACCACTTAACTATTAGCTTTTTCAATGCTTTTAGCCATGTTCCACAGCAGCTTGGCTGTTGTGCAATATGGCTAAAAGTTATAGAATTATGCTATTATGCACCCAGCAATGGGTGTGGCATATTAATTTTTGCCCTTTGCAGGTAGCAGGGGGAATAAAACAACCCAAGCAGCACGAATAAGGTGGGGAAAAGAAAATAAGCTAACGATCAACAGGGTCAGGTGGGAGTTTATAACTCAACTTGAGTAGCTGCGTGGTTGGAGGAGGTAAAGAAGCACAAACAACAAGATAAAGCAGGACCAACAATGAGGCCAGAGGGGATAAAGCAACATAAATTATGGGCAGGTGGGGAAGGGATAAAGAGACACAGACAACAGAAACACTACCTGAATCACAGTGCTATCAGTGGAGGGTGTAAACATCAGGGCAGTGCGCGCTCTACGGGCGACAGGAATGCAAAAACCCAACAGTTTCAAGCTAACAATTTATGCATTGTGATGATATGTTGTTTAACCTTTTGCATTGCAGAGTTTAATCTTAAAGACTTATGTTTAGTATGCATATAAATACTGTTCACATGCTATGTACTGCTGCAGGTTTCCAGACTGTGTCAGGGTGTGGTCCCCTTCCAGGGCCCTCTAGAAGCTTTCCCTGCAGCATGCCTGGGTGTGGTTTGTGGGCTGGGCCAAGACTCTATATAAGGGAGCCAGCCCAGCTCCACGTGCTCACTATTCAGAGGTCCCGGTGCAGAGCAGCAACAACTTCCTGAGCTCCTGTTCTGGTGGCCTACTTTGATCTTCCAGGCCTCTGCCCTTCATTCTACATTGGTGATCCTTAATCAGGGCCGTAAGGCGGAGGTTGGGCTGGGCCCCCGACCCCGTTAACGAGGACGCTCAAATTCTTTAGCCTAATTCCTGCATGATAAACAAATTACTCTTGTGCGTGTGAATGTGCTCTTGGGCGTTTTGTGGCATTTGCATGCTGTTACTAGAATCGGCAAGACGCGCGATTCTTTCTCCGAGTTTAATTCATGGTATTCATTGTGTGCTAACATTCCTTGACAGTTACATGGTGGCCTTTGAATCGGCAAAACGCGCAATTCTTTCTCCGTGTTTAATTCATGATATTCATTGTACGCTACCATTCCTTGACAGTTACATGGTGGCCTTCAAATCGGCAAGACGCGCAATTCTATCTCCATGTTTAATTAATGATATTCATTGTACGCTACCATTCCTTGGCAGTTACATGGCGGCATTGGAAATTGTCAAGACGCGCGATTCGTTTTCTTGTGATTTAACCCTTGATATTCATTGTGTGCTACCATTCCTTGCCAGTTGCATGGTGGCCTTCGAATCGGCAAGACGCTCGATTCGTTTTCTAGTGATTTAACCCTTGATATTCATTACACGCTACCATTCCTTGGCAGTTCCATGGTGGCATTCGAATCGGCAAGACGCGCAATTCATTTTCTTGTAATTTAACCCTTGATATTCCTTGTGTGCTACCATTCCTTGGCAGTTACATGGTGGCCTTCGAATCGGCAAGACGCGCAATTCGTTTTCTAGTGATTTAACCCTTGATATTCATTGCACGCTACCATTCCTTGGCAGTTACATGGTGGCATTCGAATCGCCAAGACGCGCAATTTTTTCCTCGTGCTTAATTCATGTTATTCATTGTGCGCTACCATTCCTTGGCAGTTACATGGTGGCATTCGAATCCGCAAGATGCACGATTCTTTCCTCGTGCTTAATTCATGTTATTCATTGTGCACTACCATTCCTTGGCTGTTTCATGGTGGCATTGGAATCGGCAAGACGCACGATTCTTTCCTCATGCTTAATTCATGTTATTCATTGTGCGCTACCATTCTAAGGCATTTACTTGGTAGTACTCGAGTTGACAAGTCGCGTGATTTATTCCTTGAATCTACATTGTGTTATTTATGGTGCACAATCCTTCTATTGCGTTTACTACCTATGTGAAAATATGCAATGTGCGCAATTCATGTTCCAACATTTTGAGAGAACAAAAAGGCCAGAGTTCTAGATGTAATGTTGTGTGTTCCTAATATGTATTCTCAAAAAGGATTCATATGATGATTCAGAACTTATTCAGATTGTTTTCCTGATTCTCATGCAAAGGAAAGTACTTGAATTTGAAAGTTTCATTTAACCTCTCTTGATTCCCTCACAGGTATCCAGTCATCTTGAAGCCTAGTCATTTTAAGTCTATTCTTAGGTTGTTCATGTTTTCAGAATGACAATGCTTAGAGTCATAGCCTAATTCTGATTTTCATGAGATGTAATTTTGATGTTGTGTGTTTTAACCTTTTGCTTCCTACAGGTCTCCTTCCCAGCTGTTCCCTTCCTAATCCCCTTTTCCCCACTTGGACTCTCTTAGACTCTGTGACAAATCTAATCAGAGTATTGGAGCTGTCTTGTGGTGGAAGTGTTGGGAACGTGCACAGACCCCGAGGATCTGGTGACTCTGACAGAATAGTGAGCCCACTAATTATTATCCTCCTGGTTTGTGTATGTTCTCAGCATGGCCACACTTGGCGAGCTAGTCAAGGCTATCACCCAGCTCCAGGAAGAGGTGGTATCATCAAAAGATTTGGCAACTACCCTAGCTGAGAGAGTGAGTCAGTTACAGGATAAGGCAGAGAAGAAGGAACAAAGTCCCACAGGTGTGTCTTGGCCAGGTACTTCTTATCAGACTTCTGGAGGTAATCCGACAAACATTTCCCTCAATGTTCCTTCAGCCATTCCTTTAGCTCCCCCAGAACATTTCTCAGGTGACCCCTTGAAAGCGCAATCTTTCCTGGTTCAAGTGGAATTACACTTCACCTGCAGACCACATACTTTCCCCGATGCCCAGTCCAAAGTAGCTTTCTTGTTATCATATCTGTCTGGAGATGCAGCTACCTGGGCTATTCCTCTTGTGCGTAAAGATAGTCCCCTGTTGTACAACTGGAGAAATTTTGTTTGTGAGCTTGAGCGAGTTTTTGATCTGAGAACTGTAACACTGTCAGCAGATCGTGAATTATTAGACTTAAGCCAGGGAATCAGGACTTAGGGGGTCATTCTAAGTTTGGCGGGCGGCGGTCGCCGCCAGCCAAACTTACGCCCCCAAATGACCGCTCCGCGGTCAAAAGACCGCAGGGGCCATTCAGACTTTCCCGCTGGGCCGGCGGGCGCCCGCCAAAGGAGCGCCCGCCGGCCCAGCGGGAAAGGCCCTGCAACACAGAAGCCGGCTCCGAATGGAGCCGGCGGTGTTGCAGGGGTGCGACGGGTGCAGTTGCACCCGTCGCGATTTTCACTGTCTGCTATGCAGACAGTGAAAATCATGCTGGGGCCCTGTTAGGGGGCCCCTGCACTGCCCATGCCAGCGGCATGGGCAGTGCAGGGGCCCCCAGGGGCCCCACGACACCCGTTCCCGCCATCCTGTTTCTGGCGGTGAAAACCGCCAGAAACAGGCTGGCGGGAAGGGGGTCGGAATCCGTATGGCGGCGCTGCTTGCAGCGCCGCCATGGAGGATTCTCCCAGCCAGGGCTAATCCGGCGGGAAACCGCCGGACCCGGCTGGGCGACCGCGGCTTTACAGCCGCGGTCGGAATGCCAAATGAAGCACCGCCAGCCTGTTGGCGGTGCTTCCGACGACATCCACCCTGGCGGACATAGACCGCCAGGGTTGGAATGAGGGCCTTAGTGTCATATTTAGCCAACTTTAATCGGCTGGTCGCTGAGACATCCTGGCCTGAAGAAAAACAAGCGGCCTTTTTTACAAGGGACTCAAAGAGGAGCTAAAATATATCTTAGCGCAAATCGACCCGCAACCTACAGACTGTCAAGAATTAATAAACCTTGTCTTGAGGCTTGATCATCGCTTAACAGAATGAAAAGAAACGCGCAAAAAGACTGAAAAATATTCCTGGCGTGTTCAAGATAACAGAGACTCAAGAACTCCGAAACAAAGAACGCCGGAACCGATGGAAATTGGAACCATCAGGAGACCTTTGACCAAAGATGAAAAGGACCTACGCAGAAAGTATGGGCAATGTCTCTATTGTGGGTGGAAGGGTCATTTTGCCAAAAACTGTCCAATCAAACCAAAGAGCAAGCGAGGTCCAGTTCAGAAGGTTGCAGCCAATGCACTAGTCGAGTCGTAAAAACTAAAGCACCCAAGATGCAGAGAAGGGTTGCTCTTGGGTGTCACCGTGGACCCTTCACAATCTAGACATCTCAAACTGGGAATAAGAGTTCAGGTTAAGAAAAAGACCTATCTCAAGTAGGCTCTAGTCGATTCTGGGGCTACCGGGAACTTTGTTGACGCCCAATTGGTTCGTGCATGGTCGATCCCATGTATTGTAAAAAAAGACCCCAGAAATCATCCAGGCAGTCGATGGAAAACTCTTGACTGGAGGTCCGGTAACTCTTCAGACTGTCCCCTTGTCGGTGATTTGTGAAGTTACAAATCAAAGAAAGAAACATAAAGAGAAACTTATCCTTGATGTGATCCATGCTCCCCAGTATGGGATTATCCTTGGCTTGCCATGGTTAACTCATCACAATCCAGAGATTAATTGGGCAGAACGAAAGGTCGTGTTCTCATCTGCGCTATGTAAAGAACAATGTCTCCAAAAGGTTCAAGTATCAAAAGTTTGCAACTCTTACATAGCTACTGCCGCGGAGAAAGAAGTTCAGTTGACCAAACAGTATTCATCTTACGAAGATGTATTCGATGAGAAAGAAGCAGAGAACTTACCTCCTCATAGATCTTATGACTGTCAAATTGATCTAGTCCCAGGTGCGATACTTCCCAACTGTGTGAACAAAGTTCGGGGAATTTGCCCTGAACAATGTGGGGGCACCTTGGCTAGTGCCAGGGTGCCCACACACTAAGTAACTTGGCACCTAACCTTCACCAAGTGAGGTTTAGACATAGGTGACTTATAAGTTACTTATGTGCAGTGAAAAATGGCTGTGAAATAACGTGGACGTAATTTCACTCAGGCTGCAGTGGCAGGCCTGTGTAAGAATTGCCTGAGCTCCCTATGGGTGGCAAAAGAAATGCTGCAGCCCATAGGGATCTCCTGGAACCCCAATACCTGGGGACCTAGGTACCATATACAAGGGGATTATATGGGTGTACAAGTGTGCCAGTAAGAATTGGTAAAATTAGTCACTAGCCTGCAGTGACAATTTTAGAAAGCAGAGAGAGCGTAAACACTGAGGTTCTGGTTACCAGAGTTAGCAGTTAAGCACCACACAGGGAACACATACAGGGCATACATTATGAGCACTGGGGTCCTGCCTACCAGGATCCCAGTGACACAAGAGCAAAAACAAACATACACACAGTGAAAATGGGGGTAACATGCCAGGCAAGATGGTACTTTCCTACACCCCCCCCCCCCGCACTCCCCTGAAACGAAGGACAATAAGACTTGCCTTGTCCAGATGATTCTTCATTGTCTAAGTGGAAATATCTGGAGAGTCCATCTGCATTGGAGTGGGTACTCCCAGGTCTATGTTCCACTGTATAGTCCATTCCCTGCAGGGATATGGACCACATCAACAATTTAGGGTTTTCACCTTTCATTTGTCTGAACAATAAAGTAAGTACCAAACAGGTATGGTCTCAACTTTTTCAGTGCCCATGCCACAGCAAAGGCCTCCCTTTCTATGGCAGACCAATGCTTTTCTCTAGGGTCAACCTTCTGCTGATAAAAGCAACTGGTTGATCCTGGCCCTCAGAATTCAGTTGTGATAGTACTGCCCCACCCCTAATTCAGATGCATCAGTTTGAACAATGAATTTCTTGGAGTAACATGGGCTTTTTAGGACAGGTGCAGAACACATGGCCTGTTTGAGCTCCTCAAAAGCTTTCTGACAGCTTGCTGTCCATAACACCTTCTTGGGCATTTTCTTGCTAGTGAGATCATTAAGAGGGGCTGCTATGGAGCCATAATTCTTGATGAATCTCCTATAATACCCTGTGAGGCCTAGAAAGGCTCTCACCTGGGTTTGAGTTGTGGGGGGAACCCAATCCATGATAGTTTGGATTTTCACCTGTAGTGGTGCAATCTGTTCTCCACCAACCAGGTGGCCCAGATAAACCACTTTCCCCTGCCCTATCTGGCACTTTGAGGCCTTGATAGTGAGGCCTGACTTTTGCAGGGCCTCCAAAACGTTCCATAGGTGGACCAGGTGATCATCCCAGGTTGAGCTAAAGACAGCAATATCATCTAGATATGCTGCACTGAAAGTCTCCAACCCTTGCAGGACTGTGTTCACCAACCTCTGAAAAGTGGCAGGTGCATTTTTCAAACCAAAGGGCATTACTATGAATTGGTAGTGCCCTCCAATGGTAGAAAATGCAGTCTTGGGTTTAGCATCTGCTGCCAATCTAATCTGCCAAAATCCTACAGTTAGATCAAAGTGCTAAGATACTTGGCAGAAGCCAGTGTATCAATGAGCTCATCTCCCCTGGGTATAGGGTGAGCATCAGTTTTGGTTACCTGATTGAGCCCTCTGTAATCTACACAAAACCTCATCTCTCTCTTTCCATCTTTGGTGTGAGGCATTGGTACAAGCACAACTGGGCTAGCCCATGGGCTTTCAGAAGGTTCAATCACCCCTAAGTCCAACATTTTCTGCATCTCTTGTTTAATGCAGTCCCTGACATGGTCAGGCTGCCTATAAATTTTACTTTTGACAGGCAGGTTGTCTCCAGTGTCAATTGTATATTCACACCAGAATGTTGTACCTGGTACAAGTGAATAGAGGTCTGAAAACTGTCTTAAGAGATTGATGCAGTTGTCTTTCTGTTCTGCAGTCAGACAATCTGCTAAGACTACTCCCTCCACTAAGGCATCTGCTTCAGTGGTGGAGAAGAGATCAGGGAGAGGGTCACTCTCTTCTTCCTGTTCCTCATGTGTTGCCATCAGCAGGGTGAGATCAGCCCTGTCATAGTAGGGTTTCAGCCGGTTTACATTAATCACCCTAAGGGGACTCCTGGCAGTGCCCAGGTCAACCAAGTAGGTAACCTCATCCTCCTTTTCAACAATTAGATGGGGTCCACTCCATTTGTCCTGGAGTGCCCTAGGGGCCACAGGCTCCAATACCCACACCTTTTGTCCTTGATGGTACTGAGTCAGGACAGCCTTCTGGTCATGCCATTGCTTTTGCAGCTCCTGGTTGGCCTGACGGTTTTTACTGGCCTTTTCATATACTCAGCCATTCTGGATCTTAGGCCAAGTACATAGTCAACTATGTCCTGTTTAGGAGCTTTTAAAGGTTGTTCCTAACCCTCCTTCACAAGAGTGAGTGGACCTCTTACAGGGTGCCCAAAGAGGAGTTCAAAGGGGCTGAAGCCCACTCCTTTCTGGGGTACCTCCCTGTAAGCAAAAAGGAGGCAAGGTAACAGGACATCCCATCTCCTTCTGAGTTTTTCAGGGAGTCCCATTATCATACCTTTGAGAGTTTTATTAAACCTCTCAACCAGACCATTTGTTTGTGGATGGTAAGGAGTTGTGAATACTCCTTTCACATTGCTTTTAGTTATGCAGACATGAAGTTGCTACCTCTGTCTGACACCACCTCTTTAGGAAACCCCACCCTGGAAAAGATTCCCAGGAGGGCCTTTGCCACTGCAGGAGCTGTAGTGGTCCTTAAGGGTATGGTTTCAGGATATCTTGTGGCATGGTCCACTACCACCAAGATAAATCTACTGCCTGAAGCTGTTGGAGGGTCAAGGGGGCCAACTATGTCAACCCCTACCCTTTCAAGGGGCACCCCAACCACTGGAAGTGGAATTAGAGGGGCCTTTGGAGTGCCACCAGTCTTGCCACTGGCTTGGCAGGTCACACAAGATTTACAAAACATATTTTGTGCCCTCTGGCATATGAGGCCAGTGAAACAAGGGGACAAGTCTTTCCCAAGTTTTCGTCTGGCCCAAATGCCCAGCCAAAGTAATGTCATGTGCTAGGGTGAGAAGAAACTCTCTGTACTGCAGGGGAATGACCAATCTCCTGGCAGCTCCAGGTTTTGTGTCCCTTGACTCTGTGTACAAGAGGTTGTCTTCCCAGTACAGCCTATGATTGTCACTGTCATCCCCATTCTGCTGTTTGACATCTTGTTGTCTGAGACCCTCTAATGTGGGACAGGTTTGCTGTGCCACACTCAGCTCTTCCCTGGCAGGCCCCCCTGCACCCAAAAGCTCAGCAGTGTCTGCTATCAGCTCCTCTGGTGTAGGTTCTGCACAGGGAGAGGATTCATCTTCCTCAAAAGGGGAATCATCTGTAGAGGGAGGGATAGTGGGTAGGGATTTACCCTTTCTACCCCTAGCTTTAAGGAGCACTTGGTCCATAGTTCCAGGATCCAAGTTTCCCTGTCCTTTTTGCTTCTTGGCCTGAGCCCTTGTCAAAGCAAAAATATACCCAGGAATGCCCACCATTGCTGCATGAGCCTCCAAAACCACTTCTGTCCAAGCTGACGTTTCCAAATCTTTCCCTAGTAGGCACTCTACAGGTAATTCAGTGGCTACCACAACTTTCTTTGGACCAGTAACCCCCCTCACAACAGCCATGGGGTGGCTAAGAGTGTTGTTATGAGCATCAGTCACTTGGTACTGCTGATCAAGTAGGGGTTGATCAGGGTGGACCAGTTTTTCTATCACCACAGTTACACTGGCTCCTGTATCCCTGTAGGCCTCAACCTCAACACCATTGATTAGGGGAAGTTGCTTATACTTATCCATATTAAGGGGACAAGCAACCAAGGTGGCAAAGTCAATGCCACCATCCGAGACTAAAACAGCCTCTGTGGTCTCCCTAACAAGAGCAACCCCAACTACATTGCCAATAGTGAGCCCAGCTACACTCTTGGATTGGCTAGTAGTAGTAGATTTCCCACCACCACTGCTATTACTAGGGGCACTAGTGGTTGCAGCAGGGGTTGTGGTGGTGGGAGGTTAGGTGTTTTTCTTTGGGAAAGTGGAATCAGTTGCCCAATGGCCTTTGCCTTTGCCTAACACAAATAACACCAAGGCTTTTTCTGATTGTTAGAAGAGGATTTGGACCCACCACCCCCAGAGGATTTTTGTGGGCCTGATGAAGACTCAGAATGCTTACTTTTGTCCCCACCCTTCTCAAAAGACTTACAATCCTTCTTCTTGCCATCCTTGTCACCCCCTGTATGAACTTTTCTGTTCACCCTTGTTCTGACCCATTTGTCTGCCTTCTTTCCCAATTCTTGGGGAGAGGTCAGATCAGAGTCCACTAGGTATTGGTGCAACAAGTCAGACACACAATTGTTAAGAATATGCTCTCTCAGAATAAGACTGTACAGGCTTTCATAGTCAGAAACTTTACTGCCATGCAACCACTCTTCCAAGGCCTTCACTGAACAGTCCACAAATTCTGTCCAGTCTTGAGAAGACTCTTTTCTGGTGTCTCTGAACTTAATCCTGTATTGTTGAGTGGTTAAGCTAAATCCATCCAACAGTGCATCCTTCAAAACTTTATAGTTATTGGCATCACTTTCTCTGACAGTAAGGAGCCTATCCCTACCCTTACCTGTGAAAGATATCCACAAGATAGCAGCCCACTGCATTTGAGGGACCAACTGTACCATACAGGCCCTCTCAAGAGCAGCAAACCACTTGTTAATGTCATCCCCCTCCTTGTAAGGGGGGACTATCTTATGCAGGTTTCTGGAATCTTGCTCTCTCACAGGATTACTATCTGAAACACTGCTGCTGCCACCATGGGAACTAACCCCAACCTCTGTCTTTCCCTCTCTATGTCTAGGGATTCCCTGTCCAAGGCCAGCTGCTGCTGTTTAAGCTTCAGTCTGGCCTCTTCTACCCTCAGCTTTCTGAGTTCCCTTTCCATAAAGTTATCCTCAGGGTGGGTGGGTTGGGAATGTTTGGACACAGAGGAAATGTGGGAAGTTTCAGAGGGGTACCTGTCCCTAACTATCTGGACCCTAGTAACCTGGCCTCTAGGGGTGAAAGATGCCCTACTGATGTGTGACCCTCTAACACTAGTGTGAGCCCCCGCACGAATGGACTAGGTGCCCTGCTAGGGGGGCAGGACCTTGTAATAACCCTCCCCAGCTTCTTCAGGGAACTCCTCTGAGCCTGACTGGGAAGCTTCCCCATTTTCTAACCTCTCCTGAGATGGGCCAGACTGGTTCTGGACATCTACAATGAGCATGTTAAAGAGAAACTCTTTTGTAGGATTCTTACCTATACTCAAACCTCTATCCAGGCAGAGACCCCTCAAACTTTTATAGTTCAAACTCTCATATATTGCATTAACAGTTTTGGGAGTGGGCTCTACTACAGACAAGATAGTAGAAGGTTTAAGGATAGTGAGAGAAAAAGTTTTAGAACTTTAGAAATCACTGAGAGAAAACTTTTTCAAACTTTGGGAAAACTTTTAGAAGTTTTCAAAACTTTTCAGAAACTTTGTTAAAAGTTTTAGAGTAGAAAAGTAAACAGTTTTGGTTAAGTGTACATATACTGAACTATTTGGTATATGATTTTCTTATGAAAAGTGTCAACATCAGGGCAGTGCGCGCTCTATGGGCGACTAGAATGCAAAAGATAACGTAATTTATGCATTGTGCTGATATGCTGTTGTTTAACCTTTTGCATTGCAGAGTTTAATCCTGAAGACTTATGTTCAAGGTGCATAAAAATACTGTTCATTTGCAATGTACTGCTGCAGGCTTTCAGAGTGTGTCAGGGTGTGGTCCCCTTTCCAGGGCCTTCTAGAAGCTTTCCCTGCAGCATGCCTGGGTGTGGTTTGTGGGTTGGGCCAAGACCCTATATAAGGGAGCCGGCCCAACTCCACGTGCTCACTATTCAGAGGTCCCGGTGCACAGCAACTTCCTGAGCTCCTGTTCCGGAGGCCTATTTTGATCTTCCAGGCCTAGCCCTTTCACTTTGCTGGGTGATTCTTGATCAGGGCGGTAAGACGGAGGTCAGGCTGGGCCCCCGATCCCGTTCTTGAAGGATTTCAAGTTCTTGGGCCTAATTAGCATGATAAATCTATTTTGCTCTTGTGCGTGTGAAAGTGCGCTTGATGTTTAATGACATTTACATGCTGACATTTGAATCAGCCAGACGTGCGATTCTTCCTTCGTATACAAATCTTGATACTCATTGTGCGCAACCATTTTATGGCATTTACAAGGTTGCATTCGAATCGGCAAGACGTGCGATTAATTTCCTGTGCTTAATTCATGTTATTCATTGTACGCTACCATTTCTTGGCATTCATATGGTGGTATTCGAATAGACAAGACGCATGATTCATTTCCTGCGCTTAATTCATGTTATTCATTGTACGCTACCATTTCTTGACATTCACATGGTGGTTTTGGAATCGGCAAGACGTGCAATTCATTTCTTGTGTTTAGTTCATGATATTCAGTGCAAGCTACCATTTCTTGGCATTCACATGGTGGCCTTCGAATCGGCAAGAAGCGCGATTCATTTCTTGTGTCTAATTCATGATATTCATTGTGCGTTACCATTTCATGGCATTCACATGGTGGTATTCGAATCGCCAAGACACGCAATTCATTTCCTCTGCTTAATTCATGATACTTAGTGTGCGCTACCATTTCTTGGCATTCAATTGGGGCCCTATGAATCGGCAAGACGTGCGATTTATTCCTTGTGTTAAATTCATGATATTCAATGTGTGCTACCATTTCTTGGTATTCACTTGGTGGCCTTCGAATCGGCAAGACGTGCAATTCATCTCTTGCATTTAATTCATGATATTCATTGTGTGTTACCACTTCATGGCATTTACTTGGTGACCTTCGAATCGGCAAGACGCGCAATTCATTTCTTGTGTTTAGTTCATGATATTCAGTGCGAGCTACCATTTCTTGGCATTCATATGGTGGCCTTCGAATCGGCAAGAAGCGCAATTCATTTCTTGTGTCTAATTCATGATATTCATTGTGCGTTACCATTTCATGGCATTCACATGGTGTTATTCGAATCGGCAAGACACGCAATTCATTTCCTCTGCTTAATTCATGTTATTCATTGTGCACAATAATTTCATGGCATTTATAAACCTTTGTGAAAATCTGCAATGTGCGCAATTCATGTTCCTGCATTTTAAGAAAACTAAAGTGTTAGAATTCTAGATGTTATATTGTATGTGCATAAGTCCCTCTAGTACAATTCATATAATGTTATAGAAATCTTTCAGATTATTTCCTGGTCCTCATGCAAAGACTATTCTTGAATTTGAAAGTGTAATGCTAGAAGGTTCTGATGTTTCTACTCCATGTGTAACATTTCACTGAGTGGTTCATTAGGAAAATGGTACTAATCTTTCTTGATTCCCTCACAGGTATCCAGACATCTTGAGGCCTAGTTATTTAAGTTCATGCTTAAGTTATCTATGTTTCCAATATGACAATGCTTAGAGTCATAGCCTAGTAATGATTAATATGGTATAATCTTGATATTGTGTGTTTAACCTTTTTGCTTCCTCCAGGTCTCCTTCCCAGCTGTTCCCTACCTAATCCCCTTTTCCCCACTTGGACTCTTCTAGACTCTGACATTCTAATCAGAGTATTGGAGCTGTCTTGTGGTGGACTTGCTGGGAACATGCACAGACGCCGAGGATCTGGTGACTCTGACAAAAAGCACCAAATGACAAAGTGGTAAAGCAGTTGCAAGTACTTATCCCACTGCTGCACCACCAATGTAGGAGGCTGGCCTGGCTTATAGTGGGTACCTTGTGGTACTTACACCCTGTGCCAGGTCCAGTTATCCCTTATTAGTAGAATAGAGTTGTTTCTAGAAGCTTAGGCTGATAGAAGGTAGCTACGGCAAAGCAGCTTAGGCTGAACTAGGAGACATACAAAGCTCCTACTATACCACTTATATCATATAGCACAATATCATAAGAAAACACAATACTCCGAGTTACTAAAAATAAAGGTACTTTATTTTAGTGGCAATATGCCAAAAGTATCCCAGAGAATACCCTCACTTAGGAGGTAAGTAATATGCACAAGTTATATATACACAAACCCAAAACAGGTAAGTAACAGTAAGAAAAGTAGTGCAAACAATGTAGAATCACAATAGGATGCAATAGGTGAACATAAGTCTAGGGGCAACGCAAACCATACACTCCAAAAGTAGAATGCAAATCACGAATGGACCCCAGACCTATGGGAGCTTGTAGAGGGTTGCTGGGACTGTAAGAAAACAGTCAGGGTCTCCAAGATACCCCACCCCAAAACCCTGAAAAGTAGGAGTAAAGTTACCCTACTACCCCAGAAAGACACAATAGTCGTGATAGGGGGATTCTGCAAGAACCACCAGCACCAACAAAACACTGAAGACAGATTCCTGGACGTGAGGACCTGCAAGGCAAGGGGACCAAGTCCAAGAGTCGCGATACTGTCCAGGGGGGGCAGGAGCCCAGGAAACCCCAGATGAAGGTGCAAAAGGGCTGCCTCTGGGTGGAAGAAGCCGAAGATTCTGCAACAACGAAAAGGGCTAGGAACTTCTTCTTTGGATGGAAGATGTCCCACGGCGTGCTGGATGTTGCAGAAGTGTTTCCACGCAGAAATACTGCAAACAAGCCTTGCTAGCTGTAAGGGTCGCAGTAGAGGTTTTTGGGTGCTGCTGGGACCAAGAAGGACCAGGATGTCGCCCCTTGGAGGAGGAGACAGAGGGGGCGCTCAACAACTCAGAGAGCCCCCGCAGAAGTACCGGAGCAGGCACTTGGAAGTTCTGTGGACTCAGAGTCACAAAAGGAGGGTCCCACAACGTCGGAGTCCAAGTCAGAGGATTGAGCACTGCAGGACGGAGTGCTGGGGACCTGGGCTAGGCAGTGCACAAAGGAAGTCTTTGCAAAAGTGCACAGAAGCCCGAGCAGCTGCAGGTCATGCAGTACACAGGGTTACTGTCTGGCGTGGGGAGGCAAGGACTTACCTCCACCAAATTTGGACAGTCTACTGGACTGTCGGGGACACTTGGACCCAGCTCCTGTGTTCCAGGGACCACACTCGTCAGGATGAGGGGGGACCCAGAGGACCGGTGATACAGAAGTTTGGTGCCTGCATTGGCAGGGGGAAGATTCCGTCGACCCACAGGAGATTTCTTGTTGGCTCCCAGTGCAGGTTGAAGGCAGACAACCCTCAGAGCATGCACCACCAGGAAACAGTTGAGAAAACCAGCAGGATGAGGCGCTACAATGTTGCTGGTGGTCTTCTTGCTACTTTGTTGCGGTTTTGCAGGCGTCCTGGAGCAGTCAGCGGACGATCCTTGGCAGAAGTCGAAGAGGGAAGTGCAGAGGAACTCTGGTGAGCTCTCAGGAGGGGTCTCTGACGTGCTGGCACTGGCCACTCAGAGCTGTCCATTGTGCCCCAGCACCTCTGAATCCAAGATGGCAGAGGTCTGGGACACACTGGAGGAGCTCTGGGCACCTCCCCTGGGAGGTGCTGGTCAGGGGAGTGGTCACTCCCCTTTCCTTTGTCCAGTTTCACATCAGAGCAGGGCTGGGGGATCCCTGAACCGGTGTAGACTGGCTTATGCAGAGATGGGCACCATCTGTGCCCATCAAAGCATTTCCACAGGCTGGGGGAGGCTACTCCTCCCCAGCCCTTCACACCTATTTCCAAAGGGAGAGGGTGTAACACCCTCTCTCAGAGGAAATCCTTTGTTCTGCCTTCCTGGGACTGGGCTGCCCAGGCCCCAGGGGGGCAGAATCCTGTCTGACGGGTTGGCGTCAGCAGCAGCTGTAGTGGAGTCCCCGGAAAGGCAGTTTGGCAGTACCCGGGTTCTGTGCTAGAGACCCGGGGATGCATGGAATTGTCCCCCCAATACCAGAATGGTATTGGGGGGACAATTCCATGATCCTAGACATGTTACATGGCCATGTTCAGAGTTACCATTGTGACGCTACATATAGGTAGTGACCTATATGTAGTGCACACATGTAATGGTGTCCCTGCACTCACAAAGTCTGGGGAATTTGCCCTGAACAATGTGGGGGCACCTTGGCTAATGCCAGGGTGCCCACACACTAAGTAACTTGGCACCCAACCTTCACCAAGTGAGGGTTAGACATATAGATGACTTATAAGTTACATATGTGCAGTGAAAATGGCTGTGAACTAACGTGGATGTTATTTCACTCAGGCTGCAGTGGCAGTCCTGTGTAAGTATTGTCTGAGCTCCCTATGGGTGGCAAAAGAAATGCTGCAGCCCATAGGGATCTCCTGGAACCCCAATACCTGGGGGTACCTGGGTACCATATACAAGGGAATTATAAGGGTGTTCCAGTGTGCCAATGAGAATTGGTAAAATTAGTCACTAGCCTGCAGTGACAATTTTTAAAAGCAGAGAGAGCATAAACACTGAGGTTCTGGTTAGCAGAGCCTCAGTGATACAGTTAGGCACCACACAGGGAACACATACAGGGCATACATTATGAGCACTGGGGTCCTGCTTAGCAGGATCCCGGTGACACATAGGCAAAAACAAACATACATACAGTGAAAATGGAGGTAACATGCCAGGCAAGAAGGTACTTTCCTACAAATGCCTCCTGACAAAGGGTCCAGGACCCCACCCGCCTTGTTTGTTGGAGTACCACATGGCGGTAGTGTTGTTCGCGAACACCTGCACTACTTTCCCTTTGAGAGAGGGAAGGAACACTTTCAACGCAGGCCTGATCGCACGGAGCTTAAGGTTATTTATGTGGAGTTCCGACTCCGCCGTAGACCAGAGGCCTCTGACCGCCGCCTCTCCCATGTGGCCGCCCCACCCCAGAAGTGACGCATCTGTCACTATAGAGAGATCTGGTTAACGTCTGTGGGCAGGCAGGATGGGGATGTGGAAATAAGCATCCTGCAAGTCCAAAGCTATCATCCAGTCTCCTGGGTCCAAGGCAGACAGAACCTGAGCCAGGGTGAGAATTTTGAACTTCTCCTTCTTGAGGAAGTAGTTCAGGTCCCGAAGATCTAGGATAGGACGTAAGCCCTTGTCCTTCTTTGGTATCAGAAAGTAGCAGGAATAACAACCACAACCTACTTCTGGCACAGGGACCCTTTCTAAAGCTCCCTTGGTCAAGAGAGCCGTGACTTCTTGGCGGAGACTCAGCAAATGATCCTCCGGAAGATCATGGAAGGATGGTGGCATGTGTGGTGGTGCAGATTCGAAAGGGAGGGAGCCTTTCCGAATGATCTGCAAAACCCACCCGTCCGTGGTGATATGTTCCCAGTGGGGCAGGTGATGGCGGATCCTGCCACCAACTGGGTGCGAGTGAGGGGATGGACTAGGAGGGTTTGGAGGCTGCAGCGGGGGTAGAGGCAGACTGGACAGACCTCTGGTTCCCTGTCCCACGGCCACGTGGGATTCCTCGGCCACGTATCGGCTGTCCAGCGTGCGTGGCACAGTGGCTGGGTTGAGGACGCAACAGGGCGCCCGTTCCGTGTCCACGAAAGGGACGAAAAGTGGACTGTGGTGGGTGTGTGGCAGAGGAAAGACCAAGGGAACGAGCCATAGCCCGGGAATTCTTGAATCTCTCCAAGGCCGAGTCCGCTTTGTCTCCGAAGAGACGAGTGCCATCAAAGGGCATGTCCATGAGTGACTGTTGGACATGCCCCGAGAAGCCAGAAGTTTGTAACCAGGCGTGGCGCTGCAAGGCCACTGTTGTCACAAACGATCTGCCAAGAGAGTCGGTCGTATCCAGCCCACAACGAATAGTGAACTTTGCCGCGTCTCTCCCATCTTTCACTGCTTGGGAGACGATAGCACGGGCCTCCGCCGGTATCTTCAGCAGGACTTGTGCAACCGTATCCCACAGTGAGTGGGAATAACGGCCCAAAAGACATGCAGTGTTCACAGACCACAGTGATATGCTGCAGGAAGAAAACAACTTAACAAATTGTTCCAGCCTTTTGGATTCCCTATCCGGGGGTGCAGAAGGGAACGTGCCATAATAAGAGGAAGCCTGGATTACAAGACTCTCAGGCGTAGGATGTCGGGACTGGAACTTTGGGTCAATCGGCGTGGGCCCATGGCTGCGAGCGATAGTCCTGTTCACAGGAGCCCCTGTGTTGGGTTTGGACCATGTACCCAAAAGGACATCAGTGAGGGCCTCATTGAATGGGAGAAGGGGTTCTGAAGTAGAAGCCCCAGGCTGAAGCTCCTCCGTCAGGAGATTAGACCTGACTTCCACAGTAGGTAGCTCAAGGCCAAGGACCTCAGCCACCCTACTAACCACCATACTATAAGTAGCTCCCTCCGCAGTAGCCACGGTAGGAGGAGACAGCATGCCAGCGTCATGAGAAGTATCCAAACCACTGGCTTAGCCCAAGTGCTGTGCCCAGTCCATAGTAGGGTCACCCTGGTATTCACAAGGGTCCAGGGACCCCTCCAATTCTTCCTTGTATTCAATCCCATAGGAAAATGAGTCTGAATCTGACCTCGGGCGAATAGGGCCCACCGCAGCCGATGGCGGCGTCGGCTGATGCCGCTCCGACTCCGAGTTGTCGGTGATGAGAATTGGGTCGACGTCGATAGTGGGCACTACTGACGTTGGGAGCGTCGATAATTGACCCGGTGCCGAGGAAGGTCTCAATGGTGCGATCGGTGTCGGTGCGGATCCGTGCAAGGATCCGGAGGCGACCTCGAGGGCGTTGGCAGAAGCAGTTCGGTGCGGAACCCGAAGGCACCTCAGCCGAAACCCTTGGGCCCGAAGGCACCGTATCGGGGTCGGTCCGCCCAAAGATGAGGCGCATGGCCTCATAAAACTCTAAGTTGGGCGGGGGTCGCTCCGGCAAACTCGGGGAAGCGTGGAGTCGACCCAGAAGTAGGCTCCAAGTACAGAGGCCTAGTGCGTGGACACTCGTCCCGCCTCACGTCGGCCGAGTGATGGGGTGAAGTCAGAGAACGATGGGACTTCTCCGACTACTTCTTCTTCTTACCTTGACCCGAGGACTTCAAAGACGACGAGTGGTGATGACTCTGCGACCGACCTCGAGACCTTCCTCTCGAGCGAGACCGAGACCTACGCGGAGTCATGTGCCATGCCGCCATTAGCTTTAGGGACCGCTCCCTCAAAGCTTTCGGGTGCGTGGCCCGACACTCGGAGCACGACTTCGGGTCCTGGTCCCGCTCAAGGCACCACAGACAAATGTGATGAGGATCCGTCCCCGACATCCTCCGATGGCAGTCCTCACAAGGCTTGAACCCGGTCTTCGGGGACATTCTCGATGCACCAAAGTCGTACCAAAAAAGCTCGACAAAACAGTTGAATTCGGCCAAAAAATTGCTTAGGGTAGCTCTCTCCGGATCAGCGCGTGGTGCGGAAAGAAAAGAACTGACGTCACTGGGTGAGGGCGTCGTCTATGTACTACTCCTGACATCATCACGGCGACCACAACGCCTGCGACGTCGACCAACGCCACCTACGTGGACGTGCAAGGGTACTGCTTGAAGAAAAATCTCCGGATCCAGTCTGACACCGGGGGGAAAATTCTAAGGTAAGGAATCTGCAACTAGAAGTCTCTATCAGATGTACTAGCCCACAGGCTCAGTCCTGGATGGAAGGTTTCCAGTCAGCATCAGAGTCGCTGTGAGACGATGCCCATCCAGCTCCATGTCGGAGTTGTGGATGAGTTAGGGGCAAGCGCAGGGTAAGATTGACAAGACAAGCCAGACAAATATGAGGGTCACGGCCTCATAAAATTTACAGGCAGGGGTCACTCCAGCTTCTGTAAACTCAGGGAGGAGCGGAGACATCCCAGGCGCAGGATGAACTGCAGAGCCAGACCTGGAATGCCAACACTTCCTTATCTTGTTAAATGACTTTGTTACATGTTGTGAAAACCTCCTTAACCTCTTGTTTTTTTTTTTCATCTTGTAGGACTTCCCTGAATGCCTGGACAACTTCAACTGCGAGGACGTGTACTTGGTGTGGCCCCGTGGCAGATCGCGGGGCCTTCCTCTTGATCGGGATGGAGATCGGCTCACGTCGAGCAGCAGGGAGCCTGAGGGACCATTTCTGCAAGGCTTTGGGCTGCATGGTGCGACAATCAGCACAGGTCTTAGATTTGTGGTCGTGCTCAAGACACCAGAGGCAGATGAGGCGTGGGTCAGTAACCAACATTGGCCAATAACAGACACCACAGGGCTTAAAAACAGCCTTCCTCGCAGACATCCCTGCACACCAGAAAGACAATGTCTCAAAAAAAATCTTCAAATGAAGGACCGAAGAAAGGAAAATCATAAAGTGACTAGGGATAGATCTCTCTGGATCTGAGGTGACTGGCGTGGAAAGAAAACAACTGATGTCAGCTGGGCAGGCGCCTATATCGGCACTGTGCACATCATTTTCCAAATGGATGACACCAGCATCGCCAATCGGAGCAGAACAACAATACCTACTGGCATGCAGGGGGAATGGCTCCCGGAATATTTTTTGATTCCAGTCTGATGCCTGGGGATAATCCGAGGTGAGAAATCTGCAGCTAAAAGTCTCTAGCAGATAACAAACTTACCTGTAGGGAATAGGGACTCGTTAGGGTGTGACCAATGTACAAAAATAACTCCAGCTCTGCAACCACCTTTGGGTGAAACAAGGAACACGAGTTGCATGTTGTGGCGTCCTGGTCTGAGCTAATACACCACAAGCAGATGTGGATTCGACAGAGAAATCTGCCTGCAGCATTTACAACAGGGCTTGAACCTTGAATCCTTTAAAGACATTTGACCTAGTCACTGTCAAAACTGTTGGGGAAGCAGGAACTCCCATCAGTGCGCAGTTTTGCATCTATTATATGCTGACTGTATGCAAGTACCTTTTTTTGGCATGGTTACCCCCACTTTTTGCCTGGTACCTGCTAATCAGGTCTCCAGTGCCAAATCTCTTTCCCGAAATTGTACTGTAGTTTCCCCCAAATGTCACAACCTTTAGCACCCTCTGTAAGTCCCTGGTGAATGGTACCCCTGCCACCTAGGGCTGGGGCACTAAAGAAGGTCCCTAGGGGCTGCAGCACGGATTGTGCCACCCTAAAGTACCCCTCACCAAACACATACAGTGCTACCATCTCAGGCTTCATGTTTGGGGCAGGCAAAAGTGAAAACACGACCTGTCACACATCCCTGTGTGCCAGGCCCCTACCGCTGCATATGATTATTCTAAGTCACCGATGGCCTTACAGCCCTAAGGCAGGGTGCATTTTATCACATTCAAGGACTGTATGAAAGCACCCTTTTTGACATGGTTAGCCCCCACTTTTTGCCTAGTTCCTGATGTGACTGACTGGTGCACACTTGGTCACTGCTAACCAGATCCCCAGTGCCAGAACTCTTTCCCCAAAACTGCACAGTTGTTTTGCACATGTGGCAAACTCTTTAGCTACCAATGTAAGTCCAGAGTAAATGGTACTCCTGGTGACTAGGGTCTGGGGTACTAAGGAGGGTCTTGCAGGGCTGCAGCAGTAATTGTGCCACCCTCAGGGACACCTCGCCTACTGCACAGTGCTGCCATTGCAGACTGTATGTGTTGGTGCAGGCTAAATTGAAAACACTATCAGTCACACAACCCTGTGTGCCAGGTCTCTTATCACTGCATGTGCCAGATGTAAGGCACCCCCAAGGAAGGGTGCATCTAGGCACATGTGAGAGCATATCAGCGTGAGCAGATACGCCCCTGCTATGTATCTGCCAATGTGCAAAGGGAAGCCATTTTAAATGCATGTGCTGGACACTGGTCATTGCGGGTTTCCCAGCTACATGATGACATCTCTGAATCCTGAGACGTTTAGTATAAAACATCTCAGAATAATAAACTCTCACTGACCCCAGTGATGGATTTATTAAAAAATGTACAGAGGGCACATTAGAGGGCCCCCATGAAAACCGAAAACCGAACAGCAACTAGTGTGCTGACTGACTAGTCCTGACCAGTTTACCCACCACAGACCTGTTTCTGGCCCCCCAAAGTGACAGCCAGTGCTTTTGAGGGCCTGAGACAAAGGCCTGCTCTGGGCAGAGGTCTGACCTCCTCTCCCAGGCAGAATGGACATTCCAGGGCAGGGAACTACTAAGGCCTTGCCATCTTTGTAATGCGACCCAGGTCTCTCCAAATGGTGGAGATTACCAACCCCCCATCCTAACCTCACTTTTGGAGGCAGCACAGGTGGGAAAGTTAGATATATTAGTATGAGTGCCTACTTCATGCCAGTCCCACCCTGCAGGTTGACGAGCTGAAGTTGACACTATTTTTTAAATACCTCCATCTTGTTTGGAAGGAATTAGGATGCAAGGGTTAGGGTTATGCCCACTTCCCCGTGGAAGTGTTCTTAAGAAGGGTGTAGTCACCCTAAAGGTGGTTAGCTCATTGGCTACGGCCTGGTACTGCCTGTAATGCCCCTAAATGGAGTATTTAGGTGGCACCCCTGAACCCTAGAACTCAGATTTCAACAACCTAAGAAGACATGGACTAAAGAAGAGTTACACCTGCAGAAGAGGAAAAGAAGAAGCAGCTGACCTGGAACAGCCCCTCTGTCTCACCTGCTGACCTCGAAGGATCCTGCACAAGAACCTAATTCATCCAACTTTCAATAAAGGCTCAAGTCTCCTGTGGGCACCAAACTTTTTCTGCAACAAGAAACTCCAAGTAAAAGACAGCTGCTGGAACCCTGGAAACGCGACACCAGAAGTGACCACTGCACCCGAAGCCCACGACCTGAGGTGAAGCCAACCCACTGTGTCAATGCGGATCCCCAGAGACTGAGTCCAGTGAGCTTTCACCCATTGTGGACTCTCCCGAGACACTTGAAGTCCCAGCACGCAGGCCCCCTCTCCCACAGGCTTGCGAAGAGACAAAATCCGACAGCCATAACCACCACCGCAACACCACTGCTCTACTGGACAACCTGGCCAACCTCGGACTCAAGCAACTGGTAACCACCCCTACCCACCACGCCGGCCACACGCTTGACCCAGTCTTCTCATCCAGCAAATATGTCACCTTCAGCCACTGGAGAACACCTGGCGCACCAACCAGACCACAGACAACATGACGGCCCTCAAACACGCCACCCGCAAACACCACCAACTGATCCGCGCCACAAAGAAGACAGCCTTCAAGGAACGACTGGACAACAACACCCACAACAGCAAGGAACTCTTCAACATCGTCAAAGAGCTCTCCAACCCCGACGCCGGAAACAATGACATCACTCCCTCGCAAGACCTCTGCGACTCCCTCGCAGCCTTCTTCCACGACAAGATCGCCAACATTCACAACAGCTTCGGCCCACCAACCACAAACCCCACCACCGAACCGATGCCCCCCACCGCCACCCTCCACACCTGGACCCCAGTCAGCACCGAAGACACAACACGCACAATGAACACCATCCACTCCGGATCCCCTACGGACCCCTACCCACACCACATCTTCAACACGGCCGACCACATCATCGCACCCCACCTCCGTGACATCGTCAACGCCTCCTTCAACACCGCCACCTTCCCGGAGTGCTGGAAACACGCCGAGATCAGTGCCCTGCTGAAGAAACCAACTGCAGACCCCTCTGACTTCAAGAACTACCGCCCCATCTCGCTCCTCCCGTTTCCTGCCAAAGTCATCGAGAAGACCGTCAACAGACAGCTAGCTGCCTTCCTCGAGACCAACGGATCCCTCGACCACTTGCAATCCGGCTTCCGAGCCAACCACAGCACGGAGACCGCCCTCATCGCAGCCACAGACGACATCAGATCCCTAATGGACAATGGGGAAACTGCGGCCCTCATCCTCCTGGACCTCTCCGCAGCGTTCGACACTGTCTGCCACCGCACCCTGGTACAGCGCCTGAACAACACCGGCATCGAGGAGAAGGCCCTGGAGTGGATCACCTCATTCCTCGCCGGAAGAACCCAGAGAGTCCGCCTCCCCCCGTTCCGGTCAGCGGCCACCGAAGTCATCTGCGGAGTTCCACAAGGGTCATCGCTCAGCCCCACCCTCTTCAACGTCTATATGAGCCCCCTCGCAACCATCGCACGTCAACACAACCTCAAGATCATCACCTACGCCGACGACACCCAGCTGATCCTCTCCCTCACCAGCGACCCGGACGCCGCCAGAGCCAGCCTACACGATGGGATGAAAGACGTCGCCGAATGGATGAAGAACAGCCGCCTGAAACTGAACTCAGACAAGACGGAGGTCCTCATCCTGGGATCATCACCATCCGCCTGGGACGACTCCTGGTGGCCCCCCGCCCTGGGAGCCACCCCCAAGCCAACGGACCACGCTCGCAACCTAGGCTTCATCCTGGACTCCTCCCTCTCGATGACCAGACTAGTCAACGCCGTCTCATCTTCATGCTTCAACACCCTGCGCATGCTTCGAAAGATCTTCCGGTGGATCCCCACCGAGACCAGGAAGACGGTCACCCAGGCCCTCGTCACCAGTCGGCTGGACTACGGGAACGCCCTCTACGCCGGCACCGCCGCCAAACTCCAGAAGAAACTCCAACGGATCCAGAACGCCTCAGCACGACTCATCCTGGACATCCCCCGACACAGCCACATCTCCGAACACCTGAGAGACCTGCACTGGCTCCCCGTCAACAAAAGAATCACGTTCCGACTCCTCACCCACGCACACAAGGCCCTCCATGACCTGGGCCCCAAGTTCCTCAACAGCCGCCTGACCTTCCACAAGCCCACCCGCCAGCTCCGCTCCGCCAGCCTCGCTCTCGCCTCCGTCCCCCGCATCCGCAGAGCCACCGCCGGAGGAAGATCCTTCTCCTACCTGGCAGCCAAGACATGGAACTCCCTCCCCATCCACCTCCGGACAACGCAAGACCATCTCGCCTTCAGGAAGCAACTCAAGACCTGGCTGTTCGAGCAGTAGCGTTCCCCCCCCCCCCCCCCCAGCGCCTTGAGACCCTCCGGGTGAGCAGTGCGCTATACAAATGCCTTTGATTGATTGATTGATTGATTGATTGATTGACCACTGCACCCGTGCCCCCTTAGCCCAGGTGAGATGGGTCGCTGATTTCAACTATGTCCCCCAGCTCCTAAGAGCTCAAGTCCAGCCCAGATCTACCCCTGCAAGACTCCTCCACAAGCCTGCAGGCTCAACACAGAGGACTCTTCTGACCGCAAGTGCTTGCAGATGTGAAAACCCGATGCCTAAAGACACCCCTGCATTGCCGCCCCTGGCTACTGGAGAAGACGACCAAAGGTGCACCTACATCCCCGAGCACCCCAAGTCTACTACCTACTTGTTTGTTGTCTCCGAATGGCTTTCCAGCCAGAGCCTGCAACATGTTTGTTACAGGGTCAAAATCCCATAGGAAATCATTGGGCACCCGAAGCCTTACTGCACCTCTGCACATGGTGTGACTTGTTGGTATAGTACTGATTAGTGACCCGGACTTACCTCAACTCCCTGAGATTGGTTTTGCAAGTCATTGTTAACACTGTGTTTGCTGCACCTCGTTATTCCTCTATAGGATAACATTGAGAGAACTCTGAAAATTGCACTGTCTATTTTTGAAACTGCTAAGTATTTATGCTTAAAAGTCTACTTACCTGATTTCTTGGGTTTGTAACATATAAAAAAGATTTTTTATTTTTCTAAATTGGTCTAAGATTTATTCATTGAGTGTGTGTCTCCTTTTGTCTCTGTGAGTACAACAAATGCTTAACACTACCCTATGAAACGTCTAACATCTCAACCACACTTCCACAAAATAAAGCATAAGTCATATCTAATTTTTGTCTCAGCAATACCAATTAGGGACCCACTGGACTCCCTGCACAGTGAACTTCATTTTAGTGCACTGAATAGAAAGCCAGCATCCTACAAGGACCTAGGGCCAGATGTAGCAACATTGGGAATTCCAACCCGCAAATTGGGAGTCAGAGCAACTCGCAATTTGCGAGTCGCAACTCTGAATGTTGGATGTGAATGACATCACACCCTCACAAGAACTCTGCCACTCCCTCGCTATGTTCTTCCACCAAAAGATCGCAGATCTACATGACAGCTTCGGACCCCAGACCCCGCCCCCTACCACCGAACCAGCAGCCCCCACCACTACACTCAGCTCCTGGACCCCTATCAGTTCAGAAGAGACCAGAAACATCCACTCCAGCTCCCCCTCGGACCCTGCCCCCATCACATCTTCAACAAAGCCGACTCCGTCATCACCCCCATCTCCGGAACATCATCAACAGCTCGTTCACATCAGCCATCTTCCCTGAGAGCTGGAAACACGCAGAAATCAACGCCCTCCTGAAAAAACCCACGGTAGACCCCAATGACCTGAAGAACTTCCACCCCATCTCTCTTCTTCCCTTCCCGGCCAAGGTCATCGAGAAAACTGCCAATAAGCAGCTGACCGCTTTTCTCGAGGTTAACAACTCGCTCGACCCATCCCAATCTGGATTTCGAGCCAACCACAGTACTGAAACCGCCCTCATCGCAGTCACCGACGACATCAGAACTCTGACGGACAACGGAGAAACAATCGCTCTCATCCTCCTGGACCTCTCAGCAGCCTTCGACACCGTGTGCCATCGCACCCTAATAACCCGCCTCCGCACCACTGGAATCCTAGGACAGGCCCTAGACTGGATCATCTCGTTCCTCTCCGACAGAACCCAGAGAGTCCACCTCCCTCCCTTCCGCTCAGAACCCACTGAGATCATCTGCGGCGTACCCCAAGGATCCTCACTCAGCCCAACCCTCTTCAATATCTACATGAGCCCCCTCGCCGCCATCGCACGCAAACACAACATCAACATCATCTCCTACGCCGACGACACCCAGCTGATACTCTCCCTCACCAAAGACCCAACCACCGCCAAAACCAACCTACAGGAAGGAATGAAAGACGTCGCGGAATTGATGAAGCTCAGCCGCCTAAAACTGAACTCAGACAAGACGGAGGTCCTCATCCTCGGACAATCCCCATCCGCCTGGGACGACTCCTGGTGGCCCACGGCGCTGGGCACCGCACCAACCCCCTTGGATCACGCACGCAACGTCGGATTCACCCTGGACCCCCTCCTCGCAATGACCAAGCAAGTCAACGGCGTCTCGTCATCATGCTTCAACACTCTACGCATGCTCCGAAAAATCTTCCGATGGATCCCCGCCGAAACCAGAAAGACAGTTACCCATGCACTCGTCACAAGCCGACTAGACTACGGAAACACCCTATACGCAGGCACCACCGCAAAGCTTCAGAAACGTCTACAACGCATACAGAACGCCTCTGCACGCCTCATCCTCGACATCCCTCGCCACGGCCACATATTCGCCCACCTGAAACACCTGCACTGGCTCCCCGTCAACAAAAGGATCACCTTCAGGCTCCTCACCCACGCACACAAAGCACTCCACAACATGGGCCCGAATACCTCAACAGCCGCCTCTCGTTCTACACGCCCACCAGTCAGCTACGCTCAGCCAGCCTCGCTCTCGCCACCGTCCCACGGATCCGCAGAGCCACCGCCGGAGGAAGGTCTTTCACCTACCTGGCAGCCAAGGCATGGAACTCCCTCCCCGCACACCTAAGAACTACCCAGGACCATCTCGCCTTCAGGAAACTCCTCAAGACATGGCTTTTCGAGCAGCAGTAACTCCCGCTCCCACCCCCACCGCCTTGAGACCCCCTCGGGTGAGTAGCGCGCTCTATAAACGTACTGATTGATTGATTGATTGATGGTGTCCCTGACACCATCTGTGATTCACAAGGGGGTCGTAAATGCCCACCTCATGAATAATCATGAGGTGGGTCGCAAGGGGCTTAGGGGCTGTCCTGACTGGCCAGTGACTCCTCCATGTTTTTCTCATTATCTCCTCCGGCCTTGCCGCCAAAAGTGGGGCCGTGGCCGGAGGGGGCGGGCAACTCCACTAGCTGGAGTGCCCTGGGGTGCTGTAACAAAGGGGGTGAGCCTTTGAGGCTCACCGCCACGTGTTACAGTTCCTGCAGGGGGAGGTGAGAAGCACCTCCACCCAGTACAGGCTTTGTTACTAGCCACAGAGTGACAAAGGTTCTCTCCCCATGTGGCCAGCAACATGTCTGGTGTGTGGCAGGCTGCTAAAACCAGTCAGCCTACACGGATAGTCCGTTAAGCTTTCCGGGGGCACCTCTAAGGTGCCCTCTGGGGTGTATGTTACAATAAAATGTACACTGGCATCAGTGTGCATTTACTGTGCTGAGAAGTTTGATACCAAACTTCACAGTTTTCAGTGTAGCCATTATGGTGCTGTGGAGTTTGTGCATGACAGACTCCCAGACCATATATTCTTATGGCTACCCTGCACTTACAATGTCTAAGGTTTTGCTTAGACACTGTAGGGGCATAGTGCTCATGCACTTATGCCCTCACCTATGGTATAGTGCACCCTGCCTTAGGGCTGTAAGGCCTGCTAGAGGGGTGACTTATCTATACCTATAGGCAGTGTGAGGTTGGCATGGCACCCTGAGGGGAGTGCCATGTCGACTTAGTCATTTTATCCCCACTAGCACACACAAGCTGGCAAGCAGTGTGTCTGTGCTGAGTGAGGGGTCCCCAGGGTGGCATAAGACATGCTGCAGCCCTTTGAGACCTTCCCTGGCATCAGGGCCCTTGGTTCCAGGGGTACCAGTTACAAGGGACTTACCTGGATGCCAGGGTGTGCCAATTGTGGAAACAAAAGTACAGGTTAGGGAAAGAACACTGGTGCTGGGGCCTGGTTAGCAGGCCTCAGCACACTTTCAAATCATAACTAAGCATCAGCAAAGGCAAAAAGTCAGGGGGTAACCATGCCAAGGAGGCATTTCCTTACACCTAGGACCACTGCCTGCTCTGAAAAATTTTTTGCAGTGCCATTCTCAACGGGGAAGGGGTCCCACGGGGACCCCTTCCTTTTTGCGAATGGGTTCGCACCCATTTGAAATGTGTGCTAAGTGCGATTGTTTTGCGATCGCTGTCACAAAACAATACAACATTGCGCTGCGGCTCGCAATTGGGAAGGGAACACCCCTTCCTAATTGCGACTCGCAAACCCGTTTTACGATTCGGTAACCAGGTTACCGAATCGCAAAACGTGGTTTGTGCATTGTAATGTGCTTTTTGCACGTCGCAAACAGCTAAATTCGCTGTTTGCCACGTGCAAAAAGCTTTCTACATCTGGCCCATAGTTACATGAGCAGAAATGCCTCAGTTATGTCTTTGTCAATTGTTAGACATAGTAAGTGGACAGTGTAGGAAAGTAGGTTCGTTCTGACATAGTTTCCCCCGCTTTTTGCCTGGCGTCAGTGTGTTTTGACTGTAGTACACTGGTATCCTGCTAACCAGGACCCTTGTGTTAGTGTTCACTCCCCTAAATTTAGTTGGCAAGCAACTTTTACACTCCACAACTGATATACTAGTGTACCCCTTTAAGTCCCTAGTATATGGTACCTAGATACCAAGGGCACTGGTACACCAGGGGTCCCCCAAGGGCTGCAGCAAGTATTATGCCACCTACAGGAGCCCATGCAATCCATGACTACAGGTCTGCCGTTGCACCTTTCACCCCAGATATAAGGTTACCCTTATATCATGGTGAGTGCACTCTGACTCTTTAAGTCACCCCTAAATTAGACCCTCCAGCTCAAGGGCAGGGTGCATGGTTCTAAGTGTGAGGGTGCCCTGCATCAGCAGAGGCACCCATGCAAACCCAAGACCCAATTTTCTGGGCTTTGTAAGTATGGGGAAGCCATCTTAACCCCTTCCCCACCATGGCTTAGGCGCCATTACGTCCTGGTACCGTCCATTGGGGGAAGCGCTAGCCCACCCCCCCGAGGGCCACCTCCCCACCCCCCCCAGCAGGGCTGGAAGGAGAATTATTTTAGGCCATTTCTGCTCCTCTTGGGGGCAGATCGGCCTATATTAGGCCGATTTGTCCGCGGGGGATGGGTGGGGAGAGCAGAAGCCACTTAGGCACCAGGGGGGCAGCCCCTTGGGTAAAGGTCCCTCCTCTTGGGGACACATTACTGTTGGCCAGATCTGCCCCCCTTCGGGGCATATCGGCCTATTTTTGGAAGACCCATCTGCCCCAAGGCCCACCAGAGCCCAGGGAAGATTTTGTTTAAAAATAAGAAGTGGGGGAATGGCCATACCCCCAACCCAAATAAATGGGGCCACAGTTGTTCTTCCCACCATGGGCCGATGGCGCAATTACCCCTGATCCACACCCCGGGGGGGGGGGGGGGCGAAGTCTACTAGATGCCATGGAATAAAAAAATAGTGGGGTGGTGGCACCCTGTATGGGCCTGGTTATGCCCCCACCCCAACTGAAGGGGGTAACAGTCTTTCAGCTCTCCCCCGCACACTAAAACATCTTATCCACGCAAGCAAGAGGACATTTGATTATTTTGGGTTTTGGTTTTACATTTGGGTCATGAGAGCTTGGCTAACTCTCAAAATCGGCCCACTTGAAATGGTGAGGGCTGCACTTTTTGGACTTTGGGACACTGCCATGTAGAACCATCCACAAGACCTCGACACATCTGAAAACTAAAACATCTGGGTGATTCCAGGGTGGTGTGCTTCACATGCACCCCGCACCATTTTCTTACCCACAATGCCCTGCAAACCTCCAACTTAGCTGGAAATCACACATTTTTTAAACATTTTTGTGATGGAACCTTCCGGAATCTGCAGGAATGCACAAAATTCCTACCACCCAGCATTGTCTCACCAATATCGATATACATTCTGCTGCACCTGTCAGCCTAAAAATATTATTTTTCAAACTGCCCTTTTGGACCCACTTTGGTTCCCCCTAAATTTCAACATGTTTTTTGATCTTCTCAGTCACAGGCAGTTGGCCCACCTACACAAGTGAGATATCATTTTTACTGGCAGACTGAGGGGAACGTTGGGTGGAAGGAAATTTGTCCCAGTGCAGTGATCCCACACAGAAATGTGGGAAAAGTTTGATGTTTTAGCTAAATTTGAGGTTTGCTGAGGATTCTGGGTAAGAAAACATTGGAGGATCCACGCAAGCCACACCTCCCTGGACTCCCTTGGGTGTATAGTTTGCAGAAATGTCTGGGTTTGGTAGGTTTCCCTAGATGGCTGCTGAAGCCCAGGACCAAAAACACAGGTGCCCCCCGCAAAAACAGGTAGTTTCGTATTTGATAATTTTGATGTGCCCAGATAGTGTTTTGGGGCATTTTCTTATGCGGGCACTAGGCTTACTCACACAAGTGAGGTACCATTTTTTTCAGGAGACTCGGGGGAGCGCTGGGTAGAAGGAAATTTGTAGCTCCTCTCAGATTCAAGAACTTTCGATCACCGAAATGTGAGGAAAAAGTGTTTTTTTGGCCAAATTTGGAGGTTTGCAAAGGATTCTGGGTAACAGAACATGGTGAGAGCCCCACAAGTCACCCCATCTTGGATTCCCCTAGGTGTCAAGTTTTCAAAAATGTGCAGGTTTGGTAGGTTTCCCTAAGGGAAGGGTGAGCTAGAGCAAAATTCACAGCTAGGCACTTTGCAAAAAACAGCTCTGTTTTCTTTGGGAAAATCTGATGTGTCCATGTTGTGTTTTGGGGCATTTCCTGTAGCAGGCGCTAGGCCTACCCACACAAGTGAGGTACAATTTGTATCTGGAGACTTGGGAGAATGCTGGGTAGAAGGAAATTTGAAGCTCCTCTCAGATTCCAGAACTGTCACTGAAATGTGAGGAAAAAGTGTTTTTTTTGGCCAAAATTTGAGGTTTGCAAAGGACTCTGGGTAATAGAACCTGGTGACAGCCCCACAAGTCACCCCATCTTGGATTCCCCTAGGTGTCTAGTTTTAAAAAATGCACAGGTTTGGTAGGTTTCCCTAGGTGCCGAAATCCACAGCTAGGCACTTTGCAAAAAACAGCTCTGTTTTCTTTGAGAGAATGTGATGTGTCCACGTTGGGTTTTGGGGCATTTCCTGTCATGGATGCTAGGCCTACCCACACAAGTGAGGCACCATTTGTACTGGGAGACTTGGGGGAACGCTGGGTGGAAGGAAATTTGTGTCTCCCCTCAGATTCCTGAACTTTCGGTCACCGAAATGTGAGGACAAAGGTTGAGGTTTGCAAAGGATTCTGGGTAACAGAACCTGTGAGAGCCTCACAAGTCACCCAATCTTGGATTCCCCTACATGTCTAGTTTTAAAAAATTTGAAGGTTTGGTATGTTTCCCTAGATGCTGACTGAGCTAGAAGCCAAAATCTACAGCTAGGCACTTTGCAAAAAACACACGTCAGATTTCAATATAAAAATGTGATGTGTCCATGTTGCGTTTTCTTTTGCGAGCATTAAGCCTACCCATGCAAGTGAGGTACCATATTTATCTGAAGACATGGGGGAACACAGAATAGCAAAACAAGTGTTATTGCCCCTTCTCTTTCTCTATATGTTTTCCTTTCAAATGTAAGACAGTGTGTAGATGTCTATTTGAGAAATGCCCTGTAATTCACATGCTAGTATGGGCAGCGTGGAATTCAGAGATGTGCAAATAACCACTGCTTCTCAACACCTTATCTTGTGCCCATTTTGGAAATAAAAAGGTTTTCTTGATAGCTATTTTTCACTCTTTATATTTCAGCAAATTAATTGCTGTATACCCGGTATAGAATGAAAACCCATTGCAACGTGCAGCTCATTTATTGGCTCTGCGTACCTAGGGTTCTTGATCAACGTAAAAGCCCTATATATATCCCAGCAACAAGAAGAGTCCAGCAGACATAATAGTATATTGCTTTAAAAAATCTGACATCACAGGAAAAAGTTACAGAGTAAAACTTGGAGAAAAATGGCTGTATTTTTCACCTCAATTTCAATTTTTGTTTTAATTTCAGTTGTTATTTTCTGTAGGAAACCCTTGTAGGATCTACACAAATAACTCCTTATTGAAATCAGAATTGTGTCTATTTTTTAGAAATGGTTAGCTTTCTGGGATCCAGCATTGGTTTCACACCCATTTCTGTCACTAACTGGTAGGAGGCCGAAAGCACTAAAAAGAGTAAACATGTGGTATATACCAGTAAAATGCCAAAATTGTGTTGCAAAATTGGGTTTTCTGATTCAAGTCTGTCTGTTCCTGAAAGCTGGGAAGATGGTGATTTTAGCAACGCAAACCCTTTGCTGATGCCATTTTCAGGGAAAAAAACACAAGCCTTCTTCTCCAGCCCGTTTGTCCCATTTTTTTTAAAAAAACATCATTTTCGCTATAATTTGGCTAATTTCTTGGTCTCCTTCAGGGGAACCCACAATGTCTGGGTACCTCTAGAATCTCTAGGATGTTGGGAAAAAAAAAAAAGGACGCAAATTTGGCGTGGGTAGCTTATGTGGATGAAAAGTTATGAGGGCCTAAGCGCGAACTGCCCCAAACAGCCAAAAAAAGGCTTGCCACTCGAGGGGGAAAAGGCCTGGCAGAGAAGGGGTTAAGGTATGTCGTGGACAATGGTCATCACAAGAAGTCCAACTACATAATGGCTCATCGAACCCAGGCATGTTTGTTATTAAACAAGTTGGAATCATGTAACTACATTGATTCCAGTGTTAGTTGCATGACACCATGTACTGTGGGGGCTCCTAAGAGGACCTGCCCATATTTGCCTGTGCAGCATTGCAGGGTCTGCATGCAAGCCAGTGCTTCCGTCAACCCCATACACTGTTCTGCCCTTCTGCTGCTGAGCTTAACTCAGGCAAGGGAAGGCAGAACAATGTATTTCTTGTAGAGGAGAGGTTTTACCACCTCACCTTTAGATATAGGTGATTTGCCAAGGGTGGGGGTGCTCCTGAGTGTCACCAGACTGCTTTTTTGCATAAACCGGTTCACTCCAGTGCAGGAGCCCCTGGCTACCTCACAGGTGCGAAACCACACAAAGGACAGGGGAGTGACCACCCCCTGTCCAGCTCCTCCCCTAGGGAGATGCCACGAGCTCTGCCAGGTGGCCACTTCACTCTGCCATCTTGGAAATAAGCTAAGCAGAGGCTCCTGGGTGCATCTGACTGGTCAGACCACCAGATTAGCATCCCTGACCATCACCCCAGAAGCTGTCCAACCCCCTTCCTGGGTTACTTAAGGGCTCCAATGAGGGTGGGATACTAGATTAGTCTGCAAGGGCAAGATCCATTTGCAAGTCTCTTCTGCAAGATACTTTTGCAACCTGGACACTAGATCTGCAGCTGCACTTTGCCGGGAATCAAGACAAGACTGCAACTGGTAGGAGGGCTCCTACTGCAAATGTGTCCCTGTGCATTGCAAGGACTCTGAAACCTCTGTGGGTGCATCCTCCAGAGTCATAAGGACTCTGCCTGCACTTAGGACAGCAAGAAGTAATCTCTCTTGGTGTGAAGAAGCCATTCCCATGCA
Source organism: Pleurodeles waltl (assembly GCF_031143425.1). Taxonomy (NCBI): domain Eukaryota; kingdom Metazoa; phylum Chordata; class Amphibia; order Caudata; family Salamandridae; genus Pleurodeles; species Pleurodeles waltl. Next base: position 1,862,725,298 of record NC_090440.1, read on the forward strand.
TCCGCAGGCACCTCAACGACGATGACTGGCTTGTGGATCCTGCTGTCCCACAGACTCTTCAAGGCTCTACAACACAGGTGCTGGTTCTGTGGCTCTCCAGATGTCTGACCCGTCTTCTTGGCAACCGAAAAGCCTGTGGTCCCTAGTTGCCGCTGCCAAGGCTTGTTGGCTCTTCAGTCCATAGACCTCCTAGCTCCAAGAAGCCCGAGCCTCCAGCATCACACCACTCCAAGAACGACGTCCTTCCTGCAACCTCTGCGACTTGGGCATCCATCTCTGTTGTGCTGCAAAGGCCTCTCTGCGACTCCCTGTGCCTGCTGCCAGTGGGTTCTGCTGAAGTCTCCAATGGTTCCTATGGCTCTCCTGCTTGCTGAGGGCCCTAACTTACCTACAAATGTTGAGTGCCTTGGACATTGCTGGTTCCCAAATCCTGCAACACTCTGTGCAATGCTTTCTTGATTTTGCCAAGGCTTGTTTGTGATCCTGCTGTCCACTGACCCTTCTGTTATCTGACGACCGGCATGGGACAGCTTGTGGACATCTCCTGGGGTCTTCCTGCATCACATGGACAGCACAGTTGCACTTCCACAACAACCTCCTCTCAGGAAAGTATCACCAAAACAGGTGGGCATTGCCCTCCTGCACCCCTTGGGCATCTCCGGGTGGTCTGGACTCTGTCCCCTGGGTTCCACCGACCCGGTCCATGTATCACAACAGAAGCTGGACAACTGAGGTCCCCACTAACTTCAATGGGAGGTTCTGACACAACTTCACCCCTGTGCACCTGGGCTTCCTGATGCAGGTACTCTGCTTCTATGGGTATCCACGAGTGATGGCACCCTTATACCCCCCCTTGTCCGAATGGATTTCTTCTGGATCTTCTGGGAAGGGTCGTAGAACACGAAAGCTCTAACTGCGACCTCACCATGTAATCATATGGACACTCACCCGGGGTTACAATTCTGCACGCGGGTGCCTGGGGAATTCTAGCTACTTACATTTGGTGTTTTAGTGTTTCCCCAGTCCAAAGGGTCCTTGGGTGGTACTCTTGGCTAGTAGTGACTTTCATATCCTTTTTTTTTTTTTTTTTAGTATATGGTCCCCCTCCCCACGCCACCTTTAGGGGCCCATGTTATTTTATGCCTTTACTAAGTGGCCATATTGAGGGTGTTGACACCCTAAAGATAGCCATCCTATTGGCTGCTACTTGGCACTGCCCTAACACCCCTAAATTGGGTATTTACTTGACACCCCTAAACCCAAGAACTCAGATTCAGTGGATAAAGAGAAGAAAGACAAAGAAAAGTCACTATCTGGCAAGAACAGCAGAAGAGCTGAGAATTTTTGGTGCGAAACACTCTCTGCAACTCTCACAACAGAGTGACTCATCTTGCAAGCTGGGGAACTACCAAATCCTCGGATAACCTGACAAAACCTCAAAAATTGCCATCAGTCTCCCTTGGAGTAGAGGAGCTAATTCCCTGCAGGCCACTGGCACTGAAAAGCTCTATCAATCAATCAATCAAAGGCATTTGTATAGCGCACTGCTCACCCGGAGGGTCTCAAGGCGCTGGGGGGGGGGGCGCTACTGCTCGAACAGCCAGGTCTTGAGTTGCTTCCTGAAGGCGAGATGGTCTTGCGTTGTCCGGAGGTGGATGGGGAGGGAGTTCCATGTCTTGGCTGCCAGGTAGGAGAAGGATCTTCCTCCGGCGGTGGCTCTGCGGATGCGGGGGACGGTGGCGAGAACGAGGCTGGCGGAGCGGAGCTGGCGGGTGGGCTTGTGGAAGGTCAGGCGGCTGTTGAGGAACTTGGGGCCCAGGTCGTGGAGGGCCTTGTGTGCGTGGGTGAGGAGTCGGAACGTGATTCTTTTGTTGACGGGGAGCCAGTGCAGGTCTCTCAGGTGTCCGGAGATGTGGCTGTGTCGGGGGATGTCCAGGATGAGTCGTGCTGAGGCGTTCCGGATCCGTTGGAGTTTCTTCTGGAGTTTGGCGGTGGTGCCAGCGTAGAGGGCGTTCCCGTAGTCCAGCCGACTGGTGACGAGGGCCTGGGTGACCGTCTTCCTGGTCTCAGTGGGGATCCACCGGAAGATCTTTCGAAGCATGCGCAGGGTGTTGAAGCATGAAGATGAGACGGCGTTGACTTGTCTGGTCATCGAGAGGGAGGAGTCCAGGATGAAGCCTAGGTTGCTAGCGTGGTCCGTTGGCTTGGGGGTGGCTCCCAGGGCGGGGGGCCACCAGGAGTCGTCCCAGGCGGAGGGTGATGATCCCAGGATGAGGGACTCCGTCTTGTCTGAGTTCAGTTTCAGGCGGCTGTTCTTCATCCATTCGGCGACGTCTTTCATCCCTTCGTGTAGGCTGGCTCTGGCGGCGTCCGGGTCGCTGGTGAGGGAGAGGATCAGCTGGGTGTCGTCGGCGTAGGTGATGATCTTGAGGTTGTGTTGACGTGCGATGGTTGCGAGGGGGCTCATGTAGACGTTGAAGAGGGTGGGGCTGAGCGATGACCCTTGTGGAACGCCGCAGATGACTTCGGTGGCCACTGACCGGAACGGGGGGGAGGCGGACTCTCTGGGTTCTTCCGGCGAGGAATGAGGTGATCCACTCCAGGGCCTTCTCCTGGATGCCGGTGTTGTTCAGGCGCTGTACCAGGGTGCGGTTGCAGACAGTGTCGAACGCTGCGGAGAGGTCCAGGAGGATGAGGGCCGCAGTTTCCCCATTGTCCATTAGGGATCTGATGTCGTCTGTGGCTGCGATGAGGGCGGTCTCCGTGCTGTGGTTGGCTCGGAAGCCGGATTGCGAGTGGTCGAGGGATCCGTTGGTCTCGAGGAAGGCAGCTAGCTGTCTGTTGACGGTCTTCTCGATGACTTTGGCAGGAAACGGGAGGAGCGAGATGGGGCGGTAGTTCTTGAGGTCGGAGGGGTCTGCAGTTGGTTTCTTCAGCAGGGCACTGATCTCGCTGTGTTTCCAGCACTCCGGGAAGGTGGCGGTGTTGAAGGAGGCGTTGACGATGTCGCGGAGGTGGGGTGCGATGATGTGGTCGGCCGTGTTGAAGATGTGGTGTGGGCAGGGGTCCGTAGGGGATCCGGAGTGGATGGTGTTCATTGTGCGTGTTGTGTCTTCGGTGCTGACTGGGGTCCAGGTGCGGAGGGTGGCGGTGGGGGGCATTGGTTCGGTGGAGGGTTCGTGGTTGGTGGGCCGAAGCTGTTGTGAATGTTGGCGATCTTGTCGTGGAAGAAGGCTGCGAGGGAGTCGCAGAGGTCTTGCGAGGGAGTGATGTCATTGTTTCCGGCGTCGGGGTTGGAGAGCTCTTTGACGATGCTGAAGAGTTCCTTGCTGTTGTGGGGGTTGTTGTCCAGTCGTTCCTTGAAGGCTGTCTTCTTTGTGGCGCGGATCAGTTGGTGGTGTTTGCGGGTGGCGTGTTTGAGGGCCGTCATGTTGTCTGTGGTCTGGTTGGTGCGCCAGGTGTTCTCCAGGGAGCGGCAGTTCTTCTTGGAGGTGATGAGCTCGTCGGTGAACCAGGAGGCTTTCTTGCTGCTGCGTCTGCTGGGGGGGTTCTTCTTCAGTGGTGCGAGGGCGTCTGCGCAGTTGGTGATCCACTGTGTGAGGTTGTTGGCGGCTTCGTTGGGGTCCGTTGAGCTGGTGGGGGGGTTCGGGCTGAGGAAGGTGGTGAGCTGGTCGCCGGTGATCTTGTTCCAGCTCCTGCGGGGGGCTTGTTGAGGGTGGTGGTGGGTCGTCGTTTTACTGAAGCTGAAGTGGACGCAGCTGTGGTCAGTCCACTGGAGATTGGTGGAGTGGCTGAAGGTGACGTATTTGCTGGATGAGAAGACTAGGTCAAGCGTGTGGCCGGCGTGGTGGGTGGGGGTGGTTACCAGTTGCTTGAGTCCGAGGTTGGCCAGGTTGGCCAGTAGAGCAGTGGTGTTGCGGTCCTTGTCGTCCTCCAGGTGGAAGTTGAGGTCCCCCAGGAGGATGTAGTAGGTGGAATTGATGGCGTGGGGGCTGACGAAGTCTGTGATGTCTTCGCTGAACTGTGTGCGTGGTCCCGGTGGTCTGTAGATGAGGGTGCCTCTGAGCGTGGTCTTGGGGTCGGTGTGTATCTGGAAGTGGAGGTGTTCGGCGGAGGTGAAGGTGTCATCGGAGTTGGTCGTGATGCAGATGGTGTTCTTGTGGATGATGGCGATGCCTCCTCCTGTCTGGTTGACGCGGTCCCTCCTGGTGATTTTGTAGCCTTCTGGGACGGCGATGGCGACGTCGGGCGCTGAGGAGGCGTTCATCCAGGTTTCCATCAGGAAGGCGATGTCTGGTGCTGTCGAGTCGAGGAGGTTCCAGAGTTCGACGGCATGCCTGTGAATGGAGCGGGTGTTGAGCAGGATGCACATCAGGTGTTTGTTGCTGGGGCTCGGTTTAGTAGGTGCGGTGTTGGGTCGGAGGCTGTTGAAGCGGCAGGTCAGGCAGGTGAAGGGTCCGTGGGTGCGTCTCGGGGTGGCTCGGTAGCAGGCGGTGTTTCGGCCGGTGTTGAGTGCGTGGAGGGTTTTGGCATCGTAGATGTGCAGGGTGTGCTGGCGAGGGCGAGGACCAGGGGGTCTGGCGCTGGGCGCGGTCCAGGCGTGGACGGGCGCAGACGGGCTTACCTTTGGCGCACCTTCGGCGCTCAGTCGGTGCTCCCGCTGCGCGCGTCCGCTGCGCGGTCGCTCTGGGGGCGTCATAAGTAAGGAGCCGGGAGGGAGGAGCAGCTGGGTGGCGGGAGCGGGGCGGCGAATGGAATCACAGGGGGGCGGGGCCGCAGGGAGCCAGCGGCGGGAAATACCAGGAAGCAGCGGGAGATTCCCAGGAGCAGCGAGCGAAGGAATCTGCAGGCAGGAGGCGGCAAAGGCAGGCAGGAGCGGCAGCAGTGAGTGGGGCGACCAAGCCCTGTGGAGGGCTGAGCGGTCACACTCTGTGGTCCCCTTAAGTAAGGAGCCGGGAGGGAGGAGCAGCTGGGTGGCGGGAGCGGGGTGGCGAATGGAATCACAGGGGGGCGGGGCCGCAGGGAGGCTGCGGCGGGAAATACCAGGAATCAGCGGGAGATTCCCAGGAGCAGCGAGCGAAGGAATCTGCAGGCAGGAGGCAGCAAAGGCAGGCAGGAGCGGCAGCAGTGAGTGGGGCGACCAAGCCCTGTGGAGGGCTGAGCGGTCACCTCCGCGGGCAGAGCTGAGTCCAGTCCACCTCCTTGCAGCTCCCTGGCCCGACCGACGTCGTAGACGACCAGGAGAAGGTAGACATTCTCTGGAGGACCAGATCGGTCCCCCCACCAAATGTGAACACACCAGCACAAACTGGAGCTGTGCAGCACCAACCCTTCGGGGTACCAGATGCCCTGCACCACGCACCAACAGTGAGAGTCCAGTTCGGATTCCCACTGCACCAGGAACGAGCAGCTATGTAGGTACATCAGCACCACTGAGACCCATTCCATGAGTGGCCCAGCAGTCCTGATTTTGCCCATGCGAACTGTTGGCCCCTAACTCTGAGAAGCATCTTTGCGTACAAGCCCAGCCATTCTAACCACCCTGCACCAGAGTGCCCTGCCTTCGAAGAACTGGCTGTGCCTCCTTTATCGAAGACCCGTTGTGACCCAACTCCCGGTTCGGGAGCTCTTGGTCTTGTCTTCAACCCCCCACTGTGTAGCCTGTTTCCAGATGCTGCCCCCATTCACTGTAGGACGCCCAGCTACAACCTCACCAGCACCGTGCTCCTGCTCAAACCCAGTCACCTGCCACAGAACTACTGGTAGTACTCTGACCTTGCCCCACTACATCTCCAAATCCTGAAGGTGAACCCCTAAGACGGACTGTATCTATTTTTATGCATCTATAATATTTCTTCCTTAAGATTGCATTGTGCGTAAAAGCACACATTTGAACATCTTACTTACCTGTGAAAATTAACAAAACAGTACTTACTTTTGAACGAAGTTCCTGCTTTCAAAATATATATAAAAAGAAGTGATATTTTTCTAATTTGGTGTCAGATTTATTCTTTGTGTGTGTGGCTCATTTATTGCCTTTGTGAGTAAAAGTGCTTAGCATTGCCCTCTGATAAGCCTAACTGCTCGCCCATACTACCATAAAAGAGAGCATAAGTGTTATCTACTTTTGCCTCTGTAAACTAATTGGGCATCCAATAGACTCTGCACGCTGTACTTCTTTTTGGTGCACCAATAGAAAACCAGCTTCATACACTGGCATTGCCATGTTTGGTTGGTGGAGTCATGGCTGAAACTGCATGGGGCCACCTGACATGGTGCGAGAGTTAATATTGGGGAATTACATTTTTTTAACCAATCTACAGAATGGGACAATATTATTAAAGTGAGAAGGTGTATCCATCAGTAGTATGTTAGACGTGTAAAAAATGTCAGGAGATACATGTAGGAGGCTGACCTGGATTCTTGCTATTTTTTTGCGGTTTTGCAGGCGTCCTGGAGCAGTTAGTGGTCGATCCTTGGCAGAAGTCGAAGAGAGAAGTGCAGAGGAACTCTGGCACGTCTGATGTGTGATAATTCACTAACTGGAAAATATTGTCAAGTGCTTAATTAGTGCTTGAATTCCCATTCCTAAAGTGAGGGCAATCGCAAAAGTTCATAGTTGGTGTTAGACCTGACAGCCTTAGGGTGGTCACCCCTAACTTTTTGCCTGCCTCCCCCCACTTTTTATGGATCAAATCTGTTTATTGATTTAAACATATAAACATATAAAGTACAGCACATCCCATCATGACAGATAAAGTGCACCACCGTGACAGTAAAGCTCCAGATCGGAATACAGGAGACCCTCCGTTGAATACCTGATCTATGCCCAAAGCGACCTCGCCGCCAGCCTCCTCCTTGCGATCCAATGTGCAGGTGGCTAACGCACAAAAATCTTTTAAGCTGGAGTTCCGTACATGGTAAACCAAGCATACATATAATTAATAACACACCAACAGTGCTTCCCTTCAAGACTCCATGTCTTCCTCTTGTCTCTCCGCTCCCCCGCCCCGCCCACATAGCCCCAGTGCTCCTGAAAAACTCTCCAAACAGGCACCTTGACCAAGGTTCAAGCCAGTCCCAAAACTCTCAGGTAAGCCGGGCATGTCAACTCTGTAAATTCTGTGGATAAAATCTGAAAGAACGGCCTCCACAGTGTGCCCAACTCACCCATCCGCTGCTGAGAGGCCAAAGTAAGCTTTTCATTGCCAGGATAAACCACAGCTTTTGAAGCCAGGACACATGTGTCGGTACCCAATCCGTACCCCACAAAGCTAGAATCAGCTGCAGCACCGTATTGAGTGCCAGGGCCATCTGCCGCCCCTTTAGCGATCGCAGGGGAAAAGTGAGGGGGTTGGGCAAACCCAACAAGATATACAATGGAAATCTAGGGATCTTGGTATGGAACGCTGTATCAATATCATCTATAATGCTCTCCCAATATCACTGGAGCTTGGGGCAATGCCAAAGCAAATGCACAAGCGTGCCCGTGCCACCACACCCTCTCCAACAAAGGCTAGACTTGTTGGGGTCCCATGCATGTATCCTTGCTGAGGTATACTACCAGTAGGAGGCCACCTTATATGCTGTCTCCGTCCCCGTTGCATTATAGGCCGTATGGTGTATTTTATAAAATATACTGTCCCACTCCTCATCCGAAAATTCCCTCTCCAGCTCCCGCTCCCATCTCAACTGCCCCTTGGACTTAGGGGGACATCCCTCCCGCTGCAGAAGCCGGTAAAGTTCTGAGATTACTCGTTTATCATCCTTCTTCAGCAACAGCCATTTCTCGAACGGCGTAAGAGGCCTATCTATTAATGCTCTGTTAGCCGGCAACAGGGCCCAATGCCGAATCTGAGAGTACATCAGCCTATCCGCCTCTGTTAAGCCATATGCCTCCCTCATCTGATCAAAGGACATCACTCCTTGCTCATCAAAAAGCCCAGGCTTAAAGTCAGGGTTCGCGCCTATGGGGGGGTCATCGGAGACAGAAACGACGTAAGCCCCGATCAACAAGCCACCGCGTCCCAAATACGTAACGTTGCTCCCGTAATCGGGGAAGAGTAGAGTCCCCCCCGCCCTGTGCCGACGCCAGGGCTCCTTCCATATATGAGAGCCCGCCACCGCGTGATCCATAAAGCACCAATGTTTCTCAGTAAGTGGGCGACTCCACTCCAAAAGAAATCGCAACTATTGCAAAAGTATTGTATTGCAAAAGGCAGGGAATCGCCAGCCCCCTTCCCCCTTAGGGCGATATAAAACCCGTCGCAGGAAACGCGCTGGCCGACCCTCCCAGACAAATCTCAGAATCGCCGATTGAAGAGTTGCTCTCGTCCGAGGCGGCGGAGTCAGAGGAAGTGCCTGGAACACAGAGAATACGCGGCAAGACTGTCATTTTCACTGCGGCCCCCCTACCCAGCCAGGACAGTTTGTGTCTCCCCCGGGACTCCAGGTCTCGCTGCACTTCACAAACTAACTTTGTGTAATTTAAGCTCACCATCTTCGCAGCGGAAGGAGTCAACTCAACCCCTAGATGGGAAAGCCGCGAAGATGACCAAAGAAAGGGGTATCTAGCTCTCAAGTCTTCCTCATGCTCCGAGCTTTTGCATATTCACCCGGAATCCAGAAACCTGGCCAAACTCGGCAATTATCTCCATGAGCGCAGGCAGCGAAGTCGCGGGCTCCGCCAGGTTAAGGATCACATCATCTGCATACAAGGTAATGAGATGGTGGTCACCGCCGAACTTCACACCGGAGACCAAGGGGCTATCCTGAAAACGTTGCGCCAGGGGCTCCATATATAGCGCAAACAAGAGGGGAGACGGCGGGCATCCCTGTTGAGTCCCTCACCCGATAGGAAACGGCAAAGAAAGCGTGCCATTAACCCGGACCGCCGCCCTAGGAGACCGACAGATACATCGGATCCAAGACCTAAAACCGGGGCCGAGTCCGTTACCGCTCCAGTACCCGGAAGAGATAGGGCCAGTGAACCCTGTCGAACGCCTTCTCTGCATCAACAGAAAGGAAAATTGCCTTCCTGCGGGATTGATCTGTTTTATCTAACAGATGTAGAAGCTGCTTCGTATTGTCACTGCATTGTCGGTGCGGTATAAAACCTGACTGATCCGGATCAACAAGACCCGACATATAGAGATTAAGGCGATGGGCGAGAATTCCAGTGAATAGCTTAGCATCTATATTCAGGAGCGAAATTGGCCTATATGAGGCGCACTCCTCTGGGTCCTTCCCCAGCTTATGAATAACTACAATGGTAGCGTCCAACACACTAGGCGCCAGGGCCTCCGATGTCCGAAAAGAGCCGCACCAAAAGCGGCGCGAGTTCCACGCAAAAGGTCTTATAGAAAGGTGCCATAAAACCATCAGGGCCAGGGGACTTCCCAACCTTTAGGCGTGAAATCGCTGATATAACCTCTTCCGACCTTATCGGTTGATCTAGGAAAGACGCCTCTCTCTCCCCCAGCGGGGTGATTGTTATGCCCTCCAGAAAAGATTCCAGAGACACACTATCCCGCTCATCGGCCGCGTATAGCCCCCGATAAAACTCTGCAAACGCCTCTGCAATCTGATCACTCGTGTGCGCCTCCTTTCCCGAAGGGGAACGGATCAGTTTTATCAGCGACACAGCGCGCTGTGCTCACAACCGGTGCGCCAAAAGCTTCCCACACCTATTGCTCCCAATGTAATATTTATGCTTGAGCCTCGCTACTGCATACTCCGCCCTGTCCCAATCTAGCCGTTTCAGCTGCTGCCTTACCTTCTCCAGTTCCCGCCAGATTCTAGGTGCACCAGTGGATTTTTCGGAACGCTCCAGTACAGCCACCCTCTGCTCCAGCTCTTCCCTTATCTCTCTCCTTGCCTTATTATCTTTAGCGGACAGCGCCATCACCTCGCCCCTCACCACCGCCTTTAGAGCCTCCCACACAGTCTCCAAGCAGGTGCTCCCATCATCATCAAAACTGAGATAGTCCATGATTGCACGCCGGAGCACCTCCACCGCTGCCCCACTCTGAAGCAAGGAGTCCCTAAAGCACCAACCCGGAGTACCCACCCGGCCTACATCCATGGTAACCTCTACAGTAATAGGAGCATGATCAGTCAAGGCTCGAGGCTCAATCGTGGTCTCCCTAACCCGGGAAATGAACTCCTGCGAGGCCAGGAAAAGGTCTAGCCGTGCATACGTCTTGGTCGCCGCTGAATAAAAGGAATAATCCCGAAGCGTGGGATGCGCCTTCCTCCATACATCGTCCAAACCACATTCAGCCAGCCACTGATGCCCTGACGCCGACAACACCCCAGTCTGCCCAAAGCGGTGACCCAAGCGATCGAGCTCATTATCCATCACCAAGTAAAAATCTCCTCCCACCAAAATGGCGCTGTATGGCGAGTTAAGCATCGGGGAAACAGCCTGCCTCAGGAAGGTCTCTCCTGCTGGGCATTAGGAGCGTACAGGGAAGCAATGGTAAAGGAGAAGGCCCAAACTCTCATTCTAATAGCCAGAAACCTGCCTTGCTCCTCATGTATTTTCCCCACTACTTCCCCAGAAAAGGTCCTCAAAAGCAGTATTGCCACCCCAGCGTGTTTCCTAGTTGCGGAAGACCAGAATTGTCTACGGAACCACCTTGAACGCATGCAAAATGTGTCCTTATGCAATAAGTGTGTCTCCTGTAACAAACAGATATGACTCCCAGACTTCTCGAGACCTGACAGCATCGCCAGCCTCTTGGGCGGACTATTAAGCCCGTAGACATTCAAGCTTAGACACTTAACAGCCATGCATCGCAAAGGAAAGATCGCTTAGGAGGGGAGGAGCCCTGCGGAGGGACCAAGACCCAGAACAGCACCTCAGCCGCTCCGAACCACAAGGCCAAACCGCTAAGACACCCAATGACCAGACTCCCAGGGAAGCACACCAACCCACAACCATTGTGCACAACAGGTGCTCACAACAAAAAGGTCCTCTCACACTCATCTCCAAAGAGGAAAAAGTCTCAACTGGGCCATAGAACCACTCAAGTTCGTCAACAAGGTCCAGCGACCCCACCGCCCAGGCCCCTCTCAAACGGCCCTTAGGCCTGCGATAATGCGACCCATAGTTGTCCAGCCATCCTCGGCCACCCCTCGCTTAAGCACTGGTCCCAGCTGCCACACTGCTCACTGCCGATTGCCGTTCTGACATCTGCTCCGATGCAGTAGGTCGCTGCTGCTTCCTCCTTCTCTCCTTTCTCCGCCAAAGCGGATGATCCTCGCCAACCGGGCCCACCTTCGCACCCAGATCCTGGCCATCCCCCTCCAGGCCCAGGATCCGGTTCGCCTCCGATATTGACTTCACTTGGCGAAGCTGATCCTCCCAATGGAAGATAAGGCAGAACGGGTGACCCCAGGAATAAGACACATCATGTGCTCGCAGATGCTCCGTAATGGGCTTAAATTCACACCGCCGCTGCAAAGTCCGTACCGAGAGGTCCTGAAATAGTTGGAGCTGGTGCGCTCTAAAGTGGACCTGTGGAAGATTACGTGCCCGTTGCAATATGCTTTCTTTGAGCCCGTAGCTGTGGACACATGTCAGAATATCCGGCGGCCGGTCCCCAGCTCCTCCAGCGCGGCCCACACGATGAACTCTATCTAGCGTAATCTCCCGGGACTCCTCCAGGCCAAGAACTGAGCGGATGAGCGCCACCACAAAGTCTCCAATGTCCTCCTTCTCAGCCCCAGTCGGCACCCCTCTAATGCGGATATTATGCCTACGCAACCGGTTCTCCAGGTCCTCCACCGCAATCTGAAGGAGAACATGCTGCTCCCGCAAGCGTATGAATTCCTGTTGCAGGTCTGCCACCTCCTCACCACAGGAGATCTCACCATCCTCAAACTGTGCCACCGCTCACCCAGGGATGTGACCTCCACTCGCAGCTCCTTCACCTCGAGAAATGTCCCTACGGAGTTCCTGCAGATCACTCCAGAGCGAGTCGAACAAGGAGGTAAGGAAGCCCTTCCTGACAGGGGCCCCCTCGTCTTCTTCCATCTCCCTTTTGCCTCCCAGGGACCTCGCAGCCAGCGGCCTCGCAGGCGCCCCACCCGGCACTGGGCGTGCTCCGGTCAGCATGTCTCTTACTGTACGATCCCGCTTGGGCCTAGAGGCTGCCATCACACCAGCTCTCCCACTGCAACCGTGCAACCAGCTCAGCTGGGGCCTCCTCACGCATTCACTAGGGGACCAAGTCACCCCAGGCCTTCCGCTCCCGCCAGTAGCCACTGACCTCTCCTCTCCCGGGCAATCTGTGGCCCTTCTCCATGCTGCTGCTTGCCTCAGCTCTAGTTAGGGCCACCGCAGGCCGTCCGCACCGGCGACTGGTGGCCCCAGCCCCCTGCGTCACTGAAGGCCACACCGCTCCAGAGCCATGGCTGCCCAGGAGTGCCCCGGCCCGCTCGTCGCCCCATCCAGTGACTCCACACTCCAGGGGGCCAAGCAAGGCAGCTGCAACAGCCCCCAGGGCCCCGGCTCTCAGCTCCGCACAAGGCCCCTGGCACGGGCCCCACCGCACCACGGCAGTGCAGCACCCTCCTGGGTCTCCGCCGCATCACCGCACGCGGGCAGCAGGCTTCCGGGCCCAAGGCCCGCCACGCGGCCCGATCCGCCGCTCACCGCTCCTGCCGGCAACAGGCGCTGGCACAGGCCACACGGCTCCGTGCCTCCGCCCGTCTCCGCCGCGGATGTTCCCGTCTCCCTCGGGACACCCTGCGCCCCACAGCACCAGGCGCTACAGCAGGGCACCACGGACCCTCAGATACCGGGGTCGCAAGGCGATCTCGGAGGCCTGGGCGGCGGAGCTCGGACCAACGCGTCCGCTCACGCCGCCATCTTGGCCATGCCCGCTCCCTCCACTTTTTAGATACTGTTTGTGCTGATTCTTAAGACTCTGAGCACTTTACGGTGGAGCATCGCCGGGGGATTGACCACACCAACGCTGACGGTCTCTCCAGATACTTCCGCCTTAGCGATGAGAGCTCCCAGGAGGTTAAGTAGCTCTCCCCACTTTCAGCTGGGGGGACACATGTTAGACCTGACAGTCTTAGGGTGGTCACCCCTAACTTTTTGCCTGCCTCCCTCCACTTTTTAGATACTGTTTTTGCTGGTTTTAAGACTCTCCACACTTTACGACTGCTAACCAGTGCTAAAGTGCATATGCTCTCTCCCTTTTTACATGGTAACATTGGATCATAAGCCAATTGGATTATTTAATTTACTTATAAATCCCTAGTAAAGTGCACTATGTGTGCCCAGGGCCTGTAGATTAAATGCTACCAGTGGGCCTGCAGCACTGATTGTGCCACCCACTTAAGTAACTCCTTAACCTTGTCTCAGGCCTGCCCTTGCAAGGCCTGTGTGTGCAGTTTCACTGCCAGTTCGACTTGGCATTTAAAAGTACTTGCCATGCCTAAAACTCCCTTTTTTCTATATATAAGTCACCCCTAAGGTATGTCTTAGGTACCCTATAGGGCAAGGTGCTGTGTAGGCAAAAGGCAGGACATGTACCTGTGTAGATTACCTGTCCTGGTAGTGTAAAACTCCTAAATTCGTTTTTACACTGCTGTGAGGCCTGTTCCCTTCATAGGCTAACAGTGGGGCTGCTCTCATATATTGAGTGGTAGCTGCTGATCTGAAAGGAGTAGGAAGGTCATATTTAGTATGGCCAGAATGGTAATACAAAATCCTGCTGACTGGTGAAGTTGGATTTAATATTATTACTATTTTAGAAATGCCACTTTTAGAAAGTGAGCATTTCTCTGCACTTAAATCCTTCTGTGCCTTACAATCCACGTCTGGCTTGGTTTAGTTGACAGCTCCCTTGCGTATTCACTCAGACACACCCCAAATACAGGATACTCAGCCTCACTTGCATACATCTGCATTTTGAATGGGTCTTCCTGGGCAGTGAGGGTGGAGGGTCTGACACTTGCATGTCAAAGGACTGTAGCCTGCCCTCACACAAAAGACTGCCACACCCCCTACTGGGACCCTGGCAGACAGGATTGAACTGAAAGTGGACCTTGTGCACTTCTAAGCCACTCTTGGAAGTCTCCCCCACTTCAAAGGCACATTAAACTTCCTGGAGAAGAGAACCTGAACCAGAACTTGCATCCTGCCAAGAAGAACTGGCTGCCCAAAGGACTCACCTGACTGCTTTCTGTGAAGGACTGCTGCCTTGCTGCTCTCTGGCTGTGGTGAGAAGCGCTCTCCAAGGGCTTGGATAGAGCTTGCCTCCTGTTCCCTGAAGTCTCAGGACCAAAAAGACTTAGGGGGTCATTACAACATTGGCGGTACAAGCCGCTTACCGCCGTGCAGAAGACCGCCAACACACCGCCGTGGCATTCCGCCACGGTCATTATGACCCACTGCTCGGAATCCACCAAAATTCAGACACCCACACAAGTCCGCCACACCAAAGGTCAGTGATAAACTGGCGAAAACAAAACCTCCACCGTCACGCCAACAGTATTAAGCCCACACTATCACGACACACGAATGCAAGCGGCGGTCTTTCAACTGTGGTATTCCATTGGCGGTACACACTGCTGCGCTCAAAATACACACACCCTTACAAAACACAGCCACATTGGACAATTTGAAATACACACACACCTGATACACACACCACTCCCACACACCAAATAAAATATAAAACACACACCCACATCACCCACAAACCCTACGACCAAAAATCACGAACGAAGGCCAGAGAGAGACACCACCATCAACAATACTAGCATCCACAGGCACACAACACCATCACCCACACAACTTCCACGCACCTCACACAACACACCACTACATATCACCACACTTATCACCACACACACCACCCCACACATCACCTACACCACCCCATGGCACGGCAAAGACAGCCCAGGTTCTTGGAGGAGGAGCTCAGGGTCATGGTGGAGGAAATCGTCCGGGTAGAGCCACAGCTATTTGGATCACAGGTGCAGCACACCTCAATTGCAAGGAAGATGGAGCTATGGCGAAGAATAATGGACAGGGTCAACGAAGTGGGACAACACCCAAGAAATCGGGAGGACATCAGGAAAAGGTGGAACGACCTACGGGGAAGGTGCGTTCCGTGGTCTCAAGACACCACCAGGCGGTTCAGCGGACTGGCGGCGGACCCCCACCTCCTCACCCACAACTAACAACATGGGAGGAGCAGGTCTTGGCGATTCTGCATCCTGAGGGCCCCGCAGGAGTTGGTGGAGGAATGGACTCTGGTAAGTCAAATCTTAACTATTACATCCCCCACCCTACCTGCATGCTATCACATACCCCCACCCTCACCCTCACCCCCATCACTCCAACTCCTCACAAATGTACCAATATCACAAACCACCCATCCCAGAACCATCAGCTCCACCCTGGGCACCATCGTAGGGGTGCTAAAGGAAGTACTCAACACCAGGAGGGACACTGTGGCACTACAAGGGGCCCCTGACACTAGCATTGACGATGAACTGCCCACCACCTCCGCCGGCTCTAGTGGACAGGACGCCCCGCCACAGGACCACCACACCAGCACCCCACCCCCTGCAGAGGGAGAACCACCCCGCAAACGGTCCCTGAGATCCACGAACAAGACAGAGCACGATGCCAAGACCCCCACCAAGAAATGAGACCACCATGATTGTCATCCCACTGTCCCACTTTGTCACCCTGTCCATACTGAAACTGCCCCAGCTCCACTTCCTATGCCCATATTGGCAATGCACCTGTTAGACTAATAGACTGGACTCTGCCATGGACACTCCTCCGCCATCACCCCTCACCATTTAACTTCCCCCTCCAATATTTTGCATTTAAATAAACACACCTTAAGCACAAAAAAATCTGGAGTCCGTCTGTGATTTCGAAATAGTGTATTTGCAATTACAGTGACAAAATGTTCTTAAAATAGTAATGTCAACATACCTATGTCACACAGCTCTAGTCCACGAGGAATCTAAGCAGATGACACATGTTGGGACCCACATCTGTGAAACCGTAAGGGAAAGTGACAACTCAGTGACCATACACTGGGTGAAAACGACAGACAGGATAGAGGTAGTAGTGTAAAAGTACATGTAGTAGGCAGGAATGTATTCTCACCTGTGTTTCACTGGAAATATTGCTGGATCACTGAGTCCCTGTTCTGCATGTCTTCTTCCTCTGCTTCATCCTCATCACTGTCCACAGGCTCCACAGCTGCCACAACACCTCCATCTGGACCATCCTCCTGCAGAAAAGGCACCTGTCGTCGCAAAGCCAAGTTGTGAAGTATACAGCAGGCCACGATGATCTGGCACACCTTCTTTGGTGAGTAGAATAGGGATCCACCTGTCATATGCAGGCACCTGAACCTGCCCTTCAAGAGGCCGAAGGTCCGCTCGATCACCCTCCTAGTCTGCCCATGGGCCTCATTGTAGCATTCCTCTGCCCTGGTCCTGGGATTCCTCACTGGGGTCAGTAGCCATGACAGGTTGGGGTACCCAGAGTCACCTGCTAATGGCGAGGGACAACTGTTAGACACACACTAACCTGTAGGGATAACCCCAGACAACCATTCCCAATGTCTTGCTTCCAGGGGCTCACCTAATGGCCACACACGCTGCCTCTGGAGTTGACCCATCACACAAGGGATGCTGCTATTCCACAGGATGTAGGCGTCATGCACTGAGCCAAGGAACATGGCATTCACATGGGAGATGTACTGGTCTGCCAAACATACCATCTGTACATTCATGGAATGATAACTCTTCCGGTTTCTGTGCACCTGTTCACTCATGTGGGGGGGACCAAAGCCACATGGGTCCCATCAATGACACCTATGATGTTGGGGATATGTCCAAGGGCATAGAAGTCACCTTTCACTGTAGGCAAATCCTCCACCTGAGGGAAAACGATGTAGCTCTGCATGTCTTTCAGCAGGGCAGACAACACTCTGGACAATACGTTGGAAAACATAGGCTGGGACATCCCTGATGTCATGGCCACAGTTGTTTGAAATGACCCACTTGCAAGGAAATGGAGCACTGATAGCACCTGCACTTGAGGGGGGATTCCTGTGGGATGGCGGATTGCTGACATCAGGTCTGGCTCCAACTGGGTACACAGTTCCTGGATTGTGGCACGGTCAAACCTGTAGGTGATTATCAAATGTCTTTCCTCCATTGTCGACAGGTCCACCAGCGGTCGGTACACCGGAGGATTCCGCCATCTCCTCACATGTCCCAGCGGACGGTGCCTATGAAGGACAACAGCGACCACAGAGTCAAACAACTCAGAGGTACGTACCCACACTTTACCCAGAACACCAATCATACACAAAATGTGGCCTGTATGTGTGTTGAGACTAGGCCTAGGTATGTGTGACGCAGTTGGAAATTAGGCCATGTGGGCCCTTGAAATGGCGGCTGCCTGACCTCTAAAGTGGGACAATGGGATGTGAGGTAACTGCGCTGGCGTTGTACACTGTCGCGGTAGGCGGTCGGAGACCGCGGCGCAATGCTGCATTGGTTAACATTGGACCCTATGGGTCCTAGGAGGCAATGACTATGTATGCCGGCGGTGATGGTACGCACCGCCGCGGACGTGACCGCCATTTTCTATCTGTTTAATCACTCGATACCTGATCTTCGACAGGAGAGGACCTACACTGCAAGTGCTGCTGTGACCTCGGTCTGGAAGAGACAATGGCTCGTGCATCTGGGGAAAGGGCCACTGCCTTCACATCGGAGGAGTTGGAGAAGCTCGTCGATGGGGTCCTCCCCCAGTACACGCTACTCTACGGTCCTCCAGACAAACAGGTAAGTACACAGGGAGCATGTTGTATGGGCTATGCCTGTGTGGAGAGGGCTGGATGTAAGAAGGAAGGGGGCAGAGTTCTGCATGCATGAAAGACGGTCGGTGAATGTGCCACATGGCAAGGGTAGGGATGGGGGCCACTCACTTTGACGGTGCAGTTGGTAATGACTTCTCTTCTTCCCCTGTACATTTCATGTAGGTCAGCGCCCACCAGAAGAAAGATATTTGGCGTGCCATCGCCAAGGACGTCCGGACCCTGGGGTCTACCACAGACGGAGCACCCACTGCCGGAAAAGATGGGAGGACATTCGCCGCTGGAGCAAGATGACGGCGGAGGCTCAGCTGGGGATGGCCTCCCAACGTGGGAGGGGTGCCCGTCGAACCATGACCCCCCTGATGTTCAGGATCCTGGCGGTGGCCTACCCGGAGTTGGATGGGCGCTTGAGGGCATCACAGCAGACACAAGGGGGTGAGTACACTCTCATTCAGCTGACTTTGCGTGCAGTGGAGTTGTCTGGGTGGGGGAAGGAGGGCTGTGGGTTTCCCTAGGCCAGGGCGAGTTCCGTAGGCTAGGCCCCTCCGTACGGCATGGCCCTGTGGCCCCCCACCTCACCTCTGTAGAGTGCCAAGTACAGCTATTTATGCCCCTGTGTCATCTATGTGTGCAGATGTCGTCCATAGCCTTGTAGGCCATTTCCCAGGAATTGCACTGTAGAGCCCAAGAGCACGGCGTAGTGCAGGGGGCTTCTGTGTCTGTCTTGTCCGCTGAACAGGGCACCGCAAAAGCAAGCACTGCTGAACAGGGCACTGCCAAATCAAGCACCGCTGAACAGGGCACCGCCAAAGCAAGCACCGCTGAACAGGGCACCGCCAAAGCAAGCACCGCTGAACAGGGCACCGCCAAAGCAAGCACCGCTGAACAGGGCAAGCACCGCTGAACAGGGCAACGCCAAATCAAGCACCGCTGAACAGGGCACCGCCAAATCAAGCACCGCTGAACAGGGAAAGCACCGCTGAACAAGGCACCGCCAAATCAAGCACCGCTAGCCCATGAGCGGCAGGGGCACTGACGCAACTGGGACCGTCACGGGGTGAGTGATGCACTCTGGGCACCAGTCCCCCTCCAGAACCAGTGGAGACATGCATCCACTACCTCTGTCCTTCACAGGATGAAGCACTCTGGGCACCAGTCCCCCTCCAGAACCAGTGGAGACTGTTATCCACTTGAGAGACTGTGGCTTTGCACTCCCCAGGATGCAGCAGTGGGCAAACCACCCACTGTAGAGTCTTGAGAGACTTTGGCTTTGCACTCCATAGGATAATGCAGTGGGCAACCCACCCACTGTAGAGACTTGAGAGACTGTGGCTTTGCACTCCCCAGGATAATGCAGTGGGCAAACCACCCACTGTAGAGACTTGAGAGACTGTGGCTTTGCACGCCCCAGGATACATCAATGGGCATGGAGCCCCCTCGTGGATCTGGCGTTGTGCACTCATCCGGCTTGGTGCCCCCCCTTCCTTTCCTTTCCCCCTGAGGTGCCTGTTGTATTTGTATCTGATGCCCCTGCAGTGTTCTCTCTGTTTTGACCTGGCATTGAGTGTGGGCCTCGCCCATGCATTTTGGGCCCAGTGGTCCACGGACTATGAATGGTGCAATACCTGGACTACTATTCTTGGTGTATATTTTGTTAATAGTGTATATATGTATATTTGTGCGTACTGCATTTTAATAGATTACAAGGGTTCCACTAATTTCCTTTTGTCTTTGCATTCTTCCGGGGGGGGTTAGGGGTGTAACTATAATGTATAGATATGTATTAGTGTGTGTGTTGTAGTGGGTGGGGGTGTTGCGTGTGTGTGTCCCTGTTTTTTGCCTCCCCCTTCCGCTGTGTCGTAGGTGCAGTACTCACCGTGGTCTTCGCCGCAGGCGTTCATGCTCCTGGTAGAGGAGCAGGAAGACTATCGCAGGTAGGATTTGGAGTTCCGGGTCCATGGTGTCCTCCTTCCTCGTGGAGTGTGTAGAGGTGAGCGTTTTCCATTCGGAATTCCTGTTTCCGCCGTGTTTTTATCCGCGGTGAATCCGCCCCGGAAAAGGTGGCAGATTGGCCTGTCATCGTGTGGGCGGTACATTGTCTTCCGCCTGTCTGTTGGCGGTGACCGCCGCGCTGTTTGTTTGTACCGCCGTGGCGGTCGGACTGTTAAAGTGGCTGTCTTTGTTGGCGGTTTCCGCCACGGTCGTAATTCCACATTTTTTACCGCCGGCCTGTTGGCGGTCTTACCGCCGCTTTAACACCGTCCGCCAGGGTTGTATTGAGCACCTTAATCTCTACAAGAAGGACTCCTTGTGTAATGAAAATCGACGCACAGCCTGCCAGAAACAACGCAGAGCCTGCACCTCTGTGAAAAATTCACTGCATGCCAAACCGGAATGACGCAGCCTGACTCGCAACGAGAAGATCGACGCAGCGCTAGCATCGCGATTGGGAAGTCGACGCATGGCCCACTGGATCGACGGACAGCCGAGCCGAAACGATGCAGCCCGACTTCCAGAGAGGAATTAACGCAGCGCCTGCCGTGCGGTAGAAATTTCCATGCAACGCCCACCAGATCGACTCAGCCCCTGTGACTTCGTCCTGTCAGCACCAAAAATCCACGCATCGTCCCCAGGGCGTCCGAAAACCCAGCAAACCGAAGAGGATTCACGACCGAGCGCCGGAAATTGATGTACAGCCATCCCTGTGTGAAAACTAAACAACGCATCGCCGTGTGCAGCCTGAGAAATTGACGCACACTCTAATTGTTTCCACGCAACTCATCCTCTGCGGTTCTTTGCAGAGATTTTGCACGCGAACCAGGTGCTTTGTGCTTGAAAGAGACATTTGTGGCTTTTTAAAGACTAAAGACACTTTATATCACTTTTACAGTGATATCTCAACATATACTTATTGCATTTTAATCGTTTGACCTGAATCTTATCGGATAAACATTATATATTTTTATAAACAATGTGTGGTGTATTTTTGTGGTGCTACACTGTGTTATTGTATGATTTATTGCGCAAATACTTTACACATTGCCATCTAAGTTAAGCCTGACTGCTCAGTGCCAAGCTACGAAAGGGTGGGCACAGGATAATTTGGATTGTGTGTGACTTACCCTGACTAGAGTGAGGGTCTGTGCTTGGACAGGGGGTAACCTGACTGCCAACTAAAGACCCCATTTCTAACACTTGGTATGAGGGTAGGCCAACTTTACGAGACTGAGTCACATCCTGCTACCCTGTCTGTAAAAAGGCACCATCGTAGAAGAGGGTAAACAACTATATTAGAGCACACCAAATCTGCACAGATGCTCACTAAGAGGGTTTTTGTAGGCCAAGAAAAAAAAGTGATATATAACATAGGCAAGGACCTAACACATGTAAGTCATAAAGTACCAGGGGGCGAAAGCCTTTTGTTCAGACACACCTAATGAATTCTGACCTAACAGCAATATTTCATATATTTCCATTTATGGTGGATACTGTATGCCTTTATGTGAATAAAATAATACACAATGCAGCACAGAAGTAATAATCTTAAAGAACTGTTAACTACGCCGCACAGTTGCATGAAGCAACAAAAATAAGTTAATTTAGTACGCCATTATTTAAACTCCAAGAAAATAAATGCAGTTGGATGATTATACTTTTTGCTTAAAAAATAATTAGTCTTTATTCTGTAGGTTGTAGCGCTGTTTGTAAACCGTTTAGCCGTTTAGTTCCATGGGAAGAAAGAATCCGTTTCTATGGTTAGATCAAACAAAACAGTAAACTATCCGTGTAGCTCAGAAGAAACAATGACTAAAGGAATGTTAATGATAACACGATGAGCAAAATAATACACAGGCACCACTGCGTCTGACAGTTACTGCAGTAAAATACACATTAATATGCCCAAAAAAACGGCATAAAAAACTACAGAAAATTTAAACTTTCGTCCCCAACTCAGAAACCCTTTGTACATACTCCTTCCTGCTAGAACTCAAGTTTCCATGGTGTCAAAGGAGTACCTGCTATTTGCAACCCATGCAGTCCTTATTTTGTACTTTTGTTAAACAGCAAACACTGGCCCTGAAAAGTGCATTGTTTGCAGGTTATTAACTACATATTGAATACATAGAAAGTATGTACATACACATGTTTATTTGCAGACCTGGCAAAGTGCTAAATCGAGATTCTTTGTGGTAATAATCTTTGTACAAGATAGGGGAGCAATGCCACCTTGAGAAGAAATGGTAAAAATGATATGTGCAATGCCCTTGAGGAAGAAAAATAGCACTGTTTCTGATTTGATCGACAGCCCGTGCCATCACATAGGAGCCTACATACTTTGACGTTTAATTTTCATAAACTTTTCGTTCACCAAAGAACACCTCATCACTAAAATGATCCAAGGGTGGCTTTTCCACAGCTAAGCAATTTCACAAAACATTTTTTTAAAAACTCAAAAGAAAAAGACTGACCTAAAAGGACGCTCCGTCGCACTATCCTGCTCTGGGAGGCAGTAGGAGTTTGCAATGTATTTTAATATATTTTGATCTCCTTCAAGCCCCTCTGATCATTACACGAAGAATGTTAACATTTAGGGCCATCACAGGGCTGGAATAGAATGCTTCTTTAAAATACAGCATTTACATGGCAGATGCTGAGGCCAACCGTGTGGTTGATACCGCAGTAATCCAAACTTAATTCGTTTCTGACTACAGGTAGATTATATATATGTAGTAAATCCCTGGCCTAAACTTGCATCGCCATCTATGCTTTCTTTGGCTTATTTTCACCTCTACCTGAACAACATTCATCATTATCAAGAAAGCTCACAATTCGACCAAGAACGCCCACTTTATTATCTTTCCCTGACATTCTGACTGGCCTCTGTGTCCCTCATTATTGCTACTTTCATCCCTATCGCTACAACTGCGAAACTAAAATGTTGAAGAAATGCTAGCCCCTCCACTCAATGCGAAACGCAGATGTGAGCACGGCGGGCCAGTAGCTCTTGACATGTCGCCACCAATACTCTGGTATTTTTTAATCCAGAGGCCAACTGGTCCATGTAAACTGCCTACTCCCTTTGACGACCTTCTCCTTATTTAGCTTCACGGTAAAAAAGATTAAGAAGGATGTGTGGGCGGAGCAGCCGAGTGAATGAGGGGTCGCCTTGTGCCCGTCTGTCACATCCGTTTGGTTGAGCAATGGCCGCCAACGACTTAATGCTCAGTTGTACCCTAAATGCAGAGCAGCAGACGCGAGACTTGCAGTCTCTGCGATCGTGTTGTCCTTCAAACCACATGCACGTTTGTCCCACAACTTTCAACGTTATTTTACTCAAGCAATTTGCTAAAACTACACATTTATGTTACCAGTGCGGAGACATTTTAGAAACATGTTTCCAGATTACTCTGGGAGCAGGACCTTACTCCTCACACCTGAGCTGCGGTGTAAACTGTAATGTCACTCAGCATTCATAAATACAGTAATGTGGACCGAAAAGCAGGCTCAATCTTCAGTAAAACGTTGACATACTGAAATGTAGTAAACATGACAGTTTTTGAACTTCAGAGGTTTGCCCTATAACGTCCAAAGCTATACAGATGTCTTTCCGTTTCGGAGGAATGGAGGAGTTTGGAGGTTCCAAACAGTGGAAAGTAACACTTTTGATTATATAAAAGTCCTCTTCTTTCAAAAATGTTATTCACCCCAGCAATGTCATCCATCACTTATTTTACAGTCAACGATGCTGGATTCACTCAACAGTTCAGGCCCAAGCCTGTCCAATGGTCTGGCACCATGAGGAAGTATTTATCCATTGCTTCGCAGAACCTGGTCCGGTACAGCTCCGGAGAAACCACCGTTGGCATTTTACCTGACAAATGAAGAAAAACATACTCTTAGCAAAGGCATTTTATTTTTTCAATCACTCACAACTATAGCTACATAAGCAACGCTTTACATGAACACATGAAATGTGTATACTGTACTAGTTCCTTTGTGCACTGATTCTCGTGTTTGACCCATCTTGTCAAGCAACCCCTTGATTGCTGGTAAATGAAGGTCGATTGCTTGTCTCATGTCTGGACTTTACACTCTTAAATGAACAAGTTACATACCTTCTGTGACACAGTTTTAGGTAGAGACTATCTAACTGGAGATTCCTCACCTTAGAATATTTCCCAGGTGTCTGACTGAATTCAGAAAATCTTGAGTTCTACCTCTGCATGCCGTTACGAGACACCCTGATGGTCTCTACATCACTGAGTCGAAAGTGGTGTTGAGGTGCCCATATAAGTGCAACCCTGGCTTGCTGACATCAGTTTCCTTCATGACTGCAGGAAAGTGCCTCTTTTGACATGGTCACCTCCCCACTTTCGTGTGTGATTTTGACTGTTAGCACATTGGGTCCCTGCTAACCAGGTCCACAGTGCCAGATCTCTTTCACACAACTGCACAGTTGTTTTGCACAATTGGCAAACTCTTTAGCTACCAGTTTAAGTCCCTAGTAAATGGTACCCCTGGTACCTAGAGCCTGGGGTACTAGGAAAGTCTCTGAGGGCTGCAGCACCAATTGTGTCACCCTCAGGGATCCCTCTCCAAACCCACACAGTGCTGCCATAGCAGACTGCCTGTGTTGGAGCAGGCTAAATTGAAAATACGGCCTGTCACACACTGTGTGTGCCAGGTGCCCTAACAACTGCATGTGCCAGGTGTAAGTCACCCCTAAGGCAGGGTGCAACCAGGCACACATGGGGGCATATATGCATGAGCAGATATGCCCCTAATATGTTTCTGTTGATTCTGAGACATATCAAGTGCACAGGGAAGCCATTTTAAATGCATGTGCTGGACAATGGTCATTACATGTTCCCCAGCAACATGATAGCTTCTCTGAATCCTGGGATGTTTGGTATCAAACATCTCAGAATAATAAACCCTAAATGACCCCAGTGATGGATTTATTAAAAAATGCAGAGAGGGCACCTTAGAGGTGAAAATCTACCCAGCTACTGGTGTGTTCACTGATTGGTCCAAACCAGTGCAGCTACTTTAGGCTGGGTTCTGGCCCTTGAGCTGAGAGCCAACACTCTTGGAGGCCCAGAGCAAAGGCCTGCTCTGAGCAGAGGTGATAACACCTTGTCCAGAGCAGGATGGAAAATCGAGAGCGGGGAGATTCAAAGGCCTTGCCGCCTTTGTAATGCAACCCAGGTCTTTCCAAATGGCAGAGATGACCAACCCCCCTGTCCTAACCCCACTTTTGGCAGCAGCACAGGCAGGAAAATTAGGCAGATTAGGAGGTGTGCACAATTCATGTGAGTCGCACTCCTAAGGTGGATGAGGTGAAGTGGACACTACTTTTGAAATTCCTCCAGCTTGTTTGGAAGGAATTAGGCCACTAGGGTTTAAGGTTATGCCCACTCCCGAGCGGAAGTGGTCATAGAAAGAGTGTAGTCACTGTAGGAGGCTGGACTGGCTTGTAGTGGGTACCAAGAGGTACCTACACCTTGTACCAGGCCCAGGTATCCCTTATTAGTGTAGAGGGGTGTCTAGCAGCTTAGGCTGATATAAAAGGTAGCTTAGCAGAGCAGCTTAGGCTGAACTAGGATACGAGTGAAGCTCCTACAGTACCACTAGTGTCATATGCACAATATCATAAGAAAACACAATACACAGATATACTAAAAATAAAGGTACTTTATTTTTATGACAATATGCCAAAGTATCTCAGTGAGTACCCTAAGTATGAGGATAGCAAATATACACAAGATATATGTACACAATACCAGAATATGCAGTAATAGCAATAGAAAACAGTGCAAACAATGTATAGTCACAATAGAATGCAATGGGGGCACATAGGGATAGGGGCAACACAAACCATATACTCTAGAAGTGGAATGCGAACCACGAATGGACCCCAAACCTATGTGACCTTGTAGAGGGTCGCTGGGACTGTAAGAAAACAGTGAGGGTTAGAAAAATAGCCCACCCCAAGACCCTGAAATGTGGGTGCAAAGTGCACCTAAGTTCCCCAAAGAGCACAGAAGTCCTGATAGGGGAATTCTGCAGGAAAGACCAACACCAGCAATGCAACAACGATGGATTTCCAGACGAGAGTACCTGTGGAACAAGGGGACCAAGTCCAAAAGTCACGATCAAGTCGGGAGTGGGCAGATGCCCAGGAAATGCCAGCTGTGGGTGCAAAGAAGCTGCCACCGGATGGTAGAAGCTGTGGATTCTGCAAGAACGACAAGGGCTAGAAACTTCCCCTTTGGAGGATGGATGTCCCACGTCGTGAAGAGTCGTGCAGAGGTGTTTTCGTGCAGAAAGACCGCAAACAAGCCTTGCTAGCTGCAAGGGTCGCAGTTAGGGTTTTTGGATGCTGCTGTGGCCCAGGATGGACCAGGATGTCGCCAATTGCGTGAGGGGACAGAGGGGGTGCCCAGCAAGACAAGGAGCCCTCTCAGAAGCAAGCAGCACCCGCAGAAGTGCTGGAACAGGCACTACGAAGTGGAGTGAACCGGAGCTCACCCGAAGTCACAAAGTAAGTCACAAAGTAAGGTCCCACGACGCCAGAGGACAACTCAGGAGAGTGCCGGGGATCCAGGCTTGGCTGTGCACAAAGGAAATCCTGGAAGAGTGCACAGGAGCCGGAGCAGCTGCAAAACACGCGGTTCCCAGCAATGCAGTCTAGCGTGGGGAGGCAAGGACTTACCTCCACCAAACTTGGACTGAAGAGTCACTGGACTGTGGGAGTCACTTGGACAGAGTTGCTGAGTTCAAGGGACCTCGCTCGTCATGCTGAGAGGAGACCCAGAGGACCGGTGATGCAGTTCTTTGGTGCCTGCGGTTGCAGGGAGAAGATTCCGTCGACCCACAGAAGATTTCTTCGGAGCTTCTAGTGCAGAGAGGAGTCAGACTACCCCCACAGCATGCACCACCAGGAAAACAGTCGAGAAGGCGGCAGGATCAGCGTTACAAGGTCGCAGTAGTCGTCTTTGCTAGTTTGTTGCAGTTTTGCAGGCTTCCAGCGCGGTCAGCAGTCGATTCCTTGGCAGAAGGTGAAGAGAGAGATGCAGAGGAACTCTGATGAGCTCTTGCATTCGTTATCTAAAGAATTCCCCAAAGCAGAGACCCTAAATAGCCAGAAAAGGAGGTTTGGCTACCTAGGAGAGAGGATAGGCTAGCAACACCTGAAGGAGCCTATCAGAAGGAGTCTCTGACGTCACCTGCTGGCACTGGCCACTCAGAGCAGTCCAGTGTGCCAGCAGCACCTCTGTTTCCAAGATGGCAGAGGTCTGGAGCATACTGGAGGAGCTCTGGGCACCTCCCAGGGGAGGTGCAGGTCAGGGGAGTGGTCACTCCCCTTTCCTTTGTCCAGTTTCGCGCCAGAGCAGGGCTGAGGGATCCCTGAACCGGTGCAGACTGGCTTATGCAGAGATGGGCACCATCTGTGCCCATCAAAGCATTTCCAGAGGCTGGCGGAGGCTACTCCTCCCCAGCCCTGACACCTTTTTCCAAAGGGAGAGGGTGTAACACCCTCTCTCTCTGAGGGAGTTCTTTGTTCTGCCCTCCTGGGCCAAGCCTGACTGGACCCCAGGAGGGCAGAAACCTGTCTGAGGGGTTGGCAGCTGCAGCAGCTGCAGTGAAACCCCGGGAAAGGTAGTTTGGCAGTACCCGGGTCTGAGCTAGAGACTCGGGGGATCATGGAATTGTCTCCCCAATGCCAGAATGGCATTGGGGTGACAATTCCATGATCTTAGACATGTTACATGGCCATGTTCGGAGTTACCATTGTGATGCTATACATATGTCGTGACATATGTATAGTGCACGCGTGTAATGGTGTCCCCGTACTCACAAAGTCCGGGGAATTTGCCCTGAACAATGTGGGAGCACCTTGGCTAGTGCCAGGGTGCCCACACACTAAGTAACTTAGCACCCAACCTTTACCAGGTGAAGGTTAGACATATAGGTGACTTATAAGTTACTTAAGTGCAGTGGTAAATGGCTGTGAAATAACGTGGATGTTATTTCACTCAGGCTGCACTGGCAGGCCTGTGTAAGAATTGTCAGATCTCCCTATGGGTGGCACAAGAAATGCTGCAGCCCATAGGGATCTCCTGGAACCCCAATACCCTGGGTACCTCAGTACCATATACTAGGGAATTATAAGGGTGTTCCAGTATGCCAATGTAAATTGGTGAAATTGGTCAATAGCCTGTTAGTGACAATTTGGAAAGAAATGAGAGAGCATAACCACTGAGGTTCTGAATAGCAGAGCCTCAGTGAGACAGTTAGTCATAACACAGGTAACACATACAGGGCACACTTATGAGCACTGGGGTCCTGGCTGGCAGGGTCCCAGTGACACATACAACTAAAACAACATATATACAGTGAAATATGGGGGTAACATGCCAGGCAAGATGGTACTTTCCTACAGTCACCCTGAGGGTGGTCAGCCCACTGGCTACCGCCTGACACTCCCTGTAACGCCCCTAACTTAAGTATTTATCCCTGAGCTCTAGAACTCAGACCCTGACTACCTACGAAGAAGGACAAGGAAGAGTCGCCTCCGCAGAAGAGGAGGAAGAAGCAGCTGACCTAGTACCAACCCTTCCAGCCTGTATGCTGACCTCAACGAACTCTGCACAAAAAGACTTGTCCTGCAGCTTCAAGAAAACCAAGAAGCCTGCCTGCCTTCTAAAACGACTCAGACTTCTGTGAGCAGCTGACCTGCTCAGCAACAAAGTATCCAACAAGGACTTCGTAGCCTGGAGACCAAACACCTGAAGTGACCTCTCTACCCGATGCCTTAGACCCAGTGAGAAGCCAATTAATGGTGCAAGCCGGGCTCCCCAAGTGTCCTGAGCCTGAGTTCGAATCTACCTCAACTGACCACCTGCTGGACTCCCGACAACTGCTGCAGCCTCAACACACAGGATCACCTGATCGCGAGTACTCCCAAACAGTGAAACCCGACATCAAAGGACACCCCTGTGTAGGAAAGTACCATCTTGCCTGACATGTTACCCCCATTTTTTACCTGTATGTATGTTATTTTTGCCTGTGTCACTGGGATCCTGCTAGCCAGGACCCCAGTGCTCATAAAGTGTGCCCTGTATGTGTTCCCTGTGTTGTGCCTAACTGTATCATTGAGGCTCTGCTAACCAGAACCTCAGTGTTTATGCTCTCTCTGCTTTTAAAATTGTCACTGCAGGCTAGTGACTAATTTTACCAATTCTGATTGGCACACTGGAACACCCTTATAATTCCCTAGTATATGGTACCCAGGTGCCCAGGGTATTGGGGTTCCAGGAGATCCCTATGGACTGCAGCATTTCTTTTGCCACCCATAGGGAGCTCAGGCAATTCTTACACAGGACTGCCACTGCAGCCTGAGTGAAATAACATCCACGTTATTTCACAGCCATTTTACACTGCACTTAAGTAAATTATAAGTCACCTATATGTCTAACCCTCACTTAGTGAAGGTTAGGTGCAAAGTTACTTAGTGTGAGGGCACCCTGGCACTAGCCAAGGTGCCCCCACATTGTTCAGGGCAAATTCCCTGGGCTTTGTGAGTGCGGGGACACCATTACACGCATGCACTACATATAGGACAATACCTATTTGTAGCATCAACATGGTAACTCCAAACATGGCCATGTAACATGTCTAGGATCATGGAATTGTCACCCCAATATCACTGGAATATTGGGGGCACAATTCCATGCATCCCCGGGGCTCCTGCATAGAGCCCGGGTACTGCCAAACTAGCTCTCCGAGGTTTTCTCTGCAGCTACCACTGCTGCCAACCCTCAGACAGGTTTCTGCCCCCCTGGGGCACAGGCAGCCCAGTCGCAGGAAGGCAGAACAAAGGATTTCCTCTGAGAGATGATGTTACACCCTCTCCCTTTGGAAATATGTGTTAAGGACCTGACATGAGTAGCCTCTCCTGTCCTCTGCTAATGCTTTGAAGGGCACAGATGGTGCCCTCCTTGCATAAGCAAGTCTACAACGGTTCAGGGATCCCCCCAGCCCTGCTCTGGCATGAAACTGGACAAAGGAAAGGGGAGTTACCACTCCCCTGGCCAGCACCTCCCCAGGGGAGGTGCCCAGAGCTCCCCCAGTGTGTCCCAGACGACTGCCATCTTGAATGCAGAGGTGTGAGGGCACAATGGAGACCTTTGAGTGGCCAGTGCCAGCAGGTGATGTCAGAGACCCCTACTGATAGGTGCTTACCTCTCTCTCTAGTCATTCCTCCTCTAAGGGCTATTTAGGGTCTCTCCTGTGCGTTTCTCACCAGATAACGAATACAAGAGTTCACTAGAGTTCCTCGGCACGTCTCTCTTCGACTTCTGCCAAGGATCGAGCGCTGACTGCTCCAGGACGCCTGCAAAATCACAACAAAGTAACAAGAAGACTACCAGCAACATTGTAGCGCCTCATCCTGCCGGCTTTCTCGACTTTCCTGGTGGTGCATGCTCTGAGGGTTGTCTGCCTTCACCCTGCATTGGAAGCCAAGAAATAATCTCCTGTGGGTCGACGGAATCTTCACCCTGCCAACGCAGGCACCAAACTTCTGCATCACCGGTCCTCTGGGTCCCCTCTCATCCTGACGAGCGTGGTCCCTAGAACACAGGAGCTGGGTCCAAGTGTCTCCCACAGTCCAGTGGCCCTTCTGTCCAAATTTGGTGGAGGTAAGTCCTTGCCTCCCCACGCCAGACAGCAAACCTGTGTACTGTGTGAACTGCAGCTGCTAGGGCTTTTGTGCATTTGTTGCAGCACGCCATCGGACATCTTGTGACCAAAGGAGAAGTTCCTGGCACCTTCTGTTGTTGCAGAATCTTTGGCTTCTTCCACCCGGAGGCAGACTTTTTGTACCTTCATCCGGGGTTTAGGGGGCTCCTGCCCCCCTAGACACTTCCGTGACTCTTGGACTTGGTCCCCTTCCTTTGCAGGTCCTCAGGTCCAGGAATCCGTCTTCAGTGCTTTGCAGTCAGTTGTTGTCTTTGCAGAATCCCCTATCTCGACTTTACTGTCTTTCTGGGGTAGTAGGGTAACTTTACTCCTACTTTTCAGGGTCTTGGGGTGGGGTATTGCAGGAGGGTGACCTGGCTTATAGTGGGTACCTGATGGTACTTACACTTTGTGCCAGGTCCAGTTATCCCTTATTAGTAGAATAGAGGTGTTCTAGCAGCTTGGGCTGATAGAGGTAGCTATAGCAGAGCAGCTTAGGCTGAACTAGGAGACATGCAAAGCTCCTACCATACCACTTTTATCATATAGCTCTATATCATAAGAAAACACAATACTCAGAGTCACTAAAAATAAAGGTACTTTATTTTAGTGACAATATGCCAAAAGTATCTCAGAGGATATACTCCCTTAGGAGGTAAGTAAAATACACAAATTATATGCACACAAACCAAAAACAGGTAAGTAACAGTTAGAAAAGTAGTGCAAACTGTAGAATCACAATAGAATTCAATAGGCAGAAATAGGCCTAGGGGCAACACAAACCATATACTCCAAAAGTGGAATGCAAACCACGAATTGACCCCAGGCCTAGTGTAGTGTGTAGAGGGTCGCTGGGAATGTGAGAAAACACTAAGGGTGTCCAAGATACCCCACCCCAAGACCCTGAAAAGTAGGAGTAAAGTTACCCTACTACCCCAGAAAGACAGTAAAGTTGCGATAGGGGATTCTGCAAGGACTACAATTGACTGCAAAACACTGAAGATGGATTCCTGGACCTGAGGACCTGTGAAGGAAGGGGACCAAGTCCAAGAGTCATGCAAGTGTCCAGGGGGGGGGCACGAGCCCACTAAACCACGGATGAAGGTGCAAAAGGGCTACCTCCGGGTGGAAGAAGGCGAAGATTCTGCAACAAAGGAAGGTGCCAGGAACTTCTCCTTTGGTCAGAAGATGTCCCACGGCGTGCTGGAGGATGCAGAGTTGTTTCCACACAGAAGGACCGCAAATAAGCCTTGCTAGCTGCAAGAGTCACGGTTGAGGATTTTGGGTACTGCCAGGGCCCAGGAAGGACCAAGAGGTCGCCCCTTGGAGGAGGAGAGAGCGGGGGCGCTCAGCAACTCAGAAAGCCCACGCAGAAGCAGGCAGCACCTGCAGAAGCACCTGAACAGGCACTTAGAAGATCTGAGGACCGTGGTCGACTCAGAGTCACAAAGGAGGATCCCACGACGTCGGAGTCCAACTCAGCGAGTTGGGCAATGCAGGACGGAGTGCTGGGGACCTGGGCTAGGCTGTACACAAAGGAAGTCTTGCAAAAGTGCACAGAAGCCCGAGCAGCTGCAGTTCACGCAGTACACAGGATTACTGTCTGACGTGGGGCGGCAAGGACTTACCTACACCGAATTTGGACAGAAGGGCCACTGGACTATCGAAGACACTTGGACCCAGCTCCTGTGTTCCAGGGACCACTCTCGTCAGGATGAGAGGGGACCCAGAGGACCGGTGATGCAGAAGTTTGGTGCCTGCGTTAGCAGGCGGAAGATTCTGTCGATCCACAGGAGATTTCTTCTTGGCTTCCAGTGCAGGGTGAAGGCAGACAGCCCTCAGAGCATGCACCACCAGGAAACAGTTGAGAAAGCCGGCAGGATGAGGCGCTACAATGTTGCTGGTAGTCTTCTTGCTACTTTGTTGCGGTTATGCAGGCGTCCTGGAGCAGTCAGCGGTCGATCCTTGGCAGAAGTCGAAGAGGCAAGTGCAGAGGAACTCTGGTGAGCTCTTGCATTCGTTATCTAGTGAGATACCCACAGGAGAGACCCTGAATAGCCCCCAGAGGAGGATTGGCTACTGAGAAAGGTAAGCACCTATCAGGAGGGGTCTCTGACGTCACCTGTTGGCACTGGCCACTCAGAGCTGTCCATTGTGCCCTCACACCTCTGCATCCAAGATGGCAGATGTCTGCGACATACTGGAGGAGCTCTGGGCACCTCCCCTGGGAGGTGCTGGTCAGGGAAGTAGTCACTCCCCTCTCCTTTGTCCAGTTTCGAGCCAGAGCAGGGTTGGGGGGGGGGGATCCCTGAACTGGTGTAGACTGGCTTATGCAGAGAGGGCACCATCTGTGCCCTTCAAAGCATTTCCAGAGGCCAGGAGAGGCTACTCCTCCCAGGCCATTCACACCTATTTGCAAAGGGAGAGGGTGCAACACCCTTTCTCAGAGGAAATTCTTTGTTCTGCCTTCCTGGGACCAGGCTGCCCAGGCCCCAGGAGGGCAGAAACCTGTCTGAGGGGTTGGCAGCAGCAGTAGCAGCAGTGGAGACCCTGGATAGTTAGTTTGGCTCTGTGTTGGAGACCCGGGGATGCATGGAATCCTAGACATGTTACATGGCCATGTTCGGAGTTACCATTGTGACGCTACATATAGGTATTGACCTATA
Source organism: Pleurodeles waltl (assembly GCF_031143425.1). Taxonomy (NCBI): domain Eukaryota; kingdom Metazoa; phylum Chordata; class Amphibia; order Caudata; family Salamandridae; genus Pleurodeles; species Pleurodeles waltl. The sequence continues at coordinate 1,862,758,593 of NC_090440.1, forward strand.
TGTAGTGCACGCGTATAATGCTGCCCCTGCACTCACAAAGTCCGGGGAATTTGCCCTGAACAATGTGGGGGCTCCTTGGCTAGTGCCAGGGTGCCCACAAACTAAGTAACTTTGCACCTAACCTTCACCAAGTGAGGGTTATACATATAGGTGACTTATAAGTTACTTTTGTGCAGTGTAAAATGGCTGTGAAATAACGTGGACGTTATTTCACTCAGGCTGCAGTGGCAGTCCTGTGTAAGAATTGTCTTAGCTCCCTATGGGTGGCAAAAGAAATGCTGCAGCCCATAGGGATCTCCTGGAAACCCAATACCCTGGGAACCTACGTACCATATAGAAGGGAATTGTAAGGGTCTTCCAGTGTGCCAATGAGAATTGATAAAATTAGTCACTAGCCTGCAGTGATAATTTTTAAAGCAGAAAGAGCATAAACGCTGAGGTTCTGGTTAGCAGAGCCTCAATGATACAGTTAGGCACCACACAGGAAACACATATAGGCCACAAACCTATGAGCACTAGGGTCCTGGCTAGCAGGATCCCAGTGACACATATCAAACATACTGACAACATAGGGTTTTTCTCTATAAGCACTGGGCCCTGGCTAGCAGATCCCATTGAGACAGTAAAAACACCCTGACATATACTCACAAACAGGACAAAAGTGGGGGTAACAAGACTAGAAAGAGGCTACCTTCCTACAGGTATCTTGGACACCCATAGTGTTTTCTTACACTCACAGCGACCCTCTACACAGTACACTAGGCCTGGGTCCATTCATGGTTCGCATTCCACTTTTGGAGTATATGGTTTGTGTTGCCTCTAGGCCTATGATCTCCTATTGCATTCTATTGTGTTCTACAGTGTTTGCACTACTTTTCTGTTTACTTACCTGATTTTTGGTTTGTGTGTATATGTTGTGTATATTAGTTACCTCCTAAGGGAGTATATCCTCTGAGATACTTTTGGCATATTGTCACTAAAATAAAGTACCTTTATTTTTAGTAACTCTGAGTACTGTGTTTCTTATGATATAGAGCTAAGTGGTATAGTAGGAGCTTTGCATGTCTCCTAGTTCAGCCTAAGCTGTTCTGCTATAGCTACCTCTATCAGCCTAAGCTGCTAGAACACTACTAATCTACTAATAAGGTATAACTGGACCTGGCACAAGGTGTATGTACCATAAGATACCCACTATAAGCCAGGCCAGCCTCCTACACCCCACATCCGTCACCCCTGGGGCCTGGAGACAAGGACCAATGGTGCACCTACCTTTCTGGACATCTCAAGTCTTCGACCTACCCGCTTGTTGTCCCTGACTGGCTTCCTAGCCAGAGCCTGCAGCCTGTCAGCCTGACAAAACTCCCATAGGAAACCACTGGGTACCCGCAACCTTACTGCACCTCTGCATCCGGCTGCCCCAGGGTAGCCCGGTGTGATCTGCTGGTGCGGTTCTGATCAGTGCCCAGTACTTACCTTAACTCCCTGAGACTGGTTTTGTAAGTCATTTTTAACCCTGTTTTTGCTGAACATTGTTTTTCCACCATAGGTTAACACTGAAAGAACTCTGAAAATTGCTTTTAGTGTCTATTTTTGAAACCGCAAAGTATTTATGCTTAAAAGTCTAGTTACCTGATTACGAAGTTCTTGGATATGAAACATTTATAAAAAGAATTGTTATATTTTTCTAAATTGGCCTCTGATTTTATTTTTTTGAGTGCGTGTCTCATTTTTTGCCTCTGTGAGTACAACAAATGCTTAGCACTACCCTCTGATAAGGCTAACTGCTTGCCCACACTACCACAAATAGAGCATTAATCCTATCTACTTTTGCCTCTGCAATACCAATTAGGGATCCACTGGACTCTCTGCACAGTGTACTTCATTTTAGTGCACTATATAGGAGGGTCAGCTTCCTACAATGACCATTTCCACACCACAAAACGCAGAGCCACATAAAAGCCAATGTTTTGACCAGAGTACCGTATCTAATAGGATCTTTAGAGTGAAGAGCCCAGTTCGCAGAGTGGGGAGGATGGAAGGGTTTGTGAGAAATCTGCAGTTAAAGTTACTACCATAAAAAGGCACTCCTGAAGGTAGGTGATTTGTTCATCTGATAGCAGGTTCTAAACAGATTCCTCAAAACAGAATAGAAACCCAAGCAATATCTCCCTGGAGGTGGGTCTGCAAACTGGCTCAAACCAGTGTAAATTAACGTCATTAGTCAATTAAAACCATAAACCATTGTACAATATGTGTAATATGCATACTACTTCTAAAATCGAATAACAAGTATACCATCAACATTTTAGAACATAACAAGTTATAAAACTCACAGGCTCCTTGTCCGTGGGTTCTAAGCAACTTTCATCATTGAGGACTACAGTGTTTCCTTTTACTAATATCAAATTGTAGGATCCACGTTTATTCCTAGAAGCTCAACTGAGTACACCAAAATTCATATTATCAACACCTCTAGGCCGTGTAGTACATAATCATGATGCCGTGTGCATAGCTTAGATGCTGTCAGGGGTCGGCTAGCTAGACAGACAGTCTCATAAGGTGCTATAGTGCTAAAAACAGAGGCACAAAATGCTAGAATGCTATAGTCAAGACTGTAGGGGCAAGAGGAGCCTCTCGACTTAAACATTTTACTAAAAGCCCAGAGGCAGCGGAACAGTATGGAGTAATTTGCTGAAATACTGGTTAAAAAGGAAGGGGACAGCTGGTGTCTCACATATGAGAATGTTTCTAAGGGCCCTGAGGCAGCTAGCTGGAGTAAGTGCTTCTTAGTTCCAACAGACCCTAAGAACACATCATATCTGTAACTCTTCGGAAGATTTGTTTTTCTTAACTGATCCTGAAGATATTAGAAGGGCACAAGGTTAAACGCCAATTGAACTAAGGAAGTGAAAGGGCACAGGGTTAAACACCATTTAAGTAAGGGCCTTATTGCCACAAGACAGGATAGAGGCTAATAGGCACGCATAGCCCCTAGCATCCCGTCGCATTTATACTGGGGCCCTAGAGGCGCGAGAGAGGGCAAAAACTAAATAACCTGTCTCCTAACAGCCCGTGGCATCTGTGGGCCTTTCAATAAGGTACGTCTTATTTTGCTGGCCCTATTACAGAAATGTAGGGCCGACATTTGGGAGGTCAGATGCGCCCTAGTGATCCAGCCCTTTCACGGACACTTTTGTAGCCCGCACGTATCTGCATTTTCGTCCTCAGACTTAATAACAGGATCTTCTTTAACTATGACATTAAAAATATCCAAGAATTGTATCAATCGGACATTGAGCATTACGTTTTGATGGTTGAATGCTGCTATTAAGGCTGATCTACGTGATCTAATCTCCTGCAACTTAATTTCTTTCCTTAGGAGGATCCTCCGTGCATGGTATATTCGTAGACAGTTGCATAAAATATGCAGCAGAGATTCATTTGCCTGACACAACGGACATAAAAGCCCCTCTTGCTGGACTTCCTGCCACTTTAGTAAGAAACCCAATGTAGGAAACATCCCCAGCCTTAGCAACAACAGTTTCTGTTCGGCTTTTAGCGCGTAAGGGGCTTCAAAAAGGCAGGAAGCTTTTTGTTCGCTGTAAGAGTTCAACACCAACCATCCGTGTGAGCATATAGCAACTGCTCCTTTATCCTCAATCCAGCTATGCAGTTTTACGGTTTTATTTACACCTCTTTTAAACTCTTGGGAGGTTGTGTCCAGAGCCCATACTTTGCCCAGCCCTAGCAGTTTTATGCTGTTATCCAGGTATTTCTTATAAGCGCCCCTACTTTCTTGGAGCCTGACTTCGGACCAGACAAGGCTGACTAGCGTTCCCTGTTGAGCGGATCTCAGCTTGTAGAAGCAATTGAAGAACACTCCAGCCCTGGCCAGGTCCTGCCAAACCAGTGAGAACTCTGATCTCTCTTGGGAGGGCAATGCTGATCTCAGCAGCAGAAACACAGATTTGTATTATGATTTTATCCAAAAGATTAGTGTCTAAACCCATCATCATTTCGCTGCCATAAGAAAGGGTTGGTGTCTCTTTTGCCTTCATGACTTCCACCAGCAGCTGTAAATTGTGCCCCTGGAGCAATGTTACCAGGGTTGAAAAAGCAAAATGAAACATTGACCTGTCCATGCAGTAGTGTTTCGTGAACCTGTGGAGGGACGCCCACAAAATGGCTTGGTACATTGTCCAGAACAGGTATCCCCGGTGCCAACGCAGTAGTAGCAGCCTTGGAACCAGTGGACTGGGCTCGCAAACCTTCAGAAGGCTGTTTCTTAGCTAATGTGTAGTAGATCCTAATGCAGAGTAAAATCCATCGAGAGATGGTCCACTTCTGAATAGCCTTCTGCTTTTTCGCTCTATTGAACTGGATGAAGAACTGATCATCAACCTGAAGGCCCTTAGTGCAATTAATATTCAAACGAAAAAGCTCTCTTTGGGTCCAGGAGATGTAATTTGTCCTCCTTGGAAGGATGAGGGGGAGCGAAGAAAGTAGGCAGAGTAATGCTGGAGCCAACATGAAATAGGGTGACAGCAGAAAAAGACATAGGTCTGAAGAACCAGTTTGCCAGGAAAAAAGCTGGTGTATGGAGGGTGAACTAAGAGAGCCTGAAGCTCGCTGACTTGTTTAGCAAATGAAATGGCCACTAGGAAGACCGCTTTGATAGTCAAGAGCTGCAGAGAACAGCACTGTAGAGGCTCGAAGGGGACACACATGAGAAATTGGAGGACCAGATGGAGGTCCCATTGGAGCATCACAACAGGGGTAATGGGGGAGACCAAGTGTTGCAAAACTTTCGGAAAACAAGTCACAACCAGTGACTTGAACAGGGAGGGTTGATCCGGCAGCCACAGGAAAGCCACAATGGCTGACAAGTAACCCTTAACAGTGCCTACACCAAGGTCCTGCCGGGCTAGAGACAAAACAAACAGCAACACCTCTGACAACAGTGCAGAAAGGGGTCCACCTGGTGTGAGGAACACCAAATACAAACTTATGCCAATGATAGGCACATATGCTCTGAGTGGAGGAACGCCTGCCTGCCATGATGACATCACAGGTCTCGGATTGAACACCGTCATCTGTTGCCACTCAATCTCTATGTATGAAGGTGGAGAATGTGCACGTTCGGGTACAAGACCCTGCCCTGTTGCTGCAACGGGAGATCCTTCCGAAGGGGAAGCTGAGAGGAGGACCAATGCTCATGCTCAAGAAGTCGGGATACCAAACACAAGAGCCCATTTTGGAACCACAAGAATGACTGTGGCTCGGTCTGTCCTGATTTTCTTGAGAAATTGTGGCAGGAGCGGTATCAGAAGAAAGGCATACAGGCCTGAATTCCAATCAAGACGAAATGTGTCTTCAAGCGAGAACTGCTTTGGAAACTCCAGAATGCACGTGCTGACACCACATTTTCTCACCAGAAGAAAACAGACTGAACCAAGGAGCGGAAGACATCTTGAGCTACACCTCTGGATATAGTAGCCATTGGTGATTCACAAGGCATCTTTGGCTAGGCTCGTCTGTCCTGGCATTCAGTGAGCCTGCCAGGTGCTGCACAACTAGGAAGATGTTCTGGTGCTCCAGCCAAATCCAGTGGTTAAGAGCCTCCTGGCACAGGGTCCACATCCCCACCCCGCCCCACATCTTGCAATACCACTTGGCATTGCTGTTGTCTAAGAACACCTGAACCAGCCTTCCATTGAAGAACTGAGGCAGCTGACTCACTCTCAGGTCTAGAAGTTTGATGTGGAGCTGGGACACCTCCGGAGACCAGAGACCTCTGATCTTCACCTCTCCCAGGTGGCCACTCCAACCCAGAAGTGATGCATCAGTCTCCAATGTCCATTCAGAGTGGGGAAGGGAGAGTGGTATTCCACTTGGCCAATCACAGTTCGTCAGCCACCACTGCAGATATTGTGCTTTTCCCTCTGATATCTGCACTAGGTTGGAGAGATTTTCCTGACGCTGCACCAACTAGGGTTCAGATTCCACTGCAAAGCACACATGTTGCAGTGACATTGCTTCACCAGCAGCATACAGGAGGACATTAGAACCAGAAGCCTCAGAGTCAGTTTCACTGAAAATCAAAATCCAGGACAGAGGCTGACATGTCAGACTCATAGCCTGAATGACCTGGACTTGCCGTTCCAGAGGAAAGGTGCAGAATCGCACTGTGTCCACAATGACTTAGCTAAAAGGGAGCGTTTAAGAGAGAAGTGTGATTTCAGCTTGTGAAATCCAGCGAATCCAGCAAGCCTACTGGAGTTTAGAGGTGAGTGACGAACGCGTGGGGGAGCTCGTCTTCAACAGCCAATCATCGAGGTAGGGAAAGACGGGAACCCCTGACCCTCCATAGATGGGCTGCAACCAGGGCCATCACTTTATTTAACAACCGAGGGGCACTGGAAAGGCCAAAAGGGTGCAAACCAAGCTGAAAACGATTGTGGTCCATGGGGAAACAGATAACACACCTGTCGGCCGGCAGGTTAAGGATGTGGAAATACACGTCCTGCTGGTCCAGCACTACCACCATCCAAGGTCCTGCGCCGACAGACCCAGAGTCAATGTGAGCATCTTGAGCATTCTTTTCTCAGAAAGTACTTGAGGGCACAGATCTAATATAGGACAGAGGGCTCCATCCTTTTTGGGCACCAGAAAGTAGCGGGAATAACAACCACGCCTAACTTCTGGTGCATACACCCTCCTTACGATTCCTTTGGCCAGAAGAGCCTGCACTTCCTGATGGAGCAAGGAGAGATGATCTTCCATCAGCTGTTCTTGGGATGGTTGCAACCCCTTTCACAGAATCTGAATCACTCACTTGTGAGAGGTTATCACACACCACTGGGGCAGGTGGTGCCTGATCCTGCTACCAACAGAATGACCGTGCTGACTGGAGGATGTACTTAACAGGCTTAGAGGCAGCCGGAGGGGTGGGTGACTGGACAGCTCACTGGGTTTGACTCCTATGTCCTCTTTGGGATCTGCAATCCTGCCCACAAAAGGACTGAGCAGGTTGCTGTACTGGCGGGTATGGCTGATATTGTGGATGCCTATGCATTCCTTGGCCATGGCGGCAGTAGTCAAGAAAGGACAGCAACTAGGACCCAGCAGATAGGGAAAGCCCAAGAGATCTGGCAGTGGCCCAGCAATTCTGAAAGCGCTCAAGTGCTGTGTCAGCTTTGATGCCAAAAATGTGGGAGCCATCGAAGGGCATGTCAATCAGGGAAGCTTTGGCATCCCCAAGAACCAGTGGACAGTATCAGGCATGGTAACGCAGCACCACCGTAAAAGCCATAACTATGCCCAGGAAGTCTGTGGTATCCAGTCTACACCTGATGGCAAACTTTGCTGCATCCCAATAAGGTTTGGTTGAGGATAGTGCGGTCTTCCTTTGAGAGCAGCTTTGCCAACTGAGTCACACAAAGGGAATATTGGCCTAAGAGGCATGCAGCATTGAGTGACCACAAGGCTAGGCTGATCAAAGAGAAAATATGCTTCTCAAAGGTGTCCAGCCTCTTGGATTCCCTGTCCGGTGGGGTAGAATGAAAGCATATGGGTTGATCTTTGACTATCAGGCATGCACAACCAAGCTATTCGAGGAGGGGTGTTGAGAGAAGAAGGCTTGGTCTCCTGGGGCAGGACATCCGGCAATAATACAATGGACAGGAGCCCCTGTGCAAGGTTTGGCTTAGGCCCCAGGGTAAATGTTGGTAACGTTTTAGTTAAAGATAAGCAGTGGTTCAGATGAACTGACTCCTGGGTAGAGCAGCTGCATCAAGACATTAGTCTTGACATGGACAGCAGGCAGCTGAAGATCAAGAGCCTTTGCCACTCTCCGCATCTCGTTAGCGAAGGATGTGCCTTCCTCTGACCCAGGGCATGGAGGGGAAAGCATGCCAGAGTCTGTCATCAACTTTTCATACCAGTTTTACTCAATGTCCTCCTCTAGAGAATTAAAGTCTTCCTCCTCATCTCCCCCTTCAGGAAGAAAGGTCTGATCTTGGGGAAGTAAGCCAGGGGTAAGCAGGGCCTGGATGGCGCAAGCATTGACGTTAGACAGCGCTCGTTCAGACTCTGGCATCGGGGATGGTGCCAGAATGGAAGGAGCTGGGATAAAAGGAGGCACCTGTGAAGGCGTCGGTTTGGATCCAGGGGTAACCTAGCAGGGGCACCTCTCTGCTCCATGGGGCCTTAATGCGTGCCATAGGGAGTCAGTGGCCCAAAGGTGGTGTGCCACCATAATCATAAATTAACTGAAGTTGGGCAGGGCAGGGCATTGCTCCGGGGAACTCTGGGTAGTGTGGAGTGGGCCCGGGTGCTAGCTCCACAGGTGATGTACGGAAGCAGGGTCTAGAGGCATAGTGTTTGGACAAGGATGTCGAAGAATGCTTCAAAAACAACTTCTAGTGCTTCTTGGGGTAACCTACCAAAATTTGGAGGAAAAAGTATTAGAACATGAAGACTACTGTCCGCAGGAATGGGAACAGCCATCCATCTTCCATCCTCCCCGATTGACAGTTTTTTTATCCATAGATCCTCTCAGATGTACATTTACTCAGCCATCCATACTCTCAGAAACCTGTTTACTCTGTCATTCTTTCAATTCACCCCTGCCCATCGGATTTCCATTTACTCTGCTATCCTTTTACCCATCCATCCTCCATCAATCCAGCAATTTACACTGTCCTCCTTTTATCCATCCTCTTTTTATTACGTTTGCCATCTTTTCATCCACCCATCCATACTACCAGATTTCCATTTATTCTACTATATTTTTATACACCCATCCATCTTCCCAAATTTCCATTTACTCTGCCATTTTTTCATTCACCCACCTAGCCATCATGTAACACACTCATCTACCCAATCTTGGCATCTATGAATCCATCCATCTTTTAAACCCTTCCATACTTTCACCCACCTACCCATCCTTTCACTTACCTATTGTTTACTCATTCATCCATTCAACTATTGTTGTCTATCCATCCTTTTACCCACTGATCCTTTCACCCAAGCATCCATCCCTTTTCCTCACCCACCATTTCACCCACTCATTCTTCCATTGTTTAATTCACACATTCTTTCACCCACACATCCATCCATTCACCCATTGTTTAACCCAATCATCCATCCATTTTTCTTCCATTCACCCATCCGTTCACTTTCTTATGCATTCACTCTCTCATCCTCCTTTTCTATCAGCCTATCTTTCTTTCTTTTAGTGATAATTATAGAAGTAATATTCCTGCCCTTTTTAGGGATAGGAACTACTCCGCTGCTCAATAAAGGTGAAGCTGAATAGGTGATGGGGATGAAGGGAGCTGTGGAGAACAGCTATTCTGCATTGCTGACAGGGTATATGTTTCTGTGGTAATCTGGATGCAGTGATAATATTGGACAGAACAGCTTTCTCTGACTGAAGTGGTCTGGCTTCCAACCATGACATTGAGATGGTCTGGTGGTTTCCAATTAAGTCAATGGGATGTCCTGCTTCTATTTATGATCTAAGTAGGGTCTTGTCCTCTCTTCTGAAGCACCTCCTGCCTCCTGTTCCACTATTCGTAGGTTAGGATGGGGAGAGGAGGAGCCCGAGGTAGTTGGAGTGAAAAAAGAACCAAGGCCCTCATTATAACCCTGACGGTCAGTGACCTTTAGGGCTATAGTGGCAGTTGTACCGCCAACAGGCTGGCGGTACAGAACACCATATTTTGACTGCGGCGGTACCGCTATTGTAATACCGCTAGGACCAGCTGTATATCGTAATGCACTGCCATGGAAAGGCTGGCAGTAAGGGGACTCGGAGCCCCCAGGCATAGCCCCATTGCGCATTTCACTGCCTGAATTTTGGGCAGTGATATGCGCGATGGGTGCTACTGCACCCGCTGCACATCAGCATTTCTGCCGGCTCTATTACGAGCTGGCAGCAATGTTGATGTGACTTTTCTGCTGGGACAGCGGACGGTAACACTGTTACTGTCTGCTGGCTCAGCGGACAAGTCGTAATAGGGAGCCAGAAATATCACCAGCACTGGTGGTATTCTGGCTCCTGCAGCCTCGGTGGTCTTTTGAAAAGACCGCCGAGGCTGTAATGAGGGCCCAAGTCTTGAAAGACTGGAATGCCTTCTGTAAGGGAATGCCTCTTTGTTTGGTCACCCCTAAACTTTTGGACAGATGCTGCTGGTTTTTTGACTCAGAATGCAGTGAGGCCTGCTAACCAAACCTTAGCTCCTATGCCCTTACCCTTAAACTGGTATATCAAATTTGCTCATATCCAATTGGTTAAGCTAACTTGCCTGTAAGTCTCTAATAAATGGTACCCAGGGTATGTAAGTTAGAGGGTCAACCAAGAGCCTGGAGCACTGCTGGGGCAAGTTGGTAGCCCAAAGTCTTCAACCCTCCGCCATGCAGCCCCAGGGAGCAAGACCCAAAGCACAAAGTTGCACCCGAGTTTGCTACACCCGGGCATGCCGTCAGACTGCAGCTGGGACCTCCAGAGGAGGAGTTAATGACCCAGGAAGGATTAGCCCATGACCGCGATACTGGATGACCAGTAATCCAGTGGCAACTGGACTTCTGCCAGCACCAACAGGACTTCAAGGGACACTGACCCTGTGAACACGATCACCTGACTCTCTTCATGGACCAAGAAGCAGTCACAGCAAGACCCCCATTGAGTGCATCCACAGCATCCTTTGAACATCTTCAGCATCCTTCATCCCGTACATCAGGGGGAAAGATCGAAAAGGATAAAAGTACATTCAATTGGCTGAAGACTGTTTCAATCGCTCAGGTAACTGTTTCTGATGACTTTGCTGGTCCCTCTGACTCCCTAGTGAAGTTGGTCATCTAAAGTGACAGCATTACAACTACCCCAAACATTTCAGTGAAAGTGTAAAATTTGTTGAATTTGTCAGAACTAGTTCACAGTTGAGTGAAATACTTTGATTTACAGTACCTTATGAATTCTATATTTCCCGACCCCCCAGTGGATCTTTTTTGTTGTGCGGTCTAAAAATACATAAAAATACAGTCTATTTTTATAAGTTATTCCTGATTTCTTTAGAGTCTTGGCAATTTTTTCAATTGCTTTGGTACTTGTTCCTTTGTGTAAGCAGTGTTGCACAGAGGCACAGCCACCCAGGGTTGAGCTGACGGTTTGACAAATTAAACCCAAAGGTCCTAAAGGCGTTGGTAAGAGTATTACACAGTGAGGTGGCACAACCGCACCACATAATACACCCCATTCCCTCACACCTTCATTGCCTGAAAGACAGAAAGTTGTATGGGTAATGGCCCTGCATGCAAGCCAGAGGCACCTCGCTTGAAGGGTAGAACACATAGTACATATTCCAGTTGGAGATTCTGCAAAAATGAATACAGGGTGGGTCAGCTGAGCAAGTGGATGATGACATGATGTATTGACTACAAGGTCCCATACTGGGTAAAGGATCATACTGCATTGAGATATGTATCTATATAACCAAGTGGCAACTGGGATACCTCAGGGAACTGACCCCCACACACACAAGGACCAGGGTATCCCTACTCTGCCCCCTCATATGTTTTTTTTTGTTTTTTTTTTCAGGACCTGGGGACAGAGTCCAGAGTCCTAAAATGGTAGGGACAACATTTATCTTCATGATGCGGCCAGCCAACCACAGCCCTTAGTTCCAAAGGACCAGCTTCGGTCTCTCAGATCCAGCCAATCGGTATGCCTCATTTACTTCCAGTACCTCAGTACTCACTGTGTAGTATTGTGAGTCTCAGTGACACAAAAATGTATTTTTTTCTACTTTGACCCCAGAGCGAGGTCCCTCGGAGACCCTCCCCACAAAAAAGGTCAGTGGGAGATGTTTGTGGTGGGGGGTAATCAGGGTTACCCCACCCTGCCCCATTATATGTTTTTGTGTTTACTTTCAGGACATGGAGACTAAGTACAGAGACCTAAAATTACAGCAGCAACATTTGTATTCATCCAGCTAACCAGTATGCTTCATTTGCAGCTTAGTATCTTGGCACCTCCACGGTACTTCAGCATCGCTTGATTTCTATAAATTTTGACACGTAATTGCTCTAAAACAGATTTATCAGGCATCAGGGGCTGCAGTGCAGGCGAAGATTGAGGCCATTGCACTGGATGTAAATTTGCTAAGGGCAGAAGTTTTAAAAGGTGGCTGAGAGATCTGTGGCCATGGAACAACAGGTGCCCAAACTACAGGAGGAAATGCTGAAATTACAAACCATGGTGGCGAAACTTGAGACTGGAAGCTCGAGCTGAGGACGCGGAGGGCCGCTCTTGAAGATGCACCTTGTGTTTTGTGGGATTTCCAGAGAGAGCAGAGGACGCCGCCCCTGAGTTGTTCTTGGAGACATGGGTCAAATAACAGCTCCCGGATGCCGATCTGTCGCAGTTCTTTGTGGCTGAGCAGGCCGATAAATTGCTCGCTCTGCCGTTCCCACCGGGAGGTGCCCCGAGAACCATCACTGCCAAGCTACTTTATTATAGGGACCGTGACAATATCCTGCAAGAAGTGTGAAGCAAGGGTGATCCCAACTACGAGAATCAGGTTATCCAAATTTTCTCAGGTTACACGCAAACAGTTCAACAGCTGCGGTAATGCGTTGATGAGGTGAAGCAAAAACTGAAAGCCATGGGCCTCCATTACATGCAATAAAAACAAAGTACCCCATATAAACTAATTTTAGGTCTGGGAACAAGGGAAAAAAGCAAACAGACAACCTGCGAGATCCCAAATGACTTGTATGTCTTACAAACTGACCCTCAGTAGGCTATGATTGCAGTGTTTGAAACATGTAAACATTCAATACAGTTTTTATTTTTTCCAATTTTATTTCACTTAGCAAATTATATCCTAACATGTAGAGAAATAATTTTTTCTAACCAAGCTTTATAACTATTTTCCAATTCACCAAAGGCACACTGATACAAAAAAGAAACAAATTGTTAATTTGTACATTTCAAATAAATTTCACATAAAAACGCTTAGCAATAACATATCTGCTGTATCAACAATAGTGATATTTTCCAACCCCATATATTGCACTACACTCTCTCATTTATACACACAGCACACACGTCCTCCCTTGTCTTTCAAACCGGCTCATCCCATCCACATAAGACATACGCTCTGAAAGCAATGGGAAAGAAAGTCTCAAATTTTCTGCTGTTGTGGTGTTGCGGGCTGGAATCCCATAACAGGGCAGCCAACATATGTGAGTAAAAAAGTAATGTCAATCCACCGTCTTCAGGACCAGACAATCTAACCATGTAGTGGGTAGGCCAATATGGGGAAATTTATCTTCAGCGTCAAGATCACACCCAGCTCTCAAATGGCCATGATCACATTGTGCTCTTCAATTGCCAAGGAGTCAGTAATCAGACTGACGCTAAATTAAGATATCCTGTGGTATGGATTGTTGGTAAGTGAATCTCTCAAGGAGGCCTTCTCCTGTTATCAATAACCATATGGTGTTCCTCTTTCCAAAGCTTGTAAGTGCCAATTATAATAGGGAGCATATCCAAGCAAAAATCCTGGCATTTCCTTTCCTTTTTCCTTTGTGGTTTAACACCTGGGGAGTGTAAAAACGCCATACACGAGGCTACCTCCAGTTCCTCGGAACCCAATGCCTTGGCAATGGAAAAGCGGAATGCGATCTTGGCATTCGATGAGCCCACCCAGTACATGGTTAGATTGTCTGATCCTGAAGAAGGTGGAATGACATTTCTTTTGGTTGATCATGCAATAGACTACTAAGAGTCAATTCAGAAGAAATACAGGTCACGTGGGATCTCGCAGACTGCCTCCAATACATGCTACTTTACCTGGCCAAACTTAAAGTGCTGCATGAGGGCCGCTCACATTTTTTCACAACCCCAAAGGAGGTCTGTGACTGGCTGGAAGTCAGAGGAGATGGTGGGGTGCCAGTGCCGGGCAGGCTCTTGGGAGGGAGGCTGGTAGAGTCGACAGAATGGTTCAGAAGCGAGGCAGAGAAGCAGAAGAAGGCAGCACTCCCCCTCCAGAACTAAGGTGGTGGTGAGTCTGGAATGGGAGAAAGCCAGGACTCTAATGGAGACTGTCACCACAGCTTCAACAATTGAGAGCAGTTTGAGTGGAGGACACACAAATGCCTGAGACAGGAATGACTCTCAATTGACGGGTCGCCTTAGGCGGGGATGCCCGCGGTCAAGGAGTTCTGCCGGTGGTTTTTGCCTAGGGTGGTGCTTCCCCCCATCACCCTGCTGGCCATTTGACAGATGTGGTATCGTAAATACATAGTGCATGCACTGTACTGTACTGTTAAGAAAGCAAGATGGAGACTGTGAGGTCATTATTCCTCGATGGGAAGCGAGTATACCTGTGGTGGACTTGAAAAGCGGGCCACTATAATTAGGCACACTTGCATCTCACTCTCCCTACCTTTCCTCCCCGTCTCCTTTATAAATCTTTTCAGTTCAAGGGTGGTTGTGGTGAGTGGAGGGAGCGAGGCCGTAGGCACCCATTGTGGCAGGATTGCGCCTCAGGTGCTTGTAGGCCCTAGGCCGCACCCTACTGTATGAAAGCACCCTTTTTGACATGGTCACACTTTTACCTGGTATCTGATTTAATTTCAACTGAAAGTGCACTAGGTTGCTGTTAACCAGGTCGCCAGTGCCAGATCTCTTTCCCCAAAACTTCACAGTTGTTTCCCCAATTGGCAAAACCTTTAGCACCCTCAGTAAGTCCCTAGTAAATTAATTGTACCCCTGGTGCCTGGGGTACTCAAGAGTGTCCCTAAGGACTGTAGCTTGAACTATGCCACCCTGAGGGATCCCTCAGCAAGCACATTACATGCTGCCATTGCAGGCTGCGTGTCTTGGTGCAGACAAAATTGAAAAGTGTGACGTGCCCTAACACTTCATGTAATATATGTAAGCCACCTCTCTAGCAGGCCTTACAGTCCTAAGGCAGGGTGCATTATATTACATGGGAGGGCATATCTGCATGAGCAGAGATGCTCCTGCTATATCTATTTTGATTCTCAGACATAGCAGGTGACTAGGAAATCCATTTTAAATACATGTGCTAGACACTGGTCACTACGAGTTCTCCAGTTACATGATGGCTTAATTGAATATATGTACGTTTGGTATCAAACATCTTGTATTGGTGAAACACACACTGATGCAAGTTTTGGATTTACCAATACATGCACCCAGAGGGCAGTTTTGAGGTGCCCCCTGAGAAACTACCAACTACTAGTGTGTGATTCCCTAAGGTGAGAGCCAGCACTCTCGGGGACCAGAGACAAAAGCCTGCACTAAGCAGGGGTGTTGACACCTCCTCCAGGCAGAAAGGACAATCCAGGGTGGAACGCTTCAAAGGCCTAGCCAACTTTGTAATGCGACGCAGGTCTCTCCAAATGGCAGAGATGACCACCCCCGTCTTGACCCCACTTTTGGCAGCATGACAGGCCGGAGAAACAATGTTGCAAACCAGAGTTGTCGCTGTAGTTGCAGATTGTAGTTCCTGGAGGGCCCAGTTGCAGTCCCGGTGGCCAGAAGATGAAGTAAACAACCCACAGGAGTCCTGCTGGAATCTTGCATGTTGAATCTGAAGACCCACCCGGGAGGTAGGCTCTAAATAGCCCTGGAAGGGAGATTGGTCACCTAGCAGGGTGCCCACCTATCAGGAAGGGGCTGTGACATCACCTGCCAGAACTGGGCACTCAGATGCTTCCAGGGGCCTCTTCCCACCTTGGATTCAAGATGGCAGAATCAAGTGGCCACCTGGAGGAGCTACGAGCATCACTCTTGGGGTGGTGGTGGACAGGGGAGTGGTTACTACCCTTTCCATTGTCCAGTTTGGTAACAGAGCATGGACCGGGGGGCCCTGGATTGGTGCAAACCACTTTATGCAAGGAGGACACCAAATGTGCCCTTCAAAGCATACCAGTGGCTTGGGGAGGCTACCCTCTCAAGCCATTTAACACCTATTTCCAAAGGGAGAGGGTGTTGCCTTCATCTCCGAAAGAAAATCCTTTGTACTTCCTTCCTCTGCTTGAGTCGGCTAAGCAGTAGGAGGGCAGAAACCTGTCTGGGGGGCGGGCTGCCGGGAAAACCCCAGAAGACTGGTCCTCTAAGGCACTCCCAGAAAGCATGGATTCATACGACCAATACTGGTAACAGTATTGGGGTATGATTCCGACACATTTGATACCAAACATGCCCAGGTTCGGAGTTACCATTATGTAGCTGGACACAAGTAGTGACCTGTGCCCAGTACACGGGTAAAATGGCTTCCGGGCACTTTCGAAGTCCAGGAAAAGGGAGCTGGAGTTCATAGGGGCACCTCTGCTCATGCAGGGGTGCCCTTAGACACAAGTACCTGCACCCTGTCCTCTGGGCTAGGAGGGCCTGCTATAGGGGTGACTCACAGTGACCTTGTGCAGTGACCTGTACTGAAAGGGTGCATGCACCTTTTCACGAAGGCTGCAATATGGCAGCCCTGCAGACACATTTTGCATGGGCTCCCATGGGTGGCACAATACAAACTGCAGCCCATGGGGAACCCCTGGTGCCCCAATACCCTGGGAACCTAAGAACCTAAGGGCAGTGCCAGTGTTGGATTTACCAATATATGCACCCAGAGAGCACCTTAGAGGTGCCCCCTGAGAAACTACCAACTACGAGTGTGTTAACTGACTGGTCCTGACCAGTTCAGCCACCTTAGCCATGTTCTCCTAAGGTGACAGCCAGCGCTCTTGGGGTCTAGAGACACAAGCCTGCACTGGGCGGGGCTGCTGACATCTCCAGGTAGGATGGTCAATCCAGGGCAGGAAACTTCAAAGGCCTACCCGCCTTTGTAAATGACCCAGGTCTCTCCAAATGGCAGAGATGACCAAACCTCTTGTTCTGACCTCACTTTTGGCAGCAAGACAGGTGGGAAAATTAGGAAGATTAGGATGTATGCCCACTTCATGCCATTCCACCCCTAAGGCGGACGAGCTGAAGTGGACACAACTTTTTAAATCCCTCCATCTTGGTTTGGAGGGAATTGGGCCAGGGGGGTCAGGGTTATGCCCACTTCCCAACGGAAGTGGTCATAGAAAGGGTGTAGTCACTCTAAAGGTGGGCAACCCATTGGTTGCCACCTGGCACTCTGTGTAACACCCGAAAATGTAATATTCAGGTGGCACCCCTGTACCCATGAACTCAGATCCTGACTACCTAAGAGGACAAAGAAGAGGAGCAGCCTCAGAAGAGGAGAAGAAGCAGCAACCTACTTGGTACCAACTCCGCCGGCCTGTCAACCCTTCTCAAAAAGGTCTGCATCAGAAGACGACTCATGCTGCATCTGACCCTCCAGAAACCCTGGGATGACTGCCTGCCATTGAAAAAGACTCAAGTGTCCCATGAGCAGTGGACCTGCTCTCCAATCACCTCAAAAGAAAGGACTCTGCAGCCTTCAGAACCTCCAAGCCCCTACACCTGAAGTCATCACTGCACCCGCTGTCACTGATCAGAGTGGGAGTGGACCTCCGGTGCCAACAAGGTCTCCAGAGTCTGAGTCCTTTGTGGTTTCACTCCTCCTGTACTCCCTCGTCTGCAGTCTCTGCATGCAGGTCCTCTCTCCTGCAGCTTCTGTGGCGGGAGAAATCCGACACCTCAAGCAACCACTGCAGCCATCGCCACTGGCCCAAGCTGCAGTGGACCCCTGGTGTATAAGACATCCTCCAGCTGTTCTGAGGTTGAGACCACTGTGGTTTCACCATTCCTGGGGTCCCCAGCGACACCTGAAGCCTCAGACCACAGGATCCCAGAACCATGAGTGCTCCTGTAAAAGGAAACCCGATGCCAAAGGACACCCCTGCATCCATTGCCCCTGGACATTGGTGAACAGGATCAAAGGTGCACCTACGTCCCAGAGCATCCAATGTTTGCAACCTACCTGTTGGTTGCCTTTCAATGCCCTCCCTCCCCCCCAGCCAGAGCCTCCAAGGAGACCTATCCTCATTGGAATACAGTGGGCACCGGACACCGTACTACACCTCTTCACCCAGCCAACCCAGTGCTGACCTGTTGTCCTGACCCTTGCCCAGTGCCTACCTTAAGTCTACATGATTGATCCCGTGAGTCACTGTAAAGTGCTTGTTTGATGAATGTGTTTTCCTTCCATGGGTTAACATTGAAGAAATCTCAAATTGCACTGCCGATTTTTCCAAGTGAAAAGAATTTATGCTTAAAAACTTACTTGCCTTATAATGAAGTTCTAGTGTTCAAAGTATGTAAAGAAAGAAGTGTTATTTTTCTAAATTGGTCTCTGTTTTAATCTTTGAGTGTGTATCTCAATTATTACCTCTGTGAGTACAACAAATGCTTAGCAGTACCTTCTGATAAGCATAACTGCTTACCCACCCTACCAAAAACTAGAGCATTAGTCCTATCTACTTTTGCCTCTGCAAACCAATTGGGGATCCAGATAGGTCAACAGTCCTGGTTGTACCTCTGAACGGTCATCAAGTGTTCTTGCTATTTATAAGGGTGGGTGGGTTCTCATGGGGAATGGGGACAAGTTTGGTTTGGCTGTGTTGACCTGGGGAGGGAATTGGAGTTCTGCTTGGTTTGTAGAGGTGCGTTTTATTGTTTCAATGTGTAATGAGTGGTGGCTCTTGCTCAGGTGGGTCCGGGGTGTGGGGCTGGGTGAAGGGGAGGAGATGTCTGATATAGCAATGAGTCGTGATAGGTGAATGTACACAATTCCTCACGTGGAATGAGACGGGCTTGAACTCCTTCGTCAAGAGGTACAGAACGCACTCCTAATTGAGATGGGCGTGGGTGCACATCGCACTATTGCAGGAAACGCATTTATTAGAGGGAGAGACTCAGACGCTCCAGAGGGAAGTGGTCGGGGTAGCTGTATTCCTCCACATACTGCTATGGGGGTATCCATTTGATTTGCCCCAGGGGTCCTGTTCCAGCTAGGTGGGCATGTAGTAGAAGTGGAGGGGCGATACTTACTCCTACACGGTATACTTGATGGTAGGGAATTGAGTCATCTTAATGTGTATGCTCACAACACTGACAACAGGGACTTCTACGGGGCTGTGCAGATTGAACTCCTGCCCTACGCAGGGATGCCTGTTGTGTGGGATAGGGATTTTAACTGTGCATTGGACAGGCAACTGGACACGTATCCACCCAAGATGGGTAGGAAGCCACGTATGCTGGTGAGCCTACGTAAAACGATGTGCAGTCTACAACTTGTAGACATCTAGAGAGACTTAAACCCCACAGCCAGGGAATTCTCCTGCTTCATGTGGACCCATAGGGCGTATAGTTCTCTAGACAGTTTCCTTTTGATGAACGACGGTATGTTGGATGTCCAGAGAGCGTGTTTTCAAGTACACTTTCTGTCGAACAATGCTCCCTTACTGCTGGAATTCAGGCTGCGGGGGCACAAAGTCCAGACATCCCAGGCCATGCAGGGATATTTTGATAATAACTGGAACTCCAATGGATTGCAAGGGATGGAATGGGGTGTGCTCACAGTGGTCATAAGAGGAAAAGCCTCAGTAAGACCTACGGAGCCAGAAAAAAGCTGAGTGGGAACTACAGGAGTGGGAGGAACACCTCAATAGACTGGAACACTGAAGGGTGGGTCGCAAGGCAGATTACGGGTATTGACCGCAAAAGGGAAATAAGTGAAGTCTATATGGGCCAGACTCTACTGCCACGTGTGCCGAGATTTTAGGCAATGACTGCACATCAAGGGGGACAGAGCAGCCACATGCAGGTTTGGTTACTTAAAGACCTCCACAATAATCACACTTAACTGCCCTGGAGACAGACTGTCATTAATTCTCTGCTATGCGACCATTTGGCAGATGTGTACACCAGGCCTGCATTTGGTGAGGAGCGGACTTTTTTGATCGGGCTGACCTCCCTTGCCTGAAGAGGGCCCAGTTGAAGAGGTTGGATGAGGCTATATATATAGAGGAGCTAAAGAAGGCACTACGAGATATGATCCAGGATCGTTGCCCTGGTCCTGACGGTCTCCCTGTAGAGTATTTGCAAGTGTACTCTGCCTCCCTATTTCCTGCCCTCCTAGAAACTTTAATTGAGGCATGCAGTGGCGGTGTCCTGCAGACAAACATGCGTGAGGCCCTGACCATTATGCTCCCTAAGTCTGGTAAGGATCCTGTGGACCCCGGCTCATACAGACCACTGTCTATGCTGAACGTAGATGTCAAGTTCCTTGCTTAAGTCCTGGCACAGAGACTGGGTCGAGTGATCACACACCTTGTACACAAAGGAACCGATATGAATCTCAGGATACTCTCCCACGTGATGCATGAGACCTGGAATGAGGTATTTGAGTCTATGCTAGTTTCCTTAGATACAGAGAAGGTATTCAACACTCTTTCTTGGGACTGTGTGTGGGAGTTAATATGGCAAATGGGTGTGGGATAGCGTATCCTAAAGTGGGTCCGCCTTTTGTATCAGGAGTCGAGGGTGCGCACTGGCCAGATAGTGGCCACCGCCACACGCACTGAGAGAGGAACCAGACAGGGGTGCCCACTGTCCCCGCTACTGTTTGCCCTTGCTATGGAACCTTTGCCCATACATTTTAATGCAGGACAGAGGGACTGTGGAATCCATGTGACATCATGACACACAGTGTCCATGTATGCAGACGAGACACTGCTATATGTGGCAGACTCCGAGACCTCAGTGCCCCGTCTCCTACGGTTGATGGCACACTTTGGGTAGGTGTCAGGGCTCCACCTTAACTGCCACAAGACAGTGACTCTCCCCTGGCATCACTTGCGGCCTGAGAGGAGGCTGAACTCCCTGAGGTGCGCCATTTTCGTTACTTGGGGATGCATATAATGCACAACCAACGCCTACAATACGATTTGAGCAAGGAGAGGGTACTGGCAAGTCTTACCACTGCCATACGATTCGGGAACACGCTGCCGTTGTCGGTGATGGCAGGGTAGCATTGGCCAAAATGGTGCACCTGCTCCGTTGTCTCTACATCATAGAATTCAGCCTGTGACATGCCTACCTCCTTGTTCACAGAATTGGATAAACTATTAATGTCCCTGCTGTGGACTGGAAAGTGTTGCAGAGTTAGAGGGCTTATTACAGTATGCAGCACTATTGGCGATGATGAACCCAACTGGGAAAAGGCACTATTATAAGGGATTGCAGCCACAGATGACCTTCCCAAAACTCTTCAGCGGGCAGTAGATCACCGACTGGCACCCCCTTTATAGTGCGACAGGTGGCACAGGCCCTGGAACAGGCAGTCACCCAGGTTATAGAGAAAGCACCTTACGCTGGATTGCTCCCCATTTGGTGGCTGCAACCATTTGGGCACATAACCTCTATGGATGTCACAGGTTGGTTGGAGGGTTGGTGTCACAAAGAGAGTGACATATATTTGAATGAGACATTCATGTGTATGGAGGAGATGGGAGCGCGATATGGCATAGGACAGTGAAAGTTCCTGCATCATGCTAGGATTTCCAGCACGACCAGGGAACTATGGACAATCTTTCCTGGTGAACCCGGGGAATCACATACCCTGAAGGTGATGTTAGACCCTCGGTCCCACCAAAGCCATCATATCCAGACTATATGCTGCTCTGAAAAAGGATAGGCAGACAGAAATAACATCTACTCATGCTGGGTGTGATGGTGACCTGGAGGGTTCTCTCATGAATGGGGAGTGGAGACACACTGGAGCACTGGTACAGGAAGTGGCCAGTAATGCCCGGTTGTTGTTAACACACTTTTATTACTTACACAGGGTCTACCTAATGCTGCAGTGACTACAGAGGGTATACCCACACACAAGGCTGCATGCACACGGTGTGGGGGGATCCCTGCCCAAATCCTGCATGTCACTAGGTCATGCCACCGTATAGAGCCCTTCTGGGGGAATATAGTGTGGGAACTGCATAAAGTGACGGACACACATGTGAACTTAACAATGAGACATTGCCTGCTGGGATTGTTGTCACCGCCCAGGGTTGGAGGGGTGCAGGGGGAGGAATGGAGATAGGAGGGTGGTGGAAGGTACCAAGATGCGATACAGTTTGCTCACTTGGCCTTGCTACTTGCCAGGAGAAGCATCGCAATCCAATGGGCAAGCCTGCTATTGCCAAAAGTGAAAAAATGGAAGGCTGACATATTGGAATGGGCCGTGGATGAGGAGTGCCATCTCCATAGGGTTGCAGAGAGGGATCTGGACATAAGGGGAGACATGATGGATCGCCTGGATGCCAGAGATTGAGGGTTGCGGTGAGATACAGGTTCGGACCCTCGGGGGAGAGGTTGGAGCCCACGATGAGGATATTGCCACTCTCTCTCGCTTCCTCTGAAATACCCTTACACCCCTGTGATAGTGGGCTGATCTTGATAATTGAAGGTGGTATAGTGTGTGAACCAGTTGTTAATTGTTCATATACAAGTCTGGGCACAATCGTGATGGAGACCAGGTGGCCTTGTAAATGCAGATGAGAGGATCCTTCAGCACTCCCGCCATAGTTTGGGCACTCATTGCCACCCACGATTGGTCTTTTTTCCTACCTACTGCAATGGGTTCCATTCAAACTGCACACTTGAGTGTATTGTTGTGGGTTATTTGTTCACTTCTTGTAACACTGTATGTCATGTAATACCTGAACAATTGTGAATAAAGAAAATGTACAAAAAATAATATTTTGTCCCTGTCCCTTTGTTTTTTTATTGAATTTCTATTTTTTTTTTAACCAGTAACATTTATTTAATAAACACACAACTATAACATTACTTTAACCTTGGGTTTTTAAGTGATTTTAATCTATAAATATTCTAGGTGAAAAAAAAACTAAATAAATAAATAAAAATATATAGCTTTATTTCTTTTAAAAACAACAATTGTTTTTTTTTTATTTTTTTAAAGTTTTTTTTTAAAGGATTTGCAGATCCACTGCAAGTCCAGCCCATGCGTAATTCCTCTTCTGGATTCTGCAGGAGAACAGCAGATCCGGCATGATTTTCAACAACATTTAAAAACATAAATAGACTCTACTGAACTGATATTTGAGGTAAGTGATTTAGTAAATAACAGAAACCTATACTCCAATAAGTAATTCTAGCTTACAACATTGTTTTTATACATTTTTTGGATTCGCTGTGACATTACGGCACTGCTGCAAAGGATCCACGAATCCCATGTGACCACAATAGATGCATTTTATTGGTTGGAACACCTGTCAAACTCTTGTACAGAAAGTTCCTTCTGATGTTTTTTTTAAACCAGAAGACAAAATGGCATCAGGAGGAGAGAAGCAGGAACAAGAGGAAGAACAGCCATGAAAAAATAGTCCTTTGCATGGAACTTTTTCTCCATAACATCTACCGAAAAACAAGATGGTAGCATAGGATGTTAGGAGGAACTTTTGTAATAAAGAACTTTCCAGAGGAACAACAAAAAAGTACTGCCATAAGACGAGCAGCGTGATAAAATAACAGCTGACCGTCTACCCTTGACAACTGGGGAAAGCGGATATCCAGAGGGATGCACCACGTGTGAATGGGTGTGTGAGTGGCTGTGTGGGTCTGTGAGTGGGTGGAGACGTGGTTTTGTGGGTCTCTGAGTGGGTCTGTGTGTGTGTAAATGGGTGTGTGTGGGTCTGTGAGTAGGCAGGTAGTGGCTTTGTGGATCTGTGAATGGGTGTTTGAATGGGTGTGCGAGTAGGTGTGAGAGTTGATGTGTGGTTCTGTGAGTTGGTGTGGTAGTGGTTTTGTGGGTGTGTGAGTTGGTGAATGGGTGTGTGTGTTTGTCAATGGGTGTATAAATGGGTTTGTGAATAAGTGTGTGTGTGTGAATGTGAGTGTGTCAATGGGTGTGTGTAAATGGGTGTGTGAATAGGTGTGGGTCTGTAAGTCCACTTGGTAGTGGTTTTGTGGGTGTGTGTGTGTGTGTGTGAATTACTGTGTCAATGGGTGTCTGAGTGGATCTGTGAGTGTGTCATTGGGTGTGTGAAAGAGTCTGTGAATGAGTCTGTGAATGGGTGTGTGAGGATGTGTGTGAGTGGGTATAATAGTGGTTTTGTGAGTCTGAGTGGGTGTTTGAGTGTGTGAATGGGTGTATGAGTGAGCTTGAGTGGCTGCGTGGGTCTGAGAGTCAGTGTGGTAATGGTTTTATGGATGTGTGAGTGGGTGTGTGAGTAGGTGTGCAAGTGTGTGGACTGGTGTGTTGGGTGAATGGGTGTGTGAGCGGATGTGTGAGTGTGTGAATGGTCATGTGACTGAATAGGAATGTGAGTGGGTGAATCAAAGTCGAAGCGAGTCAAAGATATTCGGGCTATGGTTCCAATCTTTCAGCATCTGTC
This sequence comes from Pleurodeles waltl, assembly GCF_031143425.1. Taxonomy (NCBI): domain Eukaryota; kingdom Metazoa; phylum Chordata; class Amphibia; order Caudata; family Salamandridae; genus Pleurodeles; species Pleurodeles waltl. The sequence continues at coordinate 1,862,782,998 of NC_090440.1, forward strand.
TTGTGTTTCGGTGAGACTGACTCTGAGGATGCTGGGCCTCCTGGTCTCCTGCATCCTGCTAGTAACACATGCTAGATGGCATATGCGTGCTCTGCAGTGGGACTTGAAGTTCAGATGACAGGTGTGCATAGTAAGGTGTGTGGAGAGAGACTGGCCTGTCCGCTGAGAAACCTTTCTGTGTATGTAGTAGTAAGTCAGAAGGGTCTGCGTATTACACTATGTAATTGACCTCACCTGCCAGACCTCTCTCTCAGATGACAGGTGTGCCTGGTAGGGTGTGTGAAGAGGGACTGGCCTCTCCACTGAGATCTCTCTATTACATGAGTGGGGTGTACAGTATAGGACCCCCCTCTCCTTTGAGACCTCTCCCTCTCAGGTGACAGGAGTGTGTAGTAGGGGTTGTGGATGGACTGGCCTCAACGCTGAGACCCCTCTCTCTTTGATGATGAGTGTGGGAAGAGGCTTCCCTCCTCCCAAGCCAATGGACATGAATGGTAGACTTGGATAAACACCATCTCCAATAAGACTGTGTCATCCAATAACAAGTTTGCATACTAGAGTGTATTCAAAGATCACCTACTCCTTCCTATTTTTCACTATCCTGTGAGAGTCTTGCAAGATCATAACTGTTTTTAGGAAAATAACTAACCTTCTACTCATGACAGTACTTATTTCTTACACACTTCCACTCAATATTGAGGACTACAATATGTATTTCTGCTAGTAGAGTGTATTGACAGCTCACATGCTACTTTTTACTATTCACAATCCTGCGAGAGTCCAGTGAGATTGTAAACATTTGTTAAAAACAATTCACATTTATAATCTTCACAGTAGTTATCCCTTAGACGTCCCCTCTCTAAATCTAGGGGGACAGCATGCCCTCCTACTTTCCCCTGGGACTGCTTTTTTACTTAATTTCCACAATGCCTCCAATTTTTCACAGTAAACAGCAACTAACATCCTAACAGCCAGTCAGCCAATCAGAGTGCTTGCTCTCACGATACTCCTGAAAATCTCTCTCCTGCATGAGCTTGAAAGCTCACAAAGAAAAATGGACCTCTCTAGCAATCACTGGGCTCCATTTTTGATTTCATACTCGTGTGAGCTCAACTGCTGAAATCTACAATTATTTTTCACTCTTAATTTATCAAAAACTACTGAACCGATTTTCGCCAAATCACAAAAGCACAATTTGTGGACCAAGATCTAGCTTCCTGCTGAATTTGGTGTAATTCTGTAGAGCAATTTTTGCTAAAACCTGCCTTAGAAGGATAAGTCTGTAGAAAATGCATGGAGATTTTACTTTTTGGGACCCCCTTTTTGTTTTCTGCCCCGAAACTATCCAGGAAGGAGCTGAGGTGGATGAATTTTTTTGGGAAATTTTTGTGAAGCTTCTTCAAGCTGGGCCAAAGTTATTAGCAAACCAAAAATGCTTTGTCTATGGAAAAGCAGACCTAACTACAACTACCTAGTTGCGACCACCACTTGGTTACATCTGTATATTTCGTACTGGCGGTTGCCAGTAGGTGATAAGAGTTAGGACCTACTTGCCATAGGAAAAGGGTTTTTTGTTTTGCTAATAACTTTGACACCATTTGAAGAATCTTCCCAAGAATTTCAAAACTAGTGTTTGTAGTCAATTCAGCTGCTGTCTGATTTGTTAAGCGGGGCGAGAAAACGGGGGGTTCCCAACACACGTGTTCCCCTTTCAGTTTTCTTTAGAAATTTTAGACACAACCACAGCCTGAACTGCTGAATTGAATTACAGCAAATTTGGCAGAAATCTAGAACATGGTCCGCAATGATCTCTCTTTGTAATTGGGAGTAATTCTGTTCAGTAGTTTTGGAGTTATTAAAGAAAAGAAATTATGTATATCTAGAGACGCGGATCCACTGTGGCAGATATGTGTGCCAACAGAGGTGCAGTGACTGTGATTGGCTGGCCACAACCTGAGAGAAAATTTGCGGCTGCCAGTTTGTCAACTGGGACATGGTTCCTGGCAGGGAAAATAAATGTGAAAACTGTTAGGAGTCAGGATAGACTTCATGGGTCTGTGAGGGACCCTCTCCTGGGCATGAAATTACCCAAATACATTGTTTTGGGACGGGGTGCGAGGATCTGCGTATCCTATTAGCACTCATAGTGACCACCCGTTTGAATCTGTGACAGAGCCACGGATCCAGACCACAATTTGAAAAAAACCACACACAGTCACATACCCACTCACACACTCACTTACACACCCACACTCACAAAACCACACCATACCCAGTCACAGACCCACACAGCCACTCACACACCCATTCACACACTCACATACCCCTTCACAGCCCCATAAAACCACTACCACACCCAATCAGAGCCACACACCCACCCACTCAAATGCTCGCACCCCCTCCCACACCCATTCATACTTTCTCACTCACATTTTCACACACCCTTTCACATAAACACCCTTTCACACACACCAATTCCACACCCACTCGCGTATCTATTCACCCACTCACAAATCTATGCACCCACTCACGTATTTATTTACCCACTCACATTCAAATTCAACCACTTCTTTCTTTGCTGCTCTGCAGCAGATAAGTACTCACTTTTTTGACTCTCTTTATTTCAATTGTATTATCCGTTATCAAATGCCATTGGCGAAGAGATTCTGCTCGCATTGTTCGTATAACTCAGTGCTCGTCGGGTGCTTCATTTGGTTATTGGCTTACCTGCTGATTTTTGGCCTTTCGTGGAGGGCGAGCGGATTTTGTGTTACATCACGTAGTCCTATTTCTACTCCTCCTGTCGCAATTACAAACAGGTTTTTTCCAAAGTGATTCTCTGAGAAGCCGTCTCATTTATCCTGCGATGCAACCACAAGGAAGTGCCCCTGCCTGCTATCTGTGCTCCTTATACCTCCCCTGCTGCTTAGAGCACAGGGCTGTAATAATTGAACAGGCACTGCCTAGAGTGTGTTTGTCCATGCCGCTCCCCTCCACATTTTATAGGCCTATTTAGCCTGGCAGGGGTTTTTACAGTCCCCCTTTATTGATCTCTCCTGACCATTTTTCAATAGCAAAGCAATTATATATCAGGAGAATGGCTCAATGGGATGAGAATGAGTCAGGGTATTACCCTGCAGATAATGATAATCACCATGAACTAAACCTGGTTAAAGCCCTAGATTGTAAGGTCTAACAGTCTGTTAACGAAGCCCTAGTTAGGGCATTGGGGCCCTTTTCTGGTCAACTCCTCAACTGCGCTCGTACCCAGGGTTGGATGCCGGAAGCCCATGCGCAAGTTGAAGGATCTAAGTCTAGAGATAAAGGAAAAGGACTTACCAGCAAGCTTAACTATAGTGTCAAAAAAGACTCTTGATTTTCTCCATCCTCTTCGGAGAAAGATACATCCTCAGAGGACTCCAATAAACCAGACCCCAGTAAGAAGCCTAAGAAAAAGTCCACCCCCCAAAAGTTCTTGATTTTGATCCCACTGAGAATATTCACCCCAGAGCGTCCAACTGGATTCTACCACTGGAAGTGGCAAAGTATGTACAGTCTCACATACGCAAGAGCTTTGATAAGGAGGTCCTGGCCTGCCTCAGGGCAGAATGTCCCAGACCAGACCTAGAAGGTAAAAGTTAAAATGTCAGTGGATACCGACATTTTAACTAGTTGGGCGCAAAGAGCCATATGTCAACTTGGTAATACCAATTGCGCTATTTCCTCCTAATGTAGAAAGTCTATCCTCATGTGTATCAACCCCAAATTAAACTACCTGGCCACCTCAGAAGCGAGCCCTTTGGCCAACGGTTTGCTCTTTGGGGCGTCTTTTATCAAAGAATCTGCTCTACGTGTTCCTCCCTCGACAAAGTCCAGATGTCACTTAAAAAGGTTTTCAAAAGAGGCCTTTTTCTTAGAGTCAGTCGTTATAAAGGGCGAATGCCCAGTCGAGGATCTTATTCAAGTCCTCAAACCTACTATCCTAGAGAAAGAGAGTAGGATGGTATGGAGAGCCTTCGGACACCACCTTCTAACCTCTAATCTAGAGGGCGTTCCAGATTCCGCAGAGGTTCCCACCATGGACAACAGGGAGCAATCCAGGACGCTGGATATTCCAGTAAGAATTATATCTCATTCACAGGTGATACTGGGGGGCAGAGTGGGCTTGTTCCTAGACAACTGGAAAACAGATTTCTGGAGATCCATGGATTTTTCAGACAGTGCTAGGCTTCAGACTGGAGGTTTTCAGTCCCCCGAAGCAATTGCAGCCCCCACTCCAATATATTTTTCCCAAGCAGATCAGTCCTTTATACACTTAGAGGTTCAGGCCCTGCTCGATAAATGGGCAGTAAGTTACTCCTCCTCGCACCCTTTCGGTATTATCAGCCCTATTTTCCTAGTAGACAAGAAGGGTGGAGGTCATTGTCTCGTGTTAAACCTAAAAGAATTCAATCACTGGATTTTGTACAGGCACTTCAAAATGGAAGGAATACACATGTTAAGAGAAGGCGACTGGATGGTCCGGTTGGACCTCAAGGACGCCTATCTCTTGATTCCCATCTTTCCTCCCCACAGGAAGAATAAACAATTCCTATGGAGTGATTACTGCCTGGAGTTCAATGCTCTTCCCTTCGGCCTGTCATCAGCCCCCTGGTGCTTCACCAAGTTGATGAGATCAGTGTTGGAGTCTCTTCGAGCCCGAGGTGTGCATTTGATAATTTACCTGGACAATATATTTTTGATGGCTCGAGATGCACAGACTCTCCGGAGTCATTTAGAGTGGACTGTTTAACTCTTGGAGGATCTGGGATTTCCTATCAATGTGCAGAAGTCACTATTGAGTTCTTCTCAGGTAAAAAAACTTTCTGGGCTTCCAGATAGATTCAGTCTGGTCCCAACTTATTCTTCCTTCTCAAAAGATTTGCTGCATCAAGAGGGAGTTGAGGTCTGCATTAGGGTAGTAGGTCTCCTGTCCTCTTTCATTCAGGCCATTTTTCCGGCCCCACTTCACTATCGAGCTCTTCAGAGATTAAAATCCAACACCTTCGGAAGGGCCTGACTTACTAGGAACAGAGTTCATTATCTGACAAAGTCAGGTGCCTTTCTCCAAGACTGGACTCAGTTTCAGGGGTATGCTTTCCCCCCATTCATGATGATTCCCAGGGTTCTGTCTCATGTACAGTGACAGAAGGTGGAGATTGTTCTTGTGACCCCATTCTGGAGAGCCCAGCTGTGGATCCCGGTAGCTCTGTTTTCATTCTGTGCGCCGCCACTTCTCATTCTTCCTCGTCAGAATCATCCTTTGGTCCCATTAGAGAAGCTGCTTTTTATGGCCTGGATGGTTTCAGGTCAAGATGGAATTCCCCACGTATTCCGCAACAATCTAAGCTGCAGATTTCATCAAGCAAACATGGGCAGCAGGCACTCATAAGCAGTATGCCTAAGCTTGGCGGAGATGGAGTAGTTGTTGTGACGTGCGGGGTTTCCATCCTGTGGGGTCAAACGTTGACTTCATTGTGAATTTCTTAGCTGAACCTTCAAGTTCAGGATTAGCCTACAGAACAGTCAACAATTTCAGGTCCGCCATTTCTGCTGGTCATGAGCCGATTGAAGGTAAGCCTGTAGGGGAACAACCTTTGGTTTGCGAGGTAATGAAAGGAATTTGCATGTTGAATCCTCCTCAGGCCTGATATTCTTTCCTATGGGATGTGGACATAGTTCTGAGATTTTTAGACAAATGGCCATCTAATCATTATCTCTCTAGAAAATAGATCTCAGCAAAGCTAACTATATTATTCTATCTCTTATAAAAGAGTGTCAGATGTTCGAGCACTGGATTTAGCAGGGAGAGTTCTCTCCAGAGGATGTTACCTTTAACATCACAAGAAGAACAAAAACTAATTGCAGGTTGGAAAATATCCTGTTTCCTGAAAACCCACAATTGTGTGTCGTACAATATTTGAAGGCATATGAAATTGCCACTGAAGAAATCAGTCAAGACTCTAGGGGTCAATTATTAATATCTTTACAGAAACCCTTTAAAGCAGTGTCGCCATGGCTTCCAAGACCTATGCTTTAGGCTCTCATCTGGAGGACATTATAAGGGCAGTGGGCTGGTCTTCTGAGTCTACTTTCCGTAAATTCTATCACAAACCAGTTGTTGATGTAGTGACTGTGGTAACTGGACAGCCTTGCATGAGCATTATCAGAGCCTCCGGTTCTGACATACAATAAAACATTTTCTAGCTTACGCACCAAGAATTTTAAATTCTATTAAGGACATGAAGGCAAGGATTATCCCTCCCATAACTCTTTATGACTCAATTAAAGTTCTAGTGCTAAGAAGTTTGTGATTTATTGTTATAAATGGTTATGGGTTTTGCTCTCCATGAGTTATGGATTTTGCATATAGATGTTAAATGTATATTCTTTACATTATGAAGAATATTACCTTCAATTGTGTCATTTTTTGTGTCTTATTAGAAGACACCATGAATGAAGGATCTCCCGATCTTCAGCTTGTGGAAAGGTCAGATCCATGGAGTTTGTTTCTTCTGCTGGAAAGGCTTCTGCTCCTTCTGGCTATGGCTCCTGCTGAACTCGACTTGCGGTGTCCTGGACTTTGAATCTAGTTGATATTGAAAGGTTCAATCTGTAAGGAGTTGCGTTTCAGCTGTGACTTTGGTACTTAACTGAGATTCCAAAGAAAGAGGACGTGACATTTGGGGTCACGATTTATGTAGGCTATGGTCCTAAGCTATGATTGGGCCATGTGACATCAATGTAGAGCATCATGGGTATTGATGTTTTTGTTTTAAAGTTTTTTGATTGGCTGCAGTTGAGTCAGTAAAAGCAGGAGAAAGCATAATCCTCGCCTCCGTGTCCTTGTAAATTCTTGATGCGTAAGCTAGAATTTTTTTTTAATTTGAACGCTGCACTCAATTTGCTTGCCTGGTTACGCATTTTTTATTTTCTAGTTTTACTGCTGTCACTGCGTCGCATATGCCCAATAACGCGCTAATGTCACCCTCAGACGTGCGTTATGACGTGGATGCACAAACGCTATCACAGATGACTAGAATTCTTCTCACGCTAGCTGTCAAGGCTTGGGAAGACACTGCACGTCAGTATACAAGCGTGTTATTCAAAATTGTTCTGAACAACCAAAGGCATCACACCCAATGTCCTCCGGTACAGCTCCACTCTGTTACATGCACACTCTTTCAATTCCTCAGAAATAAATCTCCAAAGGTGTAACTCACACATTGCAGCAGACACTTTCCAACCTCATAATCGATTATTGTGGACCAGGGGTTGTTCATGGACCAGCTGTTCTGCAAACTCTTAGAGAATTAATGCTGATAATAGGCAGGTCTTGGTTTCCTCTTAGGCATCAGCATCCTATCCTCGTCACCATGCTTAAGACCCTGAGTCCAATTTACTTAAGTTACAATAACAATAGCCCAGAGCAACAAACCCTGACAAGTCCTTCCTTCTCTACAACTGCCTGCTCTCTGCTCCTCAGATTCCACAGTCTAGAATCCAGTAGAGAAAGCATCCAGTTGCTAAGAGACAACAGACACGTCGCTAGGCTTCCTCCACTTTTTTGCACGCAGCTCTGTCCTGAGCTAGTTTCTGCAAAAACCAACATATTGAGCGGGTAATTTTCTTCAAGGTCGTAATAGGAGCAACAGAGTTGGCTGCCCTCCTAGGCCAGGACCCGTTTGCAGTGTATCCCTCACTAACTGAGCCTGGGATTACTGGTTTCAAGTCCATCAGGGCTCTCCTATGGTTAGCAGTACACACCTTACTCTAGCATCTGTTCTCATTCAGAAGAAGGTTGATTTTCCTTCCGACAGTCAAAGTGCCAGGTGAATGGAAATAAGAAATGGCCTGACCATGGCACTGGACTTGAAGTCATACATTGTATTAATAGTTTGGATAGAATATCGTCAATGGTGTAATTAGCTACATGTGTGGGGCCTGAATCAGATAAAAACATATTTCTACTGAAAGGGAAACAGGGTAGGAGAGGTAGCCAAATATGCCTACTCTCACCAAAGTCCGATAGTGAAATAAAGCAAAAAGAATGGAATCATCTCCTTCTAAATAAAGAAGTCCAAGTGACCAATCAGAATCCTTCCCTAGGGTATACTTCCTCTCCCGGACCTCTTGATGAGTGTCTCAACAATACTTACTTTACAGCTTTTATAGAACAGTACACAATTCATTTTTCTTGCTTAAACAACCTGCATAATATTCTATTTTGTACAAAATTATAGTTAAACACTGTAATTAACTTAATTTTCAATGTAATGTTTTTCAAGTGGTTTGGGGCCAAACAGGAAATACATATGCCTTAGAGTCCACACTGGGGACTGTGCATCCTGCTCACGCTAGAATCTCAGGAGAACCATCACTTAAAAAAAATCAAAACATATCCAGTAAAGTTTCATTCACTACTCTATTCGAGATCATCGCCTTATCTGTAAGAGACAATATCTAGCTGCAGATTCCTTACCTTAGAATTTCACCCAGGCATCAGTCTGGATCTGGAGATTTTCCACTAGCAATGCATGTCTCTATCAGATTAATAAATAAACTTTTAAAAAAACCTAGAACTTCACTGAAAGGTTAAAGTAACGTTATAGTAAGGTGTAATAAAAATGTCAGTTTCCGCAAAAAACAAAAAAACAAAAAAAAAAACCTTCGAAATTCACTGAAAAATACCAAGGATAAAATTACATTATAAACAGGTGAATTTTTGATTGCCAACATTAACATTTTGAACCAAAAAACAAAACAAAAAAATTCATTATGTATAGTTACCAACTAATTAAAACTTGCGCCCCCACCATGCACTGCTTATGACCTCATTTATGACATCACTCAATACATGTTCTATGACATGTATTACATTATGGACGGCATCTGAAATGACATCATTGGTAACATCACCGATGACGTCACCCAAACTTCACTTTCATACATATTGCTCTATAAATTAGGTTGAAATCTGAGGCCTGGCAGTAAGTACAAAATAGCTCAGGAGACAGTCACACATTACTACTGCCACCACAGACACAACTCACTTAGATGTTGAAAGCTAGCATTATATGCAATATTGCACCAATAGCATACCCTTTACAGGCAGCACTTGTCAAATAAACAATCAACCACAAATATACAAGAAACACACACTGACTGCATTTTTCTATATCTATACAATGGTTGGCAAAAAGACAAAATAGTGAATGCAACTTTAAACACAAATGTCCTACTATGGACAGCTTTTATCTGTAAAAAACCCTTGACACTCACAGAATCTACATTCGGAAATAAAGTTGAATTGAGTCGAAAAGAAGGTAGCGTACACAGTATTTTCTCAATAGAGAGAATATACTCAGTATCACACTGATTGCAGACAGTGAAACTGATGAGAAATGCACCACAGGGTACTAGAAAAATCTACTAAGAACAGTGTACACTTTATGCAACAGTTGTCAAAAATATTATTTGCTGAACAATAACCACAATCTAAAGGTGCTAAAAAACCTACTGCATGCATGGCTCATGCTCTGGTGAAAACTTTACAGATAGCACATCTAATCTAGCAAAACTAGCACACATGAATATCTTAGTTCCAGTTACAAGCAGTCTTCCATCTTAAGTATAAATTATCATGCAGACAAGATTCTCTGTAATAACTGAAAGCAGCTTACAAAAATTAGTATCAACTATGTAGAATCTTTTTCCTGTACAAAACATTCTCTGTAGAACCAAAAACTTGCCTGAAGAATAATGAACAAAAGCCAACTGTTACCTGCACACACAGTCACTTTTGAATAAATAAATGTATGTGTGTTCAATACCTCTATGCAGCAATGGTGCATTAGGAGCACATGCATTTTGTAAACATTTACATGCATTAATTGAACTGAAGCTGTACAAAATCAAGTAGAAAGGTAATATAACGGCTACCCGCCACTTTGTAAACTGTAAAACAAAGTAGCATACTCACTGGATGAAGTCATAGTAATGCCATATGTGAAGTCATAAGCAGTGCATGGATAGGGGGTGCAAGTTATAGTTAGTGCTGCTAACTATAACTGCTTAATTTCTGTGCTATTTGCAGTTCAAAACATTATCAGTCAGTGAGAAATTCACCTACATTTCTACATATAGCTGTATTACACATATACATACATATTAGGAACGTACCGTATTTTTGGCATGGTTACCCCCACTTTTTGCCTGTCAGGGTGCTTTGACTGTGTTCACTGGGATCCTGCTAACCAGGACCCCAGTTACTGTGTTCTCTCCCTCTACATTTGGTTGCTTATGACTTAGTACACCCCACACTTGGCATACTTGGCATACTGGTGCCCCCATATAAGTCCCTAGTATATGGTACATAGGTACGCAGGGCATTGAGGCACCAGGGGTTCCCCATGGGCTGCAGTATGTATTGTGCTACTCATGGGAGCCAATACACTGTAAGTCACCCCTATGTCAGACCCTCCTAGCGCAGAGGGCAGGGTGCAGGTACCGGTGTGTGAGGGCACGCCTGCATGAGCACAGGGGCCCCTACGAACTCCAGCTTCATTTCCCTGGACTTCGTAAGTGAGGGGAAGCCATTTTACTAGTATGCTGGGCACAGGCCACTACTTGTGTCAAGCTACATAATGTTAACTCCGAACCTGGGCATGTTTAGCATCACACATGTTGGAATCATACCCCAATACTGTTGCTAGTATTGGTTGTATGATTCTATGAACTGCGGTGGCTCCTTAGAGGACCCCCAGCATTGCTCCTACCAGTGTTCTGGGGATTTCTGGGCAGCCTGCGCTGCTGCCACCTCTGAGACAGGGTCTGCACTCCTGCTGCTTGACCAGCTCAGGCAGAGGAAGGCAGAATAAAGGATTTCCATTGGGAGAGGGAGAAAACACCCTCTCCCTTTAACCACTGGTATGCATTGGGGGGCACCTTTGGTTCCCTCCTTGCATAAACTGGTGTGCAGCTGTCCAGGGACCCATGGTCCCTGCTCTGGCGCGAAACTGGACAATGGAAAAGGGAGTAACCACGGGTGGTGCCCAGAGCTCCTCCAGGTGGCCACTTGATTCTGCCATCTTGAATCCAAGGTGGGCAGAGGCCCCTGGGAGCATCTGAGTGGCCAGGTCAGGAATGTGATGTCACAGCACCCTCCTGATGGGTGGTCACCATGCTAGGTGACCAACCCCCCTTCCTGGGCTATGTAGGGTCTTCCTACCGAGTGGGTTTTCAGATTTGACATGCAAGATTCCAGCAGGACTCCTCTGCATTGTTTACTTCATCTTATGGCCACCAGGACTGCAACTGGACCCTTCAGGAACCGACAATCTGAAACTCCAGTGACCACTCTGCTCTGCAACATTGTTTCTCCAGCTCCTTCCGACAGCTGCAACGTTTCCCTGGCTGTGCATCCTCTGAGGGCGACAAGTCTTCAGCCTGGAAAAGAAGAAATCTCCCTTGGAGTGAAGGAGTCACTCCCCTGCACCCGCAGGCACCAAATGCAACAACAACCGGCTGTGTGGATCTTCTCTCCCTCGGATCTGCGTGGATCCTGCATCACAGGTGGTGTTCTGAAGTGGTTCCCTTGGTCCTTTTTACCAGCTGTCCAATTTGAGAGACGGTAAAGCCCTTGCCTCTCCTTGCAGGACAGTAACCCTGTGCACTGAACACTCGCAGCTAACCAGGCTTGTTTGTTCCTCCTGCATGGGATCTTCAGGCTCCATGTACCCCCGGCATCCAGCACTCTTCACTGCAAAGCACAGTGTCCTGCCTACTGCTCCAGAGATGTGGGACTCCTCTTCAGGAGTGCTGAGTGGGCCTCACTGAGACTCCTGTGCCTGCTCCCCATGGGTCGCCTGTGGGGGCTGCCTCCTCTTCTTGTGACTCTCCAGGCTGCTGAGGATCACCTTGGACTCCCCTCTTTGGGTTGAGTCCTCTGGACCTTGCTGGTTTTCTTCAGCCTTGCAAAACCTTCTCCTCTGACTCTTGCATTTGCCAAGGCTTGCTGGTGGTTTTCCAACACCACTGACTGACTGCATCACAACCACCAACATGGGACATTACTTGCATCACTTCTGGAAACCCTCTTCAGCGCCTGTGCTGCACTGCTGACTTTCTTCATCCACTAACAACCTGATCTTCCATCCACAGAAGGGTGGGTAGTGGCTCCTACCACAGCCGGACACTCAAACTCGAATTGTACTTGGTCCCTTTCTTTTGCAGGTCCTCTTCTGTGAGGATCCACCTTTGGTTTCTTCCATCTTTGTCTGGGCCTTGCACAGTCCTTTTCCAAATTTCTCTGGTAGGTTTGGGGAAAAACCAGGTACTTAAGTCTTCTCTCCTGGTCGCTGGGGGGTACCCTGGTACTTACCTTTGGGGGTTCCTGGTTCCTCCAGCTCCCCTCTACCGATTCCACTTCTTTGGGTAGGGGACTGCGTTTCACATTCACTTACTTAGTATATGGTTTGGTCTCCCGCTAGTGCTTTCGCTGTTTGCTATTGGTTTTTAGGTAGAGCGTTAGCGGTCGACCTGGTGTATATTTAAGTATACTTATACTGTGGGTTAGAGCAATTTAATTTGTCTGTTGCCCTTTCCTTTAAACATTCTTGCTCACTAGCAGTTAGTTCTACCTTTTTCTACCCTCCTTTTTCTGTTTCAGAGCAGTCACCTACTACTGTATCCTTCTACTTTGGTTTCTTTATCTGTTGCTGTGATTGACTATTATTGATATTTGTTTGGTGTGCCCTTTTAGGCTGGTAGCTGCCTGCGTTTTATTGCAGCATTCTGTTCCTCTCACCTCCTTCAATGTCACTGACATTTGTTTTGGCTTTATTCCAGTGCTGTCATCTACCCTGCTACTAAAATAAGCTTATTTTACTAATAAGCTTATTTGACTAAATAAAGGGCTCCTAAAATAAGCTTGTTTTACGAAATAAGAATGCCAAATGTCCTCACATCCCATCGCAGAGAATCTCTCTATCTCTCTCTCCAGCGCCCCTCCCTACCAGCACTCACGACATGGCACAAAAGGCACTGCTTATCTTTATTGGGGGCCATAAATCTAATCTTCTCAGGCTGCTTTGCTAACTTCATTAAAGCTTTTATTTTATCTTATTTTTGCTTGCGGGCCTTGTTGTCAAAAGATGACAATTAACCTACTGTATTGCAAATGCTTGTTCTATTTGCTATTGCTATTTATGCTAATCACTGACTTCTACTCTGTATATAATAATGTGTTTACTTACCTCTTATTGGAGTATTACCTATTCAGTATTTTAGTACCTGTGTTACCATAATAAAGTACCTTTATTTTTGTAAGACTGTATGTTCTTTCACACATATAAGTGGTGTGTGACTGCATAACCTTTGCATGTCTCCTAGATAAGCCTTGGCTGCTCTTCCACAGCTACCTCTAGTGAGCCCTGGCTTCCTAAACACTGTCTACACCTAACTCACCTAACTAATAGGGAATACCTGGTATAAGGTGATAACACCATAGTTGCTCACCACACACCAGGCCAGCTTCCTACATTGGTGGTGCAGCAGTGGGATAACGCACTTCCAATTGCCTTACTACTCTGTTTCTGATTACTTTCCACAGGAAAGACCATTCTTACACTTAGTTGTTATGATTTCTAGTTTGCTAAGTTTGGGTAAGCTAAGGGCCTAGCATAGGCCTTGCTCTAAACGTTTCTGGGAGCCTAGTTGTTAGGGTAGTTAGGCAAACCTGCACCACTGTAGCAAGAAAATGTCTTTGGTAGAGCGCAACTATCACGCCCCAGACTCTCAATATGAGAGTCTCACCTTCCAAGAGCTTAGGTAGTTGTGTGCCAGTAGAAAACCGAAGACAGCGAGAAATCCCAGTAAAAGTCTGTTTCTTGGCTTGCTCCTCGACTAGGGCAATGCTGGCAGCCGGGAGGAAGAAGAAATAGAAGCTGACCCTCCATTCGTAGACAGGGTAGACTTAGATTACACTGGGAAGGGTCAGGAAGAACATGGAGAACACCACAGCCCTGTTAGGAGCACTGCAGGAAGTGTGTGGGGGGGGGGGGGGTTTAATGACAATAGGTCCACCTTTACTCTAAGAGGGTATGTCCAAAGAGTCCCCAGGAGGAGGGATCAATCCTTCTCTGTCCATACTGATGTTTCCTCATTAGCTCAGTCTTCTCAGTAGCTATGGGGACCCACTGCTCCACCTCAGGATAAGATTCCTTTGAGAGGGAGCTTAGGCTTGAGATTGGAGGAGGCCAAGCTGAGGCTGCAGCAGCAACATCTGCCCCTAGATACGGAGGCCTTGGCAGTGGAGAGGGTAAGACAGGGTTTGGGGTTAGCATCCCATCGTGGCAGCAATTCGAGCTTCAGGAACACCATAATCAGGGAAGACCTGGAGGAGGCTGGCCTGGTTTGTAGTGGGTACCTTCGGTACTTGCACCTTATACCAGGTCTGGTTATAGTAGTGTTCTAGCAGCTTAGGCTGATAGAGGTAGCTATAGCAGAGCAACTTAGGCTGAACTAGGAGACATGCAGAGCTCATGCAATACCACTTATAGTTACACAGTACTTATGCACAAGTAAAGACAATACTCAGTGTTACCAAAAATAAAGGTATTTATTTGGGTGACACAGTACCAAAAATATCTTAGAGACAATACTCCCTCTGGAGGTAAGTATACACAATATATACACTAGACACCAAAATTAGACAAGTAAATAGTCATACAACAATGAAAACAGTAGGAAATCCTATAGAATGCAATGGGAGAAAATAGGTCTGGGGCAACACAAACCATATACTAAAAGAGTGGAATGTGAATCCCGAATTCCCCCCTAGACAAGTGTAGTGTGTGCAGAATCGCTGGGAGGTTAAGAATACAGTAAAGGTAAGTAAATTACCCCACCCCAGAGCCCAGAAAAGCAGGAGTTAAGCACTAAGTTTCCTTAGGACAAACTACACCTCGTTTTTGGGATTGTGCAGCAGCCAACCAAATCTGCAAAGAACAACTGCTGGATTACTGGACCTGGAGACCTACAAAGGAAGGGGACCAGGTCCATAAGTTGAAAGAAGTTCCAGGAAGGACAGGAGCCCCTGCCAACCCAGAAGAGGGTGCAAAACAAGGGTCCCCAGTTAGTAGTAGACTGCAGAAATGCACCCTGGGAAGATGCCAGCGGGTTCCTGCATGATGCTAAAGATGTCCCACAGCGTGAAGATCGTTGCAGATAAGATTTCGTGTTGGAAGGCACCAACAAGCCTTGGCTACGACAAAAGTGTGTTTTTCCTCAAAATGGCACTGGATGGACCCAGGAGGGAGCTGGGGGCCTCTACTCTGGGTGAGGAGGAAGAGGGGGCTCTCAGCACTTTAGAGAGCCCTCAGGATGCCAGCCAGCACCCCCAGAAGCCACAGGATCCGTGTTCAAAGAGGTGCAAAATGCAGCACAACAAAAGAAGGTCCCACGCCGCCGGAGAAAAACTCCGCGAGTTGAGCATTGCAGTGTGAAGTGCTGGGGACCTGGGCCAGCCTGTGCACGAAGGAAGTTTGCAAAGAGTGCACAGAGGCCTCAGGAGGCAAAGATGACAATACACAGGGCTACCGTCGTTCTCGGGGAAGGTCTTACCTCCTCCAAATTGCATCAGCAGGACCTCACGACAGTCTATGTCGATGACGTCCACCCTCTTTGTCCTTAGGAGCAAGCTCTTCGCCGTGAGAGGAGTCCCAGAGTACCGGTTGTCGCCTTGCAAGTTGCCTGCTTGGAGCAGGGGAGTGACTCCGTCACTCCACAGGAGATTTTCTTGGTCCTTCTGGTGCAGGATGAAGACAGGGAGTCCCCAGAGCATGCACACTGTGGAAACTGTTGCAGTTGCTGACTTGGAGCTGAGGTTGCTGAAGAAAAGTGTCTCTTGTAGACACTTTGTTGCAGTTACAGCGTACCTTAGAGCAGGCTGTGGTTAATCCGAGGTCAGAAGAGTCCGAAGTTGTGGCAGAGGATTCCTGAAGGAAATTTGCAAGCAGAATCTGAAGAGAACCCACAGGAGAGACCCTAAATTGATCTGAGAACTGGACTGGATACCTTATCAGATATGGACCTATCAGGAGGGGTCTCTGATGTCACCTGCTGGCACAGAGCCCCCCAGAGCACCTCAGAGTACCTCAACACCTTCAAAGCAAGATGGCTGAAGTCTGGGACACACTGGAGGAGCTCTGGGTGCCAGCCCTGGGGAAGTGATGGACAGGGGAGTGGTCACTCCCCTTTCCTTTGTCCATTTTCCAGCCAAAGCAGGGGAGAAGAGGTCCCTGAACCAGTGTAGAGTGGTTTATGCAAGGAGGGCACCATCTTTGCCCTTCAAAGCATTTCCAGAGGCTGGGGGAGGCTACCCCGCCCAATCCTGTAACACCTATTTCCAAAGGGAGAGGGTGTATAACCCTGCTCTCAGTGGAAATGCTTTGTTCTGCCTTCCTGGGACTGGGCAGCCCAGACCCCAGGAGGGCAGAACCTTGTCTGTGAGGTGGCAGCAGCTGTACCTGCAGTGCAAGCCTCAGAGAGCTGGTTTGGCAGTACTGGGGGTCCATGGTGGAGCCCCCAAGATGCATGGAATTGGCTCCCCAATACCAGATTTGGAATGGGGAGACAATTCCATGATCTTAGACATGTTACATGGCCATATTGGAGTTACCATTGTGAAGCTACATAAAGGAATTGACCTATATGTAGTGCGCATGTGTAATGGCGTCCCCACACTCACAAAGTCCGAGGAAATGGCCCTGAACTATGTGGGGGCACCTTTGTTAGTGCAAGGGTACACTCACACTTAGTAACTTCGCACCTAACCTTCAGCAAGTGAAGGTTAGACATATAGGTAACTTATAAGTTACTTAAGTGCAGTGAAAATGGCTGTGAAATAGTGTGTGCACTATTTCACTCAGGCTGCAATGGCAGTCCTGTGTAAGGGTTTGTCTGAGCTCCTTATGGGTAGCAAAAGAAATGCTGCAGCCCATATGGCTCTCCTGGAACCCCAATGCCCTGGGTACCTAGGTACGATATACTAGGGACTTATAAGGGGGGTGCAGTATGCAAATTGAAATTGGAAAGTGAAGTCACTGGCCTACAGTGACAAATTTAAAAGCAGAGATACCATAATCACTGAGGTTCTGATTAGCAGAGCCTCAGTGACACAGTTAGGCACTACACAGGCATAGACATTAGGCCACAAACTATGAACACTGGGGTCCTGGCTAGCAGCATCCCAGTGACACAGTAAAAACACACTGACACACACTCACAAACAGGCCAAAAGTGGGGGTAACCATGCTAGAAAGAGGCTACTTTCTCACAAGACCCCTATGATTCTAGGAACGTAAGCGAGATAGCCCCACCTTACAAGGTGGGAGATGACATCTACAAATGCTTTGGAGAGGGCCTTTAAGTTCAAAAGGTCCCCCAAAGGCAGTGGGTAGCAGTCTTGTGGCTCTCCTTCTCTGAAGGGCAGAGACAAACTCCTCACTGTCAGAGAGGAAGATGCAGATAATTATACAGCTTTAAAAAGTGCACTGTTAGATGGATTTGGTTTGACTGCTGAACAATACAGAATCAAGTTCAGGAAAACAAAAAAGGAGTCCTTCCAGGATTGGGTAGATTTTGTGGACTGTTCTGTGAAATCTCTGGAGGGCTGGTTGCATGGGAGCAAAGTATGTGACAACCAGGGCTTACATAATCTAACTCTGACAGAGCACATTTTGAACAACTGTATATCTGATCGGCGGTATCAGAACCACGTGGAGACTGATCTGACTTCTCCCCAAAAAGTGGGAAAGAAGGCAGACAAGTGGGTTCACACCAGGGTGAGTAGGAAATCTCATACAGGGGGTGAACAAAAAAGAAGGAAGCAGGTAAGTCTCAGGACAAGGGTGGGGACAAAGGCAAACAAAAAGGATTCATCAGGCACACAAAACTCCTCTGGGGTGAGAATAAATCCTCTTACTCTTCTGCCAACTTTAAAAGGAATTGGTGCTACTTATTTAATGTATGTAAAAACAAAGGCCATAAGGCAGTAGATTGCTCCTGTCCTAAGCAAGGCACCAAGCCCCCTGCCACTATTAACATCACTTCTACTCCTAGTGCCCCTAGCAAAAGCAGTAGTGGTGGGAACAACTATAGTAGTCGATCCAAAAGTGTATCTGGGCTCTCCTTGGGGACTGCAGTGGGATCTGGGCTAGTTAGAGAGACCACTGAGACTATGCTGGTCTCTGATGGGAGCTTGACTTTGCCACCCTAGCTGCCTGTCCCCTTAATATGGCTAAGTACAGGCAGCATCCCTTAATCAATGGTGTTGAGGCTGAGGCCTACAGGGGCACAGGTGTCAGTGTCACTATGATGACTGAAAAACTGGTGTCCCCTGAGCAACATTTACTTGGTCAGACATACAAAGTGACTGATGCTCACAGTAACACTTTGTACTCCCCAAGGCAGTTATTGATTTCACCCGGGGGGTACTGGCCCTAAAAAGATTGTAGTGTCCTCTGATCTACCTGTAGAATGTCTGCTAGCTAACGACTTGGATGCTTCAGCTTGGGCTAAAGTGAAATTGGAGGCCAATCCAGCAATGCTGGGCATTACTGGGCATATCTTAGCCCTCACCAGAGCACAGGGAAGGAAACAAAAAGAACAAGGAACCCTGGAGCCTGGAACAATGGCCCAGGATGCTCCTAAACAAAAAGGTAGGAAGGGTAAAAAGGTACCCCCTTCTCAAGCCTCCAGTGAGGATTCAACTCCTGAGGGAGAAAAATCTACTCCTTGGTGGAACCAATACCAGAGGAACTTCAAGCTGACAAAGCTGAGCTCTTGAGTGCCGGGGGGCCATCAGGGAAGAACTCAGTAAGGAACAGCAAACCTGTCCCACTCTGGAGAGCTTAACACAGCAACCTGCAGCACAAGAGGCAGGGGATATCAGTGGCACCCATAAGGTGTACTGGGATAACAGCCTCCTATACACAGAAGCAATGGACCCTAAACCTGGTGTCACCAGGAGACTGGTTATCCCTCTGACGTTTAGGGAGTTCCTGTTAACTCTAGCTTATGATATTCCCCTTGCAGGCCACCTGGGGCAAAGCAGAACCTGGGACAGACTTGTTCCTCACTTTCACTGGCCTCATATGTCTGAAGACACTAAAGAGTTTTGTCGCTCCTGTGTCACTTGGCAAGCCAGAGGCAACACAGGTGGCACTCAAAAGGCCCCTTTAATTCAACCACCAGTGGTTGGGGTGGCCCTTTGAGAGGGCTGGGGTGGATGTTGTTGGCCCCCTTGACTCCCCAACAGCCTCTGGTAATAGATTCATCCAGGTGGTAGTGGACCATGCCACCAGGTATCTACAGGGCATTCCTCTTAGGACCACTACAGCTTCTGCCGTGGCCAAAGCTCTCCTGGGAATTTTCTCCAGAGTTTGTTTTCCTAAAGAGGGGGTATCAGACAGGGGTGCAAACGTCATGTCTACTTACCTTAAAGCCATGTGGAAGGAGTGTGGAGTAATTTATAAATTCACCATCCCTTACCATCCACAAACAAATGGGCTAGTTGAGAGGTTTAATAAAACTCTCAAAGGCAGGAAAATGGGACTCTCTGAAAAAATGAGGAGGAAATTGGATGTCCTATTACATTGCTTCCTCTTTGCCTATAGGGAGGTTCCTCAGAAGGGAGTGGGCTAGAGCCCCTTTGAATTTCTGTTTGGGTACCCTGTTAGGGGCCCCCTTGCTCTTGTGAAAGAAGGCTCAGAGCAAACTCTCAAGCCCCTAAAACAAGACATTGTCGACTATGTACTGGGCCTCAGATCTAGAATGGCCAAGTACATGAAGAGGGCTTCCAAAAACCCTCAGGCCGGCCAAGAGTTGCTGAAACAATGGCATGACCAGAAGGCGGCGCTGACTGCGTTTCAGCCAGGACAGAAAGTGTGGGTGCTGGATCCTGTGGCTCCCATAGCACTCCACGACAAATGGAGTGGACCACACACTATTGTGAAGAAAAAGGGTGAGGTTACCTGATTGGTTGACCTTGCCACTCCCAGAATCAAGACTTAAATATCCTTATCAGTCCATAGAAAAGCATTCACGTGGAAGGATGGTGCTCCACACAATGGCACATGTTGGTTAGGAGTCCAGAGTCACCAGAATGGCAGAAACTGATAGGGGATGGTTGTGAGGCCTACTTGCATCCTATACCCTCTCACCACGAGAGCAACTCCTTGAGTGAGAGGAGCCAGTGGGCTAGCTGCAGCCAAGGAAAGGTCTAGGAAGAGAGAGAAATTGGGGGGGCGCCTACCATGGGGAGGACCCAGGTAGGGAGACCTTGATTTTGGTACAGGACTAAAAGAGCATGTCTCAGTTGAAGGCGGCAGCTGCACACCATGTTATTTAGCAACATGTTGGAAGTAAGTGAAGAGGTATGCTAAAGCACCGTACAGGCAATCAAAGATTCCTTGCAATCCAAGATTATTCAGGAAGGGTGTAGTCCTGAATCAACAGCGCTGCCATGCCACAAACAGTTCAGAGGTGGAGATGGCAGAGAAGAAACGGGGTGAGAAGAGGAGTACAGGAGTGCAGGAACTATGATTCGGCAGAGGGAGAGAGAAGGCTGGCAGACCACAGAGCAACATGAGATAGGACAAGGTGCTCACTAGGTAGGTGACAATAAGTTTCTCTCTCCGCAGGCAACCCTTCCCCCGACGTGTTGGCCTCTCGCCTCACTTCTCCCTCTAAGTAATCCACAGAGAGGAAAGAAAGGAAGAACAGAGAAAAGAAGAGTGCTCACCTGCTTCTACGCAGAAGAAATAAAAGGCACAGCACACAAGGGTTGAAACAGAGCCACTTATCCCAATTCACAGCAAAAATAGAACATGATAAAGTAATAAAGCCATCCTAACACAATATGGACACATTTCTGCACAGTAAGATGGCAGAAGGCAATAAAAAGGCACAATTAATCACAGTAGTTTTTAATGACCCTGATGAGGCAGAACCCACATTTGGAGAGCTAGTTACAGATTTGCAGGACTCTAAAACAATTCTAGAATTCAAAATTCACTCTATGTCCAAGTTATGCTGTTGACACTGAATTAAAAAAATTAATTAAAAAAAAAAAATCAACAAAACAGTGACAAGTAAGTAACAAGCAAGCAGCATAATGAACATTTAAGTGAAGACTTTGCAGAGCAATCGTCTAAGGCACAAAAGTGGAGTTCACTGCTGTGGGCCCAACTTGAAGATGGTGCAAATAGGAAGAACAACATAAGGCTATTAGGGGACCCAGTGAGTGCAGAGGGCCCCAGTGTGGACCTGCTTGTGAAACACTGGATGCTGGATACCCTTAAGACTTAGGAGTTGTTTAGTTTTTTTCCAGTAGAAAGGGCACACCAAGCACCAGTGCCATTCCCAAAATCTGGTGCTCTGCCGAGAACCATTACCACATGAATTTCCAAGTACCATAATAGAGATGTTAGCAGCAAATGACATACACAAATGTCACAATTAAGATCATTCCAGACCCGCAGTGCAAAAGCAGGAACTTTTTTTCGAAAGACTCAAGAAAGCCCTTGAGGGAGTGAGAAGAACAAGTTACTTACCTATGGTAATGCTTTACCGGGTAGAGACATAGACTAGCCGCAGATTCCTTACCTTAGAATTCTTCCCAGGCCCCAAACTGGATCCGGAAACATTCTCCAGCAGTACTTCTGTGCATCAGTAGAGGGCGTCTTGCGCCTCCGCATCGATGTCATCCTTCGGATGTGATGTAGACAGAGTCAATATAATCCTTCCCCCGACGCGCTCACATCAGTTTCTTCTGTGACTGGAATCCACACAACAACGCAGAGCCACCATAGAAACTGGCAAAGTAACAGTATCACAAAAGAGGTAGATGTCAATTTGATTTTACAACTATTAAATTGAAAAGCCTGGCAACAGAATGCCAAGAAAGAGAGACTGAAGTAAGATAAAACATTTCACAGAGCGGGAAGGATGGGTGGATCAGTGAGAAATCTACGGCTAGTCTATGCCTCTACCAGATAAGGCTTTACCAAAGGTAAGTAACTTGTTCATCTGTTAGAGACAACTAGCCGCAGGTTCCTTACATTAGAATTGGATACCAAAGCATTAGCAACCCAGGAGGAGGGTCTGCGAACACATCCTACTCAAGTCTTACAATAAACAATCGGTCTAACTAAAGGAGTAGTAGACCAGAAATGCGAAAGACAAAAGGTGAGAAGAAGCATTCAGCTCACCCGAAAAGAGTGGACGACCCACAGAATATTTCAAGAAAATATGAAACGCCATTGGGCCAGAGCATATGAAAATGAATCTGTTGGTAGAGAATAACAACAGGGGAATAACATGAAGTGCCCCAAAGTAGGAGTGGAAAGAATAAGGTACAAAAAACACCCCAACAGTCAAAGAGATAATAGGAATGATACACCCATCAACGGGTAACCCTAGAGAATATGAAAAAAAAATGCATAAATGCTGCTTCCACCAGGGTGCATATGCAAAACCAAACAAGAACCTGGAAGCTTAACGCTGGAAGGGAGAGTAACTCAAAAGACAGAATGTACATCTCCAGGAACACCCAAGGGGGAAATCTGAGGAGAGACCTAACAGAACTGTGAGACACATACCACCAGTCAACAGAAGACACAAAAGGTTTGCCATATGCATGACATAAAATGAGTAAATTAGGATGTCTGGAAAATGCATGCAGAGACACCCATATGCACAGATATAAAGACATGGATGTGTCCATACATATGTTGTTCATAGATATGCATAGGATCAGGTTAACACAGATGCCGATCTAAAAATAGAGACATGGACCTATGAAGCAGAAATGATACATAGGAACACATGCCTATATCTCTATACATACCGAAAATGTTACTTACCCAGTAGACATCTGTTCGTGACATGTGGTGCTGCAGATTCACATGCTTTGCATAAGTCCGCTGTCTAGTGTTGGGCTTGGAGTGTTACAAGTTGTTTTTTGTCAAAGAATGTTCTCCAGTCACGAGATCGAGTGACTCCTCCTCTCGGTGACAGTGCGCATGGGCATCGAGTCCTTTGTTAGATTGTTTTCCAGCAGGAGGGTGAAGTAAGGAGTGAAGAAATGTATAAGTATATATCATAAGAAAATAAGTTGTCCATGCAGTGTATATAGATTTTTACATAAAGAAAGTACTACAACTGCTACAGGCGTCTGGGGAGGAGGGTGGGCTGATGTGAATCTGCAGCACTACGTGCCACGAACAAATGTCTACTGGATAAGTAACATTTTTCGTTCAATGGCATGTGTAGCTGCAGATACATATGCTTTGCATAGACTGAAAAGCAGTCCCTCCAAAAATAAGCGGTGGCTAGCCTGTAGGAGTTGTAGTAGTATGAAATAGTGTTTTAAGCACTGCTTGACCAACATTTTCTTGTAGGCGAGATAACACATCCATACAGTAGTGTTTAGTAAATGTATGTGGTGTGGACCATGTGGCTGCTTTGTATATATCTATCATTGGTATATTTCCTAAGTATGCCAATGAAGCTCCTTTCTGTCTAGTAGAATATGCTTTAGGAGTTACTAACAGCTGTCTCTTAGCTTTAAGATAGCAGATTGAATACACTTTACTATCCATCTGGCTAATCCTTGTTTTGAAATAGGAGTACCCTTATGAGGTTGCTGGAAAGACACAAAACGACGTTTAGTTTTTCTAAATTCCTTTGTTCTGTCTACGTAATACATTAGAGCTCTTTTGAGATCAAGAGTGTGGAGAGCTCTTTCAGCAGCAGAATCTGGCTGTGGAAAGAAGCCTGGCAATTTGACGGACTGATTAATATGAAAGGGTGAAACCACTTTAGGTTAAAAAAAATGATTTGTCCTAAGTCCTACTTTGTGTTTGTGTAC
Source organism: Pleurodeles waltl (assembly GCF_031143425.1). Classification (NCBI taxonomy): domain Eukaryota; kingdom Metazoa; phylum Chordata; class Amphibia; order Caudata; family Salamandridae; genus Pleurodeles; species Pleurodeles waltl. The sequence goes on from NC_090440.1 coordinate 1,862,806,972, forward strand.
TTGGAATAAGGGTTCTTCTAAAGTAAATGCTTGAATTTCACTTACTCTTCTTAAGGAAGTAATTGCTACTAAGAAAGCAATCTTCCATGAGAGAAATTTAATAGCAGAAGAGTGCATGGGTTCAAATGGTGGACCCATAAGTATTGTGAGCACAATATTAAGATTCCATGTAGGAGCTGGTGGTAGTCTAGGTGGAATAACTTGTTTAAGCCCTTCCATAAATGCATTTATAACAGGAATTTTAAACAGAAAGGTGTGTTTTGGAGGTAGGCTGATATTGCTGTTAAATGAATTTTGATAGACGAATAGGCAAGATTTACTTTCTGTAAATAAAGCTAATAACACACAATATCCTGTACTGATGCTCAAGGTGGATCAATTTTTTTAGGTTTGCAGTAATGTACAAAACTTTTCCATTTATTTGTGTGGCACTGCCTAGTTGTTGGTTTACGTGCTTGTTTTAGAATGTCCATACATTCTAATGGAAGATGCAGGTATCCAAATACTATTACCTCAGGAGCCAAATCACCAAGAAGCCATAATCCTTCCAACAGAATCTGTGGTATCCATACCACATCTAACACTAAGCTTGGCAGCCTGCAGAACATCCTGTACAAAAGATGTTCAAGCATTTCTACCCTCATCAGACAGAGAAGGCAAAATGTGCTCCACTGAGTCCTACAAAACATGGGAGAAACTAGCAAGGACAAAGGAAGTATTGGTGGAACACAAGGCAGAACTAGATGAAGTGAAAATCCACCTTCCAGAAGGGTCCAGCTGTCTGGCTTCGCGCTCTGGTGAGATCGGAGGTACCTGTGTAAAAATGTGTGCAGCCAAAGCAGTTTGCACCACAAAATTTTGAGTAGCGGTTTGCTGTCAGAGGCCTGACGGATCCTCTGGGGCTGGCCTGTGTCTATCTGAGATAGAGCGCTCCACAGGGAGACCAGAAACTGATTGGGTCCGAAATCCCAAGAGGACATCATAAAGAGCCTCACATTAAGGAAGGACTGGTTCCATAGAAGACTGGTCAGGATGTAAGGGATCAAGCAAAGGGTCTATGGATAACTGCACAGTAGGAAGCTGTAAATGCAACACTTCCGACACACGCTTCAACATGTCTGCAAGAGCAAAACTAGCCTTGAAGTGAACCCAGGGGATGATAGGAGGCTGGAAGCCGGCAAGGAGTCTAGACCGCTAGAGTTGGCTAAGTCAACTAAGCAATCTGATTCATGAAGTGGAATGGTTTCGGAATTTATAGGCTGAGAAAGCAAACCGGGCCCCTCCGATGGAAGAACTGAAGAGTGAGCCTCAGAAAGAGCTAATTGAAGAATAGCTGACTGCAATTGCACCGCTCCCAGCATCGAAGTGGATCGATGCCGGGAGGGAGAGACCTCGACATCGGAAGGGGCATTGTTCGACTTCGGGGATACAACAATCTGGGTGCTGAGCAAAGTCACAGGCACTAACACCGCCAATGCCGGCAAGGTAGAAATGGCCAAAATCGGAGTCGTAAGTGAGTAGACAAGCGCAGAAGATGCAAGCCGTGGGAGGCTGTGCATCAGCACTGATCCGACTCTGGAATCAGAGTCGAGGGGCCCAACGGGTCCCAAGGACAAAGCTGCTGGTTAGGATCCCGTCAGGGCACCCGCCACCTCCTTCGGGCCCAAAGGCACTTCTGAGGGAGTGGTAGACCCAAAAACAGCATGCAAGGACATGTAATAGTCCTGCATCCGAGCCAGAGTCGCCCTGGCGCCGCAATAAGGTAGGAGGCACGGGGCCGATTACTGCGCAGACTCAATCCTCAGAGGAACGGGAGGAGCCACGGGGCAGTGAAGCCAGAGGAGGATTCGACTTCGACTGTGGGTGACACTTACCTTGAGACGTCGCAAGATCTGGAGACGTTGAAGGAGCCGTATGTGAGCGACTCCTGGAATGGTAACTAGGATGAGCTGTAGAAGAAGGACTACAACACCTACGAGAGTCCTGTGTAGACTGCGACACCCATGGCACAAGGAGCTTCATCCGTCGCTCCAGCAACGCCATAGGCCTCAACTGTTGACAGGCGTCACAGTCGTCTATATTGTGGTGGGTGAGTAAGCAACATATACAAAAAGAGTGGGGTTCTGTGACTGACATCTGTCGAGCACAGGACTCACAAGGCTCAAAGCCAGAAGGCATAAACACTGTGCCAACTATAAAAACTGCCAAAACAGAAGGCCAAAAAAATGGCCAGAGGTAACCTCTTCTCTGGATCTGTGTTGCTGCATGGAAAAGAAGAAACTGATGGCAGCGCATCGGGGGAGGAATTATATGGACTCTGTCAACATCATATCCAGAGGATGAGGTCGAGGCAGAGTCGCACGACGACCTCTACCTACATGCAGGGGTACTGCTAAATAATTTTTCCAGAACCAGTCTGGCACTAGGGGAGAATTCTAAGGTAAGGAATCTGCAGCTAGTAGTCTCTATCGGATATCAAGTACATGTTGCTGCTGCCAGCGAAACTAAGAATCATGTTTCAAAAAGCAAATCCTGTATTTATAAAGAAAGTTAGGCTGCAATGACTAGCACGTGGGAAGAAAAATGAGGGAACAGTGGGGTCAATGCTCACTGATCAAGCTATCTGAAAACATAAAGATGATAAAAAACATTGCTTAACAAAAACATCAACAAAATTCTACATTCTGGTGTCCTTTACTGATAATAAGATGAATGTGAAGTAATGAATAACTCCAAGAATTATAAGGGATTTATTGACTCGGCACTCACCTTGTCCACCCAAAATTCCTGTTGACTTCACAACCATTTCGAGTTTTTTGTCCCATGTGAATGTGCGAATATAGTCTGTTAGGAACAACAGGAAAGAAAGTTACAATTTGACATCACCAGTGATTAGGATTTTTGCATTACATTCACAGCTTCTATTCCTCCTCTGGAATATTTTCCATGCAAGCCGAAGTCTCTTATTTAACATTCCTGCAATATTCTACATTAAATCCTTCATTTAAAGCTGCAGGCTTAGCCCTATCTCTCACAGCAACACCAAAACAATCAGTGATTGAGACACATTTTAAAGATGAGTATGGAGTGGAATCGTCCTTTTCGCTACAGTCTTGTTTTCTCTTACCGTGATAGCCTGACATCAATGTCTAACAAACAGCTAGGTTCTAGTGTGGTGAAGCTCCCTCTACACTTAAGAAGTTCTTCCACAACAAACCTGACACCTACAAAACTGCTCACACGACACTACCCACTTGCAATCAAACCATTGGGGACCTTCAGGATATCCATACGGTTCTCTCCCTGGATAACACATCTTCACCACCACCCAGTTTTGAGGAACTATTGGTTGAACTCAATATTATACCCAACTTAGATGTCAACAGTGGGCTCAAACCCAATTCCATGTTTGTCCCTACGTTACCTCCAGACAATCACATCGACGTCTTCTACCAAGCCGTCAGTACGGAACTTTACAACTTGGAGGACAAAAAGAGCACATGTACCCACAGACCTTCCAATAATCTCAACTCCGATGAACTCCGTGCGCTGCATAAACTCTCCACATGTCCAGATATAGTTATCAGGGAGGCTGACAAAGGGGGCAATGTTGTTCTCATGAACAAGAGTGATTATGTTACAGAAATAGACAGACAACTTAATGACACCCAGGCCTACTCTCTATTACCTAGTAACCCTCTTTCCAACATTACCAGCATGATCAGAAAGAAATTGACATTTTGGAAAAATCACTGTCTCCTTACTGATTAAAACACAGATTTCTGTACATCGAGGCGCCCCGGGCTCCCTGTATATACATTCTACCAAAAGTCCACAAACCAGGGGGCTTTCCTCCTGGCAGACCCATTATTTCAGGGATTGGTTCACCTACGGAACATATCTCCGAGTACATGGACTCCTTTCTCCAACCCTTGGTACACAACCTTCCGTCCTACATACAGGACACCCGCGATCTGTTGTGTCAATTGGAAGACATCGATTGGTCAGAAGACTTTATGTTTGTCTGCCTCGACGTTAGTTCTCTCTACACGTCCATTCCCCTGGAAAGGGGACTGGAAATGCTCCAACTTACGCTTAGTACCCGAGATGCCACATTATATGATCACACATGCATGCTCCTTGACCTCACACGGTTAGTACTAGAGAACAATGTATTCTTACACGATGGCAGATGGTTTCGACAGTGTCAGGGTGTAGCCATGGGAGCTAAGTTCTCCCCTTCATATGCCAATCTCTACATGGGTCAATTTGAGAAAATACACTTATGGTCCAACTGCCCGACACACCTCACTGAACACATCCTGTATTGGGGTAGATATATTGATGATATTCTTGCTATCTGGACTGGCAACGTTTCGGACCTCAGTACACTCATTGAACACCTCAACACCAACGATTTTAACTTAGTTTTCACTCACAAAGTGGACACTACTACAATCGAGTTCCTGGATTTACTTCTGTACATCACCAACAACAAGATCATGTCAAGACTGTACAGGAAACCTACTGCCTGTAACTCTGTCCTACATGCTCATAGCGCCCACCCCCTTTCAAAGATCAGAGCCATCCCATACGGTGAAATGGTCAGAATTCGACGCAACTGTACTGACAATTATGTTTTTAAACAGGAGCTTAAGAACCTGACTTATCGCTTTCAAGCTAGAGGGTATACCAACAAACTCATCTCGGGAGCCAGCAAACGCATACTAAACAAAAACCAACACGATTTACTGATTAAGAGCCGCAAAGAACCAGTGGCCAAGGGTTTTTCTAACAGTAGGCCGGTCTCCTTCATTACCCAATACGGCCCTGCGAGTAAGGATGTGCTGCGCATTCTCAAGAAACACTGGCATCTGTTAATGTTGGACACATGCCTCAAGGACTCAATAGGCAGGTCACCAACCATCGTACACAGCAGAGGTCGGACCCTCAGGAACATTCTGTGCCCTAGCTTTCTCTGTCCCTCACCTCTGACACCGTCCACAGGGCGGATTCCTACAAAACCGAATGGTTTTTACAAATGTGGCTGCTGTATTTCCTGCCAACTAGCCCTTAACAAAACCATTTCCTTTTCCTACAACACCGTGACCACGCACCACATCAAGACTTTCATGAATTGTAACACAAAGTTTACTGTCTACTGTCTGATATGTGTATGTGGTCTGATCTATGTTGGCAGCTCGATACGCCCACTGAAGGAACGTATTCAGGAACATGTCAGAGCCATCAGAAATGCTAACATTAACTATCCTATGGCTGTTCATTTCAACACTTCACACGGGGAACAGGATCTCCTGAGCCTTAGGTTCCATGGCATCACTCAGGTCCCAAATTCACCGAGATGGGGAGACAGAACCAGAGATCTACGTAGATGCGAGTCTAAATGGATCATAAAACTTCGCGCAGTTGAACTAGGCCTGAACACGGATCGTGAACTTCACTTTATTCTCGCATGATTCGCCATTTCCCCTGTCTTTAACATTGTGCACACTAATATTTCCTAACTCCAATAATACTGTGGACTACTGTATATCCCATTAATGCACGTATGCTTTTATACAAATGTACTAACGGTTGCACTTAACCTAATATTTCCCAACTCTAATAATACTGTGGACTACTGTATATCCCACTAATGCACGTATGCTTTTATACAAATGTGTTAATTGTTGCACTTATTTACTGCACTTCATGGTCTCTACTTTTATATGTTTCACCTACCATCGCAATTGTACAGTGCACCTATATACATTGATTTGATTGTTGTATCTTTTCACTGCAACACATGTGAATGGCTCATATACGTTTCATCTATCGTCTTCTGGTGTCCCTGCCCAGCGATGTACTATTACACTCTCTCAATATCTTTGGACACCATTACATTGTCACGCTCTGAAGTCTTGACTTTATCTTTCTCATCGTTGATCTAGGCACTCACCCGGTGCCTAGCATCAACATAGTCATTGTCGCGTCCTCACTTACTACTTTACTGCCTTTGCTTTTCCCATTATCATCATTTTACGCTATCTCCGAGTCACACACAAGATGGCCGCCGTTTTAACCATTATAGCCCATTCACACCCAAGATGGTCGCCGTTTTAGCCATTTTAGCCAAGTCCCTCTTCCATTTCTGCTGCACTTCCACCTTCTACTTAATTAGAAAGCAATTCCCCTCGCAGACCATTACACGTTCTCGCGACTACCTGATAGCTCACCGCTACACTTCTTCCTGGTAAGTGTCCAACTCGCCATTACAACGTATCTCTTAACGTTATTTTCACCGCTACCAGTTAACGTATTATGCCTATTACTTTCTTAGATTGAGACTCGCCTTTGTAACTTTTTTCACAGCGGTTTTCTCACCATAATTACTATTTTTTAACTCCTGCTTCTCCCACTTACTGAGTCTATGCCCACGCTCCTGCGGTCAGTTTTCTAACCACGATTCATTTTGGTTTAGTCCTCAACAGTCGCCCACCACGACTCGGGCTATTTTTACTCTTCTAATCAGGGTTTATCTAATTTGGGGCCATGTGCCCAACATTATATCACCGTGCGCCCCGACTCTGTTTCTTTAAACTGGTTGTGACTTAACTTCTGGCGCTTTTTCCCTTAACATAATCACCAGTTACCAACCGCTCGAGCTTTTGCGACTTACAATGTATTCACGCCGGTTTCCCAATGTCTTTACTCCTCATACGAATCACATTTACGATAGTATTTCGTTTTTATCTTTACCTTCTTTTTTACATTAATTTCCTTTTCAAGTCTTCCGGTGCCAGCCATCCTGCCCTTTCTTCATACTCTATATTTTCTTTCCTGGTACTATTTTAGGTCACGATTACAGGCTTATCAGGGCCTCCTCAATCTGCATTATCACTCAAGCCTTTTACCTACGTACCTGTAGCTGCCTGGCGCAGTCATACTAATTACAGTTCTTTAACACTTTACTCAGGTATGTTCTCACTGACCAATTTTATTTTACAGGGAGTGCAGAATTATTAGGCAAGTTGTATTTTTGAGGATTAATTTTATTATTGAACAACCATGTTCTCAATGAACCCAAAAAACTCATTAATATCAAAGCTGAATATTTTTGGAAGTAGTTTTTAGTTTGTTTTTAGTTTTAGCTATGTTAGGGGGATATCTGTGTGTGCAGGTGACTATTACTGTGCATAATTATTAGGCAACTTAACAAAAAACAAATATATACCCATTTCAATTATTTATTATTACCAGTGAAACCAATATAACATCTCAACATTCACAAATATACATTTCTGACATTCAAAAACAAAACAAAAACAAATCAGTGACCAATGAGAAGGGGTGTGGTCTAATGACATCAACACCCTATATCAGGTGTGCATAATTATTAGGCAACTTCCTTTCCTTTGGCAAAATGGGTCAAAAGAAGGACTTGACAGGCTCAGAAAAGTTATATTGGTTTCACTGGTAATGATAAATAATTGAAATGGGTATATATTTTTTTTTGTTAAGTTGCCTAATAATTATGCACAGTGATAGTCACCTGCACACACAGATATCCCCCTAACATAGCTAAAACTAAAAACAAACTAAAAACTACTTCCAAAAATATTCAGCTTTGATATTAATGAGTTTTTTGGGTTCATTGAGAACATGGTTGTTCAATAATAAAATTAATCCTCAAAAATACAACTTGCCTAATAATTCTGCACTCCCTGTAAAATAAAATTGGTCAGTGAGAACATACCTGAGTAAAGTGTTAAAGAACTGTAATTAGTATGACTGCGCCAGGCAGCTACAGGTACGTAGGTAAAAGGCTTGAGTGATAATGGAGATTGAGGAGGCCCTGATAAGCCTGTAATCGTGACCTAAAATAGTACCAGGAAAGAAAATATAGAGTATGAAGAAAGGGCAGGATGGCTGGCACCGGAAGACTTGAAAAGGAAATTAATGTAAAAAAGAAGGTAAAGATAAAAACGAAATATTCAGTTTTGATATTAATGAGTTTTTTGGGTTCATTGAGAACATGGTTGTTGTTCAATAATAAAATTAATCCTCAAAAATACAACTTGCCTAATAATTCTGCACTCCCTGTAGTGTTCTAGCATCTTAGGCTGATAGAGGTAGCTATAGCAGAGCAGCTTAGGCTGAACTAGGAGACATGCAGATCTTCTACTATACCACTTATATCATATAGCACTAGATCATAAGAAAACACAATACTCAGAGTTACTAAAAATAAAGGTACTTTATTTTAGTGACAATGTGCAAAAAATATCTCAGAGCATATACTCCCTTAGGAGGTAAGTAAAATACACAAAATATACACACAAACCAAAATCAGGTAAGTAAACAGTTAGAAAAGTAGTGCAAACACTGTAGAATGCAATAGGATGCAAAAGGTCTAGGGGCAACACAAACCATATACTAAGAAAGTGGAATGCGAACCACGAATGGACCCCAGGCCTAGTGTAGCGTGTAGAGGGTCGATGGGAGTGTAAGAAAACACTAAGGGTGTCCAAGATACCCCACACCAAGACACTGAAAAGTAGGAGTAAAGTTACCCTGCTTCCCCAGAAACACACTAAAGTCGTGATAGGAGATTCTGCAAAGACAACAACTGATTGCAAAGCACTGAAGACGGATTCCTGGACCTGAGGACCTGTAAAGGAAGGGGACCAAGTCCAAGAGTCATGCAAGTGTCCAGGGGGGAAGGAGCCCACTAAACCCTGGATGAAGGTGCAAAAGGGCTGCCTCCAGGGTGGAAGAAGCTGAAGATTCTGCAACAACGGAAGATGCCAGGAACTTCTCCTTTGCACAAATGATGTCCCACAGCGTGCTGGAGGAAGCAGAGTTGTTTCCAAGCAGAAATACAGCAAACAAGCCTTGCTAGCTGCAAGAGTCGCAGTTGAAGAAAATGGGTGCTGCCCGGGCCCAGGAAGGACCAGGAGGTCGCCCCTTGGAGGAGGAGACACAGGGGGCGCTCAGCAGCACAGAGAGCCCATGCAGATGCAGCCAGCACCCGCAGAAGCACTTGAACAGGCATTCAAGGAATCTGAGCATGACGGTCATCTCAACACTATAAAGGAGGGTCCCACGAAGCCGGTGGTCAACTCAGCGAGTTGAGCAATGCAGGACAGAGTGCTGGGAACCTGGGCTATGCTGTGCACGAAGGATTCCTTGCAAAAGTGCACAGAAGCCCTAGCAGCTGCAGTTCACCCAGTACATAGGATTACTGTCTGGCGTGGGGAGGCAAGGACTTACCTCCACCAAATTTGGACAGATGGACCACTGGACTGTCGGGGTCACTTGGATCCAGCTCCTGTGTTCCAGGGACCACGCTCGTCAAGATGAGGGGACCCAGAGGACCGGTGATGCAGAAGTTTGGTGCCTGTGTTAGCAGGGGGAAGATTTTGTCGACCTACAGGAGATTTCTTATTGGCTTCCAGTGCAGGGTGAAGGCAGACAGCCCTCTGGGCATGCACCACCAGGAAATAGTTGAGAAAGCCGGCAGGATTAGGCGCTACAATGTTGCTGGTAGTTGTCTTGCTACTTTGTTGCGGTTTTGCAGGCGTCCTGGAGCAGTCAGCGGTCGATCCTTGGCAGAAGTCAAAGAGGGAGATGCAGAGGAACTCAGGTGAGCTCTTGCATTCCTTATCTGATGAGAAACCCACAGGAGAGACCCTAAATAGCCCTCAGGGGAGGACTGGCCTCCTAACCAGGTAAGCACCTATCAGGAGGGGTCTCTGACGACACCTGCTGACACTGGCCACTCAGAGGCCTCCATTGTGCCCTCACGCCTCTGCATTCAAGATGGCAGAGGTCTGGGACACACTGGAGGAGCTCTGGGCACCACCCCTGGGGTGGTGATGGACCGGGGAGTGGTCACTTCCCTTTCCTTTGTCCTGTTTCACGCCAGACCAGGGGCTGGGGGATCCCTGAACCAGTGTTGACTGGTTTATGCAAGGAGGGCACCATATGTGTCCTTCAAAGCATTCCCAGAGGCCAGGAGAGGCTACTCCTCTCAGGCCCTTAACACCTATTTACAAAGGGAGAGGGTGTAACACCCTCTCTCAGAGGAAATCCATTGTTCTGCCTTCCTGGGACTGGGCTGCCCAGACCCCAGGAGTGCAGAAACTTGTCTGAGGGTTGGCAGCAGTGGTAGCTGCAGTGAAAACCCCAGTGAGCTAGTTTGGCAGTGGCATGGGGAGACAATTCCATGATCTTGGACATGTTACATGGCCATATTTGGAGTTACCATTATGAAGCTACATATAGATATTGTTAGGAAATGCCTCCTAGGCATGCTTACCCCCTAACCTTTTGCCTTTGCTGATGCTAAGTTATGATTTGAAAGTGTGCTGGGACCCTGCTAACCAGGACCCAGCACCAGTGTTTTTTCCCTAAGCTGTACCTTTGTCTCCACAATTGGCACAACCCTGGCACTCAGGTAAGTCCCTTGTAACTGGTACCCCTGGTACCAAGGTCCCTTATGCCAGGGGAGGTCTCTAAGGGTTGCAGCATGTCTTATGCCACCCTGGGGACCGCTCACTCAGCACATGCACACTGCCTCTCAGCTTGTGTGCGCTGGTGGGGAGGAAATGACTAAGTCGACATGGCACTCCCCTCAGAGCAGGGTACTCTAGTTTATAGGACTCCCCTCAGAGTGCCATACCAACCTCACACTGCCTGTGGCATTGGTAAGTCACCCCTCTAGCAGGCCTTGCAGCCCTAAGGCAGGGTGCACTATACCACAGGTGAGGGCATATGTGCATGAGCACTATGCCCCTACAGTGTCTAAGCAAAACCTTAGACATTGTAAGTGGAGGGTAGCCATAACAGTATATGGTCTGGGAGTTTGTCAAACGCGAACTCCACAGTTCCATAATGGCTAGACTGAAAACTGGGAAGTTTGGTATCAAACTTCTCAGCACAATAAATGCACACTGATGCCAGTGTGCAATTTATTGTAACATACACCCAGAGGGCATCTTAGAGATGCCCCCTGAATAACTACCCGACTTCTAGTGTAGGCTGACCAGTTTCTGCCAGCCTGCCACACACCAGACATGTTGCTGGCCACATAGGGAGAGTGCCTTTGTCACTGTGGCCAGGAACAAAGCCTGTACTGGGTGGATGTGCTTCTCACCTCCCCCTGCAGGAACTGTAACACCTGGCGGTGAGCCTCAAAGGCACACCCCTTTTGTTACAGCGCCCCAGGGCATCCCAGCTAGTGGAGATGCCTGCCCCCCCCAGCCACTGCCCCCACTTTTGGCAGCAAGGCTGGAGGAGATAATGAGAAAAACAAGGAGGAGTCACCCACCAGTCAGAACAGCCCCTATGGTGTCCTGAGCTGAGGTGACCCCTGCCTTTAGAAATCCTCCATCTTGAGTTTGAAGGATTCCCCCAATAGGATTAGGGATATGCCCCCCTCTCCACAGGGAGGAGGCACAAAGAGGGTGTAGCCACCCTCAAAGACGTTAGCCATTGGCTACTGCCCTCCCAGACCTAAACACACCCCTAAATTCAGTATTTAGGGGCTACCCAGATCCCAGGAAATCAGATTTCTGTGACCTGAAGAAACAAGAAGGACTGCTGACCTACAAGCCTGCAGAGAAGGAGGAAGACGACAACTGGCCGTGACTGCATGTAACAAAGGACCCGACGCCTGGAACCAACACTGCACCCGCAGCCCCCAGGACCTGAAGGACCCAAACTTCAATGCATGAGTGACCCCCAGGTGACCATCTGCCAAGCCCAGGTGGTGGCTGTCCCGAGAAGCCCCCCGTGCCTGCCTGCACCGCTAGAGTTACCCCCGGGTCCCTCCATTGTTTCCTACCTGAAACCCAAAGCCTGCTTTGCACACTGCACCTAGCCGCCCCTGTGCCGCTGAGGGTGTGTTTTGTGTGCCTACTTGTGTCCCCCCCAGTGCTCTACAAAACCCCCCTGGTCTGCCCCCGAGGACGCAGGTACTTACCTGCTGGCAGACTGGAACCGGAGCACCCCTGTTCTTCATAGGTGCCTATGTGTTTTGGGCACCTCTTTGACCTCTGCACCTGACTGGCCCTGAGCTGCTGGTGTGGTAACTTTGTGGTTGCCTTGAACCCCCAACTGTGGGCTGCCTATGCCCCAGAACTGGGACTTGTAAGTGTTTTACTTACCTCCTAATCTAACCTTTAATTACCTCACCCAGGAACTGTTGATTTTTGCACTGTGTCCACTTTGAAAATAGCTTATTGCCATTTTTACAAAGACTGTATATGATATTGCCTTTATTCAAAGTTTCTAAAGTATCTAGGTGAAGTACCTTGCATTTAAAGTGTTTTATGTAAATCTTGAACCTGTGGTTCTTAAAATAAACTAAGAAAATATATTTTTCCATATAAAAACCTATTGGCCTGGAGTTAAGTCTTTGAGTGTGTGTTCCTCATTTATTGTCTGTGTGTGTACAACAAATGCTTAACACTACCCTCTGATAAGCCTACTGCTCGACCACACTACCACAAAATAGAGCATTAGAATTATCTAATTTTGCCACTATCCTACCTCTAATGGGAACCCCTGGACTCTGTGCACACTATTTCTTACTTTGAAATAGTATAGGCAGAGCCAGCTTCCTACAGTTACCAAAGGTGAGTAACTTGCTCATCCGATAGAGACTTCCAGCTGCAGATTCCTTTTCTCTGAATACATACCCACGCCATAGCACTTCCCGGAGGTGGGTCTGCAAACTAATTTCAAAAGCGAGAGTCCTACAGGACCAAACAGGCAAAGTGTCCATCCCTGCAGACCTGATTGTCCAGTCAGTAATGTTTGGCAAACATGTGCAGAGATGCCCACGTCGCTGCCTTACAGTTGTCCAGGACCCTAACAATGCGTGCTAACGCCATGGTTGCAGCTTTAGCTCTGGTAGAATGAGCTTGTAAGCCCTATGAAGGTTGCTTTATGGCCAGTGCATAGCAGATCTTGATGCAGGGCATGACCCAACAACACATGGTTCACTTCTGCACGACCCGACCTTTATTCGCACCCACATACTCCACGAAGAGTTGGCCATCTACCGGGAACTCTTTTGTTTGATCAGGGAGGAACACCAATGCTCTTTTTGGGTTCCAGGCGGTGGAGTCTCTCCTCTCATTTGAAAGGATGTGGGCGTGCGTAAAAAGGAGGCAAGGTGATTGATTGGACTACATGGAAAGGCTTGACCATTTTTGGTAGAAAAGAGGACCTAGTGTGAAGCAACACTTTGTTAGGATTGATAGAGAGGTAGGGTGATTTAGAGGATAAGGCCTGCAGCTCACTCACTCAGCAGGGAGATGCAATTACCACAGGGAAGGCTGTTTTCAATATAAGAAGCCTGAGGAGACAGTTATGAAGACGATTGAAAGGAGTGAACATCAAAAACGTCAGAACCAAACTAATATCCTACTGGAGCATAATGAATGGAGAAGGAAGGAAGAGATGAGTAAAACCTTTGAGGAACCTATGTACAATAGGAGACTTAATCAAGGAGGGTTGATCAAACAACTGCAAAAAAGCAGAAATGGCAGATAAATACCCCTTCAGAGTGCCCAAAGCAGAACCTTGCTGAGCAAGGGAAAGAATGAAGTTAAACCTCATACCAAGGGGAAGAACCGGGATCAAGAGAATTGTCTGTGCACCTTGCCTCAAATTTCTTCCAATGACCGGAGTATACCATTTTGGTGGAGGGATGCCTAACTGCCAAGTTGACAATACAGACTTCAGGAGGAAGGTCAAAAACTGTCAACTGCCGCAGCTCAATCTCCACGCAAGAAGAGAGAGAGTGGACAGTCAGGTGAAGAACCCTCCCCTGCTGCTGCAACAGAAGATTTTTCCAAAGGGGCAGTATGAATGAAGGATCAATGGACATGCTCAGCAGCTCAGGATACCAGACTCTTCAAATCCAGTCCAGAACCACAAGGATGACTTGGGCCCAGTCATTCCTGATCTTCTTGAGAATTCTGGACAGGATGGTATGGGTGATAAGGCATACAAGCGAACTGAATTCCACTAAAGATAAAAAGTGTCTCCGAGCAAGTGTCACCTTGAAAACGTCAGCACGCAAAACTGCTGTATGTTCTTGGTGGAAGGGAACAGATCTAACTATGGCTCTCCCCACTGCTGAATGAGGCCTTGAGCCACCTCCAGATGTAGACGCCATTCATGACCCGCTAGACATTTTTGGCTGAGTTTGTCTGCTCTGGTGTTCAGAGAGTCCACCAGATGTTGAACCACCACGGATATGCCCTGGTGTTCCAGCCACGTACACAGAGGTAGAGCCTCTTGACAAACGGTCCATTACCCCACCCCACCCTGCTTGTTGCAGTACTGCATAGCGGTGGTGCTGTCTGTGAACACCTACACCAGCCTTCCCCTGATGGAGGTAAACAAAACTTTCAATGCCAGTTGGATTACTTGGAGCTCCAGCATGTTGATGTAGAGTCTAGGACCAGATTCCTCTTATCACCACCTCTGCCAGACGGCTACCCACCCCCAGAAGTGAAGCATCTGTCACTACTGTCAGATTTGGCTGGGGAAGGGAACGGTATCTGTCTCTGACCCAACTGTGGTTCGTTTTCCACTACTGCAGATCTTTCACACTTCCTTCAGAGATCTGGACCATGTTGAAGAGATTCCCCTGATGCTGCACCCACTGGAACGTCAGGTCTCACTGCAAAGCCCTCATATGTCATCAAGCATGTGTCACCAACAGGATGAGTCCTAACAGCCTGAGTGGGTCTCACCAAAATACAGGATAGAGGCTGAAATAATGGTATCATAGCCTGAATATCTTGGACTCAGGAGGATAAGCCTGAAACTTAGTGTCTATAATAGCTCCTATGAAAAGGAGCATCTGAGAGGGAGCCAGGTGTGACTACAGCACATTTACAGTGAATCTCAGCAAATGCATGAGGTTCGCCATAGTCCGAAGGTGGGAGACAACAGCCTGGCGTGAGCCCACCTTTAACAGCCAGTCATTGAGATAGGTGAAGACTAACACGCATGATCCCCGCAGATGAGCTGCAACCCCTGCCATCATCTTGGGAAATACCCAAGGTCACTGTTAAGACCAAAGGGAAGTACAGTGAACTGAAGTGCTCGCGGCCTACTGTGAATGACAGATAACGTCTGTGGCCAGGCAGGATGAGAATGTGGAAATAAGCGTCCTGCAAGTCCATTGCTACCATCCAGGCTTCTGGGTCCGGGGCAGACAAGACCTGAGCTAAAGTGAGCATTTTGAATGTCTCCTTCTTGAGGAAGGGATTGAAGCCCATATGTCTAAAATAGCGCGAAGACACTTGTCCTTTTTGGGAACCAGAAAGTAATGGGAATAACAACCACAGCCTACTTCTAGCACAAGAATGCTCTTTATCGCTCCCTTGGCCAAGAGAGACGCAACTTCCTTGCGTAGAAGGGACAGATGATTCTCCCCCCCCCCCCATCTGGTTATGAGATGGTGGCATGGAGAGTAGGGTAATCTAGAAGGGGAGGGAGCACGATCTACAAAACCCACTTGTCTGAGGTAAGAAACTGCCAGTAGGGCAGGTGATGGCGAATCCTACCGCCAACTGGGTGGCCATGGTGGTAGAGGCGCAGACTAGGAGGGTTTAGAGGCTGCTGCAGAGAGGGCAGTGATGGACTGACCAGACCGTTGGCCATCTGACCCCACAAGGTCAGTGGGTCCCACGCACTTGTCCATGAAGAGGCTTCAAGCAGCGCGGCACAGTGGCTGTAGGGGAACTGGCACAACTGGAAGCCCCTTCCGTAGCCACAAAAGGCAGACTGGGGGGAGGAACGCTGTGAGTCCCAAGTACCTGACCGTAGGCCAAGAATAGTTGAAGCCCTCAAGCACAAATCTGGCTTTGCTCCAAAGAGACAGTTGCCATCGAAGGGCATGTCCACAAGGGAAGAGTGGACATGCCCTGAAAAGCCAGATGTTCTTAACCAGACGTGGCGCCTCAGGCCACTGTAGTTGAAACATCTCTGCCTGGTAAGTCGGTCATGTCCAGTCCGCAATGGATTGTGAGCTTTGCTGCATTGAGATAGTACAGCTCAGGCTTCCTCTGAGACCTGTGGGAGCACTTGTGCAACCACGTCCCACGTAGTGTGGGAATAATGGACCTCTATCAAGAGATAAGTCTTGGCTGCCACTGAGGGTAGCTGAAGGTCCAGGATCTCAGCCAGCCTCCTCGCCACCACTGCTTAAGAGTCTCTCTCTTCCGTTGCAACAGTAGGGAGAGAAGGCAAACCAGGATCTGGAGACGTGTCCAGTTCACTGGCTTCACACAAATCCTCATGCCAGTCCATTTCCCCCTCATAAGGCTGGTACTTTAAAGGGTCCAGCGACCCCTCCCAATATTCCCAGAGGCCTAGCCCAGCAGAATAGCTTTCAGGATCTGATCTAGGAGGTAAAGCTCCTGCTGGTGTCGGGCGACGTCTATCTGACTCTGTGTAGGAGTCAGGGATGACAATGGAGATGGTGCCGCCGTTAGGCAAAGGGAGCATCGGCATCAGGGAAGTACGGCTGGCAACGGTTCGGACCCAGGACTGGATCCCTGGGAGCCCTGAGGCCAAAGCCAGTGGTGCGGAACTCAATGGGGCCACCTCTGACCCCAAGAGGCCCGAAGATGTACTGACAGGGTCAGAATACCCCAAAATGAGGCACCTGGCATCATAAATTTTTTTTTTTTTAACTGGGCAGGGGTAGCTCTGGCTCCCGGAAACCCGGAGAGGTATGGAGATGACCCAGGCGCAGGTTACGAAGAATGAGGCCTAGAATGAGAATACTCCGTTGTCACGCCAGTTGACGGATAAGGAGCATTTGAAGACTGCTTCCACTTCTTGCTTTTCCTCTTGTGCCTAGAGTTAGCCGATCACGTAGAGGACTTGGAGTGGGATGACAACAACTTCAGACTCCGCGACCGGTTCCAGGATCTTCCTCTCAACCTGGACCTTGACATGTACAGAGTTGCGTGCCGGGCTGCCATTAACTTTATGGACCGCTCCCTCAAAGCCTTCGGGTGCATGGCCTGCCACTCAGAGTATGACTTCAGGTAATGCTCTGGACACCACAAACAGATGAGGTTTGGATCTGTGACATCTGACATCGCCCGATGACAGGAACCACAGGGTCTAACACCTGTGTTACGTGATAACATCTTGACACACCATGAGGAAGCCACCTCCAAAAAGTTAGACAAAAAGTAAAACAAGGCAGTCAAAAAAATGACTAAGGGGTAGCTCTCTCTCGGATCAGCGCTGGAACTTAGGGAAAGGTACAAGAGCTCCCAAAGGGTCTTTGAGCAAGGGGGCACAGCCGGTTCTTCGGAACCCGGGCCGGGCAGCTCGGGTGCAGAGTGGTTGGGGCGGCTGGACAGGTACGCAAAGATGCTTCTTGAGGTTAGGGGCCAACAGCTGGCAGAGCCAAAATCAGAACTGCTGAGCCACTCAAAGTGGGTCTCAGTGGTGCTGACAAGCCTTGATGGCTGGTCGGTCCTGGTGCAGTGGGAATCCGGACTGGACTCTCACTGTTGGTGCTTGATGCAGGATGTCCGGTACCCTGGGGGTTGGTGCTGCATGGCGCCGGCTGGTCTTGGTGGTGTGTCACTTGGTGGGGAGACAGTCTTGGTCCTCCAGAGCATGGGTACCTCCTCCTGGTTGTGTGCGGCGTTGGTCTAGGCCAGGCAGGTGCAAGGCAATGGACCAAACTTTGCTTTGTGGTGCCTGCAGAATGCAGGGAAGTGAACCTTCTACTCCAAGGGAGACTGGTGGCGATGTGCGAGATGCTGGCAGGCTACCCGAGGCTTTGGTAGTTGTCCAGCTTTGCAGGATGAGTCACTTTGTGGAGGTGTGGGCAGGTGGGGTTTCCACCACTAAGTCTACAGCTCTTCTACTGTTCTCACCAGGCAGTGACTCTTCTTCGTCCTTCTTCTCTTGATCCCTCATATCTGAGTTCTTCGGTTAAGGGGTGCCAACTAAATACTCAATTTAGGGGCATTAAGGAGAGTGCCAGTTAGCAGCAAATGGGTTACCTACCTTTAGGGCGACATATCGTATATATGACCACTTCTGCTGGGAAGTGCGATTAACCATAAACCTAGAATGCTGATTCTGTCCAAAAAAATATGGAGGAATTTGAGAAGTGGGGTCCCCATTAGGGGGTCCACCTTAGGGATGGGACTTGCATGATGTGGCCACACCTTCTAATCTTACACATTTTCCCACCTGTCTTGCCGCCAAGAAGTTGGGTCAGGACAAGGGGTTGCTCTCTACCCGAGTCGCATAACAAAGGCAGCTGGTCCCTTGAAGCTTCCCGCGCTGGAATGTTCTTCATGCCTGAAAGAAGAGATAATACCTCTACCCAGAGCAGGCTTTGTTGCTCGCCGAGAGCACTGGCTTTCACCTCAGGTCAGAAATGTGTCTAGGGTGGTTGTGTTGGATTAGACCAGTCAGTCAACACACTAGCAGTCGGGTAGGTTTTCAGGAGGCACCTCTAAGGTGCCCTCTGGGTGCATGTATTAATTAATCCATCAATTGATTCAGTGAGGGTTTATTTATAAGAGATGTTTAATATAAAAAATCCCTATGTTCAGAGAGCAATCATCTAGCTGGGGAACTCAGATTGACCAGTGCCCAGCACACATACTTACAATGGTTTCCCTGTCCACTTACTATGTTTAAGAATCGCCAAAGACATAGCAGGGGCACATCTGCTCATGCAGGTAGGTCCTCACATATGATAAAATATACCCTGATTAGGACATTAGGCTTTTTTGTAGGGGTGACTTACAAATATCATGTGGAGTGGTCGTGGACCTGGCACACGGGGATGTGTGACAGAAATCGTTTTCACTTTAGTCGGCACCAAGACACTCAGCCTGTGATGGCAGCACTGAGTGGTTTGGTGAGAGGTCCCTAAAGGTGGCACAATTGGTGCTGCAGCCCTTAGGGATCTTCTTTAGTACTCCAGGCCCTAAGTACCAGGGGTAACATTTACTAGGGACTTACAGAGAGTGCTGAAGGTTGTGCCAATTGGGAGAAAACACTGTACAATTTAGAGAAAGAGATCTGGCACTGGAGACCTGGTTAGCAGGAACCCGATGCACTTTCAGTCAAAATCATGTCAGGTACCAGGCAAAAAGTGTGAGATAACCATGCCGAAAAGTGTGCTTTCCTACACAGGAGCACAAGACATAGTTGTCCACCTTCACCACTTCTTTTTGCCCTTGCAATGAAGCTCCTGGCAAGTATTCTGAGGGACAACCTGCACAATAAATGGACCAAAGTGGGGGACACCACAAATGTGGTATCCATGTATGCAGATGACACCCTCCTATACATAACAGACACAGCCAGGCCCATCCCCCAACTGCTGCAACTTATGGCACAGTTTGGGGAAGTTTTGGGTCTTTGAGTCAACCGTCACAAGTCAGTGCTGTTTCCTGTGGCAGTGCAGGCCTCTTGCCCACCGGAAGAGGTGCCAAACTTTAATCTCCCATGGAAAACAGGACATTTCTGATACATGGGGATTCAGGTGTTGACTGATGAGCACCTACAATACAAGCTAAATATGGGCTATGCACTGGGGTGGCCACAAACAAAATGGTATTAATCCCAAGGTGCCTCTATACTATGCAGAATTACTTTTGTGTGTTGCCAACATCACTATTTAGACAGCTCGACACTCTGCTGGTGACTTGATCTGGGCCAATACACAAAACAAGGTCAAACTAGAAACCGTGAATCTAGATCAGGAGGAGGGTGGTTTAGGACTACTTGATCTCAAACTGTACTACATTGTGGGTCTGCTTCAATAAGCAGCCCTGTGGTCTATGGAAGAAGCAGTTACTGGCAGGCCTGGTACCTCTCACCGCGCTACCCAAGTCATTGATGAGAAGGTGTAAAACCCCAACTGGTACACCATTCATAGTCTCACAGATGGCGTAAGCTTGGGAGTTGTCGGTGATGAGTCATAAGGTGAGTGCTATATACAAAAATTCTCCAGATTTGGTGGCTCACACCTTTTTCAGACTGAAGGACACCGTGGATATAATGCCTTGGATCAAAGCTCACTGTCAAACCGCTGAATGTGAATAGCATATTCATATCATTCGAAGAGGCGGGAGAGCTGTTTGGTGTGGGCACAGCCAGTTTTTACAATAAGCTGACATATCGGGTACAGCCCGGGAGATCTGGATCAGCCACCTTGATGAGCCAGAGTCACAGCTGTTGAGAAACGTACTTGACTCAGGTTCACATACAGGCCTCATTTCCTGACTTTCGGCAGCCTTAAAGGGAGACACACAAATAGATATAACCCTTCAATAGGATGAAGACACAGAATCCCCATTAACAGACAGAGAGTGGAGAAGAGCTAGGGAACAAATGAGCAAGACCTCCAGCAACACCAGGTGTGAATTAACGCAATTCTATTATCTACATAGGGCCTACCTGACTCCACTATGACTTAGTATGATATACCCTATACGCACTGCGAAGTGTCCACAATATTCTGTGTCCCCTGCTGGGTTTGTACATGTCACATTGAATTGCAGAATACTGCACTTTTACTGAATGCAAGTTAGGAATCCGTGACTAAAATAACGTGGATTGACCTGCCCTTATCGATTCGGCACTGCCTTCTGGGCGTTCCGCCGCTACCTAGGGAAGACCACAACAGGAACTATAAATTCACACTCCTAAGCTTGGTATTGGTCGGACGCCGCATAGCTAATAATTTGACAGCTGGCTAAGAGATATATAAGAATGGGTGGTAGTAGAAGGCATATGTCTTCGAAGAGTCCATACGGAGGAACACAAGGAGAGAGACCTAACGAAGTGGAAGGAGATGGTGGATGCATAGGAGGTGATCAAGAAGATGACACAGAGATTTCATAGGAGGGGACCCACTGAATAAGTATGCATTCTCTCACCAATGGCAGGACAGACCACAAGGTGACAAATTGCAGTTCTCAGGCAATTCTCCTCGGGGAGGTATGTAGCAACAGGGGGTGTGTGTAACTGTGTAATAAAGTAGTAGGCGACTAATGTCGTATTGCCTTTGCACAAGGATCCTCCTCCTCGTGGTTATATGTTGTACTGTTGATGCACAGTTGAGACGGTGTTATCACTCTTGCCTCTGACCCCGCACATAATATACCCACTGATATTTACCCCCATGCTTGTATTGTATTATAAGATACGTGAACCATTTGAGACACTGTATAACACAGCTGCCTCTTGTCTTATGTTGCTGTTTAAAAAGCTTATGAAGATAATAAAAAAAAAAAATCAGTAAGGTTTTTTGTGAGTGGTACACCTGTGCGCCAGTATGTGGCGTCAATCAGCTCTGCTTGCGTCGTCGGTGTTATCCAAACTGAAAGTGACGTCCACTGCAGCTATACAGGCGCCACCCAGGCACGCTGATGTCAGTTTTTCACGACTTTCATGTCAAAAGTGTGGAGCCATGAAGAACACTGACCTCTGGTGTGGATAATTAGTGTCCAAAGAGGAATACAGCCTTTTCCCAAAGATTGCGCTTGCAGAGCGGGGAGGATGGATGGGTCGGGTAAGGCATCTGAGTAGGAAAGTGTCCTTTTTGGCATGGTTACCCAACAAACTTTTGCCTGATATTGATGCTGACTTGACAGAGTGTGCTGTGATCCTGCTAACCAGGCCCCAGCACCAGTGTTCTTTCCCAAAAACTGTACCATTGATCCCACAATTGGCACTTCCTTGGCACACAGATAAGTCCCTTGTAAAAGGTACCCATGGTACCAAGGGCCCCAAGGTCCCCAAGGTCTGCAGCATGTATTATGCCACACTGGGGGACCCTCACCAAGCACATGCACACTGCCATTGCAGCTTGTTTGTGTTGGTGGGGTGAGAAAGACAAAGTCGACATGGCACCCCCCTCTCATGCTGCCATGCCCACAATGCATGCCTGCCTGTGGCATAGGTAAGTCACCCCTCTAGCAGGCCTTACTGCGCGAAGGCAGGGTGCACTATACCACAGGTGAGGGCATAGCTGCATGAACAATATGCCCCACCAGTGTCTAAGTCCATTCTTAGGCATTGTAAGTGCTGTGTGGGCATATTGAGTACATAGGCTGGGAGTTTGTCATTACAACCTCCACAGCTCCATGATGGCTTCACTGAATGCTGGGAAGTTTGGTATCAGCTCAACAAAACCAGCCAGTTTTGGATTTATTGTAAAATGCACACACAGGGTGTCTTAGAGATGCCCTCTGAAATTCACCCAACGCTCAAGTGTGTGGCTGACCGGTCTATGCCAGCCTGCCACCACCAGACAAGTTTCTGACCCAATGGGGTGAGGGGCCTTTGTGTTCTCAGGGGTCAGGGACAAAGCCTGCTCTTGGTGGAGGTGCCTCTCACCTCACACGTGCAGGATCAGCAACACTTGGTGGTGAGCCTCAAAGGGTATTCCCTTTTATTATGCTGACCCAGGGCACTCCAGCCACTGGAGATGCCGCCCGCCCGGATCAATCCCCACTTTTTGGCAGCGGGTTCAGCAGGAAATGGTAGTAAACAAGGGAAGTGTGTCCTGCTGGACCATCCCTAGTGTGCCCAAAGCTAAGGTGAACCCCTCTCTCCTGAATTCCCCATCTTGTTTTGGAGGAAGTTAGTCAATAGGTTTAGGAATGTGCCCCCTCCCCAAAGGGAGTGGGCACAGAAATAGTGTAGGCACCCTCAGGATCAGTAGCCATTGGCCACTGCCCTCTGACCCCTGTACCACCCCTAAATCTAGTATTTAGGGGCACCCCTGAACCTTGCTCTTCTAATTCCTGGTGACCTTAAAGAAGAAGGACAGAAGAGCCACATCAGCAGAGAAAACTCCAGATGACAGCTGACTTGGCCCCAGCCCTACCCGCCTGTCTGCAGCTTCAAGGCTCCTGCTACAAAAAGACGACTCATCCTGCAGGACCAGAGACCTCTACAAACCCCCATATGACTGCTTGCCTAAGGACCAAGAACACCAGAGGAAAGCGGCCCTGTCCACAAAGAAACCTCCACCAAGGACTCCAGAGCCCTCCAGATCCGCAAGTCCTGCCCACTCTGCACCCCACCACCACGGCCTGAGTCCAGGCGGGCCACCAGTCCAGATAAGGTCCTGAGGAGATTTTGACCTCAAATCCACCCTGGGTTGACCCCTCCTGACCAAAACGATGACGCCCGAAGCCTACATCCAGAGGACCCCCCCCCCTGACCATGACCAGCTCCGGTGAAGATTCCAGACACCTAAAACTAACCCTCCACCACCAGCCCCCCGGCCTTGGGGAACCCAACCAATGGTCCACTGACCTCCAGTGGGATCTCTACTTACCTAACCCGCCTTCGGTCTTCTCAAGCGACTCCCTGGTGCTGACCTGTCTGCCCATTACCCCACTGGGCTGACCTAATCCCCCAGGCCTGTGCCCTCAAGTCGCAGGTATTTACCTGCAATTTGTTTTCTTCTAAGTGACCCAGTCCCCATTGGTTTTTATTGGGCACCCGACACCAACTTTGACCTCTGCAACCGGCCAGACCCGAGTTGCTGGTGGTAGACCCTTGGTGTCTTCTTGAACCTTGTCCTGTGGACTCCCTAACCCCCAAAAACTGGGACCCTGAACCTACTGACCCTCGATTCCACCTTTGCAGCAGTCATCTAGGAGGAGGCCTGCGTTGTAGGAAGCTGGGTCTGTATATACTATCCCAAATGAAGGTATAGTGTGCACAGAGTCCAGTGGATTCCCAGAGGCTTTACAAAGGCCAAAGCTGATAATACTAATGCTCTCTTTTGTGGTAGCATGGTCGAGCATTTAAGCTTATCAGAGGGTACTGCTAAGTATTTGTTGTTCAGACACAGTCAAGAAATGAGGCACACACTCAATGATTAACTCCAGTCCAATGTTTTATGTATTAAAAAAATATACATTGTTACTTTATTTCTAGAACCAAAAGGATTTTTGTTGCAGGTAAGTAAACTTTCAAGAATATATCACTTTCAAGTATCAAATGCACTTTGTTTGTAATTCACAGTTAAAACAGTTTTAAGGTTAAGTAATACTTTTCAATATCAAAAGTAGACACCTGCCCGAGCAAAGAACCACGTCCGGCTGCAGACGCCATTCATGGTCCAAAAGATGACATCCGCTAAGCTCTTAGCGAGTCTGCCAAATGACTGATCATACGAGAGATCCCTTGTACATCAAGCTAACTCAAGAGAGACAGGGTTTACTAACATGAAACCTGCGAACCCACAATGTTGTTTGTTGCCAAACCACTTGACAGTTTGTCAATACTTGAACCAGCTTTCCTTTGATAAATGGGAGGAAGGCACCCAGAGCTAGCCAAGTCAGCTAGCCAAGTCGCACAAAGCTTCGGAAAGTTGGTGTGTTACCTCTACTCTGCCAGGGATCAAAGGCCTAGGATCTCCATCTATACCAGGTGACCGCCCCAGTGACAATGCACTTGTCGCTTTTGTGCGCTCTTTGTGGGTTATGGAGACCGCAGATCTTGTTGGTTTTTGACTGCCACTTGTAAGGTGAGGGCAATGTCTCCTGAGATACACATGTTGTCAAAGAAGCAGCCCCAGGTATGTGCCCATTGCAAGAAAAGGTATTACTGCAGGTCCCTTATGTGCCAACCAATGTGGGAGATCAGCAGGAGATCTAGAAGTTTCAGAATCCTTCCCATCAGATCCCATGAAGAAGCCAGAAACAGGCAGGATTTCAGCTTGCTGACTGAAAGCCCCAGAAACAACCAAAGGGTGACAGTTGTATCTAGGAGGTTTAGCACGACTGCAGCAAGCCCGCTTTCAACAGTCATCCAGGTACAGGAATACAAGTATGCTTCATCTGCAATGTGAGCCCACAAACACACGAGGGGTGCTAACATGAGGGCCAAGGGCAGAACATGCTACAACCCCAAAACGTACTGAAGGAAGTGTCTGTGGGACTGCAGGATGCATACATGTAAGTATGCACCCTGCAAGTCAAAAGACACCAAATGGGAAGCTTAAATGAAGTGGAAAGAATATGGTCTAAAGCCTGCATCTTGAATCTGCCCTCTGAAAGGAAGTAAAATGTCTAGTATGGGCCTCAACAAGTCCATATTTTTTAGTACCAAAAATATGGTGAGTAATGCCTCATGCCCTTATCCATCTTGTAGACTTTCTCTGTGCCCCTTTTTTGGCCTGCTAAAAGTGACCTTCCTGGGCACAAACGTCAACATGATCTGTTGAAGTCTGACCAACTAAAGGTGGAAGCAGAGAGGACCGGATCTAAAAGGGAGGCCGTAACTATGCAGAGCAAACTCCAATACCCACCAGTCTGAGGTAATTTACCCCAGGCAGGCAGGTCAAAACCAATTCTGCCCCAACAAGCCGTGCATTGACATGAGAGGAGAAGTCAAAGTGGCTTGGATACAGCTGCTGCATGTGAGGAGGAGGAGGAAGACTGCTGTCCTGCTGGTGACCATGGCCTCTGCTACCAACATGTCCCCTGGAGTCCACAAAATGGGCTCTGATGACTGTTTAACAGGTTGTGAGGACTACATAGGATGACAGGAAAGACTGCAAAATAATTCTCTGAACCTTTATTGTTGCCGGCAGAACTGACACGGATGAGAAAGCAGGAAGAAAGAGCAGGCAGGCAGTAGATCAACTCAGCTTTTTCACTAAACAGTCAGGAACCATCAAATCGCATATCCAGCTGGAAAGCATGCACTTCCTCATAAAATCCTGTTGCGTTGCACGCACCTAAACAGAAGGCCTAATCATGACACAGGTGACTATGATATGACCTTCACAGTCCATTGTGTCCAGTCCAGCCACGCCCTGTCTATCCTGAATTGTCTGAGCAAGAGTGCTTCTAAATTTACCAGGAATGGCTGTCAAGATCTTGCTAGCCAAATACCAAAGGGCTTATGTACACAGTCCCAGCCAGCAGACAGCATTCAGGGACCTCAAAGGAAAAACAAGCTTTGATTTCTGAGCTGGTAGTATAGTAGGGAATGCTTTGGGATTATCTTGTTTGGTGGACGCTTGAACTATCAAAGTCTCAGGAGTTGAGTGAACACTTAGAAAAGCCAGGTCCCTAGGGGCATGCCTATGACACTTAGCAACTTCCTGGAGGAACCCAACATGGCTTAAACCAGGTCACAATCAATGTTTCTGTCAAAGCTTTGTGAAGAGCATCAAAGGCTACGAAGTAGCAGGCCCAGACTGCAAAACTATCAGTAGATTTGCCTTAAACTCTATAACAGGAAGCTGAAGGTCCAATATTTCTGCTGCTCTGAGGACTGTTAAAGCGAAATAGGCATTTTTGCACTGGGTCCCAGATGGGGAGTGCAACTATGGCTCAGAGGAAGCATCCAGGACAGAAGCATTCTGTAAATCTATAGTCAAGAATCAGTGAAGTGGGGGAGGCAGTCAATTTGTTCAGAATAAATTAGCTGCCTCCTCTCCAGGTGGGACATTTTGCTTTCAACTGTGTCAGAATCTTTTCCAGCTTATAGTAGTACCTGCCTCGAGCCTGGGGTTCTTCCAAAAGTTGGGGATTGCACCTTGGAAATCTCGATGTAGGAATGGCATGGGCCATACTGAGCTCTGATTGGAAACAGGCTTTGGGTCAGATCTGGAGTGAGCACTACTGGAGTTGAGATTGACAGAAGCAGGTAGAACCAAAGGTAGAAATGGCAAGGCCTCCAGCAATAGAGTGGGGAAATGGGCGGGGACCAAAGAGGGCCAGGCAGAGGATCTAAAGTGTCAGTGAGAGCGGGGCAAATCTCAGACAGAAGTCAAAATGGGTGTCTTTGCAGGTCATGGGGCCCGAAGGCACTCCAGAGAGAGGCTTTTAGCTTCTGCAGGGTCGATGAGGGCTAAGGGAAGGCTCGGACCAACTTCACAGCAGTCTTAGTCGGACAACATGTTTGTGGAGTTGGGTTCTTCGAGTGCTGACTGTTCTACATCTCCCCCTGAAGCATGAGGGAGAGGGCAGAGATAAGTCCTACTTGGACTTCTTGTATTTATAGCAAGACTGCTCTCTCAACTTCATCTCCAACTTAGAGGATTGTGAGCTGGAGAAGGAGCAGTCTGCTGTTTGGAGAGCAACCTGCCAAGATTTCTGTTGCTTGGTGATACACAGTTTCAGCTCCTGATATGCATCGGGGGCATCTGTTGCAGGACATCAAGTTGTGCTTAAACTCTAGACACCATAGGAAGCAATCATGTGGATCCATAACAGACATCTGGTTCCTGTAGTTGCTACAATGTTTGAAACATTTGGAAATTTTTTCTAGCAACTTGTTGTGGAAAAACGAATTTGGGGATCGGTGAAACAATGACAAAAAGACTCCTTGCCATCTCTTCTGGAGGCTGTGTGAGGCTATTGTAAAGTCTGATAGTGCTTACTACTGGCGGGCTGGAGCAATTGTCGTGAAGAATTCCAGATCTAGTATGGTGCTGGTGGGAATTCAAAAGGTGAAGAATCTGCTGTTAAAAGCAGCCCTCAGAAACACGATTACAATGCTATCACATATGCAATAAATTGACATAAGTACCAAGAAAAAAACAACTGGTATAGCGTTGTTACATACCAATAATGCCAACCACCAGCTCGTCACTGGTGTCATCGCGGCCCACTAGCAAAGAATAGTCAATAATGAGGTGACTGGAAAGGAAGTGTGAATCACTGTGGATGGAAGCCCTCAATACTGCCTTGCAGTGGGATCGGATATATAGGGGATTGTCCCGCACCATCTTGAGCAGGTTCTCATCTAGCAGCACCACATCGCAGCTCTCCTTCCCTGTTTCTGTCTTTACATTTCGATTCCTTAGTGAGCCCTTTAGGTCAAAAACCTGCCAAAATTAAGTTTTTGTGTTAAAACTTTTCAGTTGTCTGGTCAAAATGACATTAAGATACACTGGCAGCAAATGATCAGAGCATAATTTTGGATGTGAGTATATCTGCTGTAAATATATATATACACACACACACACACACATATATATGAACAAGTTACTTACCTTTGGTAACAAATTATCTGGTAGAGACATATTCTAATTGCAGATTCCTTACCTTAGAATTTCCCCCAGGCATCATCCAGAGATTTTTTTTTTGAGCAGTACCCTTGTGTGTTGTCAGGTAGCGTCGGTCAACTCCACGTCCATTGTTAGCATTGTGGTTGCCATGATGACGTCACAGTTCTATATAAGCGTGATCCTGGCGTGGTGATGTCAGTTTCTTTTCGTGACTTTCCATGCCAAAAGCGCAGAGCTAGGAAGAACACTGAGGGAGGTGCGCCAGAACTAGGGCCCTGAAAGCGATGTCCCTATCCCTAGAAATCACTTTGCAGAGTGGGGAGGATGGGTGGGTGGGTCGGTAAGGAATCTGCAACTAGAATATGTCTCTACCAGATAATTTGTTACCAAAGGTAAGTAACTTGTTCATCTGATAGAGACTTCTAGTTGCAGATTCCTTACATTGGAATAGAAACCCAAACAATACCGTCTCCGGAGGTGGGTCTGTGAACCAAGATCGTACTAAGAAGTTCTACAGGACCAAAAAACCAAAGTAGCTATTCCTGCTGACCTGACTGTCCAGGAAGTAGTGTTCAGTGAACGTGTGCAGGGATGCCCAAGCTGTTGCCTGGCAGATGTCCAGGAGTGAAACCCAGTGTGCTAACGCAGTGGTTGCTGCAATTGCTCTGGTAGAGTGAGCACACAAACCCTCAAGGGGTTGCTTCTCAGCCAAAGCGTAACACATTTTGATGCAGTGAACAACCCATCTAGAGATTGTCCTTTTCTTCACCACCCATCCTTTCTTCACACTCACATAACCAACAAAGAGTTGATCGTCCACCGGGAAGTCTTTGGTATGATTACGGTAGAACATGAACGCTCTGTTTGGGTCCAGACGGTGGAGTCTTTTCTCTTCATGAGCAGGATGTGGGGGGTGTAAAAAGTAGGGAAGGGGATGGATTGGCCTACATGAAAAGGCGGGACCACTTTAGGTAAGAAAGAGGCCTTGGTACGAAGCACCACTTTGTCAGGATGGACAGAGATAAAGGGTGGCTTTGAAGAAAGAGCTTGTAGCTCACTCACTCTATGAGCAGAGGTGATGACTACAAGAAAGGCTGTTTTGAAAGGGAGAAGTGGCAGAGGACAATTATGAAGGAACTCAAAAGGAGCACACATGAGGAAAGGGAGTGCCAAGTTCAAATCCCAATGGGGCAATATGAACGGGGTGGGCGGAAACATATAGGTAAGACCGTTGAGGAATCTCCCAACAATGGGAGATTTAAACATGGAGGGTTGATTTGATAGTCTGAGGAAAGCAGAGATGGCAGACAGATAAAGCTCAAGGGTGCCCAAGGCACAGCCCTGCTGGGCAAAAGAATAAAAACAAAAGGACCTCAGACAAAGGTGCAGAAAGGGGATCAATGGACTTGTTGGTACACCATACCACAAATTTGTTCCAACGGTAGGCGTATACCGTTTGATGGAGAGAGACCTGGTGGGCAAGATAACATTATAGACTTCGGGAAGAAGGTTGAAAGCTGTCAAATGTCACTGCTCAAATCCCACGCAAGAAGGCGGAGATTGGACTGGTTTGAGGTAAGAACAGTCCTCTGCTGCTGCGACAGTAGATCCTCCTAAAGAGGCAGTCTGAGTGGAGGATCAATGGCCATGCCGAAAAGGTCGGGACAACATACTCTTCATGCTAGGTCCGTCATTCTTGATCCTCTTGAGAAGTCTGGCCAGAAGTGGTATTGGCAGAAAGGTGTATAGGAGGCCTAACTTTGACTTGAAACAAAAAGTGTAGCAGAGCAAGTGCCGCCTTGAAAACTCCAGCGCGCAAAAAAGCTGGCATTGCACATTTACTGCGTCAATGAACAGATCTAACCAAGGGTCTCCGCAATGTTGAAAGAGACCTTGTGCCACTCTCCGGATGGAGACGCCATTCGTGGTCAACCATGCATTGACAGCTGGGTTCATCTGCTCTGGTGTTCAGAGAGCCGCCAGATCTTGAACTACCAGGGATTTGCCCTGCAGTTCCAGCCACGTCAAGAGTCGCAGGGCCTTCTGACAAAGGGTCCATGACTCCACCCCACCCTGCTTGTTGCAGTACCACATGGAGGTGGTGTTGTCTGTGAACATCTGCACCACTTTCCCTTTGAGAGAGGGAAGGAATGCTTTCAATACAAGCCTGATCGCCCTGAGCTCCAGAAGACTGATGTGGAGCCTGGACTCCGCTAGAGTCCAGCTAGAGTCCAGACTCCCCTTATCTCCGCATCCCCCATGTAGCCGCCCCATCCCAGGAGTGATGCATTTGTCACTACGGTCAGATCTGGTTGGGGAAGGGAGAAGAATCTGCCTCTGACCCAATCGTGGTTCGAAAGCCACCACTGCAGATCTTGCACAGTTCCCTCTGAGATTTGGACCATGTCAGAGAGATTCCCCTGATGCTGCGCCCACTGGAACCTCAGGCCCCACTGCAGAGCCCACATATGCCATCTGGCATGTGTAACCTGCAGGATGCCATGAGGCCCAGCAGCCTCAGAGTCATTCTCACCAAAACCCAGGACAGAGGCTGAA
The DNA here is from genome assembly GCF_031143425.1 of Pleurodeles waltl. NCBI lineage: Eukaryota > Metazoa > Chordata > Amphibia > Caudata > Salamandridae > Pleurodeles > Pleurodeles waltl. Next base: position 1,862,837,600 of record NC_090440.1, read on the forward strand.
AAATTGTTATCTTAGCCTCAATATCCTGGACTCGCTGCTTGGGAGAATAGGCCCTGTGAGAAAGTAGCCTCTTTCTAGCATGGTTACCCCCACGTTTGTGAGTGTGTGTATCAGTGTGTTTTTACTGTGTCACTGGGATCCTGCTAGCCAGGACCCCAGTGCTCATAGTGAAAACCCTATATGTCAGTGTGTTTTGCCTGTCTCACTGGTATCCTGCTATCCACGACCCCAGTGCTCATAGTTTGTGGCCTAATGTGTGTGTTGTCAGTGGTGCTTAACTGTGTCACTGAGGCTTTACTAACCAGAACCTCAGTGCTTATAATCTTTCTGCTTTTACATTTGTCACTATAGGCTAGTGACTTCATTTACCAATTCCAAATGGCACACTGGACCCCCCCCCTTACAAGTCCCTGGTATATAGTACCTAGGTACCCAGGGCACTGGGGTTCAAGGAGATTCTTATGGGCTGCAGCATTTCTTTTGCCACCCATAAGGAGCTCATACAAACTCTTTCACAGGACTGCCACTACAGCCTGCGTAAAATAGTGCAAACACTATTTCACAGCCATTTTCACTGCACCTAAGTAACTTATAAGTCACCTATATGTCTAACCTTCAATTAATGAAGGCTAGGTGCAAAGTTACTAAGTGTGAGGGCACCCTTGCACTAGCAAAGGTGCCCCCACATTGTTTAGGGCCAATACCTGGGACTTGGTGGGTGCGGGGAAGCCATAACACACGTGCACTACATATAGGTCAATACTGATATGTAACTTCACAATGCTAACTCCAAATACGGCCATGTAACATATCTAACATCATGCTATTGTCCCCCCATTGGGGAGTCAATTCAATGCATCCTGGGGGCTCCACCATGGACCCCCAGTACTGCCAAACCAGTTCTCTGTGGCTTGCACTGCAGCTACAGCTTCTGCCACCTCACAGACAGGGTTCTGCCTTCCTGGGGTCTGGGCAGCCCGGTCCCAGGAAGGCAGAACCAAGCATTTCGTTTGGGAGCAGGGTGTTACACCCTCTCCCATTGGAAATAGGTGTTACAGGCTGGGGGGGGGGGGGGTAGTCGCCCCCAGCCTCTAGAAATGCTTTGAAGGGCACAGATGGTGCCCTCCTTGCATAAACCAGTCTACACTGGTTCAGGGGCCCCTTCTCCCCTGCTCTGGCACGAAAATGAACAAAGGAAAGGGGAGTGCAGAGCTCCTCCAGTGTGTCCCAGTCTTCAGCCATCTTGTTTTCCAAGGTGTGGGGACACTCTGGAGGCCTCTGAGTGGCCAGTGCCAGCAGATGACGTCAAAGACCCCTTCTGATAGGTCCATACCTGATAAGGTAGCCAGTCCCCCTCTCAGGGCTATTTAGGGTCTCTCCTGTGGGTTACTCTTCAGATTCTACTTGCAAGTTTTCAGCAGGAATCCTCTGCAACTACTACTTCATCCTCTGACCTCGGATCGACCACAGACTGCTCCAGGAACCGCTGTAACAGCAACAAAGTATCCAGAAGGGCTACTTTTCCTCTGCAACTTCAGCTCCAGCCAGTAACTGCAACAGTTCCCATGCACGCTCTGGGGACTCCCTGTCTTCACCCTGCACCAGAAGGACCGAAGAAATCTCCAGTGGAGTGACAGAGAAACTTCCCTGCTCACGCAGTCACCTTCTAAGTCGACGACCGGTTCTCTTGGACTTCTCTCCTGGCGACAAGCGTGTTCCTTGGAACATAGGTGGTGGACCGCTTTTACACAGACTGTCCTGAGGTCCTGCTCTCCCAATTTGGAGGAGGCAAGAGCTTGCCTTCCTCGAGTACGAAAGTACCCCTCTGCACCGTATCTTCTTCATCTCCTGAGGCCTCTGTGAACTATTTGCAAAATTCCTTTGTGCACAGCCTGGCCCAGGCCCCCAGCACTCTATCCTGCGATGCTCAACTCGCTGAGTTGACCTCCAGCGGCACCTTCCTTTGTGGTGCTGCACCAACCACATTTGGCACCTCCTTTGTCCCCGTGTCCTGGGACTCCCTTGGGTGCTGTCTGATCGACTGAGGGCTCTCTGAAGTGCTGAGAGCCCCCTCTTCCTCTTCACGCAGAGTTGAGGCCCCCAGTTCCCTCCTGGGTCCAAACAACACCACTTTGACGTAAAACGTGACTTTGCCGGAACCCAGGCTTCTTGAACGAATCCAGCGCCAAAACTCACCTGCATTCAACAATCTCTTCGTGGGACATCCATTGCATCTTGCAGGAACCCGCTGACATCTTCCTTGGGGGCAATTCTGCAGTCTTCGTCTAACCGGGGCCGGGGACTCTGCTTTTGCACTCTCTCCTGGGTTGGCAGGGGCTTCTGTCCTTCCTGCAACTTCTTCCGACTTCTGGACTTGGTCTCCTTCCTTTGCAGGTCTTCATGTCCAGGAATCCACTATTTGTTGTTTGCAGTCTTGCTTGGTTCTTGCAATAACTCTAATCACGACTTGAAGTGTGTCCTAAGGAAACTTGCAGTACTTTACTCCTACTTTCCTGGGCTCTGGGTGTGGGGTAATTTTCTTACCTTTCTGTATTCTTACTCTCCCAGCGATTTTCTACACACTACACTTGTCTAGGGGGGAATTCGCTAGTCACATTCCACTTTCTTAGTATATGGTTTGTGTTGCCCCCATACCTATTTTCTCCCATTGCATTCTACAGCATTTCCTATTGTATGCACTATCCTATGTCTAATTACTTACCATATTTTGGTGCCCAGTGTGTATATTGTGTATAATACCTTCAGAAGGAGTATTGCCTCTAAAATATTTTTAGCCTTGTGTCACCCAAATAAACTACCTTTATTTTTGTTAACACTGAGTATTGTCTATAGTTGTGTATAAGTACTGTGTAACTATAAGTGGTATTGCAGGAGCTTTGAAGGTCTCCTAGTTCAGCCTAAGCAGCTCTGCTATAGCTACCTCTATCAGCCTAAGCTGCTAGAACACTACTACATTTCGATACTAAGGGATAACTGGACCTGGTGAAAGGTGTAAGTACCCAATGTACCCACTACAAACCAGGCCAGCCTCCTAAGGCCCGAAACTGCACTGTATCCAGAACGGTTCCGATGAAAAGGAGCATCTGAGAGGGAGTCAAGTGACACCTCGGCATGTTAATAGTGAACCCCAGCAATGGTAGGAGGTTCGCCATAGTCTGGATGTGTGAGAAAACAGCCTGGGGCAAACCCATCTTCAACAGGCAGTCGTCAAGGTAGGGGACGATTGAAACCCCTAGCCTGCGCAGATTAGCTGCAACCACTGCCATCCCTTTTTGTGAACACCCGAGGGGTGCTGGTAATGCCAAAGGGGAGCACAGTAAACAAAGTGCTCATGACCTACCACAAACCACGAGTAACGTTTGTGTGCAGGCAGGACGGGAATGTCGAAGTAGGTGTCCTGCAAGTCCAACACTACCATTCAAACTCCAGGGTCCAGGGAAGATAGGACCTGAGCAAGAGTGAGCATTTTTAACTTCTCCTTCCTGAGGAAGAGATTGAGGGACCGGAGGTCTAGGATAGGCCGGAGGCCTATGTCCTTCTTGGCACCAGAAAGTAGCAGGAATAACAACCATAACCTACTTCTGGCACAGGGACCCTCTCTATGGCTACCTTGGCCAAGAGAGCCTTAACTTCTTTGTGGAAAATGCCAAGTGATCCTCCATCATCTGATCGTAGGATGGTGGCATGGCCAGAGGGGTAGCCTCGAAAAAGAGAGAGTAGCACCTTCGGACGATTTGCAAAATCCACATGTCCGTCATGATGGATTCCCAGTGGGGCGGGTGATGACAAATCCTGCCTCCAACTGGTCTGTGATGGAGTGACAGACTAAGAAGGTTTGGAGGTTGCAGCAGGGGTGGTGATGAGCTGGGTTGACCGCTGGCTCCCTGATCCAGGGGCACATTGGATCCCGCGTCTGCATCCATGCAGAGGCTGGGTAGCATGCTCAGCATGGCGGCTGGAGGCAAACGGATGAGGATGGTGCCTCTTCTGTAGCCACGAAAGGGGCAAAAAGTGAACTGAGGGGGCAGAGGAGCAGCTGTGAGGCCAAGGTACCGAGCCACAGCCCGGTACTCCTCAAAGCGCTTGAGCACTGAGTCCACTTTGTCTCCGGAAAAGACGGGTGCCATTGAAGAGTATGTCCATAAAGCGATTGCTGAATATCTCTGAAAATCCAGATGTCCTCAACCAAGCAGTAGAGCCTCAAGGCCACCGTCAGCGCAACTGATCACCCTAGTGTCCAGCCCACAACGAATGATGAACTTGGCTGCATCTCTCCCACCAGCAACAGCTTGGGAGAGAATGGCCCGGGCCTCCTCTGGGACCTGTGGCAACACCTGTGTGACCGTATCCCATAAATAATGGGAATAGCAGACCAAAAGGCATGCAGTGTTAACGGACTGCCAAACCAGACCGGAGGAAGAGAATAACTTCTTCCCAAGATGGTCCAGTTGTTTTGAATGCATATCTGGTGGTGAAGATGGGAATGAGCCAGAAGACGAAGAAGCCTGGATGACTGAACTCTCAGGTGTGGGATGTTGAGTCAGGAATTTAAGGTCGTTAGGAGCGGAATTATGGCCGTGAGGGATTGTCCTGTTGACAGGAGCCCCTGTGCTGAGTTTAGACCACGTCCCCAGCAGGACATTAGTGAAAGCTTCATTTAAGGGCAAAAGGGGTTCAGACGTGGAAGCCCCAGGCTGAAGCACTTCAGTCAGGAGGTTAGTCCTAACAGCCACCCAAGGCAGCTCGAGGTCCAGGAACTCAGATGCTCTTCTCACCACCATTGAATAAGAGGCTCCCTCCTTTGTAGCCACGGTAGGAGGAAGAAAGCATGCCAGAGTCAAGGGAGGTGTCAAGCCCACTGGCTTCACCCAATTCCTGAGCCCAGTCCATCGCAGGATCTTCTAGCTGGAATTCTAAAGGATCCAGCGACCCCTCCATACTCTCACTGTACCGGTACTCATATGCATAAGGGTCAGGATTCAACCTGTGGAGCAAAGTTCCCATCTAAGATGGAATCGGTGTTGTGTGACATCGTTCCTGGCTCAAGGTCGGAGTCAGGAATCAGTATGGGATTGACGTTGATCATGGGCCCAACCGGCGTCAGAAGCGTTGACGTCCTTACTAGTGCCAGGGAAGGTCACCATGGCATGACCGACATCAGCACTGACTGGGAATGGATCCTGGGGTGACCTCTGGAGCAGAGGTCGAAGTCGTCGGCACAGAACCCGAGGGGACCCCCTCTGACCCTACTGGGCCCAAAGGCACCACAGGAGGGTCAGACTGCCCTAAAACTCTCCAAGTTGGGAAGGGATGGCTTCAGCTCCCATAAACTTGGGGAGGTGTGGAGCCAACCCAGAAGCAGGTTCTGAGGATCGAGGCCTAGAGCATCAATGCTTCTCCTGTGTCTCATTGTCTGAGCCAAGGGGTGAAGTCTATGAATATTTGTTCTTCTGTGATTTCTTCTTCTTGTGACCCAAAAGTCTTGTGACCTTCCTCTTAAATGAGACCGGGACCGAAGCAGAGCCGAACACCGGGCAGCCATGAGCTTTAGGGTATGCTCCCTCATAGCCTTCAGTTTCATGGCCCGGCACTCGGAGCACAACTTCGAGTCGTGGTTGAACTCCAGGCATCACAAGCACATAAGGTGCAGATCCGTTGTTGTAATTATGCGGAAGACATCTTGACGCAATAAAAAAATAACAGAGGACCCCTGTAGACTAAGAGAAAGCAGTTTCCAGGGAAAGAGAACAAAAGGTATAGCAACACACACTGCTTCTTCAATTATCTTCCTAATGGGTACATACTCAAAAACAGATAGAAAATTGTCACCAAAGACACGGGTTGGCACCAAAGAGATACAGGTACAACATTTATTTCATTATTCTCACTTTTCATATCCTACAAAATCAAATATATCTAAGTTGTTTTCCTTTTTTATCTAATCCATTTTTACAGGTGTTTCGCACCGCGTAATTGAGGAGAACTGAAATCACCCAGCTATGGACTATATCTGTTTATGGAGAAAATATACCACCATAATGAGTATAACACGATGGCAGGGTCATGTAATTTGATTATCATGATGACTATATAAAGTACTATTGAATGCTTATTGATATAAGTATTTGTGTGTGTTGCAACATACTGCCCAATGCTAGTCTTCTTTTTTAGTTAGTTAGTTGAATGTAGGATGTTTTTGTTAAACGTAGGATGTTTTAGTTAAATGTAGTGGATGGAATTATTGTTTTGTACGAATGATATTGAGTGGTTGAATGGGATGGTGCGAAACACCTGCTAAACTCAAAATCTTGACCGCTCACACTTTCCAAATTCCGTTTCATGGAAAAATGTTGTCTCCGTGACTCCTCTACCAGCTTCTTTTATGTGCCCTTTGACTTTAAAGACAACTGTGCTGTTCTCTCTAAACTCTAGGTTGTCAACAACTACAATCTCTTGCACATCTTTTGTGCTTTTACCACTGGGTTCTTGTCTGACTGAACACACAAAGTAGACTGCCAGTACGATATCTACTTGTGTGTCACTTATTCAATACTTTGCCTATGGGATGTGTCCTTACACTTGTGCTTAATACAGTCTTTGTTAGATCTGTGTCATGTTTTTATAAATCAACCTCTATCGATTGCAACCAAGATTATTACAGTTTAAAAGGGACAGAACAGGATCTTTTTTCAAAAACCTTTGATTGTAAGCCTATCAGGCTGCGTTGTTCCCTCAATGTTAGACACATACACAGCTATTATGCAGTGTAGATGCTGCAGTACAGTCTTGAGAGAGGGTGATTTTTGGAGTTTGAGTCTAAATTTTGCTTTTAAAGGCTCCTGGAGGGTGCTGCACATCATATGGACATATGGAGAATAACAACCTACCTGTGAAAAAATAAGCAAATATATTAAGATGAAGTTTTACAGGGTCCACAATAAGCAGGATAATTATTCTAATGTTCATGGTTATCAAAAAAGATCCTATGATACAGAACATTTGTAGTATTAATCCCAGGTATCTCTAATTTTCTGTATTTTAAAATATTAGAAATGCACATCTGTATTTACTAGACATGGCCAGTGGTTCAGTTTCAACTTACAGAGGTTCTCAATGCAGCTCCCTCATGAATATTAATAAAGAAGGGTGTACATCACAACTCACTACGACTGGACGTCATCATAGGGATGTGGCCTGCTGGAGTTAGCAGACCACCATGTGTTGGATCACTTTTAAATAAAGTAACTATCTTTTTTATGCAGCCAGTTTTCCTTAAAGAAAATGGGTCTATGTAAAAAAAAAATATATATTTTTTCTGTTTTAGAGTTGGAAGTGGTCCACTGCTTATTCCTTTGCAAACCTTTTTTAAATCACAAAAGGGAAGGGCTCTCAATTAGATGTATTAACTTTTGTGAATGAGCTAACGTTTCCTTTGAGGTTTCAAGAACTTTTCAATGTTTTGTGATTGGATTTCAGTCTCAAAACACTTACATATAACATACTGATTCGTATTTGGAAGGAGAGACTACAACATGCCCATTCCATGTCCATTGGCAATCCCATTGTTTTCAATCAGAAAATCCTTTCTGACTCCTAAAATGGATTAAGTATGTCTGAAAAAGCATGTTTTTGTCATTGGAAATGCTTAATACCCCTGGCCCTATTTCCTGTTTCCTAAAAGCTATCATACATTTATAAAAACAAAGCAGTTTACAAATTTGCAAGGGAACTCAAATAGAATGCCCAAATAATATATCTACCAATTAGAAAAAACACACATTAAAACATAGGATTTTAATACGCATTGTTTTGCTAGTGTAAAACTAGATCACACTGTATCTAGGGCCTAGGGTACTAAAGAAGGTCCCTAAGAGCTTCAGCACAAATTGTGCCACCTTCAGGGACCCCTCACCAAACACACACAATGCTGCTACTGCAGGCTGCGTCTTGGTGCAAGCAAACATCCCCTGTGTGCCAGGTCCCTTACCACTTCATGTGATATTTTAAGTTACCCTACAGAAGGCTTTCCAGTCCTAAGATAGGGTGCATTGTACCACATGTGAAGGCATATCTACATGAGCAGATATGCCCCTGCTATGTCTTTGTTGATTCTTAGACACAGTAAGTGAATGGGGAAGCCATTTTAGAAACATGTGCTGGATATTGTTCAATACGAGTTCCCCAACTACATGGAGGCTCTGAGCATGGGGATGTTTGATATAAAACTTCTCATATTAATAAACCTTCACTGATTCCAGTTAAAACCTAAGCAACTGCTAGTGTGTTGACTGACTGGCCTGAACCAGCACAGCCACCCTAGACAGATTTCTGACCTCCTGAGGTGAGAGCCAGTGCTCTTGGAGGCCATGTACAAAGCCTGCTCTGGGCAGATGTCTTACAGCCTGGATTGACATTCCAGAACAGGAAACTTCAAATAACCAGCTGCCTTTGTTATGCGACCCAGGTCTTTCCAGATGGCAGAGAAGACCACCCTCCTGTCCTGGCCCCACTTCTTGGCAGCAAGACTGAAAATTAGTAAGATTAGGAGGTGTGCCCACCTCATTCCAGTCTCACCCCTAAGGAGGCCCAGCTGAAGTGGACACCACTTTTCAAATTCCTCCATCTTGTTTTGGACAGAATTAGTATTCTAGGGTCAGGGTTATGCCCACTTCCCAGACAAAGTGGTAATTTAGCGGGTGTAGTCACCCTAAAGGTAAGGCACTCATTGGCTGCTACCTGGCACTCCTTGTAACACCCTTAAACTGAACACTAAGATGGCACCCCTGAACCCTAGAACTCAGATTCGACAGATCAAGAGAAGAAGGACAAAGAAGAGTCACTGCCTGGCGAGAAAAGCAGAAGAGCTGTGGACTTTTTGGCTTGAATCCCTGCCTGCTCGCAACTCTCTCAACAATCGCAACAAAGTGACTCATCCTGCAAAGCTGAAGAACTACTAAATCCTCGGGGAGCATGCTGGCATCTCAAAAACTGTCCTCAATCTCATTTAGAGTAAAGGAGCTACTACCTGAAGTCTGCAGGCACTGAAAAGCAGAGTCCGGTCTACGGCATCACAGCTCCCTGGCCCTGACTGATGCCAGAGACGACCAGGAGAAGACACTCATGCTTCAAGGGGACCAGATCTGTCTCCCCCCGAAGTGTTAAGACACCAGGACCAAGTGGAGCCATGCAGCATCAAACTTCAGGGTACCGGACGCCCTGCACCAAGCACCAACAGTGAGTGTCCATTCCGGATTCCCAATGCACCAAGACCAAGCAGCCGTTGAGGGACATCAGCACCACAGAGACCCACTCTGTGAGTGGTCAAGCAGTCTTGATTTTTCCCCTACAAGCTGTTGGCATCTAACCGCGAAGGGCACCTTTGCGCACTGGCCCAGCCAACCTATCCACTCTGCATCCAAGCCGCCCAGTCTGGATCGAGAAGAACCGGCTGTACTTCCTTGCTCCAAGACCCCTTGCAACCAAAGCCCCCACTTGGGAGCACTGAGACTTGTCCCCAAGTCCCCCAGTGCACTCTGCTTCCCGGTGGCCCCCCCTACACTGTACTGCGCCCAGCCACAACGTCAGAAGCACCATGCCCCTAGTGAAATCTGGGCTGCTTCTGACAAACTGCTGGTAGTACTTCAGACCTTGGGCCTTTACAACTCCAAACTGTGAAGATGAACCCCTGAAACCAACTACACTTACCTTTATGTGTTACTGACTTTTCCTTTTATAGGACTGCATTGTGCGTAAAGGCGCACATGTTTGAACAGTTTACTTTCCTGTAAAAACTGATAGAAAAAACAGTACTTATTCTTGGTTTCAAAACATATATAAAAAAAAAAGTTACTTTTCTAAATTGGTCTTGGATTTATTCTTTGAGTGTTTGTTTCAGTGATTGCCTCGGAGTAGAACAAATACTTAGCACTGCCCTCTGAGAAACCTAACTGCTCACCCACACTACCACAAAAGAGAGCATTAGCATTATTTACTTTTGCCTCTGTAAACCAAGTGGGGTGCCACTAGACTCTCTGCATAGTGTACCTTTATTTAGTGCACCATATAGAGATCCAGCTTCCTACACTCCAGAAATCACGTGGTCTTCAGGGGAACCTGCTCCTCATTGTAAAATTGTGAGCCCTGATTAAAATGAGAGTAGCTGGTCCCTGTGTAACGTAATGCTATATTGCCTATGAATTTTGTTAGAAACCCTTCTTTTGGGAGTCTTATAACATCTTGTCTAGCCCTTCAAATTTAGGAATTTTAACCAGAATTTTGTTTCACGTCATTATATAATTCCTGTGAAATAGTCATGGTCATTGAGGTTGACCGGTTTTCCATTAAAGGGAAAGTATCTCACTTTAGAAATGTGTCAAGATCGCGTCTTAGTGACAATGACAGTACCTTTCAATATTTCCCTGCTGCTCACTAGGTCACTTATCATGTAAGTAATCCTCTGCTATAGATAACAGTGGGGAATTATGAGAGAAAGGGTGGAGAAAGCAGCAAGCAGGAAAGCAGGAGCATCTTTAAGGAATAGGCCAACATGAACATAACAGTACCCTAAAGGAAGGGAATGGTATTTGAGCAAGACATAAATGCATCAGGGCAACAGGAATATCCTAGATTATGCATAAAAACTGATTAGCCAAAGGTCCAGTAAGGATAAGACATATAAAACTGTCATATAGTAGTCATAAGGAAAAACATGAAAAATGACATCTAGGTGTGAACCAGATCAGCACGGGAAGGCCGTGCACCTTGCAATACTCCTAGATAATAAGTGAAAACAAGGTGTGCTCTTTTTGCCATAATCCAGATGGCCCATTTTATACCTCAATTTGCTTTACAGTTACTATGATGTTTTAGAGGTTGTCAGTTATGCTGTGAGAATTAATGGATCGAGGACTATTAACTCATTACCATTGCAGGGACTTCCAAAAACCCAAGATGCCAACTGCCCTCACAAATGGAGTCTCTGCAACGCCCAGCTACAACAGGTGGCTGCCTATCCTAACCCATGGACTGCCAAAAAGATAACAAATGAGTAACCAACAAGCAACAACAGAGAGTTCTGAGACTTTGGTCCCTTGCCACGTGATAGAAAGCTATGTCTCAGAATAAAACTGGTGCAGAAATCTGCATGTAGCATAAACAATTATTTTATGATGCTACAGGGTTTTCTTCGAGCTTCATTTATGAAATCCATAAATTGAGTAGTAAATTTAGAGAAATGTATTATGTGATCAGTGCTAATAGACAATTTAATTAGTGGTAAACACATTTCTCATCTAGAAGATATTTTTTTTATCAACAAATCCCTCTGTGATTAGGTGGTACTATCTAGATAAAGCCACCAACACTGTTTGATCACTGGTAGAAGTAAGAAAACGTTTTATAGCTAATCAGTATTGGTATCTTTTCAGGGTGATGGCGGTGGGCAATGTACCTGTTCACAGGAGCCTCTGTGCCAGGTTTGGACCAGGTACCTAGAAGGAAATCTGTAAGGGCTTCATAAAGGGGAGCAGGGATTCAAAAGATGAAGCACCTCTGTCAGGAGGTTAGTCCTGACTGCCACCCAAGGCAGTTCAAGGTCCAGGAACTTGGCTGCTCTCTGCAACACCATTGAATATGTAGCTCCCTCCTCCATAGCCACGGTAGAGGAAGAAAGCATGCCAGAATCTGGGGAGTCCACTGGCTTCACCAAAGTCCGTACACCACTCTAGGAGGTCGTGGAGCTGGTATTCTAAAGGGTCCAGCGACCCCTCCCATTCCTCACCGTAACCTAGCCCATATGAATAAGGCTAAGGATCTGACATGAGGCAAGGCCCCTACCGGCGTTATATGATGCCCATCCGACTCCATGTCAGAGCTGGCAATGACGATGGGGGCGGTGCCGCCCAGGGCCACAGGGGGCGGAGGGAGCACTACCATCTGAACCAGCGCCAGGGAAGGTTGAGGTGGTACAACCAGCAGCGGTTCTGATCCAGGAATGGATCCATGGTTGCCCCTTGGAGCTGAGGCTGAATCCCCCAGTGCAAATCATGAAGGGGCCCCTTCCGACTCTGCGGGACCCAAAGGTGCGCCAGTGGAATCGGGCTTCCCAAAAATGAGGTGCATGTCCTCATAAAATTCATTTGGGCAGGGGTTGCTCTGGCTTTAGGACACTCAGGGAGGCACAGAGTCGGCCCAGGTGCAGGGTCAACTGATGGAGGCCTAGATCGACGCTGCTTTCTCGTCTCATCGGCCAACAGACGAGGTGAAGTTGAAAAGCATTTCACTTACTTTGACTTCTTCTTATTCCTCGACTTTCCTGAATCTGACGAGGACTTGGAGTGGGACGAAGAAGCGGGGGGCCTCTGTGACCCTTTACGAGACCTTCCTCTCGACTGAGACCGGGACTTAAGCGGAGCCAAGCACTGTGCCACCATCAGCTTTAGGGATCGCTCCCTCAAAACCTTTGAATTCATGGCCCGGAACTCGGAGCATGTCTTCGGGTTGTGGCCGCGCTCCAGACATTAAAGGCACATAAGGTGCGGATCAGTTACGAACCGATGGCAGGATCCGCAGAGCTTGAAACCAGCCTTATCCGAAGACATCTCTCAATGTACTAGGGGTAGAATATTAATAAAAAATTAAAAAATTAAAAGTTCAACAAAAGTCGAAAAAAGAGCAGTCACAAAGTGATTGAGAGGTAGCTCTTTCTTCAGATCAGCGCTGGATGGCATGGAAAGAAAACAACTGATGTCAGTGTGCCGGGGTGGCACCTATATAGGCCCGGAAATCATACAAGACAACAAAAGCAGCCCTACCAAAAAGAGAAGCTGAGCCGTGACACTATTCTCTAAAGCACAGTGGTTCTCACTGGAATATAAATGGATATATAATGGACACAAAACAAAATCTTATTGGTATCTCAACATAAGTACACAAACTGAAATCAGTCTTAACATAAATATATTTGTGCAGGGTTCATTAATGATCATGAAAAACATCGAAACAAATGTGGATCTTCTAGTTTTCAAAAGACACACACATTACAACATAAAAAGGTTTCCAAAAAAGTAAAAACAACGAAAGTCAATTAAAGTATATGGTTGAGACCCAAGTAAATTTAAAGGGTCACATTTTTAGATTTGTTCTGAGTAGTCAATGACATTTTACCCCTTTAAACAATGCAGAGCCGCATCAGGACTAAACAAATAAAAGGGGACACCTAAAAGAAAAACACAGACACATACAAATAAACATCTTGTAAAAATAAAGAAGAGGACAGAATCCAACAGAGAGAAATGTGACAGAACACGCACTTATTATAAAGCCAGAACCCACGTGCACAACACCAACTGTGCAATCATATAGATTCTACTTTTATGGGTTGCTTGGTACTGTATATAAACAAGAAATGGAGAGCAAGTGAAAATACGTATTAGTGGCCATTTTCCGTCAAAAGAGAACCACACAGGTGTGTGAATATGGCAAACGCAGCTTTACCCCAGAAGTTAAGTCACATGTAACAGATCACGTCTTAGAAATATCCATGGTCCGCACCTGGTGTAAATGCGAACAGACTGGGGTTAGTCAAAATGCTAATATCACATCCTTTACAAAGCCCCATTGGACCCAGCAGCTTACCTGCACCAAATGGTGAAATTCACATAAGGGTTGTGCCAGACTTTATGTAAAACAGGAACTGCTTTTCGTCACATTTGACTCTGGTATAGCTGTATAGACAATGAATAATCACCCTGCTCACTGGTAAAGGGGTGGCAGTGGGCGAAAAGGAGATGAATGTATGGGCTGGAATGTACACACGCTCAGTCATGCAATTAAAATGGGGAGCACAGTGGGCCTCGCCGCCCCTCATTAGGGGTAGACTTGGTACACGCTGCAACGACAACCAGATATGGACCGGCATTCCAAGCGAGGCTTAGAATGCTGAAGTTAAGAATGCTACTTCCAGAAGTGGGCGTGGCCACTCAAGAAGGAATGGAGGAAGACCGAGCTAGAGCGCTGGCTAGCCTCATTCAGAAATACCTCAGTGCATGATGCACTGACAAAAATATGTTGACAGTCTTACAAGTGAGGCTTGGAACGCTGACCCCAGACGAACAGCCCCACAATAGTAATGTTAGAGAGGTCAGAGTGTAAACAATGTAATGTAACCCAAATAATACACCTGCAATTAGAAAATTAAAAAGCGCAGGACAAGCTAGGGTATGATACAGTAGAATGTGGAGTCCTAAACTCGTGGCCTTCGACATACTCATAAGGAGTAATAAAACCAACTAGCAGAAACCAAAAATCAGGGGCATTATCCCATACCTCAAACAGTGAATAGACTGACGAAAGGGTGGAAACATTAAATGAGTGATAGAGAAGAATACATCTGAGAACAACGCAGACATGTGAACTTCATGTTATATGAGTGTACATTCACAAGTAAAGTCACTACAATATTATACAGGGAGTGCAGAATTATTAGGCAAGTTGTATTTTTGAGGATTAATTTTATTATTGAACAACAACCATGTTCTCAATGAACCCAAAAAACTCATTAATATCAAAGCTGAATATTTTTGGAAGTAGTTTTTAGTTTGTTTTTAGTTTTAGCTATGTTAGGGGGATATCTGTGTGTACAGGTGACTATTACTGTGCATAAATATTAGGCAACTTAACAAAAAAATATATATACCCATTTCAATTATTTATTATTACCAGTGAAACCAATATAACATCTCAACATTCACAAATATACATTTCTGACATTCAAAAACAAAACAAAAACAAATCAGTGACCAATATAGCCACCTTTCTTTGCAAGGACACTCAAAAGCCTGCCATCCATGGATTCTGTCAGTCTTTTGATCTGTTCACCATCAACATTGCGTGCAGCAGCAACCACAGCCTCCCAGACACTGTTCAGAGAGGTGTACTGTTTTCCCTCCTTGTAAATCTCACATTTGATGATGGACCACAGGTTCTCAATGGGGTTCAGATCAGGTGAACAAGGAGGCCATGTCATTAGATTTCCTTCTTTCATACCCTTTCTTGCCATCCACGCTGTGGAGTACTTGGACGCGTGTGATGGAGCATTGTCCTGCATGAAAATCATGTTTTTCTTGAAGGATGCAGACTTCTTCCTGTACCACTGCTTGAAGAAGGTGTCTTCCAGGAACTGGCAGTAGGACTGGGAGTTGAGCTTGACTCCATCCTCAACCCGAAAAGGCCCCACAAGCTCATCTTTGATGATACCAGCCCAAACCAGTACTCCACCTCCACCTTGCTGGCGTCTGAGTCGGACTGGAGCTCTCTGCCCTTTACCAATCCAGCCACGGGCCCATCCATCTGGCCCATCAAGACTCACTCTCATTTCATCAGTCCATAAAACCTTAGAAAAATCAGTCTTGAGATATTTCTTGGCCCAGTCTTGACGTTTCAGCTTGTGTGTCTTGTTCAGTGGTGGTCGTCTTTCAGCCTTTCTTACCTTGGCCATGTCTCTGAGTATTGCACACCTTGTGCTTTTGGGCACTCCAGTGATGTTGCAGCTCTGAAATATGGCCAAACTGGTGGCAAGTGGCATCGTGGCAGCTGCACGCTTGACTTTTCTCAGTTCATGGGCAGTTAGTTTGCGCCTTGGTTTTTCCACACGCTTCTTGCGACTCTGTTGACTATTTTGAATGAAACGCTTGATTGTTCGATGCTCACGCTTCAGAAGCTTTGCAATTTTAAGAGTGCTGCATCCCTCTGCAAGATATCTCACTATTTTTGACTTTTCTGAGCCTGTCAAGTCCTTCTTTTGACCCATTTTGCCAAAGGAAAGGAAGTTGCCTAATAATTATGCACACCTGATATAGGGTGTTGATGTCATTAGACCACACCCCTTCTCATCACAGAGATGCACATCACCTAATATGCTTAATTGGTAGTAGGCTTTCGAGCCTATACAGCTTGGAGTAAGACAACATGCATAAAGAGGATGATGTGGTCAAAATACTCATTTGCCTAATAATTCTGCACTCCCTGTATATTTACATGCCACAACTGCCATCACTGGTGCAAGTCAAAGAAGCTCTTGATAGAGGAGAATGCAAGCGAGTATAAAGAAGACATAAGAGCTTCATGTTAAATGTGTATAGTTGCATAAATAGAGTAATTTAAAATATTATATCCCATCACCATCATTGGCGAAGGGCAAAGAAGCCCTTCCAGCAAATCAAGCCAAACGGGCCACCCTTTTGGTCAAAACTTAAGATTAACATGATATAAAGACTGCTGAATAGAATGGGAATACACTAACACCATTTCAGGAGGCTGGATTTAAATGGTCAGACCCCAAAACCCCATACTCTCTCTAGGAAGCTGTCTCTCTATACAGTGCACTAAAATGAAGTAGATTGTGCAGAGAGTCCAGTGGATCCCCAAAGGCTTGCAGAGGCAGAAATATGTAGGTCTAGTGCTCTATTTGTGGTATGTGGGCGAGCAGTTAGACTTATCAAGAAGTCACGTTAAGCATTTGTTGTACTCGCAGAGGCAATAAATGAGACACACACTCAATGCAAGACCAATTTAGAAACATAGCAGTTGCTTTTATATATGCTTTGAATCCAAGAACTTCGTTACAAGATAAGCAGTTTTTAAATTAAAAATACTTTTCAGTTTCAAAAACTGATTTTCTGAGTCTTCATTGTTAACCAACAGGAGAAAAACAAGAATGCGATTTTCCAGGTAAGTACACGACTTACAAATTCAGTCTTGGGGGTTTTAGGTCAACACCAGGCAAGGTTCAAATCGGTACCAAGAGTCCACAGGGATGGGTGTAGAGGTCAAATTCGGAGTTGGTGCCCAATGTTCGGAGTCAATGGAGACTGGGGGTGTTAGAAATGGGATCTTTGGTTGGCAGTCAGGCTACCCTCTGTCCAAGCAAGGACCCTCATTCTAGTCAGGGTAAAAGAGAATTACCCTCAGCTAACCCCTTGGTAGCTTGGCACGAGCATAAGGCTTAACTTCAGAGTGCTAGGTGTAAAGTATTTGTACTAACACACACAGTAACTTAATGAATACACTACAGAATGACACAACACAGAAAAATAGAAAATATTTATCTAAACAAAACAAGACCAAAATGACAAAAATCCACAATACACAAGTCAAGTTATCACTAAAAATGCAAAAAGAGTCTTCATGTAATTTTAAACACAACGGTAATGCTGTTAGCGTGAAAATGTCCCTTGAGTGCGTCCAAAATAACCCCGCATGGGCGAGTGTGCGTAAAAAAGGGCTTGCGATGCGTAGATTTCACTCACGAGCGAGACCTTGCGTTGTTTCTCATTCAGTCGGGTTGGCGTGCGTTGTTACTTCTCTCCGCAGGACAACGATGCGTCGATCCGGTCAGCACTCTCAGGTCCGGGCAGGCTGTGCGGTGTTTTTTTACACGCCCAGCAGTGTTTGTGTCGGAAATCCAGCTGCACGACGATCCGAAAACCACACAGCGCGGGTTGCAATCTCACCAGCATCCGTCAGCGATGCTGTGCATAGTTTCTCCAGCCCCGGGGGTCGATCTTCGGGTCGTGTTGCAGACGAGCATCGATTTTCAGCCGCGAAGCCAGCGGCGTGCCGATTTTTCAGCCACAGATCGGAGTCGCGTTGATCTTTTCCTCACATGGCAGTCTGTGCATGCATTTCTCACTCTTGGGCTGCCAGCTCCCATTTCAGGGTCCTAGGAACTGGATGGGCACCACTTGGCAGGGTAGGAGTCTCTCCAGAGACTCCAGGTGCTGGCAGAGAGAAGTCTTTGCTGTCCCTGAGACATGAAACAACAGAAGGCAAGCACTTGGGAGATCTTCACAAGAAGGAAGTCAACACAAAGTCCAGTCTTTGTCCTCTAGCACAGGCAGAAGCAGCAACTGCAGGATAGCTCCACAAAGCAAAGTCAAAGGCGGGGCAGTTTCAAAGGCAGGGCAGTTCTTCTTCCTCAGCTCTTCAGCTCTTCTCCAGGCAGAGGTTCCTCTTGGTTTCCAGAAGTGTTCTAAAGTCTGTGGTTTTGGATGCCCTTCTTATACCCATTTTCTCCTTTGAAGTAGGCCTACTTCAAAGCAAAGTCTCTCTTGATTGTGAAGTCCTGCCTTGCCCAGGCCAGGCCCCAGAAACTCACCAGGGGGTTGGAGACTGCATTGTGAGAGGGCAGGCACAGCCCTTTCAGGTGTGAGTAACCACACCCCCCCTCCCTCCTAGCACAGATGGTTCATCAGGAAAGGCAGACTACACCCAGCACCCTTTGTGTCACTGTCTAGTGAGAGGTGCAACCAGCCCAACTGTCAAATCGACCCAGACAGGGAATCCACAAACAGGCATAGTCACAGAAATGGTTTAAGCAAGAAAATTCTCACTTTTTAAAAGTGGCATTTTCAACCACACAATCTTAAAATCAAATTTACTAAAAGATATATTTTTAAATTGTGAGCTCAGAGACCCCAAACTCCACGTGTCCATCCACTCGCAAAGGGAATCTACACTTTAATCAGATTTAAAGGTAGCCCCCCATGTTAACCTATGAGAGGGACAGGCCTTGCAACAGTGAAAAACAAATTTAGCAATATTTCACTGTCAGGACATATAAAACACATTACTATATGTCCTACCTTAACCATGCACTGCACCCTGCCCTTGGAGCTACCTAGGGCCTACCTTAGGGGTGTCCTACATGTAAGAAAAGGGGAGGTCTAGGCCCGGAAAGTGGGTACACTTGCCAAGTCGAATTTACAGTTAAAACTGCGCACACAGACAATTCAGTGGCAGGTCTGAGGCATGATTTCAGAGCTACCAATGTGGGTGGCACAACCAATGCTGCAGGCCAACTAGTAGCATTTGGTTTACAGGCCCTGGGCACTTCTATTGCACTCTACTAGGCACTTACTAGTAAATCAAATATGCCAATCATGGATGAACCAATTACATACACATTTTGTAAAGGAACTTTAGCACTGGTTAGCAGTGGTAAAGTGCCCAGAGTAACAAAAACAGCAAAAGTCCAGCACACATAAACGACCTGGGAAACAGAGGCAAAAAGTTAAGAGAGACCACACGAAGGATGAAAAGCCTAACACAGGGGTGAATAAATATGCGCTGCTCACAGGTAAGTAAAAGCGGTGTCAGAGGTTGGTCACCAGGGGTTGAGGAAAGCACTGGGAGAGGGGGGGGCACAAGGCAGCACCAAACTTACACCTTCAGCCAGGTGCAGAGTGCCAACACAGCGTCAGGCGCCCAATGTTAACCAATGGAGACAGGGGGTAACTGATGAAGCGCTGCTGAAAGGTGAGTAAAGCGGGATCAGTGGTCGATCTCCTGGAGTGTAAGTACAAGGGGGGGGGGCACAAGGCAGCATCAAACTTACACTCCCAGAGGCACAGGGGTGGCTGGGTGCAGAGTTGGTTTCTTATGGACAGGTCCGCTGTCCTAGGGAGATCTTGGTCTTTATCGAAGGCAGGCAGTCCTCCCAAGGCTTTGGAGGTCACCCGGCTGCAGGACTATTTGTCTTTGGGGTGCAGGCTCTTCGAGGGGTGCAGACACGCCAGTAGGGCTGGGGCCAAGTCAGTTGATGTCTTCAGTCTTCTCTGCTAGTGAAACTTCTATGGTGTTCAGCTCTTCTTAGGTTGTCAGGAATCTGAGCTCTAGGGTTCAGGGGTGCCACCTAAATAATGAACTTAAGGGGTGTTACAGGGAGTGCCAGGTGGTAGCCAATGCGTTACCCACTTTTATGGTGACTACACCCTTCTAATGACCACTTCCTTTGGAAAGTGGGCATAGCCCTCACCCTATTGGCCTAATTCCTTCAAATCAAGATGGAGGAATTTAAAAAGTAATGTCCACTTCAGTTAGTCCACACTAGGGTAGAACTGGCATGATGTGGGCACTCCTCCTAATGTAACAAATTTTCCTGCCAGTCCTCCCACCAAAAGTGGGATCAGGAACTGGGGTCGGCCTTCTCTACCATTTGGAGAGGTCTGGTTTGCATTTGAAAGGCGGCAAGGCCTTTGGAGCTCCCCACCCAGGAACACCTATCCTGGCTGGGAGAGGGCATCACATCGCTGCCCTTTGTTCTTAGCCCTCGAGAGCATTGGCTCTCACCTCAGGGGGCCAGAACTCTGCCTAAGGTGGCTGCACTGGTTTTCCCCATTCAGTGCCCACACTAGGGGTTGGTAGGTTTTCAGGGGGCACCTCTAAGGTGCCCTATGAGTGCATGTATTAATAAATCCATCACCTGATCCAGTGAGGGTTTAATATGAGATGTTTATTACCAAACATCCCTATTTTCAGTGAAGCTATCATGTAACTGGGGAACTCGTAGTGACCAGTGTCCAGCACATGCATTTGAAATGGCTTCCTTGTACACTTACTATGTCTGAGAATTGACAAAGACATTGCAGGGGATCATGCAGATATGCCCCCACTTGCAATATAATGCACCCTGCCTTAGAGCTGTAAGGCTTGCTAAAGGGTTGACTTACATATATTGCATGCAGTGTTTAGGAGAAATGGCACACAGGCTGTGTGCCATGCCGTATTTTCAATTCTGGAAGCACCTTGTCACGCAGCCTGCAATGGTAGTCTGCATAAGGTTGGTGCTGCAGCTCTGAGGACCCCTTTTCAGTACCCATGTCCTAGGTACCAGGGGTATCATTTACTAGGGATGTATAGGGGGCTGAAAGGTCTTGTCACTTGGGGATCAAGTGACCAGGTGTCTTGTTTAAGGGAAGGAATACTGGCAGTGGGGACCTGGTTAGCAGGAACTCAGTGCACTTCAGTTGAAGTTGCATTTAAAAACCAGGTAAAAAGTGCAGTGAGCTACTGTAATCAGACCCCAGCTCCCTACACACCATACATCAATGTCATCCCAAAAATATAATGCTTTTAAATGATTTTGAAAAGTTCAAGGTTAATATCTAATGCACCAGGTTAGATACCCCACGAGCTCTCTGTCCACCATACATTACTGTCAATAAAAATGCTTTATTGTGATTTCGAACAGTTAAAGGTAAGTACTTAATCCACCAAATCGGCTACATATCCATGCCACTCTTCTGCTGCATTCAATCCTTGATTGATGGAATCACAATGCTCAACCCATTTCAATTCTGTTTTCATGATGATCACTGTGATGTCTCCAACTCTTGCTGGAATTGCGACAAAATCAACCACTTGCAATCTGAAGTCGTCCGTTGAGTGATTCTTTACTAGAAAATGTGATACCATCTGGGCAGTCATCACTGAACACCTAATCCAGCTATGCTGCTGGCAAATGTGAGTCTTAATCGACTGTGATGTTTGACCTATGTATATTAATGAGGAAGGACACCAAATGACATATACGTTTTTAGAATTGCAGCTAGCAAAATATGTTAGGTCTACTTTTAGTGAGGCATACTCAAAAGTCAATGTCAGATGTAAAAGCACATGCTACACACTTCCCACATGGATAGTGACCAAACACTGGTGGAAGGCTCCAGACTGTGTCTAACCTTAAGAACTCCTTGAGGTTCATGTTTTGTTGGCTGAGTGAACAAGGTGATCCCTTGTACTCTTTCCTTTCTTGAAGGCAAACAGTGGTGGTCCCAAAGAACTGTCAATGTTCTGCAAAATGTGCCAAAAGCTCTAATATTCCTATTGTTGGAATACCCGTCTGTGGTCAGTGTTCCAAGCTTCACTTGGAAGACTGTCAGCATCTTTTTGTCAGGTCGTGGCACGCACCAAGACTTTCTGAATGAGGCTACCCAGCGCTCTAGCCCGACCTTCCTCCATTTTCTTCTAGCGTGGCCGTGCTCCCTTCAGGAAGGAGCACGCTTGAAGTCAGAGTTCCAAGCCTCGCTTGGAATGCTAGTCCATATCTGGTTGTCATCGTGGCATGTACGAAGGCTGTCACTACTGATGTGTGAATAGGCCCACTGTTTTCGCTGCACGACCTAGCGCGTGTACATTCCAGCCAATACATTAATTTCCTGTTCACCCACCGCCACCCCTTAGCCAGTGAGCGGGGTGAATATTTATTGCCTATACAGCTATACCAGAGTCAAGTGGGACAGGCAGTTTCTGTTTTACATATTGTTTTGCATGGGGGCTTACGTGAATTTCACCATTTGGTGCAGGTAAACTGTGTGGTCCCGTGTGGCTCTGTAAAGGATGTGAAATTAGCATTTTGTCTACCCCCCACCCACTCCCCCAACACCTGTTCGCATTTATACCAGGAGCAGCCCAATGATATTTACAAGGCAGCTGTGAGTGATCTGTTACATGGGACTTAAGTTCTGGGGGTAAGCTGCGTTTGTCATATTCACACACCTGTGTGGATCACCTTTGATGGAGAATGACCACTAACATGTTTTTTGATTTGCTCTCCATTTCTTGTTTATATACATTACCAAGCTACCCTTGTAGATAGGATCTAAATTATTGCACGGTTGGTGTTGCACATGCGGGCTTTGGCTTATATTAAGTGTGTGTTCTATCACATTTCTGTCTATTGTATTCTGTCTATTGTATTCTTTATTTCTACAACATGTTTATTTGTATGTGTAGGAAGCTGGCTCGGTATATACTATACCAAAGTAAGGTATGGTGTGCACAGCGCCCAGTGGATCCTCAGAGGATAAAGTAGATAATACTAATGCTCTCTTTTGTGGCAGTGAGGCCGAACAGTTAGGCTTGTCAGAGGGTAGTGCTAAGCATTTTTTGTACACACACAGTCAAGAAATGAGGCACACACTCAATGACAAACTCCAGGCCAATGTTTTGTGTATCAAAACATATACTTTGTTACTTAATTTCTAGAACCAAAAGGATCTTTGTTGCAGGTAATACAGTTTCAAGAATGCATCACTTTCAAATATCAAATGCACTTTGTTTAGAATTCACAGGTACAACAGTTTACAGGTAAGTAATACTTTTCAATTTCAAAAGTAGACAGTGCAATTTCTCATAGAAAGCAATGCATTCTTAGAGGAGGAAAAGTAACACCACCATTTGCAGGTAAATACTCGACTTACGATCCCAGTCTTCTGGGGTTAGGGTGTCCACAGGACAAAGTTTATTAAGACATCAAGGGTACACCACCAGCAACACAGGGCCAGCCGGCCGCAGAGGTCAAAATTGGTGTTGGGCGCCCAATGGAATCCTTTGGAGATTGGGAGCACAAAGAAAGAAACAGCTTGCAGGTAAGTACCCATGACTTCAGGGCACAAACCTGGGGGGTTTAGATCGGCACCAGGGGGCCCACAGGTCAGCACCAAACACACACTCTCAGCGGCACTGGGGAAACACAGTATCGGGCGCCTAATGCTTTTCAATAGAGGAACCCCAGGAGTCACAAAGAGGCTGCAGACTTGGTTGAGGGAGTCGGCTGAAGAAAACCAACAGCTGGATAGGTAAGTAAAGAGCCCACGGAAGTTGCTGGACAGTCGATTGGGCTCCCCAAGGACAAGGTACTGTGGGGGCAGGGTACCTTTAGGCATTGGGAAATCTTCACCGGAGCCGGTCACAGTCAGAAAGGTCCTCTGGAAATAGGCTGCAGGCATGGTCGTGTTGGTCAGGAGAGGTCAACCCAGGGTGGACTCGAGGTAGTACCAGTGGGCCACCCAGACACAGGCTGTGGGCATCGGGTGCAGAGTGGGCAGGACTCGCGGATCCGGGGCAGTTCTGGAGTCCTTCTTGGAGGTTTCTTTGTGGACAGGACCGCTGTCTTCA
Source organism: Pleurodeles waltl (assembly GCF_031143425.1). Taxonomy (NCBI): domain Eukaryota; kingdom Metazoa; phylum Chordata; class Amphibia; order Caudata; family Salamandridae; genus Pleurodeles; species Pleurodeles waltl. The sequence continues at coordinate 1,862,861,357 of NC_090440.1, forward strand.
AGAGATCTTGGTCCTTGAGTAGGCAGGCAGTCCTCTGGGACTTTTTAGAAGTTGCTGGTCCTGCAGGATGCGTTGCCTTTTTGAGCAGGAGTCTTGAGGCTGCAGACAGGCCAGTAGGGCTGGGGCCAAGTCAGATGTCGTCTAGAGTCTTCTCTGCTGAAGTGGCTCTTTAGTCCTCCTTCTTCTTCTTTCAGGTCACCAGGTATCTGAAGTGCAAGGTTCCGGGGTGCCCCTAAATATTAGATTTAGGGGCGTTACAGGGGTCAGAGGGTAGTAGTCAATCGCTACAGACCCTGAGAGTGGCTATACCCTTCCTGTGCCCACTTCGTTTGGGGAGGGGGGCACATTCCTAATTCTACTGACTAGCATCCTCCAAAACAATATAAAGGATTTTCTGCCAGGAGGGGTTCACCTCAGCACTGGGGATCCTACGGGTCGTCCTTGCTGGGCATTACTCCTGGTGTTCACTAATTTTTCCTGCTTGACCTGCCACCAAAATTGGGGCTTGGTCTGGGGGGGGGGGGGAGGGGGGTGGAAGTTGCTGTTTTGTCATCTCCCCTAGCTGGAGTGCCTTGGGGCAGTCTAACAAAAGACAGGCGCCTTTGAGGCTCACTGTTAAGTGTTGCTGTTCCTGCAGGGCAGAGATGTAAAGCACCTCCACCCATAGAAGGCTTTGTCCCTGACCCCAGAGAGCACAAAGGCTCTGACCCAATGGGGTCGGAGACTTGTCTGTTAGTGGCAGGCTGACCGATCAGTCTCACATTAGAGGGTTTCATTTTTCAATAAATCCAACTCTTGCATCAGTGTTGGTTTAATGAGCTGAGAAGTTTGATACCTCCCAGTCTTTAGTGAAGCCATCATGGAGCTGTGAAGTTCGTAATGACAGACTCCCAGCCCATGTACACATTACGGCCACACTGCACTTACAATGTCTAAGAATGGACTTAGATACTGCAGGGGCACATTGCTCATGTAGCTATGCCTTCACCTGTGGTACAGTGCACCCTGCATTAAGGCTATAAGGCCTGCTAGAAACAGTGGTTTGTGGGCATGGCACTCAGACAGAGATGCCATGTTGACTGTCTTTTCCACCCCACCAACACACACAAGCTGCAATGGGCAGTGTGCATGTGCTTGGTGAGGGGGCCCTTAGAGACCCTCGCTGGGCCCTTAGAGACCCTCGCTGCCCACAGGGCCCTTGGTACCACTGGTACCTTTTACAAGGGACTTAGCTGTGTGCCAGGGTTGTGCCAATTGTGGAAGCAATGGTACAGTTTAGGGAAAGAACACAGGTGCTGGGGCCTGGTTAGCAGTATCCCAGCAAACACACAGTCAAGTTAGCATCAGATATCAGGGAAAAAGTGTGTGTGTGGGGGGAATTTGGGGGGGTTAATCATGCCAAAGGGGTGCTTTCCTACAGTATGTGTCTGTGTTTTTCTTTCAGATGTCCCATTTTATGTGTTTACTCTTGATAATACCCTGCATGGTTTACAGGTCGAAGCAACATCGTCTGTGCTCAGAACAAACCTAAAAATCTGCTCCTTTGAATTTAATTCAGTCACAAGCAAGGACTTTAATTGACTTGGGTTGTTTTGGCTTTTTTGGAAACCTTTTCATGTTGTAATGTGTCAATGTGTGTGTCTTTTGAAAACTTTAGGTTCCACGTTTGTTTTGGGACTTTTCATAATCATATATGAACACTGCATAAACATATTGAGGTTCAGACTGATTTCAGTTTGTGCAGTTATTTGTTCTCATTATTAAGAGTGTACTTCCCTTCTTTTTTTCTTACTGTTGCAATACCAACACAATTGTGTTGTGTGTCCACTATATATTTATTCATATTCCAAAAACAACCACTTTGCTTTAGATAACAATATATAGGACCTGAGTCATCATATCCGACACTGATGACACTGACCACGGATGCGGATCTGGTGGACGCCACCTAATGGCGCGCAGGGGTAGTGCTTGATAAAAAAAACTCCAGATCCAGACCGATGTCTGGTGAAAGTTTAAGGTAAGGAATCTGCAATTAGATGTCTCCATCAGATTATTCAAACTAGGGGAGTTTAGGGGAGTGTAGGATAGTAGCCAATGGGCCACTTACCCCTAGGGTGACTACCCCCCCCCCATCTGACCACTTCCTGTGGGAAGTGGGCATAACCCTATCCCAGAAAGCCTAGTTCCAACCAAAAACAAAATGGTGGAACCCCCTCCTTGAGGGTCCACTTGAGGGATGTGGCTAGTCCAAAGAAGCTACATGTCTACTGACTAATTATCCCACCTGTCCTGCTGCCAAGTGGGCCTGAGGCAAGGGGGTGGCTACACTCAGATCTGGAGAAGACAGGGGTCGTATACCAAGGGCAGCAGGGTCTTTAAAGTCCCTGACCTTGTTATGTAGATCTGTTAGCCATGCTGCTGTAGAAGGTGACAACACCTCCCCCCGGAGCAGGCTTTGTTTCTGGTCTCTGAGAGCGCAAGGTCTCACCGCCAGGGGGTCATTAAACTCTCTGTGGTGGCAGGCTGGTCGAATCCAGTCAGCCAACACACTCAGACATTAGTGGGGTCAGGGAGCACCTCTAAGGTACCCTCTGGGTGCAAGTCATAATAAAAAAACCAAGGCTGGCATTAGCCTGGATTTATTAAGATGAGGTGTTTGAAACCAAACACCAGAGGTTCCAGTGAAGCCATTATGTAGCTGAGTAACTTGTGATGATGAGTGCCCAGCACATACCTTAAGATCGCTTCCCTGCTCACTTGCAATGCCCAACAATGGGGCTATGCATCACAGGGTCATATCTGCTTGTGCAGTTTGGACCACACATCAAATATAATGTACTCTGCCTTAGAGCTCCAAAGCCTGCTGGAGGGGTGACTTGCATATACTTATATGCAGTGACCGGGCCATTGCACACAATGGATGTGCCATGTCATATTTTCATCTGGCTTGCACCAGGAGACACAGACTGCTAGGGCAGCTGTGTGCAACTTGTTTTGGGGGTCCCTGAGGGTGGCACAATGCATGACCCAGCCCTTGGGACCCTTTTCACTATCTGGCCTTTGGTACCAGGGGTACCCTCTACTAAGGACTTTACGAGGGTAGAGGAGTGTGTGCCAACTGTACACATTGTTACCTGTTTTTAGGGAAGGAGAGCTGGCACTGGGGACCTGTTTACCAGGGACCCAGTGCACCTCAAATGAAAAACCAGACTACCAGTGAGCAAAAAGTGGGGGTGCCTATGTCCAAAAAGGGCACTTCCCTACATCTGCATTCATCACAGAGGCCTAGCCCAGAAAAACAGGGCTCCGTATCCGAGCAAGGAGGCAAAACTCCTGCTGGTTTTGGAGTCGGACGATGCCCATCTGGGGATGTGTCAGAGTCCGGGACAGGTGGCATCAGGAGCACGGGGGGAAGGTAGAGGTGGTACGACTGGCACCGGTCCAGATACATGACTCAATCCCTGAGAGACCCTCGGTGCCAGGGCTGGAGCTGCCAGTGCTGAACCCAAAGGGTCCCCCACTCTGACCACATGGAGCCCAAGGGTGCTTCTGCAAGGTTGGTCTGCCCAAAAATGGGGCGAGCAAGGCCTCATAAAATTCTTTAAGTTGGGCAGGGGTTGCTCTGTCTTCCAAGTCGGCCCAGGCACAGGTTTCTCTGAACAAGGCATAGAGAGTCGACGCTCCCTCATCTCATCGACCAAAAGATGAGAAGTCAAAGAATGCTTTGACTTCTTGGATTATTATTTGTGCTTCGACATACCCAATCGCCCCAAGGATTTCGACGGGATGACAACGAGTTTGGACTCCGTGACCAGTCCCAGGACCTTCCTCTCAACCAAGACCTTGACCTTCGTGGAGTATTGTGCTAGGCCGCCATCAGTTTCAGGTACCACTCCCTCAAAGACTTAGTATGCATGGCCCGGCACTCAGAACACAACTTCGGGTGAGGTTTGCACGCCAAACACTAAAAACACAAGAAGTGTGGATGCGTCATGGACATTGCCCCTATAATGGGATCTGCAAGACCAGAAAACCAGTCTTCCTAGTAGACATCTGTAGGAAAGTACCCTCTTTATTGGCATAGTTACCCCCATTTTCTGCATGTTGTCAGTGTGTTTGACTGTGTTCACTGAGATCCTGCTAACCACGTCCCCAGTGATTATGCTCTCTCCCTTCAAACTTGTTTACTTGAACCACTCACAACCCACATTTGGTATACTGGTGTACCCATGTAAGTTTCTAGTACATGGTACCCAGGGCACTTGGCTTCTAGGGGATACCCATAGGCTGCATCATGTATTATGCCACCCATGGGGATCCCATGGAAAATGTATCTGCAGGCCGGCCATTGCAGCCTGTGTGAAAGGGTGCATGCACCCTTTTCACTACAGGTCACTGCAGCAGGTCACTGTAAGTCACCCCTATGGCAGGCCCTCCTAGACCGGAAGTCAGGGTGCAAGTACCTGTGCGTGAGGGCACCCCTGCAGTAGCAGAGGTGCCCCCATAAACTTCAGTTCCATTTGTCTGGACTTTGTGAGTGTGAGGATGCCATTTTATGCATGTACTGGATATAGGTCACTACCTATGTCCAGCTACATAATGATAACTCCAAACCTTGACATCTTTGGTATCAAATATATCAGAATCATACCCCAATGCTGTTGCCAGTATTGGAAGTGTGATTCCATGCACTCTGGGGGCTCCTCAAAGGACCCCCAGCATTGCTCCTTCCAGCCGTCTCGGGTTTTCCAGGCAGCCTGAGCTGCTGCCACCACTCAAACAGGTTTCTGCCCCCCTGATTCTTGAACAGCTCAAGCTCAGGAAGACAGAACAAAGGATTTCCTTTGGGAGAGGGGGCTAACACTCTACCTTTGGAAATAGGTGTTACATGGCTTGGGAAGGGCAGCCTCCCCAAGCCACTGGTATGCTTTGAATGGCACATCTGTTGCTCTCTGTGGATAATCCAGTCTGCACCGGTTCTGTGACCCCCAGTCCCTGCTCTGTGCAAAACTGGACAATGGAAAGGGGAGTGACCACCCCCCGGTACATCACTGCCCCAGGGATGGTGCCCAGAGCTCCTCCAGAGGGTACCTGTGTTCTGCCATCTTGAATCCGAGGTTGGCAGGGACCTCTGGGAGCATATGAGTGGCTAGGTCAGGCAGGTGACATCAGAGGCCCCTCCTGATAGGTGGCCACCTGGCTAGGTGACCAATCCCCCTTTCAGGGCTATTTAGGGTCTCTCTCTTGGGTGGGTCCTCAGATTCGGCTTAAAAGATTCCAGTAGAACCCCTCTGCAACCACTACTTCAACTTCTGGCCACCGGAACCGCGAGTGGACCCTCCAGGAACCAACAGTCTGCATCCACGACTAAAACTCTGCTTACAACATTGTTTCCATGGCTCCTTCCAGCTTCTGCAACATTTATCCAGCTGTGCATCCTCTGAGGGTGGCAAATCTCCAATCTGCACAAGAAGGAATCCCCCATGGAGTTAAGGTGTCACTCCCCTGCATCCGCAGGCACCAACTGCAACAACAACCAGCTGCATGGATCTCCTCTCATCCTGAGCTGCGTGGATCCTGCATAATGGGTGGTGGTATGGAGTAGTCCTCTTGGTCCTCTCTGCCAGATGTCCAACTTTGGTGGAGGTAAGCCTTTGTCTTCACACGCAGGACAGTACCCCCCTGCACCGCAACCAAGGCTTGTTGGCATCACCTCCAAGGGATCTTCAGGCTCATCTGCAACTCCTGGTTCCTCTTCCAGTGGGTCCCCTGTGGGGGCTTCCTTTTCTTCTGTGGACTCTATGCGTTGCTGAGGGTCCCCCTTGGACTCTCCCCGTGGGTTTAGTTTTCCTGGACCTTGCTGCTATCCGGCAGCTCCACTTTTGCTTCACTGCAACATCTCCCTTTGCCAAAGCTTTTTGGTGACTTTTGCACGCTACTGACCACAATCATCTATCCGGCGTGGGACATCAACTGAATCTCCAGGAACTCTTCACCTGCTCCAGAGCTGCATTCCTGACCGTGTTCGTCCTACCGTCAACCAACTCCTGCAACCACAGCTGGGTGGGTAGTAACTCAGGCTCCCCCTGGACTCTTCTGTGACTAATGGACTTGGTCCCCTTCTTCCACAGGTCTTCCCCTTCAGGAATCCACTGCTGGTTTCTTGCAGTCTTGCCTGCGTGTCGCATTTCCTTCCTTTTGGGTGGTTTGGGGAAAAACCCTTTCTTCCTGGTTGCTAGGGGGCACTGTGGTTTCCTAGTACCCATAGATCCCCCTCTACACATTCCACTTACCTAGGTGGGGGTCCTGCATTCGCATTCCATTTTTTTTTAGCATATGGTTTGGACTCCCCCTAGGGTCAACTATTACCTATTTGCTATTGCACGGTTTTCTATTGCTATTTATGCCTATTACTGATTACTAGTTTACATATATAGTGTGTTACTTAGCTGCTATTGGAGAGTTGCCTCTCTAGTATTCTTTTAGTAATTGTGTCACTAAAATAAAGTACCTTTATGTTTTTTAACACTGTGTGGTTCTTTCATGTATGTAAGCACTGTTTGACTACAGTGGTATTGCATGAGCTTTGCATGTCTCCTAGATAAGCCTTGGCTGCTCATCCACAGCTACCTCTAGAGAGCCTGGCTGCTAGACACTGCCTCTACTTCACTGAGAGGGGATACCTGGTAGAAGGTGATTATACCATAGGTACTCACCACACACCAGGCCAGCTTCCTACAATTTGAATTTAACTTCCAAGCATGGCAGTATATGTATCTCCACCTGGGGGAGTACGCTGCCTCATTCTGCAAGGCTGGGCATTTCTACAATGTTATTTTGATTTTGTGTTGCAGGACCCAATGTCACAATTTCAGTCCTTCGCTGAACTACCTGGATTTAGTTCCTCCTTGTTTTCAAATGTAATATAATGTAGTCATGTTTGTTTTTATTTTGACATCCTTTTGATGTATGAGTGGTAGAAAAGCCTTCAAAGAAATTTCACTGCTATCTACTCAAGCAAATGTATGTGTAGCTTTTGCTCTTGCATAGACCATAATCTGCATGCCAAGAGGTTCCTCACATGTGCTTCCCAACCTTTCACTGAGAAGCCTGTTGTCAAACTGAGACAAGATTTGACTTTGTACAGGTCCTCACCGAAATACACGTTTGTTTTGACTTTCCACCAAAGTGTGGCATGTCTCAAAGTTTCTGTGACCTGACAATAATTTTTCCAGTGGCCATTTACTTGAATCCGCTGCTTTTCAGTTCTTCTTGAAGAGGGCTCATTATCAGATGACACATGTAAGAAAGCAATACAGAATGACAACATTCTTAGAGGAACTTTGTATTTCCTTCCTGTTATCCAATTTTTGGTAGTTATCAGTTGTAATTCGAGACTCAATTTCATTGCTTTTTCTTTTGGAGGGAAAGCCTTTAAGCAGTCCACAACAATGTTTGTGTCCAAAAATTGTATACATTTTGTTGGCATGAGCATTGACTTCTTGTAATTGGGAGCTAAGCATAATTGTTGCAAATTTCTTATTGTTTGATTGAGGGCATCAAATATTTGCTTCAACGAAGGAGTCTTACTGATCCAGTTGAACAGATACAAATATACCCTTATTCACTAACGGTGCAGGGAGGTTGCTAAAGCCACTACATATTTTGTGAATACCAAGGGTGCCTACATGGGGTCAATTGAGGGCTTTTAATTGGTAGTGCTGACCTTACACTACAAAGCACAGGTACTTACAGTGTTTCCAAAGGAAGGAAATATGCATCCTCCAAATCTATCAAGGCCATAAAGTCTTCTTCGTTTATGGATTGATGCACATTCTGACGTTTTAGCAGTCTTGTTTTTTTATATATAAATTAGTTTAGTTCCTTTAGATCTTGAATGGTTGTTTTTCTGAACAAAGAAACATCTGGAGTAGAGCTCCACGTTTCTTTCATTTTGAGGCACACCTCTGCCCGGAGGAGACCTTTGCTCCGAGCCCTCGAGAGCACTGGCTCTCATCTCAGTGGGCCAGAACTCTGCTGAAAGTGGCTGCACTGGTTCTGACCAGTCCATGCCACTCTAGGAGTTGGTAGGTTTCAAGGGGGCACCTCTAAAGTGCCCTCTGAGTGCACGTATTAAGTAAATCCATCACTGTCATCACAAAGTACTACGAGTGTTATTCATCATCTAGAATCAGGTATGGACTATATCGAGGAATTTGGGGCTATGGCTCCTTTGTTGTTATGGATAAAAATATGGGGCACCCCAAAGGCTAATTTTTCGCAGCTAGTATTAGACTGCCGAAAGCTGGATAATTGGCATACCATCCCATGGTTGGTTTATGTCAAAAGCCTCTTTTATAACCTAGATCTAAATGTGGTTTTCAATCTTCCTGATAAGGTTCACCTCCAGCCAAAAGCATGTGTTAAAAGGCGTTACTTGTCTTATGCTGAAGAAGGGCGCATTACAAGGGCACTAAGTATGGTCTCAGTGTTGAACTTTATGCAACTTGATGATATTTCAGAGGCAAACATGTACCTGTTATGGTTATTTAATCCCCAGCACAGGAGATGTGACAAGGCTGAGGGTTAACTTAATTCACTATTTGGTTGCCTTTCCAGTGGCTGGTTCAAGAGTTCAGCTGATGCCCCTGTGATGGTATTTCAATTCAATCCACAAGGCACTTTATGCTCTTCTGCAAATTGTATTCCAAGTTTCAAGGTCGCTTTCTTCTGCCCATTTTAAAATGCATGCACTTTACGGCTCACATAATTGGCCTGAGGTATTAGTAATCTGCTGCTAGACCCGAAGTCTGTTTCAATGTTGTGAATTTTATGAGGGCCGCCTTAAAATCAAAGAAGCTATATGGTTATGAAATCTGAATGTTTAATGAGTCTCCAAAATTCATGTGTTTAAAGCAAATGTTTTAATATTGTGTTTTAACGATGATGACTTTTTAGTGTTTGTCATTTTTACGGGCTTTACTGTATATGTATTTTTAGGTGGGAAGCCATTCGCAAGCCTGTCCGCCTTATGAATTATTCAGATAGTCTAGTTTTATTGATTAATATGATTAATGTCTGTTTCTAATGTTTAATGTTTTTAGTATTCTGATTTTAAATTTTTATGAATATAATGTGTTTTTTGTACTTTTATGGCCCAATTGGGGGTGAATAAAGTTATTTGACTGACTGACAGTGTGGGTTATAACAAACATCCCTATTGTCAGTGAAGCCATCATGTGGCATTGTAATGACCAATGCCCAGCACATGTACTTAAAATGGCTGCACTATTCACTTACTATGTCTGACAATCGACAAAGACATAGCAGGGGCATATTTGCTCATTCCGGTATGCCCTCACATGTAATATAATGTGCGCCGCCTTTAGGGCTGAAAGGCCTGACAGTGGGGTGGCTTGCATATATTGCGTGCAGTGTTTAGGGAACAGAGCACACAGGCTTTGTGCCATGTTGTGTTTTCATTTTAGATCTGCACCAAGATATACAGCCTGCGAAGGCAGCACTGTGTCCACTTAGTGAATGAGCCACTGAAGGAGGCACAATCTGTGTTGAAGCTCTCAGGGGCCTTCCTTTATTACACCATGCCCTAGGTAGTAGGGCACCATTTACTAGGGATTATGAGTGGCAACTAAAGGTTTGTCATTTGGGAAAAACGACTGTGCAGTTTTAGGGAACGAGATCTGGCACTTGGGACCTGAAGTCTGTGTTTGGAGTGTAGTTCACTGGGATCCTGCTAACCAGCACTCCAGTGACTGCGCTCTCCCCCCTAAATGTAGTTGTTGGTTACTTTTCACACCCACATTTGGCATACTGGTGCACCCATGTAAGTCCCTAGTATATGGTACCTAGTTAACCAGGGCATTGGTACACCAGGGGTCCCCTATGGGTTGCAGCATATATTATGCCACCCATAGGAGCCCATGCAAACTGTGACTGCAGGCTTGCCATTGCAGCCTGCGTGAAAGGGTGCATGTGAAATTTCACTGCCAAACCTAACCACTGAAATTAGACATTATAGGTCACGTCTCAGTAAGGCCCTTCAGCCCAAGTGCAGGGTGCATGTCACTAAGTGTGAGGGTACCCATGCATGAGCAGGGTACTCATAGATACCCCAGGCCAATTCCTGGACTCTGTAGGTGCAGGGAAGCTGTATTAAGATAGGTAGTGGACACTGGTCAACATGAGTGGTCCAACTACATAATGGCTACTCCAAACTTAGGCATGTTTGGTATCTAACATGTTGGGATCAAGGAACTACACCGATTCCAGTGTTAGTTGAATGATACCATGTATGCTGGGGGCTCCCTAGGGGATCCCCCAGTTCTGCCAGTCAGTCTTATGGGGTCTAGCTGCCAGCCACGCAGCTGCTGACCCTAGACACTGTTCTGCTCCCCTGCTGGTGAGCCAGGCGCAGGGCCGGAGGTGCAGAACAAAGGATTTCATGCAAGGGAGAGGTGTGGCCACCTCTCCCTCTGTACAAGCTATCGAAAGGCTGGGGTGGCCTCTGAGTGCCACCAGACAGACTGCTTTGAAGGGCACATTTGGAGAGCTCCTTGTATTATCCGTTTGCACCAATTCAGGAATCCCTGGTTCCTGTTCTAGCACGAAACTAAATAAAGGACAAGGGAGTGACCATCCCCCTGTCCAGCTCCTCCCCTAGGGAGGTGCCCAGAGCTTTGCCAGATGGCCACTTGATTCTGCCACCTTGAAAATAAGATGTGCAGAGGCCTCTGGGAGCATCTGTTTGGTCAGGCCACGTAGATGACGGCCCTGGCCCCTCAGATAGGTGGGTCACTGCAGAGAGTGACCAACCCCTTTTTAGAGTTATTTAAGGTCTCCCTCACGGGTGGGTCCTCAGATTTGTCAAGCAAGACTCTTTAAGGAACTCTCTGCAAGACATCTTCTGCTCCTGGCCTCTGGAACCGCTACTGGTCTTTGCTGGAACCGAGCAAGCCTGCTTCTGGTGGGAAGGCATTGCAAGATTGTTTCTCCGGACCCTGCAAGAATTCTGCAACATCCAAGGCTGTGCATCCTCTACGGTCACAAGGACTCTGTCTGCACCAGGGAGCACAGAGGAGTCTCCCTTGCAGTGAAGGAGTCACTCCCGTGCAACCGCAGGTACCTCAAGACAACGTCGACCGGTTGGTGGGTTTCTGCTGTCCATGGACATCCGAAGATCCTGCTTCACAGGTAGTGAGTCTGTGGCCTATCCTGGGTCCTGCTTGTCCTCTATGCAAGTTGAAAGTCTATAGGCCCTTGCTCCTGCAACTAGACTGGCACACCTGTGCACTACGATTGGTGCACTTACCAAGGACTGTTGACTCTTCCTCCAGGAGATCACCAGGCACAGTGAAGCCATGGCCTCCAGTGCTCTACAAACTGAAGATCAGCCCCTCTCCGGCAGGTCCTGTGACGTGGGACTTCTGTTTTGTCGTTCTGGTCAGGCCAACTTGTGATTCCCTGTGTCTGTCACCTGTGGGTAATTCGTGGGGGATCCATCTACGTCTGTTGACCTTCCTGTGTGCTAAGGGCCAGCCCTGACTCCCCCTCCTGGGTAGAGTCTCTTGGACCTTACTGGTCCTCAAACCTCTGCAAACTCCTCTTCTGCTCCTGTTTGCATTTACCAGTGCTTGTTGGTGACCTGGCTGGTCACTAACCCTCTTCCAATCCGGCAACCATCGAGGGACAGCTTGTAGGCGACTCCTGGGACCTTCTCCAGATCCTAGCCCCCACTGCTGGACTTCTTTCACTGACTTGCAGGAACTTCACCTTCAGGAGGGTGGGAATTGCCACCTGCACCACCTGTGCACCTCCAAGGGTGCTGGACTCGGTTCCCTTCATTTGCAGGTCCTCCACATCCAGAATCCGTTCCTGACTTTCACCAGCCTGGTCCACTGGTCGCGACAGCTGCTGGACAATCTGAGGCATTCACTGACTTCAGAGAGACTCCCTTCTTCCCTCTGCATCCGGGTCCCTAGTGTAGGTACTCCTGTCTTCTGGGTATCTTGGGGCAGGGGCACTCTCCATCTAGCCCCTTCTCTGCTGGTTTCCTCAGGATCCACTGGGAATGGTTCTGAATTCCATATACTCCAACCACTACTCTCTGTATTAGCCTCTGGGACACCTGGGTGGGTGTAGGAGGCTGGCCGGGCTAGTAGTGGGTACCAGAGGGACTTACACCTAGTGTCAGGTCCAGTTATCCCTTACTAGTGTAGAAGAGGTGTTTCTAGCAGCTTCGGCTGATAGAAGGTAGCTATGGCAAAGCAGCTTAGGCTAAACTAGGAGACATGTAAAGCTCCTACTAAACCACTTGTGTCATATGCACAATATCATAAGAAAACACAATACACAGAAGTACTAAAAATAAAGGCACTTTATTTTTATGACAATATGCCAAAAGTATCTCAGTGAGTATCCTCAGTATGAGGATAAGATATATACACAAGATATATGTACACAAGGTAAAATTATGCAGATAATAGCAGAAAAAGTAATGCAAGCAATATAAAGTTACAGTAGATTGCAATAGGAGCACATAGGTATAGGGGCAACACAAACCATATACTCCAAAAGTGGAACGCGAACCACAAATGGACCCAAAACCTATGTGAGCTTGTAGAGGGTCGCTGGGACTGTAAGAAAACAGTGAGGGTTAGAAAAATAGCCCACGCCAAGACCCTGAAAGGTAAGTGTAAAGTGCACCTACTACCCCCAGAGAGCACAGAACTCGTGATAGGGGGATTCTGCAGGAAGAACAAACACCAGCAGTGTAACAACAGTGGTATTCCGGACCTGAGTGCCTGTAAGACAAGGGGACCAAGTCCAATAGTCGCGACAGTGTCAAGAGTGGGCAGGAGCCCAGGAAATGCCAGCTGAGGATGCAAGGAAGCTGCCACTTGTTGGAAGAAGCTTGGAGTTCTGCAAGAAAGAAGAGGACTAGGAACTTCTCCTTTGGAGGATGGATGTCCCACGTCGCAATGCAGCTTGAAGAGGAGTTCCCACGCAGAAAGACCGCAAACAAGCCTTGCTAGCTGCAAGGGTCGCTGTAGAAGTTTTTGGGTGCTGCTGTGGCCCAGGAGAGACCAGGATGTCGCCACTTGGAGGAGGAGACAGAGGGGGCACCCAGCAAGTCAGGGAGCCCTCACAGAAGCAGGCAGCACCCGCAGAAGTACCTGAACAGGCACTTGGAAGAAGAGTGAACCGGAGTCCACCCGAAGTCACAAAAGGGCGTCCCACGACGGCGGAGGACAACTCAGAAGGTTGTGCACTGCAGGAAGGAGTGTCGGGGACCCAGGCTTGGCTGTGCACGAAGGAAATCCTGTATGAGTGCACAGGAGCCAGAGCAGCTGCAAATCACGCGGTGCCCAGCAATGCAGTCTAGCGTGGGGAGGCAAGGACTTACCTCCACCAAATTTGCACTTAAGAGTCAGTGGACTGTGGGAGTCACTTGGACAGAGTTGCTGAGTTCCAGGGACCACGCTCGTCGTGCTGAGAGGGGACACAGAGGACCAGTGATGCAGTCGTTTGGTGCCTGCGGTTGCAGGCGGAAGATTCAGTCGACCCACGGGAGATTTCTTCAGAGCTCCTGGTGCAGAGAGGAGGCAAGCTACCCCCAGAGCATGCACCACCCGGAAACAGTCGAGAAAGCCGGCAGGATGAAGCGATACAAGGTTCTAGTAGTCGTCTTGCTACTTTGTTGCGGTTTTGCAGGCGTCCTGAGCAGTCAGCGGTCGATCCTTTGGCAGAAGGTGAAGAGGGAGATGCAGAGGAACTCTGATGAGCTCTTGCATTCGTTATCTGGTGAGATCCCCAAAGCAGAGACCCTAAATGGCCAGAAAAGAAGGTTTGGCTACCTAGGAAGGAGGATTGGCTACCTAGAGAGGGAAGAGCCTATCAGAAGGAGCCTCTGATGTCACCTGCTGGCACTGGCCACTCACAGCAGTCCAGTGTGCCACAGACACCTGTTTCCAAGATGGCAGAGGTCTGAGACACACTGGAGGAGCTCTGGCCACCTCCCCTCGGAGGTGCAGGTCAGGGGAGTGGTCACTCCCCTTTCCTTTGTCCAGTTTCGTGCCAGAGCAGGCCTGGGGGATCCCTGAACCGGTGTAGACTGGCTTATGCAGAGATGGGCACCATCTGTGCCCATCAAAGCATTTACAGAGGCTGGGGGAGGCTACTCCTCCCCAACCCTCACACATATTTCCAAAGGGAGAGGGTGTTACACCTTCTCTCAGAGGAAGTCCTTTGTTCTGCCTTCCTGGGCCAGGGCTGCCTGGACCCCAGGGGGGCAGAAACCTGTCTGAGTGGTTGGCAGCAGCAGCAGCTGCAGTGAAGACCCCGGAAAGGCAGTTTGGCAGTACCCGTGTTCTGTGCTAGAGACCCAGGGGATCATGGAATTGTCCCCCAATGCCAGAATGGCATTGGGGTGACAATTCCATGATCTTAGACATGTTACATGGCCATGTTCGGAGTTACCGTAGTGACCCATGTACAGTGCACGCGTGTAATGGTGTCCCCGCACTCACAAAGTCTGGGGAATTTGCCCTGAACAATGTGGGGGCACCTTGGCTAGTGCCAGGGTGCCCACACACTAAGTAACTTTGCACCCAACCTTCACTAGGTGAAGGTTAGACATATAGGTGACTTATAAGTTATTTTAGTGCAGTGGTAAATGGCTGCGAAATAACATGGACGTTATCTCACGCAGGATTGTAAGAATTGTCAGAGCTCCCTATGGGTGGCAAAAGAAATGCTGCAGCCCACAGAGATCTCCTGGAACCCCAATACCCTGGGTACCTCAGTACCATATACTAGGGAATTATATGGGTGTACCAGCATGCCAATGTGAATTGGTAAATTTAGTCACTAGCCTGTTAGTGACAAATTGTTAAAGCAGAGAGAGCATAACCACTGAGGTTCTGGTTAGAGCCTCAGTGAGACAGTTAGGCATCACACAGGGAACACATACTGGGCACATACTTATGAGCACTGGGGCCCTGTCTGGCAGGGTCCCAGTGACACATAGACTAAAACAACATATATACAGTGAAATATGGGGGTAACATGCCAGGCAAGATGGTACTTTCCTACAGTGGGTAACTACCTTGCAACTGGTTTCTGGGGACACATACAGTACTTACCTCTGATGTTTCTATCTGCCCCCAGCCCCTAGCTAACTACTACACTTACCCTGGTTGGGGTCACTATTTCACATTCCATTTTTTTAGTATATGGTTTGGCCCTCCCATAGGCCCTTTATATTTCTATGCTATTTCTGATGGTCAAGTTATGTGAATATTGTATGTAATATCTCCAAAGGGAGATATACCAATGTCATTTTAGTAGTAGTGCTGTAATAAAGTATCCTTTATTTTTGCAACACTTATGTGGTCCTTTCGTGTGACTAAGTTACTGTCTGACTATTGTGGTATTGCAAGTGCCTTACATTCTTCCTGGATAAGCTTTAGCTGCTCGCCATAGTTACCCCTAGAGAGCTTCTGCTATCTTAACATCTATTCACTATCACTAAGGGTTGCCTGGACTCAGTAGAGGGTGCCACACCATAGGTGTACACCATAAACTGAGCCAGCCTCCTACACTTGGCGTGGCACTTGGGGCAGAAACTAAGCAGCATCTTTTCCATCCCTCTGAGTTGTGGCGTAGAGGAAGGTGGTGGCAGAAAATTAAAGTGTAGTCAAACCTGGCCCAAGCCCGAGTGGGCGGATCGATATAGTTGAAGGAAAATCAATAGGTATTAGTTGTTGTCGAGTGGGGCTCTGGTACAGCCTTGTGGCAAGAATCTAAGCTTCAGTCACGGAGCTCCGAGATGGACCTTCGAAACCGAAAAAAACAAGCTAACTACAAATCCGATTACCATGCGCTATACATAGTATAGGCGGAGTAACAATACCTTGTTACTCGAAAGACTCATTGGAAGAGAAACAAGTTGCAAACGTCGAGCCCAACACTAGATGGCAGGAGTATGCCAAACATACGTATCTACAGCTAAGAAATGCTTTGAATATGTAGTTAACTACACCTTTAAGATAAATTGATCTATGCCAGTTTAAAGCTGGATCAGGCCATTCAACTGCATTCGCAGAGGGCTCCTTAGAAATGCATATTCATAGGAATCTAAGCTCCACAGCTGGTTTTATATACACTACCTTTCCAAAGTGTGAGCAAAAGAAATAGGGCAAGTATTTACATACAGAACCACTGTCAGGTCAGCTTGTGTTGAAGTTAAGTGTAAAAGCTTCAAACTATTTTTTTTTTAAGTATCTCTGGTGTTCTTGAATCATTCCATGAGAAGATTTAGCTTTGTTTAATCGGATTCATGGGAGCTGAAGATTATTTGTGTATTTTGTCTGCACTTTACCCTAATGAGAGGTTATTAAGGCCTTATTGTGGCCACTTTGAAATTGCAGAAATTGACAACGGTGAGGCATATTTAATCACAACAAAGGGTGCTATATAGATCTGCACAAGCGTTAACAGCTTTAGCACATGTCAAGAGAGAAAAATATACATTTCAGCGCCTTCAACAAGATAATATGGATATTACCAATAAATAGTAGGCCCACTTTATTTTAATGTCAAAAGACATAGATGTCAGAAACCAATAACATGCACATCAGAGACGTATTGCTGACACAAAATTAAATGACTCAAAAAAGCAGAGAACCAGGAACGTTTCTAAATGTCAGAATGTCTTAATGGGATGCAAAGCTGTTTTTAGAGAAGTAATCGATATAGAGCATCTGTCAACTTGGCAAAACCAGGCATGGTGGGCGCATACGTTATCGAAATTCAGCTGTGCATACGTCATTACAGCAAGACCTGGTTCAGTTAAATTAATCTTCACAAACAAAACTGATATTTTAGTGTACCTAAAAGCTGCCATCGGATTATAAGATGTTATTATTGTTAGCAGGACTAGTTCACCAACTTATTAAATCCAATGCAAGTGTTTAAGGCAATCGTTATATTTTGAAGTGCATGCGGATGATGGGACCTCTCACCTGAGCCATTTTTCTTCCGTAAAAGAGGTTCTCCATAACCAGTAAGTCAAGTTTCTTTTCCGTGTTGTTTTGTGAGTTTTTGTAACCAATTCGAAACACACCAAGAATTTTTGCCAAGGCCGTAGGCCGCTATGGATGGGACAAATAAATGAAGGCATTTAACATAAAAGAAATAAACAGGCTGAATCCTATACATTTAGTGAGCACTGGATGGCCCCTTAAAGGCAGCACAGATGATTTGACAATGAAGGAGAACGTCTGAACAGATGTCGGCAAAAAAAACACACACTCGTGCACTAATCACGCCAATCTAGTAGTTTCCTTTCAGTATTCGATGCTTTAAAACATTTCATGCTTTAACGGGACACAGTCTTTTGTCACTATTGCATTTCCTTTTGTTAAGGTACGGCAACTTTCGACATTTACTTTTCCCAAAACGAGTGTATTTGTTCAAAGGTTTCTCTTGGGTAGTGACAATTCCAAGGATTTTTCGACAAGGAGAATTTCAGGATAAAGTTTAATCTAGATTCTGGTCATTGCACAGGACCGAGATCACTCTGGATTTCCAGCTTTATGTTCCTCAGGGGCCAACCCATAATGGCATTTGTGGATCTTTTCACCAATGCCACTAAAAGGGTTTGGCACTCTGGTTTCCCGAGGGACAGCTAGGCTAACTAACCTGGTGTATTAAAAGAGGCTACTGGGTGTTTTATGTCATTTATAGAACTCCTTGTTCAGAGTTCAGATCTGATTTAAGACTGCAACTCTTTCTGATGGAGTACAAGGATTTAAATGTCAAGTTTAATCTCTGCATGCAGCATTTGCATGTGGTATTCCGAGGTCCATGTGTATGCAGATTTTACACAGTCATTAAACACGAGTGTCTCGGAACATAAGCAGTAAAGATGATACCATTACTAAATTATTCACACAAATTCAAAACTAGATCAAATGTAGCAAACTGCACCTGAAAATCACCAAGATATAGTTAATTTCAATGAAATATGCTTGCCTCCCAGACTAGTGGTTCCCAACCTTTTAACTTCTGTGAACCACCACTTTGAAACTGGAATCTGGGGGCGCCTGACTGAGTCATTACTGGAAGACTCCGGGGACTCCGGTCTAAACACTGTTGATGATTTGAACCGCAGACCATTACACACAAAATACAGAAACAAGCATTACATCAAGCACAGACGCAAATAACACATTTAATTTGATTAGAAAACAAAACAAAAAAAATATATAATAGGAAGGTTGGAGCTTTTCTAAATTCAATTGAAGCCACACGTCGACCATACTATATTCTGTTTGATGCGCCTGCACTGCTACAAATCGATCTGAGGATACTATTAATTTTTAGCCTCCAATTTCAAATTCCTTGCCATTTACAGCACGTTTTAACATTTGCAGTTGTACATTTAGCCATTTTATTTACACACTTCATTAATCTGATAATATTAGTTAATTTACCAAGCAGTCACGGACCCCCTGGGGATGCTTCACGGACACCCAGGGGTCCCTGCACCACAGGTTGAGAACCACTGTCCTAAACATACATGGTGCAAATGTAGCTACTCATCAGTTTGTTCTTTAATGCCACACACCATAGGTATTTGATGTGTGTATATTAATGTCCTTAGCCCAGGATTATTCTGCCTTGCCCTCATCTAAAACTTTGACTTCACACTCTATATTGGAAAAAGGTTTAGCTTTAACTCTATGATCTTCTTTCATAATGATCCACCTGTCACTGCCACACACTGTAGGCTGGGTGGCACGGGTATTTTATCAACTGTCTTGTAAGTACCATCAGCTTTTGGTTATTTGTATGCACAGCCCCAACGACCTCAAGGTCCGGGCTGTGCCTGTGGAACCTATGTTATTTAATATAATGTCCTTACAATTGGTTAGTTGGTTGTTTCATCACATACTCTAGCATAATTAATCAGTATGCAAGAAACACAGCATGGACAGAGGTCAGAGATTCTGGTGACATGGTAGCAAGAGAAAGAGAGAGAGTTAGGAGAGAGCATTTAACAGAGTGAGAGACAGGGAGAGAATGACTGAAAGATGGTGAAAATGAGTCAAAGATAGTGTGTCTGTGTTTGCCAGCGAAAGATTTTAGCACATTTAACAATGACAAATTATCAGGTAGAGACATATTCTAGTTGCAGATTCCTTAGTTTAGAACTTCCCCAGGCATCAGTCTGGATTCAGAGATTGTTTGTCGAGCAGTATCCTTGAGTGCCATCAGATGTTGTGTTAACCATGATGAAATTGCGGTTGTATATAGGCACCACCCAGGCATGCAGACATCAGTTTCTTTTCACAACTTTCCACACCAGAAGCGCAAAGCTATGAAGAACACTGAGATTGGTGTACCGGAACTAGGACCCTGAAAAGGAGTCGCTAAACATCAGTTTGCAGAGGAGGGAGGATGGGTGGGTCAGTAAGGAATCTGCAACTAGAATATGTCTCTACCAGATAATTAGTCACCAAACGTAAGTTACTTTTTCATCAGATAGAGACTTCTAGCTGCAGATTCCTTACCTTAGAATAAATACCCAAGCAATACCATCACCGGAGGTGGGTAACAATCCAAGACCATACTAGGAAGTCCTGCAGGACAGAACGGTCAAAATAGCGGTCACTGCGGACCTGACTGTCCAGGTAGTAGTGTTTGGTGAATGTGTGCAGGAATGCCCATGCCGCTGCCTGGAAGTTGTCCAGGACTGGAGCTCTGCATGCTAACACAGTGGTTGCAGCAGTTGCTCTGGTGGAATGAGCACGCAAATCCTCCGGGTGGAGGGTGGGTAGGTAGCACATTTTGATGCAGAGAACAGCCCATCTGGAGATCTCTTCTGCACCGCCCATCCTTTCTTCGCACCAACAAAGCCCACAAAGAGTTGATTATCCACCCCAAAGTCTTTGGTACGACTGAGGTAGAATTCCAATGCTCCTTTTGGAGTCTCTCCTCTTCACGAGAAGGATGTGGGGGTGCATAAAAAGTAGGCAAGGTGATGGATTGGCCTACATGAAAGAGCATGACCACTTTAGGGTGGAAGGAGGTCCTAGTACGAAGCACCAGTTTGTCAGGATGGACCGATGGGAAGGGTGGCTTCGAAGAAAGAGCTTGTAGCTCACTTTTCGTGCAGAAGTGAGGGCCACAAGGAAGGCCTTTTTAAGGTGAGGAGTCAAAGAGGACAATTATGAAGAGGCTCAAAAGGAGCACACACGAGGAAGGACCAGGTTCAAATCCCACTGGGACATTATAAATGGGGTGGGTGGGTGTAAGCATATGTGTAAGACCTTTGAGCAATCTCACAACAAGACTCAGGAAGTCTGAGGAAGGCAGAGATGCCAGACATATAACCCTTAAGGGTGCCCAACACAGAGCCCTGCTGAGCAAGGGAGAGAACAAGCAAAAGAACCCCAGACAGAGATGCACAAAGGGGATCAACAGTTCTGTTGGTACACCATGTCACAAATTTACACCAATGACAGGAGTATACCATTTTGGTGGAGGGAGGCCTGGCTGCCAAGATAACATCACAGACTTCAAGCAGAAGATTGAAAGCTGTCAAGTGCAGCTGCTCAATCTCAATGCAAGAAACCTGAGACTGGACAAGTTTGGGTGGAGAAACCTCCTCAACCCTGCTGCTGCGACAGATGAGCCTCCCGAAGAGGCAGCCTGAGTGGAGGATCGATGGCCATGTTCAGAAGCTTGGGATACCATACTCTCCATGCCCTGTCTGGAGCCACAAGAATTACTTTGGCCCAGTCGTTCTTGATCTTCTTGCAAATTCTGTGCAGACGTGGTACTGGCGGAAAGGCAGTTCACTCGAGACGGAAAGTGTCACAGAGTGAGTGCCACCTTGAAAAACTCAAACGAGCAAAACAGCTGATATTGCGCCATCTCTGCGGAGGCACACAGATCTAACCAAGGCTCTTCCCACTGCTGAAAGAGACCTTGCGCCACCCCCAGATGGAGACGCCATTCGTGATCGACCATGCATTGATGGCGGAGTTCATCTGCTCTGGCATTCAGAGAGCCCACTAGATGTTGAACTACCAGGGATATGCCGTGACGTTCCAGCCATGTCCCGAGTCGCAGGGCCTCTTGACAAAAGCTCCACAACCCCACTCCACCCTGCTTGTTGCAGTACCAAATGGCGGTGATGTTGTCAATGAAAACCTGCACCACTTTCCCTTCAAGAGAGGGAAGGAATGCCTAAAATGCAAACTTGATCGCCTTGAGCTCCAGAAGGTTGATATGGAGTCCAGACACCTCTGATCTCCACCTCTCCCACGTGGCTGCTCCATCCCAGGAGTGACATCTGTCACTACAGTTGGACCTGGTTGGGGAAGGAAGATGAATTTGCCTCTGACCCAATCTGGGTTTGTTAGCCACCACTGCAGATCATGTGCATTTCCCTCCGAGATTTGGACCGTGTCAGAGCGATCCCTTGATGCTGCGCCCACTGGAACTGCAGGTCCCACTGCAGAGCCTGCGTATGCCATCTGGCATGTGTGACCAGCAGGATGCAGGAAGCCATAAGGCCCAGTAGCCTCAGAGTCATTCTCACCAAAATGCAGAATAGAGGCCGAAAAATTGGTATCATAGCCTGAACATCCTGGGCTCGCTGCTCGGGAGGATAGGGCCAAAACTGCACTGTGTCCAGAACAGCTCCGATGAATGGGAGTGTCTGAGAGGGTGTCAGGTGATAAATTGGCATGTTTATAGTGAACTAGTGAACCCCGGAAAATGCAGGAGGTTCACAGTAGTCTGGAGGTGGGAGACCATAATGTGGGGCAAGCCCGCCTTCAATAGCCAGTTGTCGAGGTAGGGGAAGACTGAAACGACTAGTCAGCGCAGATGAGCAGCGACCACCACCATCACTTTCGTGAACACCTGAGGGGCAGTGGTAAGGCCGAAGGGGAGCACGGTAAACTGAAAGTGCTTGTGATCTACCACAAATCACAAGTAACGTCAGTGGACAGGCAGGACGGGAATATGAAACTAGGTATCCTACAAGTCCAACACTACCATTCAGTCTCCAGGGCAAAAAAGGACCTGAGCCAGAGTGAGCATTTTGAACTTCTCCTTCCTGAGGAAGAGATTTTGGGCTCGGAGGTCTAGGACTAGTTGGAAGCGCTTGTCCTTTTTGGGCCCCAGACATTAGCGAGAATAACAACCACAACCTATTTCTGACACAGGGACCCCCTCTCTATGTGTCCCTTGGCTAAGAGAGCCGTAACTCCTCGCAGTGAAGTGGCAAGTGATCCTCAGTCATCCGATCATAGGATGGTGGCATGGCAGGAAGGGTAGTCTCGAAGGGGATGGAGTAGCCCTTCGGACAATTTGTAAAACCCACCTGTCCTTTGTAATGTATTCCCAATGAAGCAGGTGATGGCGAATCCTGCCTCCAACTGGTCTGGGATAGGACGACGGACTAGGAAGGTTTGGATGCTGCAGATGGGGAGGTCGAGTGGGGGGTGGGAACTGAGCTGACTGCTGGCTCCCTTATCCATGGGGAAGTTGGGTCTCGCGGCCATGCAGTGGCTGGGCAGCATGCACGGCATAGTGGCTGGAGGGAAATAGACATGGTTGGGTGCTCCTCGGTAGCCACGAAAGGGGCGAAAAGCAAACTAAGGGGGGCGAGGAGCAGCTGCAAGGCCAAGGGACAGAGCCGTAACCCAGGACTCCTTAAAGCGCTCGAGCGCAGAGTCCGCTTTTTCTCCATGAGATGAGTGCCATCGAAGGGCATATCCATAAGGTATTGCTGGACATCCCCCCAAAAGATCAGATGTCATCAACAAGTGTGGCACCCAAGGGCCACTGTCAACACAACTGATCTGGCCAGTGAGTCGGTGGTGTCCAGTCCACATCAAATCATGAAATTTGCTGCTACTATCCCATCAGCAACAGCCTGAGCGAGTACAGCCCAGGCCTTCTCTGGGACCCCCTGGAAAGCACCTGCGCAAACGTATCCCATAGGTTGTGGGAATAACGGCCAAAAAGGCATGCACTGTTCACGGACTGCAATGCAAGGCTGGTGGAAAAAAAGAAAATCTTCTTTTCAAGGGTATCCAGCCTTATGGATTCCATATCTTGGATTCCCTATCCGGGGTGAGGAAGGGAATGCACCTTGGGAAGTGGAGGCTTGGCTAGCCAAACTCTCAGGGGTGGGGTGTCCCCTGGAGCGGGCGAAGGCAGCAGACAACTGTCCTGTTCACAGGACCCCTGTGCTGGATTTGGACCAGGCACCCAGAAGGGCATCCACAAGGGCCTCACGAAACAAGAGCATTGGTTCTTAGGAGGAAGCTCCTGGTTAAAGCACCTATCTGTCAGGAGGTTAGTCCTGATGGCCACAGAAGGCAACTCTAGGTCCAGGTCCTTAGATGTTCTTACCACTACAGTCTAGTAGGAAGCTCCCTCCTCCGTACCCATGGTAGGGGGAGAAAGCATGCCTGTATCTGGAGAAATATTCAGTCCCTGGCTTCACCCAAGTCTGCATAGGTTCCTGGAGGTGGTATTCTAAAGGGTCCAGCAACACACCTCTCATTCATCACCGTAACCTGGCCCATAAGAAAGGGGCTCATGATGCAGCATAGGAGGCAGGGCTCCTGCTGCCATCAGAATCGGTGTCGTACGACACCCATCCAGTTCCATGTCAAAGTCAGGGGTAGGAATGGGGAAGGCACCACCCGCAGGAGCGTCGGCAATGGGACCGGCCTCCGGAAAGGTCAGAGTGGTATGACCAACGTTCGTTTGCATCCAGGGCTGGATCCATGGGTGCCCTCGAAGGGGCCCTTTATGACTTTGCGGGGTCTCCAACAGATTCAGGCTGCCCAAAAGTTCTTATGCATAAAGTAGCTCTCTAAAGGGGAGCAGTGGAAGAACACAAGTATATAGGCTATGCTTCAAAGGAGGGACCAAGAGAAGATGGAAAGGCAAGCCATCGAATAAGAACAAAGCTATGAGTGACAAAAAAGCCAAAACATAGTAAGTAATGGGTTAAGCCCACTGTAAATGTTTGGTAAGCAGACAATAGGTCTTTCTTAATCAGAAAGCTGAGTTAGGTGATAGGATCAGCTTAAAAATGGGAGCACTGACTCGACTCATGCAATGACACAGCAAGACAACAATAGAGAAACCATCAAGAAAACAATGTAAAGTACCAGATGAGATCAATATACATAGTGTAGACACTGCTCTAATACCAAAACTCCGGGTGCTAGTTGGAGAGGCTTATGTCATTGCTGGAGGTATCCTGAATGTAGCAGACCACTTTGAAGAATTAATTGGTGGAATGGAAACAGCATAACATAAAAGTGTAGAAACCCAAGATGCTCAGCTGGGGGCATCTCAGACCCCCAACTTATTTCATGGCTGGAAACTAAGAACCCTGCAAATTCCCTGTAGATGGGTGAGACTTTGTGATGGTGCATGGGCTGGTTATGCATTATTGTGACACGCTTCTAGGAACTCATTCCCAAAGTTGCACGGAAAATGGACTTTAAGAAGAAGCAATCACTCAACAGCTCCCCAAGGTTAATTGCAGTAGACACGGGGAGGCTTTAATAGAGAGAAACAGAGGAAGGGAAGGTGAAGGTAGCAAGAAAGCTATCACAGAGGGAGGAGAGAGAGTAAGCGGATGGATGAAAAAAGAGGGGTGTACAAGGAGACAAATGGAGTGGGATGGTTTGAGCGTTATTGCCAGGGCTACTTCATTCCCCAGTCTGGCCCTGGATAAAAGCTCCCATCTCCAAGTTAACACCTTCAATCCCTCTCCCTGATGTGCAATGCATGATGCCATTACAAGCATTAAAACAGATAAACAATACGAAATCCACAAACCAAGAACAATGCATATCCCGTTCTTACAGAACCACAACCAAAACACAACCAAGGGACACAGCTCCGACACTGAGGGCAATAGCAAAAAGACAATCTTTTCTCTGATGAGAAAGAAATGTGTCAGGTATGCCTGGGAGCAATGCATGTAAGTTCAACAAAAAGAACAAGTTACTTACTTTCAGTAACACCTTTTCTGGTAGTGATTCTAACAGCAGATTCCTCACTTTTTGAATACCTCCAGGAGTCAGATCTAATCCAGAAACATTTGCACAGCAATATTCTCCAGCGTCTACAGGTAGCGTACTGCAAAATCACAGTTCTTCGTGCCACTCCATTTTGCGACGTCAAGAAGTTGGTTTTGTATATATACGTCACCTGCTCACGCTGACATCTGTTTCTTTCTGCACTCCGTCCATGGTAAAAGAGGTGGAGCTTTTAGAAACTATTATTAAAAGATTTTTATGTGCAGATGTTCAGCAATGTAATGTAAAGTGGTCTTATACAGCGCTACTTGTCACTCATGTTGGGCATCCAGGCAGTGAGTAGGTGAGTGTAGGCGTGCAGCAAGGCTGAGCCTCAATACAGGTAGTCTTGATCATCCTGCAAGTAGACTAATTGAAAAGCCAAGTCTTCAGCTTCTTATGGAATTCAGGAAGTGAGGAGAAGGCACGGATATATTGGGGGAGGCTGTTCCAGGATTTGGAGGCTTGGGAGGAGAATGACTGATTGCCCGCTTCTGTGGACGGGAGGTGTAAAAACAAGTGAGTAATGCTGAGCAAAGTTCTCTGGTGGGCTGGTGGAAGTGAAGCCAGTGATTGTGCCGTGACATGAAGGCTTGTGTGAGACGTTTGAACTGGCAGCGCTTCTGGATGGAGAGCTAATAGAGCTCTATGAGGAGTGGTGTCGTTTCAGTGCAAGAGGTCAAGGAAGACTCTAGTGGTGATGGTTTAAAGTCTGTGAAGAACATGGGTTTGGATGCAAGCGAAGAGTGAGTTGTCACAGTCCAATCTGCTGGTGTCCAGTGTGGTTCAAAGAATGTTTTACGTAATATGCGGAGGATGAGGAAACATGAGCAGGTGAATGCGTTGACCTGGGACTTCATGTGAGGGTGTTGTCAAGGATGAGGTCTAGGTTCCTAATGTGGTCAGGTGGGGTGGGTGTGGGCCCAAGATCAATGAGCAACTAGGTGAAGGTACATGGTAAACTCTTAGTACGAAGATCAGAACATCAGCTTTGCAGAGTTGAGCTTGAGGCAGTTTTCTTTCAACCAATTGGCCATGCTGTCATAGTGAAGTCTGAGAGGGAAAAATGAGCTAGGTGTCATTGGTGTAGGAGATAATGTTGATTCAGCAGGGTCTTATAACGTTTGCCAGAGGAGTCAAGTGAAGGAAGCTGGCTCTCTTTATTTTGCACTAAAACAAAGTACACCATACAGAGTCCAGTGGATCCCCAATTGGTTTGCAGAGGCAAAAGTAGATAGTACTAACGCACTATTTTGTGGTAGCGTGGGCAAATAGTTAGGCTTATCAGAGGGTAGTGCTAAGCATTTGTTGTACTCACAAGGCAATAAATGAGACACTAAACGCATAAATCAGAGACCAATTTTAAAAAGTAGCACTTCTTTTCATATATACTTTGAAACCAAGAACTTGGTTACAAGGTAAGCATATTTCTTAAGCTTAAATACTTTTCACTTGCCAAAAACGAACACAGTGACATTTTTAAATTCTTCAATGTTAACCTGTGAGAGGGAAAACCGTTCAGAAAACAGGTACTTTACAACTACTTACGAGACCAATCTCTGAGGTTTAGGTAAGTACTGGGCAAAGGTTAGGTCTCCACTAACAGGTCATTCTGGACAGCACTGAGACGGTTGGGTGCAGAGGTGTACTACGGCTTCAGGTGCCCAATGTATTTCAATGGGGATTGGTCTCCGTGGAAAGCCAGACAGGGAAAATCAACAGGTTCATAACAAACATGTGGTACTCGTGGAAGCAGCTGCACCTTTGGTACTCTTCTCCAATGGCCTAGGGGTACGGACGCAGGGGTGTCTTTTGGCATTGGGTTTCTGTGTCCGGGAGCACTTACGGTTAAGGAGTCCTGGGGTCTGAGGCTGGAGGTGTCGTCGTGAAGTCCAGGGGGGTGAAACCACAGTGGACTCAAGCTCAGGAGAACAGGGGGACTTCGTTGACACCAGGGACCCACTTTAGATTCGCCCGCAGGCGACGGGTGTGGTGTTTGCTTTAAGTGTTGGGTTTCTCTCACCATACAGGCTGCAGGAGAGGGTGCCTGCATGCAGAGGCTGCAGGCGACTTTCGGGAGGCCAGTAGGTGGTTAAACCCCAATGGTCTCAGACTCTGGGGAACCTTGTTGGCATTGGAGCTCCACTCCTACTTGGGTTGATGACAGCCAGAGCAGTGGTGACTTCAGGTATCAGGTCTTTGTGGTTCCGGAGGCTGCAGAGTCCTTTCTTTAAAGCTGGTTGGGGAGTAGGTCCGCTGCTTGTGGGAGACTTGAGTCGTTTTCGAAGGCAGGCAGTCTGCCTGGGGTTATGGAGGCTGAGCTTCAGTCTTTTGGTTCAAAGTCTGTTGAGGATTACAGACCCAGGCACCAGGTCAGTTGCTTCTTTTCTACTCTTCTGCGGGTGAGACTCTTCAGTGTCCTTAGGCTTCTTAGGAATCAGGATCTGAGTTCTTGGGTTCAGGGGTGCCAGCTAAATACTCAATTTAGGAGTGTTACAGGAAGTGCAAGGTGGCAGCCAATGGTGTGTCCGTCTTTAGGGTGATTACACCCTCTTTATGACCACTTCCGTTGGGAAGTGGACATAACCCTGAGAGATATAATTCAACCCAAAACAAGATGGAGGAATTTAAAAGAGCTTGTCTACCTTAGGGGTAGGACAGGCATGAAGTTGGCACACCTCCTAATCTAACTAATTAGCCCACCTGTCTTGCCGCCAGGAAGTCAGGTCAGGAGAGGGGGGCTGGTCATCTCGGACATTTCAATCAATCAATCAATCAGTGATTTTTGAAGCATGGCTAATCACCCCTAGGGTTTCAATGTGAGGTTTGTGGACATGCTGCTCAATAGAAGAGCCAGGTCTTGCAGCCCTTCCTGAACTGCTTAAGTGATGCGGTCTGCCTTAGTCTGTGAGGTGGCATGTTCTATGTCCGGGCTTCAAAGCAGGAGAAGGATCTTCCTCCTGCTGTGCTTTTCCTGATCTTAGGAATGGCTGCGATTGCAAGCTGGGAAGAACAGAGATGTCTGTTGGGTACACAGAAGGTGTGGCAGTGGTTGAGGTATGCCGGTCCTATGTTGTGTAGCACCCTGTAGGTGTGGATCAGGAGTTTGTATGTGATGCGTTTGTTGACTGGGAACCAGTGTAGGTTTCTGAGGTGGCAGGAGGTGTGGTTGTGTCGGGATGTCCAGGATGAGTCTGGCTGCTGCATTCTGGATCTTTGTAGTCTTAATTGTAGTTTCTTGGTGATGCCGGCACGGAGTGCGTTGCCATAGTCCAGTTTGTTACTGACGAGTGTGTGGGTGACTGTCTTCCTTGGGTCGGAGGGGATCCACTTGAAAATCTTTTGGAGGAGTCGGAGGGTGTGGAAGCATGACGATGAGACAGCTCTGACTTGGTGGGTCATGGATAGAGAGGAGTCCAGGATGATGCCCATATTGCGCCATTTGGAGGGACCTGAGTTGCATTACAAAGGCAGCTGGGCCTTTGAAGCTTCCCGCCCCGGAATGTCCATCCTGACTGGAGGTGCTGTCAGTGCAGGCTTTCGTCTTTGGCCATTCCAAAAAAAAAGTTTTTAGGGATACAAAACTAGGGAGAATTATGTGGTCCAAAGCATCAATCTCCCTACACGAACCTATAATTAAAATAAGATGCACTGTTCCAAAAGAACGGACTCCATTCCACCAATTAGGTTAGAGTGTCTTTTCAGTCACCACATGCATTAGTCTTACCGGAACAGTAGCCCTTCCTCACCACTGGGCGACATGCTTCATCATCAGGTCATGCTTCTCGTCAGGCCAGCACTGCAATGCCTGACCGTGCCTACTAGAAGGCTCTTTGCCAGAGATCTTTTTAAGAAACAATGCTGGTAGTGAGTGGATGTGAGAGGGGCTGGGAAAACTGCTAAAACTGAGTAAAGGTGCCCAAGAAAACTATCTTTAATACCTGGCACCCCTGCCAAGGTTAAAAACAAAACAAAAGGGGAAAGTACAGAAAACAATGATCTGGTCCAAGCTCGGACAACTGGGTAATTCAGACTGACTATGGCTCTCTTTATTTAAATTGTCTTGTGGCAGACTGCTGCATACTGCCCCTGTTGTCAATATGGTCTGTGGATACCGCAGCCTCTGCCAGAAAACGTTTGAAGGGTTTGCTGGGCAGGCTGAACTTGATGGCGATACTGGAAGCCCACACCATAGCCAGAGAGGTTGTAAAACTATACAGCTGACATGGTGGGACAAGCAGGGCCATGGAGCGCGCCATGGCTCTACTATTCTTAAACTGCTCAATGACCAAATCTACCTTCTCATCAAAAATGTGAGAGACATTGGAAGGCATGCCCATTAACTTGGAATGGACCCTGTAGGAAAGTGCCATCTTGCCTGGCATGTTACCCCCAATTTCACTGTATGTATGTTTGTTTTAGCTTTTGTGTCACTGGGATCCTGCCAGGCAGGACCTCAGTGCTCATAATATGTGCCCTATATGTGTTCCCTGTGTGGTGCCTAACTGTATTACTGAGGCTCTGCCAACCAGAACCTCAGTGTTTATGCTCTCTCTGCTTCAGATGCCCCACATCGTTCAGGGCAAATTCCCCGGACTTTGTGAGTGCGGGGACACCATTACAGGCGTGCACTATCCATAGGTTACTACCTATGTAGAGCGTCACAATGGTAACTCCGAACATGGCCATGTAACATGTCTAAGATCATGGAATTGTCCCCCCAATACCATTGTGGTATTGGGGGGACAATTCCATGATCCCCCGGGTCTCTAGCACAGAACACGGGTGCTGCCAAACTGCCTTTCCGGGGTTTCCACTGCAGCTGCTGCTAACCCCTCAGACAGGATTCTGCCCTCCTGGGGTCTGGGCAGCCCCACCCCAGGACGGCAGAACAAAGGATTTCCTCTGAGAGAGTGTTACTCTTCAGATAATGAATGCAAGAGCTCACCACAGTTCCTCTGTACTTCCCTCTTCGACTTCTGCCAAGGATCGACCGCTGACTGCTCCAGGACGCCTGCCAAACCGCAACAAAGTAGCAAGACGACTACCAGCAACATTGTAGCGCCTAATCCTGTCGGCTTTCTCGACTGTTTCCCGGTGGTGCATGCTCTGGGTGCTGCCTGCCTTCACCCTGCGCTGGAAGCCAAGAAGAAATCTCCTGTGGGTCGACGGAATCTTCCCCCTGCTAACGCAGGCACCAAAAGACTGCATCACCGGTCCTCTGGGTCCCCTCCTATCCTGACGAGCGTGGTCCCTAGAACACGGGAGTGAGATCCAAGTGACTCCCACAGTCCAGTGATCCTTCAGTCCACGTTTGGTGGAGGTAAGTCCTTGCCTCCCCAAGCTAAACTGCAAACCTGTGTACTGCGTGATTTGCAGTTGCGCCGGCTTCTGTGCACTTCTCCAAGGATTCCTTTGTGCACAGCCTAGCCTGGGTCCCCAGCACTCCATCCTGCAGTGCTCAACCCTCTGAGTTGGACTCTGATGTCGTGGGACCCTCCTTTGTGACTCTGAGTCATCTCCGGTTCACAAATCTTCCAAGTGCCTGCTCCGGTACTTCTGCAGGTGTTGCCTGCTTCTGTGGGGGCTCTCTGAGTCGCTGAGCGCCCCCTCTGTCTCCTCCTCCAAGGGGCGACAGCCTGGTCCTTCCTGGTCCCCACCAGCACCCAAAAACCTCTACCGCGACCCTTGCAGCTAGCAAGGCTTGTTTGCGGTATTTCTGCGTGGAAACACTTCTGCAACCTCCAGCACGCCGTGGGACATCTTCCATCCAAAGGAGAAGTTCCTAGCTCTCTTCGTTGTTGCAGAATCCTAGGCTTCTTCCATCCGGAGGCAGCCTTCTTGCACCTTCATCCGGGGTTCCTGGGCTCCTGCCCCCCTGGACACTACCGTGACTCTTGGACCCCTTGCCTTGCAGGTCCTCAGGTCCAGGAATCCGTCTTCAGTGCTTTGCTGGTGTTTGTGGTTCTTGCAGAATCCCCCTATCACGAACGACTATTGTGTCCTTTTGGGGTAGTAGGGGTACTTTACTCCTACTTTTCAGGGTCTTGGGGTGGGGTATCTTGGACACCCTGACTGTTTTCTTACAGTCCCAGTGACCCTCTACAAGCTCCCATAGGTCTGGGGTCCATTTGTGATTCGTTTTCCACTTTTGGAGTATATGGTTTGTGTTGCCTCTAGACCTATGTCTGCCTATTGCATCCTATTGTAATTCTACACTGTTTGCATTACTTTTCTTACTATTACTTACCTGTTTTGGGTTTGTGTACATATAACTGGTGTATATTACTTACCTTCTAACTGAGGGTACTCACTGAGATACTTTGGCATATTGTCATAAAAATAAAGTAACTTTATTTTTAGTAACTCTGATTATTGTGTTTTCTTATGATATTGTGCTATATGATATAGGTGGTATAGTAGGAGCTTTGCATGTCTCCTAGTTCAGCCTAAGCTGCTTTGCCATAGCTACCTTCTATCAGCCTAAGCTGCTAGAAACACCTCTATTCTACTAATAAGGGATAACTGGACCTGGCACAGGGTGTAAGTACCACAAGGTACCCACTATAAGCCAGGCCAGCCTCCTACAGACCCTGCCAGAAAAGCCTGTGGACCTCAACCACACGCCTCCTGAGAGCCACACTGGTTCCAAATACCATACCTAAGAATCTGTGATGTCAATCCATAGCAGATAGTAAACTTTACTGCATCACAACCATTCTGAATAGTCTGCATAAGGTCAGGATGCAGGTCATCAGAGACAACCAGTTTGATTCAAGCAATGGAGTCCCTGTGTTCGTGAATATAATGCCCTAAGAGGCAGATGGCATTAAAAGACATAGCAGGTCATTTTGACCCCGTGGTTGGTGGTGATGTGGCGGTGGTACATTATGACATTGGCAGGTTCAGCCAACCCGCCAATGTACCACTCCGACCGCCACTGCACCCTCCCTCCCAAACACTCCCAAGATGCCCCCCTCCATCCACGCTCCCCCCTTCCAATCCCCAACCCCCTACACACACACACGCATACACACACTTACTCACACAGGCATACACGCATACATCCATTCCATCATTCATGCACACATCCGTACCACATTCACACTGAAACGCAGACACGCATTCACATATCCATTCATACACGCATTCTCACATATGATTACACGCACACAAAGAACACTGCACATACATTTGCATTCACGCACATACACACACATTCATGAACACACCTCCACACACACAAACAACACACTCCATCCGCCTCCCCTGTTGGAAACCCAACTTACCTGGATCCAGGGGGTCTTCCGGCAGGGGACGGGGGGCTACTACCGCCAGCAGAAAAACGCCAGGCCATATTATTTGAAAAAATACGGCTGGCGGTGGTCTACTGGTGCTGCTGGTGGTAGCAGCGCTACCTTAACGCCATCCGCCAGCATGGCCACAGCCGGATTTCCGCCCTTCTTGTGGCGGAAATCCAACTGTGGTCATTGTTCAGCAGGCGGCTGTTAGCCGCGGCGACAGTCTTTTGGGGGCTGTCGTCGCGGCGGTAGGCTGCATTTACCGCCAATGTTTTAATGAGGGCCGTAGTGCTGAGCTGACTGATGAAAGAATGCACTTCTCAAAGGGTTTGGTGAGCTTTGTTTCCCTGTCCAGAGAAGTGGAAGGATTGCTTTGGTGTTGACCTTGCTTCACTGAGGTCTGCTATACTAAGGTGTCACACATGGGATGCTGACTCAAGAAGCCCGGGTCAGCCGGGGCTGGACGAGCTGTGCTATCTGACTATTCAAGGCGGTCCAAAACAGGGTTTCACAGAGCCTTGAGAAGGGTGCTTGTTTGAGTTTCAATGGAAGAAAGCAGGGGTTCAGTGTTTTTTTGCCCAGGATGAGGCAGCTCAGTGAGGACAATCATCGTCACCTCAATAGCAGGTAATTGGAGGTCCTTGCCCACCCTTTGCATGACCATGGTGAAGGATACCCTTTCTTCAGTGGAAGGATCCGGATACAAATTAGCCCAGTGTCTGGTGAGGTATACAGACCAGTGGCATCCTCAAGGTCCTCATACCAACTGTCATTCATATATGGTTGGTCAAAGTCGTCACCAGCATCATATAAACTGAAACTGATATCAGCGAGCATGAGTGGAGCATATATGTGGTTCCACACGTCTCTAACTGAGTGGATCCATGTCTGCAGAGAGCTGCACGACACCACATACTGGAATGCAGGAGTACTGATTAAAAGGTTTCTGGATCTAGTTAAACGCCTGGGAAATATTCCCAGGAGGGATATGCGGTTAGAAGTATCTATCAGAAAAATGTTGTAAATGTTTCAAAACTCTCATCACAACCGGCGAATTAAACAACAAAGACTGATCTGGCAACTGCAAAAAAGCTGAAAGAGCTGAGTAATAGTCCATAAACGGGCCTAAAGCAAGTCCTAGAGTGAGTATAAACAGCAAAACTTCTGACAATGTTGCCTGTAAGGGGCCAATTTGATGGGTGCCACACCAATCCACGAATCTTTCTCAACACTAGTGTACACCAATATTGTTAAGGAATGTCTTGCTGCCAAGAAGACATTAACTATAGCGGCAGGTCAACTGCTGTAGCTCAAATTCCAAGCAAGGAGATGCAAGTTGTGAAGGCCTGAGTGCAGCATCTTGCCCTATTGGTGCAACAGAACATCCTCCCTGAGTGTAGGTTGATCATAAGAAACATTCTTGTGCTCAGGATTCCAGGTATCACACTCTCCTGGCCCAATCAAGTGCCACTAGGATGACTTGGGCCCAGTAATTTCTGATGATCTTCAGATTTGGGGCAGAAAAGGTAGTGTGGGGGGGAAGGCCCATAGAAGTCGCGAGCTCCACTCTAGACAGTAAGCATCTTGGAGAGAGCTGCTTTGGAAATTCCAAAGTGCAAAAGAAATTACATTGCACATTCTCAGTAGTGGTCAAAAGATCGATCCAGGTATCGCCCTAGTGCTGGAAGATGCCATGTGCCACATCCGGAATTGGCATTTGTGATCCACTAACCGCCTGTGGCAGAGTTCAATGGGCCTGCCATTTGAAGATCTCCCTAGGTGGTTTACCACCAAGAAAATACTTTGGTCCAGCCACTTCTAGAGGAAAAGCGCCTCCAGATAGTTCACTCTGTTACGCTCTGCTTATTGCAGTACCACACAATGGCGTTGTCCACGAGCATCTGCATCAGTCTTCTTTGATGGTGGGCAGGAAAGCCTTCAAGGTCAAGTGAATCCCATCTCAATTCCAATAAATGTGGAGTTGAGTCTCTGCCAAAGACCAGAGACCTCTGATATCCATCTCTACCAGATAGTTTTCCCAACCCAGCAGTGATGCATCCATGACCATTGTCAGATCTGAAGTTAAAAATAAAATTAAAAAAAGGCCTCCCACTGACCCAGATTCCCTTGATGTTGGTTGGGTCCATTGGGATTTGTGTTCCCACTGCAGAGCCTTCATGTGCCACCCCAAGATCTTCATCCATACCGAGATCCAGAAACAAGGCTAATAAATCAGGATCATAGCATGAATGCCCTGGACTCTCCGCTCTGGGGCAAGGGCACTAAACTGTACCATGTACTGAATAGCTCTAATGAATGTGAGCATAGAAAAGGAAGTCAGGTGTATTTTTGAAACATTGATAGTGAACCCCAACAATGTTATGAGATTAGCCATCATCTGGAGGTTCTTGACAACTGCTTAGGTGAGCCTCCTTCAAAAGCTAGTCATTGACGAAGGGGAAAACTAGTACCCCCAACTTTCGAAGGTGTGCTGAGACCACCGCAATTACTTTCATGAACAGGGATATAATAATCAGCATCCTGCATGTCCAAAGCCACCATCCAGTCTCCAGGGGAGACCCAGGCAGAAAAGACCTGGGCTAACATGAGCATCTTGAATTTGTCCTTTTGCAGTAAGGCAATTGAGAGGGTGGTGATCTAAAATACAGCAAAGGCCTCAGTCCTTCTTCAGCACAAGGATGTAGCAGACGTAACACCCAGATCCTACTACCAAGGCCGGAACCCTCCCCATGGCCCTTAAGACCAAGGGGCCCGCACTGCCTGATGTAAGAATAACAGGTGGTCCTCCGTTATCCTCTATGATGGCGGTGGAAGGTGCAGCTGGGTAGAAAGGAATGGAAGGACTTAGCCCTCTGGACAAGTTGGAGGATCCACCTTTCTGAAGTGTTGGCTTGTCATCCATGGAGGAAATATTGCATTTTACCTCAGGGTGCTGGAGGGGCAGGGAAATGAGCTGTATGTTGTTCCTGCTGTCCTCTGTCACAAAAAGGCTTAACAAGCATGCTAATCTGGAGCAGGAGGTTGGAGCCAATTAAATGAAAAACCTCTACCATAGACGTGGTGAAATTGCTGGTGGTATTATCTTGTGGGGGCAGAAAGGCCCAAGGAATGTACTGTAGCTCTGTTCTCCTTGAAGCGTTCGAAGGCTGAGTTCACTTTCATTACCAAAAAAAGGCAGGAGCCATCAAACAGCATACCCATTTAGGATGCCTAGACATCCCGAAGATGCCCATAAGCCTCATCCAGGCATGGCGCCTTAGTGTCACACTGGTAGACAAAGCAGCACACAAACAATCGGTTGTGTCCAGTCCAGCTCTTATTAGCAACTCTGCTGCATTGCGGCCTTCCTGAATAGCCTGGGTAGGGGACACCTGAAGGCTCGCGTGGAAGCTACCAAGGTTGAAATACTCTCATCAGTGCATTAGTCTGAACTTTGATGGGTGGCACATGCAAGTACAGGACTTCTGCTGCCTTTTGCATAAAAGTGAAGGAGGCACATTTTCTCTTTGGCAGAACATTGGTTGGGGGGTGAGGAGCACAAAGCCATTATCTGGTGATGTGTCCAGCCCACAGGCATCCAGAAGTTATTCATAGCAGTTTTCCATGCTGGGCAACATAGTTGGCTTGCAATCATAGTTTTCATTGTTGGAGTGCATGCTTAAGGCATCATGGTCTGAGTCCATGCCTAAAACATTGTGTGAAATCTGGGCTTTACCATGTGGAAAGTTCATGGTATCCGAATCTGAAGTGCTGTTGAATGGAAAAGGAACAGATGATGGACGGAATGCAGAGCAAATCAAACATTCACCCACAGTCACAAAGATCTGGGTTTAATCCATCGTTTGTTTGCTCACCACGCCACCCCAGTTTGGACCCAGCCATATGCAAATCAGTCTTGAACCTGTTCCTCATAGGAACAGTCCAGCCCGAACTGCCAAGCCAGGTCCTCCCTGGACCGGAAACAAGCCTGAATGGCAGCAGCAGATATGACTCCGGTCGCATTGAAATAAATTTGGAGTCTGAGAGCAGAACAAGCTGAACATTCTCAAATGTTGTTAATGAGATGAACTGAGCTGGTGCTGAACCTAATGAGGGGTTTAAGAAAGACAGATGGTGGAGCCACCAGCTGAAGTTCAACAGGAGGCCCTGGCAGATCCTTGTGGCTGAAGAGTGCACAAGAGGGAGCTGGATAAGTGCCATATATACGCAGCATGGATTCCCTGAAGACCTGTATTTGATTCAACATTGCTGAAGGACCTGGAACTTTATGGTGTGTCAGGATCAAACTCTGAAACAGCTTCAATAGAGATCGAGAGTGAGACCTGAACCACGTTGACACTCTGAAGCTCAAGAGTGGTGGAAAAGGGCAGATTCCTGCTTCAAATTCTTGTGTTTCTACTTTGACTTTATCAAAGACTGACTGGGATGACAATCCGCTGCAGGAACTACTATGGGAAAGGGGCCTTCCTTTCGACTTTGAGAGGTTGTGGACCGGAGTGTTCTCGTGTTTGGTGACAGAGTTTGGCCTCATGGTCCCTTATGGCCTTCAGATGGATCTGGGCGCAGTTGCCACAGATCCTGGAGTTGTGATATGATCCCAGGCACCACAGCCTTCATGAAGGTCCATCAAGGACATCTGCTTGCAACAGTTCCTAAGTCGTTTGAGCTCTGTTGTTTAGAGGAGACATTTTCCCTTCAACATTGGTAAAATTTCTCAAACAACATCTGGTCAAAAGACCAAAGAGAAGCTCTGGATCTGCATCTGAAGGCGTAGAACGAAAGGAACTGAAGTCAGTGTGTACATATTGCTCACGTATGTGGCTCCACTCATCACTTTCGGAGTGGAACAATGTCAGCACAGAGCACACTGCCACTTACAGGCATGTAGGAATACTGCTACATAGGTTTCTGGATCTAGTGTGGTGCCTGGGGAAAATTTACAAGGTTAAGAATCTGCTGTGAGACGTACCCATTTTAAATCATTCTCATCCACATAACTTTGGGGAAAATACCCCCTTCATTACCAGTGTTGTCCCCAAAGATAGGCTTGTCTGGCTTGACAGAGTCTGAACCAAAAAGATGCTGGAGCACAGTGTTTGATTGTGTGCAATTTGACTTTGTATTCCCATATTGCATTTTGGTTCATAAGGGCACACCTCTCACAGAAGTTGGAGTTGTGCACCACAACCAAACATCAGAGGAAGAACTTGTTGGGTTCGGTCACAGACATTTGTTAGCAGCGGTGCCTGTAAGTATTATACCTTGTAGTTTAAGGAGGGACCAAAGTCCCTGCATACAAAAAAAAGCATTTCTGAAAAAAAGATTTGTCAAAAGATAAAGAAAAGTTGGGAGCGAGCTCTGGATCCACATAGAAAGCTGAGGAAGAAAAGGAACTAACAGCATGCAGGAAGATGCTTATTAGCAGCTCTGTTTGTCACTTATGGGGTAAAATGAAGTCAGCACAGAACCACACAATACCACCTACAGAAAAGCAGGGGCACTGCTGTAAAATCTTCTGAATCAAGCCTGGAGTCTTGGGATATTCTCAACGTGAGGAATCTGGGGACAGAAGTAGCCATTGTAGGAAAGTCCCATGTTCACCCCCATTTTCTGCTCACTGATACTGAAGTTGTTGATTGGTAGTGCACTGGGTCCCTGCTAAAGAGGCCCCAGTGCTAGTGGTCTTTCCCCTAAAGCAGGACAAATGTTCAATTGCAATCCAATTCGCAAGGACCCTAGCACCCCTGTAAGTTCCTAGCAAATAGTATTCCTGGTACCCAGGGCATAGGTACTAAAGAGGGTCCCTAAGGCCTGCAGCATGTACTATGCCACCCTAAGAGACCCACACACAAACGGCAAGCAGACTACCGTTGCAGGATGCGTTAAATGGCTACTACCCTACATTCACCTTAAGGCCACTAAATTGAGTATTTAGGGAACTCTTCGACACCAAAGATACAGATTCATCAACCTGGGAACAGAAGGACAAAAAGAACAGTCACCGCGAGAACTGAGTATTTACACTGCACTTGGCACCAAACCCTGCCTTGCTGTTTGTACCGCAACAATTGCACCAACTCGTCCAAAAACTGTGCATCCTCACAAGCAGGACTGTCCAGCGTTTCGCCAACCATCAAGCAACTTCCTTGGGGTGGAGGAGCCATCCACCCTCCATCTGCAGGCACCGACCCCATCTGTCTGTTAGATCGTTTTGCTGGCCATCAGGCCCACTGAGGGAGACTCACATCAGGAAGAGTTTTTGTGGTTCTAGGAGGTTAGCCCCATCTCTCCACCGAGTTTTGAGATGCTAGATTCTCCAGGAGCCACCCTGCACCAATACCCTGGGTACTGGGGCACTTGCAGCAACCAAGGCTTGTTGAGTGTCCAGCCCAGAAACCACTGCCACCAAAACCGATCTGCCCTACAAAGGACTTCAGGACCAACGAGACCACACCAAGAGTGGCCCTGCAGTTGTTTTTTACCTTCTCTGCACGTCAACCCAAGAACTGTGAGAGCCTCCAACCCAAGTGACAAGCCGGGCAAATAACCTCTGCAACAGATCCCTCCAGCCTGGGTTCACACCAACCGACAACTCCCCTTTGCCCTAAAGGCCCTCACGAGTCAAGCCCCTTGTGGATTCTGCCTGACTTGTTCGTAAGTTCCCCTTGCAGCCTGTGTTCACAGGTGGCCATTGCTGTTTACCGGTGTAGCGCTCAAGGCCTACTAACCTGCCTAGCACCTCTGCTCCTGGACACACCAGGGCAGATAAGCTAAAACCGTTGGTG
Organism: Pleurodeles waltl; assembly: GCF_031143425.1. Taxonomy (NCBI): domain Eukaryota; kingdom Metazoa; phylum Chordata; class Amphibia; order Caudata; family Salamandridae; genus Pleurodeles; species Pleurodeles waltl. The sequence continues at coordinate 1,862,900,615 of NC_090440.1, forward strand.
GTTCCTAGGACTTTGGCCCCCTAGCACCTTGAGTTCCTAAGAGCACCCCGAACTCTGACTACAAGTACCTGTTTGCAGTTTATGTCTTTCCTCCCATAGGATAACATCACTGCATTGAGACTCCCGCCTCAAAACCATTATATGTGCATTTTTACTATTTTCTTATAAGATTGATAACGTCAAAAGTACTTATCTGATATCGATGATCTTGATGTCTAAAAATATATAAAAAGCTGTGTTATTTTTATAAATTGGTTTCAGATATAATTTTGAGTGTGTGTACCATTTTTTGAATCTATGTGTGCAATAAATGCCTAACAGTCCCCTATAATAAGCCTAAGCTGCTCAACCATGCTACGACTAATCGAGCACATGGGATTATAAAAGTAAGCACTGTAAGCCATAGGGATCATCTGGACTTTTTTCATGGTGTGCCCTTATAGTGGCCCACTACATAAAAAGTCAGCTTCCTACATCCATCAGAACTGCCCAGTGCCAAAGATAGCTCCTATAAACAAAGTCTCTGGAAAGGAGTCAGGTTTGACTTAGGCTCATTAATCGAGAACCTCAACAATGTCAGAAGGTTTGCTGTTGTCTGGAGGTGGTGTATGACGGACTGCAGTGAATCCATCTTCAACAGTCACCAATGTAGGGTATAACTGGTATCCCCAACCTCCGAAGATGTGCGGGGACCACGGCCATAACATTTGATAACATCCGAAGGGCACTGGTGAGGCCGAAGGGCAGCATGGCAAAATTAAAATGCTCCCGACACACCTTGAAATACAGGTAATATCTGTTGGACTGCAGCACGATCACATGAAAGTATGTGTGCTGCAAGTCCAAGACTACCATCCAGTTGCCCAGATATATGGCAGACCTGGGCCAGAGTGAGCAGTTTGAGTCATTTCTCAGGAAAGCGTTGAGAGGGCGGAGATCTAGAACAGGATGAAGGCCTCCAGCCTACATCCGCACAATGAAATAGCAGAAGTAACATCGTGTCCCTAACCCCTTGATGGGCTCTTTGGACAGTAAAGCTAGCATCTCTTGCAATAATAAGGATAGGTATTCCTCTGAATGTCAGTATCGAGGTGCAGTGCAGGTGGGTTAGGCAGCCGTCATCTTGGTGAGGTTGCTGAAGAGCCAGATCTTCAGCCTCTTGGAGAACTCGAGAAGTGTTAAGGACACTCTGATGTGGTGAGGGAGGTCATTGCGGTGCCTGTTGTGGAGGAGCCTGGTGTTGGCTATATGCCAACCCTTTGGAGTATCCTTGGAAGGGGCGACACTGATTTGGAAACTGTCTGTTAGTGGAGGAAAACCCAAGGCACATGCTGTGGCTCTAGTTTCCTTAAATGATTGAGGGAGGAATCAACATTTTCCCAAGAAAGGCAGGATCCATCAAAAGGCATATTATTACGGGATGCCTGAACAGCTCCAGAAAAACCTCTGGATCACATCCGTACATGGTGATGAAGGACCACACTAGCACTAGTGCCATATGCTCACCACAATAAGTGGGTTATATCCAGACCAGCCAAAATCACACATTTGGCTGCATCCTGGCTTCATTTGATAGTTTGAGCTGAGCAAGCCCTAAGCTCCTTCAAGACTGCCAAGAAGATATTGCTGGCAATAGGCCTGAGGGTGTGTGTATAATGGCTTATGAGCAGACTGCGCTGACTGACCTCAAGGCTAGGCGAGCCGAAGAGACCATTCATAATAGCAATGCCTCAAACGTTTTTTACTCCCTTTCTTTGGGGAAGGAGGTTAGGGATGAATGGTGGGTAATATATTAGGATTCACTTTTCCTGTGGAAGCCTAGACCACCAAACCCTCAGGAATAGGCTGCTGTGTGAGAAAATCTCCATCGCTGGGTGCAGGCCTGTAGCATCTGGATACCTGCCTGTTCACCAGTGGGCAAGAGCAAGCCATGCACCAGGTGCCAATACGTGCGCCAGTTAGGGCTTCAATGAATAGAAGTAAGAGCTCAGATAAGGCTGGCGCAAGGTGCATAACTTCAGAAAGGACATTTGCCTTGACTTGAGCAGAAAGTAGTTGAAGGTCCAGAACCTCAGCTGATTGTCTAAATACAACAGCAAAGAATGCGCTCTCGTCTGTTGGGGGTCCAAGATGTGAAATCAGTCCTTTACCAGGGGAAGTATCAAACCGACTGGTCTCTTGTAAGACCATGTAATAAGTGCCATTATCATTATTTTGGAGTAAATCGCCATTGTGATCTCCAAGTGTTGGCAAACTTGGATCAGAATCAGCAGCAAAAATGTGATGGAGCTTCTGAGGATGGCTCTGTAGTAGTAGGAGTGTATTATAGCAGTCAGACTGTACAAGAATCTGGTTTACTGGATGACCTTGACAGGGGTTGAGACAACTCAGGGTTTAACATCAGAGTCCGAATCGGATCCCCCTCGGGCGACAGCTATGTTGGGACCAGGATAAATGAAAGAAGGACCTGTGTAGGTGAGGATTCCTCAATGGGCTTCAATACCAGAGTTGGTGCAAAACCTAAGATGGGTTTCATGGACTCAGACAACACTGAGGACAGATCGGTCTACATTAACCCAACTTGCGGCCACTGTCAATTCTTGGGGGGCCCATAAGGAACTCCAGAGAGAGCTGAAAGTGTGCCAAAACCATGCAGCATGGACTCCTCAAATGCCTAGACCTGCAGGGACATTGCTGATGGCCTGGGGAATTCAGGATTCAATGGGACAAGTTGTGAAAATGGCTCCTCAATTGGGGATCGGGGACAGGATCCATTGGTGCTTTGACACACTAGAGACTTATCTTTAGACAGAGATTGGAGGGATAGGGACAAGTCCTGTTTCATCTTTGACTTACTGGACAAGTTTGAACAAAAAGATGACTTATCTAGATGCTGCCTTGGGAGCGAGAATGGGTCAGTGCCCTCAACTGGGAGAGGGACTTACAGGAGGTCTGTGACTTCTTTTATTATTCAGCAACATACTGCTTCACTCCGGGTGTCCCAAATTGCCTTAGGGCATGACGGCACTTTCTTCGCTCGACATGAAGTAGTGCTCAAATATCAAAGGCACACCTTATGCGGGTCTGTAAATGACGTCTGTTTGCGACAGTCATAACATGGTTTGAACCCTGCAGTCATTTCACTGCACACTACAATTTCATTTGTAGAAAATCTTCAACTGACAAGAAAGAGAGTGGATTTCTGGATTCACGTTCAAAGGTGTGGAAATAAAGCAACTGACGTGTGTGTGCAGGAGTGGTGTTTATATGCGGCTCTGCTCTATCACTTCCAGGGCACAACGAAGCAGAAGTAGAGCAGCATGGGTCAACGTAGCTGAGCCCTGCTGTGAAATCTTTTAGCTCTAGTCTGGCAGTGGGGAATATTTTCAAATTGAGGAATCTGTTCTTAGAACTATTCAATCGAATTGCAAATATGCAGTCTTTGGGGACATTGTTTCTATTTGGCCCACATATCCAGATTGCCTAGTGGTTTGGTGTACATATTCACCAATTGAACAATACATAAGGGCCCATTTAATCAGTTTACTTTCCTAAATAGGCTTCATTTATTACAAAATTGTAAATCCTCACATAATTCTGTAATTGAACAACTGAAACTTTATGTTTTATGTATAATATTCTTAACCGTTTTCTGACACAGGTTAGGTTTACTTATAAAAAAAAAAACTAAAAAAAAAACCTAACAAATACAGATGTAACAAAAATGAAAAATCGGCCACATTTAAAAACGTGTCTCAAACTCTACGATGACTACCTCTGTAGTAAGACATTCAACGTCAAATCATACAAGGGATCTAGCCCATACCTTCATCTGAACTGCGTTCGTGATGTATGTGAAGTAGTGAGGAGCAAAATCAAGGAAGGATTGAACTTCGAGACGGGGCATCTGCTTCAAAATGAACCGGTCATCTATAAAAGAAAAATTATCATTCAAATGCATATATAGGTGATGTTTGTTTCAACACATATGCTAGGTACATTAACAATCCAGCTATGTTAACATTCACTGGTATTTTACTCCAAACGTTCTAGTATTGACATGAAAATTAAGAAATGTGCCACCAATAGAGAAAAATGCTTTAGCAACTAATTCCTAGTATGAGTAATGCAAATTAGAAACTGAATTTACTGTGTCGTAGAGTGTTTATGGGCAACTGAAAGAAAAATTACATTTTCTGATTGAAATGAAACCTAAGCATCATCAGTGCTTAAATACGGCTTCAGTATTAGTCTAGTCTACTCTCCAACAGAAGGCACTGCCCTCATGTGGAAATTTCTTAAAATTCACATTTCAATCTTACAATAATGAACGAGTTTTATGAGTTGCATATGTGGTGTTTCCTTTTTGTACTATAAAACATGACATTTTTAAAGTAGTGCAGATGTTGTATAGTGGGTTGGCAATTGGTGATGCAGTGCATTAGCTGTTTTTAGACTAATGCGATAAGTTACTGTGTAGCAAAGAAGAAAATAGCAAAGTACTAGTTTACCTGGTCTATAAAAATGTTTACATGTTTTAAATATGCTAGAATTTTGTGAGTCCAAAATAAAACGTTATGAAAATCTGCCAACATGAAATTAATTTACCATCAAAATCCTAAATAAATAAAGGAACAATACACACATCAGAGGAATCTAAACAACTGTAAACTGTACTGGGATGTAAAATGGACATCAAATTATTCAGTGTGCTTAATCTGGAAAATTAAAAAAAAGAATCAGTGCAATCATGCAAAATGACCTCCTACATATAATAAAAAACAAAATCTGGCAAAAGATAGTTGTTACCAACAGAACACCCGAGTTCTAACCCTCTGTTTTTCACACTCCAACCCAAAAGTCATATCAGGATGAAAAGGCATTGTGTAAACAAGAAACAGTTTCAAGGGTAAACTTAAAAACAGCACAATTGAACAATGAGGAGAGGCTGTGATAAGATAACTGAGAGTAACAGGGAAAATTAGGTGAAAATGAAGGTTGTAGAACCTCTTGAATTCTGCTTCATAAACCAGTGGAACATGAGGTCTTGTTACGGGTAAGTAAAGAATATGTTATTTACATTTGGGAATGATTTTTCTCTCTCTCTCTGCAGATGTCTCACACTTTTGAATCCTCCCAGAAACCAAACTGGAAAATGTACAGTAACTCCTGTGTGTCAGTAGGTGGTCAAACACCATCTCAGCTCCATACCACCGCAGTAATGACAACAAAGAGCCGATTATAAGTGGTACCCAGGGCCAGTCCTAGGACTTTTGGGGCCCCGGGCAGAAAGAGAATGTGTGAGCCCCCCCTAATTTGCATTCAACATGAAATCACAGAAAATGACATCATAGGAAGGACCATCAATTGACTCTTGTTGACTGACTTCGCAAGAAGCAACTTTCTTGGTGCAAATATTAGTAAAATAAAAACATAAATATGAACACTAATAAAATAAAAATAAGTACATATATATTAATTTTTAATGAATTGGAAATGCATTTTTTTAATCACACTGGAGGGAAAGGTTTGGCTTATCTCTCTCTAAAACATATAGGTTCAATCAAATGTTAGTTTCCAGATTAGTGCATTAGATATGTATCTTTGTATGCAGTATCTATATAGCGCAAAACAAGGCAAAAGGCTGCTAAGCACTCTACAGGGTCAACAGTCAACATGCGGTAGGAGGAGTAGATGGCTTATGTATTGTGACTGAATCACAATGTAGTTTTTTTTGTTTGTTTAAAGTTGAGTTTTTGCTGTTTTCAAATTGGAACTGGTGTTGGGCTGTGCAGATGGATAAGGGAATATTGTTCCAGATTCATGAGATTTTGATGAGAAAGGCCTTTTTCTGTTTTTTCTCTTTTTAGCATCTCCTCTTTTTCTATTTGAAGGTGTCCTTGCTGTGGGTGTGTGGAGAGCCACTGGAGATGGCAAGCTTGTCATCCAAGAAGGCAGGGTGTCAGTCATATAGTGTAAACCTAGTCAAAATACCTGAGCAATGTACAGGGATAATGGCAAGCAAACAGTCAAGAAGTGATGGGATGTTATCACATCGTGATGGCTTTACAGATAATGCAGCTGAGTTTGAAGATGGTGCAGACCAGCAAGGAGGCCCTTTTTAGTTCCTTTACAGTGTTATGATGTGGTCCTATTTCTTCATGTCCTAGTTAGGTGTGCTGCTGCATGTAAAATGCCATTAGGCGGCCAGTGTGGATTAAAATTTCAATATGGTTTTCCAGATACCCAGTGAAATATAGTGTAAGTGCAAAAAAGATATGAAAGCAAATAAAGCAGTTGAAAACAGCTTTACCTCTGTTAAAGGCATCACACTAGTCACTGAAAAACACCAGAAACTACCAGAATGCAATCATATGTAGGCTAAAAGGGTCTGATGTCATGTGCCATGAGCCACGGCTACAACACCCCATCAACATCCTTTTAAAGACTTTAAATGTTCTGCTACTAATAATTAGTATGCAGTTACATGGTGCCAGAGTGCATTTCATTTTCTAAATTAGAGCGATGCAGATTCAGATAACAGATTTGAGATCCATCTCTTCTTGTTTGATGTGTCCTAATTTTGAGAAAAACCTGGAAAGCACATGTTTAAGTGCATTTAAATAATGCTGAGAGCCAGGCCTACTAGCTGGTCCATTTCCTCGGGCCTCACAGGGCTGGTTACAGCTCTGAGGCCCATGAGGTAGTGGTAAGGTCTCTAGGGGTGTGTCTGGTAATTATTTTACCATCATAAATAGTTTATTAATGCCTAAAACAGAGCCTTGACTGCTCACAATTGCACATTTTGAGCAATAAATTATTAAATAAACTCTGGCATGCAAACAGAATGAATTAGTCCCAATCTTTGAAACACCATTATCTACCATGCATATTGTCCAGTAAGTACCCACTACCTCAGCACCTGGTCCAACTGGTATGTTTTAACCACTGAACTAGGATATTTGACATCTAACCTCAGTTTTATGATGGAAATAATCAACATTTTCCAAAGCTGAGCAAAGCCCATAACAGAGTGGTGATTCCATTGAAGGAGCAGCACCTTCACCTTGCCATAAGAATCACCATTTTCAATTTGAGGATCAATTTTTCCATCAGATCACGGGGACATCGATTGGCAGTACGTTTGCACCAAGTCTAGCCGGTTTGTATATGTATGACTTTGAAAAAATATATATTTTGCCACAAACTAATCCTTTTCAAAATGACATTAAATTATGGCGGCGCTATATAGACGATATCTTAGTCATATGGCAAGGACCCCTATCAACAGCAGACAAATTTACAACTTGGATCAACACCCTTGATCCTTACCTGAGATTCATGGCTACTGTATCTTCCACTCACTTACCTTTCCTGGATTTGATGATTACCATTGATAATGGGGAGCTGTCAACCAGTACATACCACAAACCAACAGATCGTAATAGCCTTCTGTTGTACGAGAGTCATCACCCTAAGGCTTTAAGAGACAATTTACCTGTGGGCCAGTTCCTACGGCTCAGACAGAAATGTAGCTCCCCACTAGAATTTGATCGACAAGCAAGCACTCTCCAAGCAAAACTCTATGAACGACACTACCCGCCCAAGATTGTAAACCTGGCCCATAAGAGAGCCAAAAATAATCATAGGGAATGCTTATTGGCAACTAAGGAAAAGACTCCACAGATACGAATAACTTGTGTCTCTACATTCACTACATTGTTAATCATTTTTTTTATGTTATTGGAAAAACGATGGTCGATATTGGGGAGTGGGGGAATTGAAATCCCAAAACCACTATTTGCCTTTAAACGTACTGCTAATATTAAAGACATAGTAGTTCACACTCGCCCACGTGTCTCCCAAGATACTCCACCTAAAAAATCATTGTGGGACCTCCCTCCAGTTGAAGGGCACCATCCCTGTGGTAACTGTAATGTATGTACATTAACTAGACAAATAATGTCACTTGACCTAGATCCTATTGGTAGGTGGCATTTAAGAAAACATGCTAATTGTAACTCTAAGAACTGCATCTACATGATTACCTGTCCCTGTGGATTGTGCTATATTGCGATGACCACACGACCAGTCAAGATACGCATTGATGAACACAGGAGTAATATTAGATGTCGCCGGGTGACCACTAAACTCTGTGCGCATTTTATAGATACCTCTCATACCCCAGATGACCTTTGGTGGGTGATCTTGGAAGCCCCTAAAGTTCTACCTAATGACCCGGACTTCCTTATTAGAACTGAACAGCGCTGGGCCTTCAAACTAGGGACCTCTATACGGGGGCTGAATGACGAGATACCATGGACCACGCTTTCATCTTTGCTGACACTCTCCAGGGCCCTTCCAGTTAAAAAGTCTTTCTTTAAGTGCCCAACCACTGTTAATCTGGAAAGAGCCTGTGTAAGTACAAATCTCCATTGTTTTCACAATGTGATTAAGTCAGAGTGTTCAGCATTTCCTCTATGTTTAATTTTTTTATCCCTTCTGATAAGATGTTTTTAAATAAATCAACTTACTTTATCACGATTTTGCCTTGATACATTTAACATTTACCATAGCAATGGTATTGCAGGCATAATAAGAAACAACGGCCCTTTAATCAATACCGAGTCCGTTTTCTATTTTAATCACCGCCGGTACGCGCGTGAGCCGGTATTCCCTTCCGGGTTCTCGCCGCGCTTATTACCACTCCGATGAGCTCCCAGCCACTTTGGATCGAGAACGCTGTCAGGAGGGTAGGTTAATTGGCCTGCGAACGTGGCACAAATGTAAGTGCTTTCTACTTCTTTCATACTATTAAGACCGGGGGTTCAACTTGACTTTTCACTGCGGGTCATACTATTTGATGCACATACCCGCTGGTTTGTTTGTTTTCAACCGAACCAATGATGGATTTTGTGTGCCCCCCGATACTTACTTATTCGGCACTTGATTTTGATAACCGCCCTATCCTAACATCTTTGAAATGCTCAATTCGGGGCACATATCTCCACCTCAAAGTTGAAGAATAATAAATCTCGGAATTATAACGGGTTTCTTTGTTCTCAAACTAGACAATAGTGTGTTTGTCAGATTTTTTGACATACATAACTTAAGTATTTTGGCATTTAACTCATCATGCAATGATAGAACTGCCACTGTTTGGGGACCTTAGCTCTTATAAACGTATGTACTGGTTGTATGTGACATTACAGTATTTGTTGGCTGTTTACACTACTATTGTGATATACTGTTGATAACATTATTCCTCTCATGATTACCGTATACAAAGAAAGTCAGTTCCAGTTCCTGACATGTGATTCCTAAGGAGCTCTATCCTGAAACGGGGGATGATAAGCCCAATTTATTTAGACTGTTATGCGATTATGCACCAAACCACTATATTCACAAGCGCACTCTATTTTGGGTAATATTTCTATATGTGTTTTCTTTATTTTTTAGGGCGACCTTTTTTGACATAGCAAGTAGACTAAAAGTAAGTGACTGCTTTTTGCTTTTGTTTTTGAATCCCCCTCCCTATTAGGGTTTGCACTAATTTATGGTTTGGAGAAGTTGTTTATTTTTTATTGGTCCTGATGAAGCGTCAATGATTGACGGCTGGACCACTAGACGAGAAACATGTAGACCCACGACTAAAGGTACCAAAACAGGTCTAGTCCTCTCGTGTTTTTGTTGAGAGTAAGTGAGCATTATTACTCACCCATTTACTCCCATCTTGTTTTTAATCTTGGTCTCCATCCTATCAATATTGATAAAATTTATGATGAATGTTCTTGATGGATAACCAATTTTACTCTTCCTCTCTCTCCATTTTGCTCAGGTACTTGGATCAAGGTACCTTACCTGTATGATCTGATTCCATCTGCTACTTTAAGAGCAACACGGTTAAGAGCCCCCTTCGGGGAGCCCGTCAGGCATTGCAGCACGAGGAGCTTTCCCAATGATGAAGCCAGTCATACAGTGTGATGTATGAGGGTTCTTGCTCCTGTAGGATTAGGTCCCCTTTTCTTTTCGTTGGAACAGTGTACCCTTTTCACTTCTTACAACATCATTTATTACCATGTGCCTTTAAAAACAAATAATTTATTTAACTGGTGCTCACATAAAGTGCTCCAATTCTTTTTGGTTAAACTTGCGCTGTACAGAAACTGCAGAAAAATGCACAAAGTGGTAAAAATGAAGTGTTGTCATAAAAAAGGAAAGACAAGTAGATACCTATTTAGTGGCTAATTTGTACAAAGTCAATCTAGGAAACCTGGATAAATTGTGGCTTCCCCACTTAAATTGTGTGATCTTAGGAAACATTTTATTTCACCCAAACTTTTTTTCTTTATTATACCACATAAAAGCGCTTTTAAACATGTGAGTTCAGAATACCAGCCACAATTGTGCTTGATTTAGTAGACTATAATGCTGCTCTTCAATAATACAGAGTTTACATGATAATGTTCTTGCCTCTTAGTTTCCTAATGATTTAGTTGAAAAACTTTCAATTTTAATAAGTACCTCTCACGGTAGTGCTGTAATGTGACATATTAATGTCAAAGCTTCCACAGGTTAAAGAAATATGTTTGTTTGAAGTGACTGACATGACACCTGTTTCATAGCTCTTAAAGGGCTGAAAGAGAGAGGGTTGCATGTCCATTAAAAGGGTTAAAAGAGGCAGCGCACAAACTAGGTGACAATGGGCATCCTGCAGTGCGGTTCACACTGACACAGTAGACCTGATTGCTTGAAAAAAACTTCACAGAATGTCTCTCCTAGATGGGCCCAGCATTGGGGACCCCTCGCCTCGGTCTCGCAACACTACACCATAGCTGCCAGGACCAGGGGAGGGTCTCCCTCCCCTTTTAAGAGACACACCTCGTCCTTAATTGAAGGAGAGGGGAATAAGGGGATGCGTGTGCAAGCCTGGCTGTAGCACACTGGTGCGAGGCCCCATATTGGTGGGCAGGGTGAGGGGCCCTGGGCAACTGCCCATGCCTAGCGCCGGCCCTGTGGTACCCTCTGATGCAGTTATCATTTTCCCTCTTTTTTCCTATGCCCTGAAATTCAGAAATGTATCTGACAAGTTGGATGTAATAAATGGTAGTGAATAAATCTAATTTGAAACCTTGGTCAGAGGCGGAGTCATATTGAATTCTGCAGCATGGCCTCTTTGGATGGTGCAACTTCATACGGATACAAACATGGCTTTGAGGAACTCCGTGCATTTTTTCAAGGATCAGAACACACGCTGAGGAGGAAGACTAAGCTGGGGTTGAGTCCAGACCAGTGGGCACAGATTAGTTTACTTCACCATAAACAGGAGCACCTGAAAGTCGAGGAGTCTCAGTTGTTTCCCTTGTGATCTTCTTGAAAGTCTAATATTTAGACTTACCCAAAGAGGGCAACATGGAGAGTGACTAGCTTTGTTTCTTGTGTTCGCTGACATACATTTGAACTCTCACCCTCTGTACATGTTCAGGTACAGAGAGAATTTGCTATTGGACTTGGAATCATATTTGGCCTGCAGATAACACAGACAGCATGGGGGTCTGTGCAAAACATCTGCTTCCTATAGGGTTTGAAGCCTGGAGTCTTCAGTAGCCATATCACTACTACATTGCCAGGTTACATTTATTTGTGTAGTATTTGATCTGTAAATGAACCAAATTGGTAGAAACAGAGCTAGAGATCCGTGTCAAAGGGCATGTAAAAGACAAGAACAGAAGTCCGTAACCCAGAGTTGGTGCCCATATGGAACTCTGTATTGTCACGCTTGTGGTGTGGCAGAGCCACGATGGAGAGAAATGGTGCCACCTACAGGGGCACAAAATCTATTTCAGTTTTTTCCAGATCCATCCTGGAAGGATTAAAAAAGGTGAGGCTTCTACAGGAAAAGGCATCATAAATAAAGAAAATTGTAGCAAAACACCATGATGAATTTTCCACAGCCCTCTGCATTTTTTCCAAATAAGAGTGGCGTTCTCATATGCAGCAACTGTACTCTAGAGGGAGCGCTGCTGGCAAGCTCTGGTTGGCTGAAACCCCATGCACACTGTCACTCGAGTAAGCATTCCAGATGACCAGCTATTTTTGGTATTATGCTGTATACAGAATGCTTTCGTAAAGACGGTAGGAAAGTGCAACACACATTTTTAAGTAGGTCGCTGAAAATTAACCAAATGGAAAAAATGTTAAACTCACAAATGAGCCAATTGATACATTTGAACTGGGGACTGCACTGAATGAAAGAAAGTATCTTCTCTAGCCAAATGCAACATCGTTCTATGTCCCTATCACTGTCTTCCCCAGTATTCCAAGGTTTACAAAAATGCATTGAAATTTAGCTTGGAGGGAAATATCATGGCAGCCAATTACCTTCTGTGGCATAAAAAGCTGCCCCCGACTTCCCGCCCCTTGCCTGCCATGGTTCACAGTGGGCTAGAGAGCGGATAAAGTCCTCTTCACTGCTACCCAGAATCACATCACGCATCCGGTGGAACTCCTCTGCATAATAAATTCGGCAGTAGAATTTGGCATTCGCATCAGAAAACTCTGTTGAGAAACATTAAAACAAAAATAATTATTTTATATCAGACAGTTTTCTATCAAAGTATTGTTTTTAATTGATTCAAGTGTCAGGAATGTCAAGGCTTATTTCAGTATGGCATCCAATATGACAAACTTCGAAATATTAAGGGGAACAAATGTTTTCAAATTTAAACTTCAAACTTTATTCAGCATCAATGCCATAAAAGTTATCAGCACAATAAAAATAAAATACTTGAAAAAACTGTTACATAAGCACTACCGTAACAAAATTTATGAACCCGAGGATCGAGCAAAGCGTGAAAAAGTATTCTCGCAGATGCACATCGATTATCATTAATATTATTTTTTAAGTAGTTTCCAAACCTTACTAAGACAAAGAAACATTTGTGCCAAGAAAACAATTTCAAACAATCCAATGATTTACACAGGAAAAGTCTTTAAAATATATACAATATTGTGAAACAAAATCCAATGTTGAATAGCAAAGAACGCTATGCATGCATGTAACAGCAAGAGTCAGTGGATGGAAAAAGAACATTTCAATTCATAAGAACAAAAATGATCATAGGTCACGTCGTTAGGTTGGGCAGAGAATGCCAAATAATACACAGTGTGTATTATACATAAAATCAAAAGTGCACTGTGTATTCCACTTCAAGTGTGCAAAGAGTAATGAATCAAAAGCACCTATCTGCCAACAACATTCTGTGTTGTGTAAAAAACACTCAACTTTCTTAAGCCCTGAGCAGAAGGCAAAAAGCAGTAAAATTCTATGTGCTTCGTTATCAGATTGTTCTAAGGCCAGGGGCGAGGTGGGTAGAAGACTATCTGGATTCAGGGTACCCACTCATTCTACAAAAACCTCTTAACGGGTCAGCTATGTATACTAAGTGTGATATCCATCCGGATATAAGTCTGTGTGTATATGTGCTTAGATGTTAACGATTCCATCTTTACAGGCTATTGGCAAACACTTAGTTTGTAGATGTTAAGAATGTGTTCCCATGACTTTCCGTCTTATGAACCACGCCCTTTCCAGAAATCTAGCTACAGCACATTTAATGGACTAGGGTCCGATCTAAAAATTAATAGAGCTTCAGCATGTCATTGGGTGTCCATCTCAAACAGACTGGATTAATCTAGAACAATCTCAAGCAGATATAGGCAGGGAAAGCAAAAAAAAAAAAAAATACATGGGCTACAGTTTCACCTAAGGCATTGCAGGCTGGACATGCCAGCACTGGCAAGGGAGAGGTAGACCATTTGGCCGTAAATGTGTTAAGACGCCATGTTCCTAGCCTAAACTGGATGTACAGTATCCTGTCTATGCGGTAAGTAATGAAGTCCAAATACGGTTCAAATGCACTATGGATCTTAAATATAATAAATTGGACAGTGTGCCCCTATTTATGGTATTGGCGTTGTTCAGAGCTATCCAAGACCAGTGCCTAATTTGAGCCGAACAATTTGTGATCGACCAGGCCTTTACGGATGAGTTTGTCCACTCTGCCGTTCAGAGAGCCCCCCAGATGTTGAATCACCAGGGATATGCCCTGATGTTCCAGCCAAGTCCACAGGCACAGAGCCTCCTGATAAAGGGTCCACGACCCCACTGCTTGTTGCACTTCCACATGGTGGTGGTGCTGTCCTTGAACACCTGTACCGCTTTCCCTTTGAGAGAAGGATGGAATGCTTTCAATGCTAGCCTGATCACCCTGAGCTCCAAAAGACTGAAATAGAGCCCGGACTCCGCCGGAGCCTCTGCTCTCCACCTCTCCCATGTGGCCTCCCCATCCCAGGTGTGACACATTTGTAACTACTGTAATATCTAGCTGGGGAAGGGAAAGGGATCTGCCTCTGACCCATTTGCAGTGCAAAAGTCCCCACTACAGACCCTTCCCAGTTCCCTCAAAGATCTGGACCAGGTTGGATAGTTTCCCCTAATGCTGCGCCCCCTGGAACTTCAGGCCCCACTTCAAAGCCTGCATATCCCACCTGGCATGTGTCACCAGCAGGATGCAGGAGGCCATGAGGCCACAACAGCCTCAGAGTCATTCTCATCAAAATTCAGGATAGAGGCTGAAACATCGGTATCATAGCCTGAATATCCTGGACTCGCCGCTTAGGAAGAAAGGCCCGAAACTTCACTATGTCCAGAACAGCTCAGATGAAAAGGATCATCTAAGAGGGAGTCAGGTGTGACTTCGGTACGTTTATACTGAACCCCAATGAATGGAGGAAGTCCCCCATAGTCCGGAGGTGGGAGACGACAGCCTGGGTCGAGCCATCTTAAATAGCCTGTCATCAAGATAGGGGCAGACTGAAACCCCTGACCTGCGCAGGTGAGCTGTGACCACCCGAGGGGTGCTTATAAAGCAAACTGAGAGCACTTTAAACTGAAAATACTTGTGGCCTACTGTGAAATTCAAGTAATGTCTGTGGGTAGGCAGGATGGGAATATGGAAATATGAGTCCTGCAAGTCAAACGCTGCCATCCAGTCTCCTGTGTCCAGGCAGATAGGACCTGAGACAGAGTGAGCATTATGAACATTTCAGGAAGAAACTGAGGGACTGGAGGTGAAGGATAGGGCAGAGGACCTTGTCCGTTTTGGGCACCAGAAATTTGCTGAAATAACCACAACCTACTTTTGGCTCAGGGACCCTCTCTATGGCTTCCCTTGGCCAAGAAAGCCGTAAACTCCTCGCAGAGAAGTGCCAGGTGATCCTTCGTCATCCAACTGTAGGATGGTGGCATGGATGGAGGGGTAGTCTCAATGGGGAGGTGTAGGAGGCTGGCTCAGTTTATAGTGTATACCTATGCTGTAGCACCATATACTGAGTACAGGCATCCCTGTTTTAGGTGTCCAGATAGAAGAAAGCTCCCTAGGGATAGCTGAGGGATGCAGCTAAAGCATATCCAAGAGGAATGTTAAGCACTTGCAATACTACAATAGTCAGTCAGTAACTGTTCTCAAGAAAGGACAACACCAGGTTTTGCAGAAATAAAGTATTCTTTATTACAACAGTAAGACTACTCTAACATTGGCATATCTCCCCTTTGAGATATATACACACAAAATATACACTTAGCAACAAGTAGGAAAAGCATAAAAAGACAGGGAGCCCTGTGGGGGTGAGGTTGGGGGCAAACCATTTATAAGAAAGTGGTATAAGAATGGAAGCACCCAACCAAGATAAGTGTTTTAGAATCCCAGGGGCTGAGGGCGTAAGAAATTACCAGAGTTAAATACTAGAAATCTCACAGGCGTCCGGGTGCAGTGTTGTTATTAAGCTCCATATTCAATAGGCTAACACAGCATTGTTGCAGTTGGATTTTTATGGAATCAGGACCCTTCCCAGGGGACCCCTAGGAAACCAATTGGCACAAAGAATGTTAGAGAGCACTCCCCCTCCCCGTGGATATACAGAAGACCAGAGTACCTCCACCAGGGAGCCCAGGTGCATAGGGGTGAAGTGGCGTCGGAAACTCTTGTTAAAGTCAATGGAAGCCTCGGTTGTCCAGCAGCTGTCATGACCCGTCGACCAGGCCAATGGAACCCAAGGGTGGATTCTAGATGTGAAGAACCTGAAAAAAAGAGGAGTGTGTCCAGACCACTCAGAGATGGCCAGGCAGTGCAGGTAGGCAATGCCCACCCTCTTGGAGGTGAAGTTCCTGCAGGACAGTGAAGGAGGTAGTCCATCTGCAGAGTCCAGGGGATGCAGGAGATCCTTGGAGTTGCCCAAGAGCTGTTCCGCGTTGGTTGCCGGATTGCAGGACGGTCAGTGGCCAGCAGGACCACCAACAAGCCTTGGTAAACACAAGTGGTTGTTGCAAGCAAGATTGCATTTTTTTGAGGAACAGCAAGATCCTATTGACTCGCGCCTTGGAGGGAAGCAGGGGCAGGACATCAGCAGGAAAGAAAGCCAGTCGGAGTTGGAGGAGCCCCCACAACTGACCCACTGGGAGCAGGTACAGGGACTTACAGGGAGGCCTCAGCAGCACAACAAAGCAGGAGTACCATGTCGCAGGAGTTGCAGAGTGGAAGCTGAACTTGGAATTGCAGAGTGCTGGAGGCTGGGGATTTTTGGAGCTTGAAGATCTCCCGGAGGAAGAGTCAACAATCCTTGGCAAGAGCAACAGTCACGGTGCACAGGGGTTTTGTTTCAGTGGCTGTAGCAAGGGCCCACCGCCTCCCAAGTTGGTCAGAAGACAAGGAGAACCTGGTGGGGACCACAGAACCACCACCTGTGTTGCATAGCCTTTCGATGTCCGTGGGACAGCAGTATCCACCAACCAGTCGTTGTTGTCTTGAGATGCCTGCTGGTGCTGGAGAGTGAATCCTTCACTCCAAGGGAGATTTCTTATTGGATGCAGACAGAGTCCTTGTGGCCCTGGAGGGTGCACAGCCACAGATGTTGCAGAAATCTTGCAGGAGCTAGAGAAACTATGTTGCAGTGGGAGCCCTAACAACTGGATACAGTCTTGTTTCAGTTCTAAAAGCAGTTCAGCAGTGGTTCCGGAGACCAGGACCAGAAGCTGTCTTGCAAAGAGTTCCGTGTAGAGTTTTGCTTGACAAATCTGAGGACCCACCCTTGGGGGAGCCTTTAAGGAACCCTAAAAGGGGTTGGTCACTCTCTGTAGTGACCAACCTATCAGATGGGGCCAGGGACATCATCTATCTGGCCTAACCAGTCGGATGTTTCCAGGGGCCTCTGCCCACCTTGTTTTCAAGATGGCAGAATCAACCAACCACCTGGCAGAGCTCTGTGCACCTCCCTCAGGGAGGAGCTGGACAGGGGAGTGTTCACTCCCCTGTCTTTGTGTGGTTTCACGCCAGAGCGGGAACCGGGGGTTCTTGCACTGATGCAAACCGGATTATGCAAGGAGGGCACCAAATGTGCCCTTCAGAGCAGTCTGCAGAGGCCACCCACCACAGCACAGAGACACCTATTCCAAAGGAAGAGGTGGTCATATCTCTCCCTTGCAGGAAATCTTTTGTTTTGCCTTCCCCTGCTTGAGTTAGGTTCATCAGCACGAGGGCAGAACAGTGTCTGGGGTCGGCAGCAGTGTGGGCTGGCAGCCAGATCCTGTAAAGCTGCACAGGCAGAACTGAGGGATCCTCTAAGGATCCCCCACAGTACATGGGATCATGAAACTAGCACTGGAATCTGTGTAATTGCATGATTCCAACATGTTTGATACCAAACATGCCTAGGTTCTGAGAAGCCATTATGTAGTTGGACCACTTGTGTTGACCAGTGTCCACTACATACCTTAAGATGGCTTTTGGGCGTGTAGGGGTACCCTGCTCATGCATGTTTACCCTCACACTTAGGGACATGCACCCTGCCCTTGGGTTGAAGGGACTACCAGAGGGGTGACCTACAGTGGCCTAGTGCAATGACCATGATATAAGGCAAGTCTTATATCTGAAGTGAAATTTGCATGCACCATTTTATGTAAGCTGCAATGGCAGGCCTGCAGACAAAGTTGGCATGGGCTCCCATGGGTTGTATACTACATGCTACAGTCCATGGGAGACCCCTGGTGTACAGATTCTCTGGGTACCTAAGCACCATATACTAGGGACTTACATGGGTGCACCAGTATGCCAATTGTGGGGTGTAAAGGTTTAACAGCAACCAATTTTAAAGGAGAGAGCACAGACACTGGGGTCCTGATTAGCAGGATCCCAATGTACTACAGTCTAAGCATACTGACACTAGGCAAAAAGTGAGGGTTACTATGTCAGAAAGGTGCTGCTTTCCTACACTTGTCACGCAGTCCACATCGGCAGTCTGCATAAGTTTGGTGCTGGGTCCCTCAGAATAGTACAAGTTGTGCTGCAGCTCTGATGGGCCCTCTTCAGTACTCATGCCCTAGGTACCAGTGGTACCATTTACTAGGGACTTACAGAGGTTCTAAAAGGCCTGATCACTTGGGGATCAAGTGACCAGGTGTCTTGTTTTGGGGAAGGAACACTGGTAACCTTTTTAGCAGGAACCCAGTGCACTTCAGTCAAAGGTGTATCTAAAAATCAGGCAAAAAGTGTGTGTGTGTGGGGGGGGGGGGGGGGGCGGGTACTGCAAACAGAACCCAGCTGCCTACATTACTCATTAACACTGCTTTGTGTCAATGACCCAGAAGTGAACAAAGAACAGGAAACCAGCAAAAATTTATTCACAAGAAGTTTCAAAATATAAACTGCAGTTCAGGACCAGAATAAAACTAACTGTTACAGTATTCACAGTATTAAAAAGAGAAATAGACAACAGGAAATATGTACCCTTTTCCTACTATATATGTCTTTTACTAGTATCACAACAGTTAAGCCTCTTTTGATGTACCAGAAATAGACAGCTGTGATTCACACCACATAAAAAAACATGCACTGCAGCGGCACAAAACAATGCTATTTTACTTACGAAGCTCAACATGAGGGTTTACTAGCTGTTTCTTCTGTTTATCAGCTACATCCAATTCATCTAGAAGAAAAAGAAAATAAGGCTGTGTGAGATGAATAGAAGTTGAACAAATGAAGTTAGTTAATAAGTGACCACACTTTAATAAGCGTTTTAAATAAAATAGATACTACAGTTTCTGCTTAAATGCAGAGCATTATTAGACCTCTTGTCTGCATTATTAACAGGCCAATTATATAACTTTACTCTGTATGCCAACAGTGGATTTGTAAGTTATTCATATGGGATGAGGAAGCAGCTACTAAAAATAACAAGCTAATCGGTCTCACATTTGAGAATTATTGGCTTTGTCAATTGTTTTTGTCTTATTGTACAGCATCTACAATGCTGTGCAACATGGCTAACTTAAAAAAAAAAAAAAAAAAGTGGATGGTGTGGCGACATGGAAAGGGGGTTTAAATCACAGACAACGGGGTGGAGAAGTAAAAGGATGGTGAAAGAGGCAATATAGGGGTGGAGGAAGCATCATAGGGTGCAGATGATGAGGGGAAGCAACATAGAGTGTATGTGAAGGGAAGCACATAGAAAGAGGAACAGTGTGTGGGGAAAGCAAATGGACAAGTGAGGGTATTGTAGGGCAGGGGAGAAGTACACAGGTGTCAAAGAAAAACAAGGGAGAAGCATATGAGGGCAAGCACATCACCGGGGGCAGGGAGAAGCACATGGGCAGAGAAATAACAATGTGAGCACCGTAGAAGGACTAAAGTAATGTGTCCATGCTTCAGGGGAGGGACAAAGACACAAAGAGTAAGAAAAGCCCACAAAAAACAACAAATCAGAAGAAAGTAAATGAAAAGAACAATTGAACCAACCCAATAGCAAACAATGGCTTCGTTTAAGGCCCACTTTAAGCAAACAATGTGTCTTGCAATAGACAATGCAAGTGCTATGTAGCAGGTGAGACCTAAAAACTGAATGAATTATGATCTTGAGCAATGACATTTTATGGACATTTCCCCTAGTATTTTTAATTCAAAAACAACTAATATGAGAATAAAACCTCTGTAAATCTATGTGGCATGGTAATTTAATGACAATCTCAATGATAAAAATAATTTGTGGCATTTATTATGTTAGTAAGATGAGATGTTTGATCCTGCTGCTTCAGTTTAAGACCACTGGAGCCACATGACGAAGTAATTCTACTGTAATAGTACATGAGAATTTAACCTATCACACTAGCCGGTACAATTTAATAATTCTAATTACAGATTCTTTCAATTTGTTTGAACAGTGAAACTTAAAAAGTTTGGAAACAAAACGTGCCAATTTAAAAAACGTCACAAGAGTACCATTGGATCGTCACATTGTACTTGCAATGGAGTGCAACTTGGGATGCCCAGAAGAAATTCACTATATCATTATTTTGCACCCTGACCTCTTCAAATCACCAACTAGTTAAACCCAGATTATAAAGAATATTTGTTAGGAGGATTTTGCGACCAAATGAACAGAGGTTGTGGACAACAATTGTGCCTAACTGGTGTATGATCTAAACCAGGCATATACTGTATAAGATATGCTTAATGAAGTCATGGGAAAGTAGCCAAAATTGATTACTTGTCAGCTTTCCTAATGAGGCCATATTTTATAAATGCCACAACTCTTTGGAAAGGGATCGGCCTTAATCACAACAGCATACTTTAAGAGAGATGATTGCTTCAGCAGCCTACTTGTCCCAAAACGTACCACTCTAAGTGTCGAGATATCTTATAAAATCATATATTTCACTATACTGTCAAACCTTGATTTGAAGAAACAAAACAAATGTTAAAACTCCATTGTTGAGAAGGCTTGTGATGGGACATCTTCAAAACATTTTAACCAACCAGAGATACTTTAATGTACAATTTCTAGATTCCACTGGAGTATGTGAAAGTATTTCCGATGAGGGTTTACTATATTAATAACAATAAATAAAAAAAAAAGACAAGAACACCCACCAACAACCCCGGAATAATAAACTTCTAAAATACGGGAAACCTCTTTTCCTCAAACAATTTGAGGAACATCAATTAACTGGGTCAGGAAGAATAAGTAAATAAAATACCAGATATGGTCACAGCATTTTAGAGAAAGGGGTGGCTCTGCTTTTCTCTTTTGTGTTACACAGGCTACAGGGTCTACTACACACTTCGCTCCTCAGAGGTTAAGCTGCTCACTCAAACTGTTCTTGCTGCTTGATCAATAATAGCTAAAAAATGGAAATCACAGGACAGCCATAATACCTCACTAATAAAATGGTCTTCCTGAAGATTGTGAGCAATGAGGGTTTCACGCATGCTGAAAAAAATATATTACGGCTGGGGCAGGTAATTAGTAAAAGAGGCACTGCACGTCAGTGGAGGCAACCTAATGCACCCCTACAAGGAGGCATGCATGTCAATAAAGGATTTACGCTGCACACGTGAAAAACACAAGTATGAAGCTCATGGGTGTACCCAGAAACATGCCGGTGTATGACGGAAGTCAGATGATTTTCAGAAATGGTGTTTAGTGCAAGCTGAGCTGGACAAGCGCACAAGGCTGACTAAATTGTTGACCTTCAATGCCTTTAATGTTGAAATGGGATGAACTGCTGTAAATAAATGCCTCTAGATTGCTGCTGGTCGTATGCCCTCTAGTAGCATTCAGCTGTGGATGAACAAAAAAACAAGTTTCTTACCCCCTTGGTAATATCTTATCTGGTAGAGACATTATCTAACCGCAGATTACTTATCTTTGAATTTCCCTGGCGTCAGACTGTCCCTGCAAGAAATTTTGAGAGCAGTACCCCTGCGCGCTGGTGTACTTTCATTCTAATACATTGGGATCCTGCTATACAGGACCCCAGTGTTCTCTCCCCTAAATGTGGTTGGTAAGTACTTTTTACATCCCACAATTGGCATACTGGTGTACCCCTATAAGTCCCTGTAAGTTAGGTACCCAGGGCATTGGTACATCGGGGTACCCATGGGCTGCAGCATGTATTATGTCACTAATGGAAGCCCATTTAAACTGTGTCTACAGGCCTGCTATTGCAGCCTGTGTGAAATGGTGCATGCACATTTCACCCCAGATATGATATTTAATTTGTATCGTGGTCACTGTACTTCTGACCCTATAAGTAACCCCTAAGGTAGCCCTTCTGAGTGTTAGGGTACACCTGCATGACCAGAGGTACCCCTACAAACCCCAGACTCCATTTTCTGGGATTTGTAAATGCAGGGAAGCAATTTTAAGGTTAATAGTGTAAACTGGTCATCACAAGATGTCCAACTACATACAGTAATGGCTTCACCACACCTAGTCATATTTGGTATCAAACATGTTTGAATCATGCAACAACACCGGGTCCAGTGTTACTTGCATAACACAATGTACTTTGGGGGCTCCTTAGAGGCTCCCCTATGACTGTCTGTGCAGCCTTGCAGGGTCTGCGTGGAAGCCAGTGCTTGATTCTGTCATCTTGGAAACAAGATGAGCAGAGGCCCCTGGGAGCTCCCGACTGGTCAGTCCAGTAGAGTAACGACCCTGACCCCCTGATAGGTGGGTCATCGCACTAGTCATCCAACCCACTTCTTGGGTTACTTAAGGTCTCCCCTGAGGGTTGGACCCTAGATTTGTCTACAAGATTCCTCTTCAGGACTCTTCTGCGACCTGACCACCGGATCCAGCTGCTGAACTTCGCCAGGAACCAAGACATGACTGCAACTGGTAGGAGGGCTCATACTGCAAGTTTGTCCCCGAGCATTGCAAGGACTCTGTAACTTCCGTGGCCATGCATCCTCCAGAGTCATAAGGACTCTGTCTGCACTAAGGACATCCAGAAGGAATCTCCCTTGGAGTGAAGGAGTCACTCCCCTGAAACCACAGGCACCTCAACGTTGTCAACTGGTTTGTGGATCCTGCTGTTCCACAGACTCCTCAAGGCACTGCAACACAGTTGGTGGTTCTGTGGCTCTCCAGAGGTCTGAACTCTCTTCCTTGCAACTGGGAAGTCCGTGGTCCCTCATAGGAGCTTCTGGAGCAGAACCCCTGTGCACAGTGAATGTTTGTCATTACAAGGCTTGTTGGCTCTTCAGTCCGAAGACCTCCTAGCTCCAAGAAGCCCCAGCCTCAAGCATCAACAGCTCCAAGACAGACGTCCTCCCTGCAAGTCCTGCAACATGGGCATCGCTCTTCTTTGTGCTGCTTAGGTCTCCTCGAGACTCCCTGTGCCTGCTGCCAGAGGGTCCTCCTGGGGACTACCATTGCTTTTTCCTGGCTCTCCTCACTGCTGAGGGCTTGCCCTGCCTTAACTGTGAAGGTTGAGTCCCTTGGACCTTGCTGGTCCCCATCTATTGCAACTGTTTGTGCATCCTTCCGCTTGCATTTGCTAAGGCTTGTTGGTGGCCCTGCTGGTCAGTGACCCCTCTGCAATTTGACGGCCGGCGTGTAACAACTTGTGGATGACTCCTGGGATCCTTCTGCATCACCTGGATGCCGCAGCTGCTTCTCTAATACAACAGTCCAACTGAAAAGTACCCCTAAGAAGGGTGGCCATTGGCCTCCTGCAACCCCTGGGCAAATCCGGGTGGTTTGGACTCTATCCTCCCTTTCCTCAGGTACTTCTTGTCTGGAATCCACACTTGGGTTCCACTCACCTGGTCCACAGGTCACTGCAGCAGCTGAAAGTCCCTATTGACTTCAATAGGAGGTTCTGACACAATTTCACCCCTATTCACCTGGGCTCCTTTGTGTAGGTACTCCACTTCTCTGGGTATCCACGGGTGGGAGCACTCTTGAGCCTGCTTTGCCTCAGCGGGTTTCCTCGGGCCCTCTGGGAAGGGTCCTTCTGCAACCTTTTCCCAACCGTGACTATCCCATGTTATCCTACAGGCACCGATGCTAAGTAATTCTGCATACGGGTTTCAGGGGAAACTCTTCTACTTACCTCTAGTGTTCTAGTACTTCCCCATTCCTTAGAATCCTTGAGTAGTAGCCTTGCATTACTGGACTGTAATACAGAATATGGTTTGGTCCTCCCATAGAGGCCCATTTCATTTTATGCTCTTACCTACCTGTTTTAAGTATATTTTGTGTGTGTTTGCATATCTCTGGTTAGGGAATACACCAAAGTTAGTTTAGTGCCTGTGTGTTAATAAATAATACTCTTTTTTTTATTTCTTTCTTTCTTGTGTGAAAATCACTGACTGACTCTGTGGCTACTGCAATTGTTCTCCACAGCTACCCTTTGAGAGCTTTGGTTATTAAAAACCACTTACACTATCACCAAAGGTTGCCTGGACTCAGTGCAGGATGCCTCACCTATAGGTGTACACAATATACTGAGCCAGCCTCCTACTACTATCAACCTTAGATATCTATCAGCAGAGCGGGGAGGATGGGTGGGTCGGTAAGGAATCTTCAGCTAGATAATGTCTCTACCAGATAAGGCGTTACCGAAGGTAAGTAACTTGTTCATCTGATAGAGATTTCGAGTTGCAGATTCCTTACTTTTGAATTGCTACCTAAGCAATATCATCCCCATTGTGGGGTCAGTGCATAGCAGATCGTAATGCAAAGTACGACCCTTCTGGAGATGGTCTGCTTCTGCACTGCCCAACCTTTCTTCGCACCCATATAACTAACAAAGAGTTGATCATCCACCCAGAACTCTTTCTACAATCAAGGTAGAATGCCAATGCTCTTTTTGGGTCCGGGCGGTGGAATCTCTGGGGGGTGCGTAAAAAGTAGGGAAGGTGGCGGATTGGCCTACATGAAAGGGTGTAACCATTTTTGGTAGAAAAGAAGCCTTAGTGTGAAGCACAACTTTGTCTGGATAGACAGAAAGGTAGGGCAGCTTAGATGACAATGCCTGCAGCTCACTCACCTTGCAGGCAGATGTAGTGGCCACAAGGAAGGCCGTTTTTACAATGAGATGCCTGAGAGGACAATTGTAGAGAGGCTCGAATGGAGCGCACATAAAAAATGTCAAAACCAAATTCAAATCCCATTGGGGCATGCTGAATGGGGATGGAGGAAACATGTGTAAGACCTTTAGGGAATCTATAAACAATAGCAGACTTAAACAAAGAAGGTTGAACAGACAACCTCAAAACAGCAGAAATAGCAAATAACCTTTGAAAGTTCCAATAGCAGAGCCCTGCTGGGCCAGAGAAAGGATAAACAAGAGGACCTCAGAGGGAGGGGCAAAAAGGGGATCAACAGACTTGGCTGTGCACCATGCCACAAATTTCTTCCAACGGCGCGCGTATACCGTTTTGATGGAGGGACACCTGGCTGCCAAGATTACCTTACAGATTTCAGGCGGAAGGTCAAAAGCTGTCAACTGTTGCCACTCAATCTCCATGCAAGAAGGCTGAGAGTGCACAGGTTTGAGTGCAGAAATCTACCTTGCTGCTGCGATCTTCCTGAAGGGGCAATCTGATCGGAGGATCGACGAACATGCTCAATAGCTCGGGAGAACAGACTCTCCATGCTCAATTGGAAGCCACAAGGATTACTTGGTTCAGTCGTTCCGGACCTTCTTGAGCACTTTGGACAGGACTGGTATGGGTGGAAAAGCATACAGGAGGCCTGAGTTCCACTCCAGACAAAAAGCAGGTCCAAGCAAATACTGCCTTGGAAACTCCAATGCGCAAAACAGCTGACATTGTCTGTTCTCTACGGAAGTGAACAGATCTGATCAAGGCACTCCCCACTGCTAAAAGACCTTGTGGCACCTCTTGTGCCACCTCTTGTTGCAGTACCATAGGGCAGTGGTGTTGTCCGTGAACACCTACACCATCTTCACCTTGACAGAGGGAAGAAATGCCTTCATGCTAGCCGGATCGCACAGAGCTCTAACAGGTTGATGTGGAGTTCAGACTCCGCTGGAGACCAGAAGCCTCTGATCTTCACATTTCCCAAATGGCAACCCATCCAAGGAGATCCCAGGAGTGACACTTCTCTCATACTGTTAGATCTGGTTGGGGGAGGGGTCTGCCTTTGACCCAATCTCAGTTCGTTAGCCACCACTTCAGATCCTGTGCAGTGCCCTCCGAGATCAGGACCTTGTCTGAGAGATATTCCTGATGCTGTGCCCACTGGATCTTCAGGTCAAGAAGAGGACTTAAGGAAAGACCAGAGCTGCCCAGGTGGTACAAGAGGGCAATGCCTACCGTTCTCAGAGATGCTTTCCTGTTGGACGAAGAAGTGCACCTGTGGAGTCCATGCAATGCAGGAAGATCCTAGGAGTCGTCCACGAGTTGTCCCACACCGGTCGTCGAGTTGCAGAGGGGTCAGTGGTCAGCAGGAGCACCAACAAGCCTTGGCAAATGCAAGGAAGCATTGCACAGAGTTTGCATGATTGGTAGGGACGAACAAGGTCCAGGTGATCAACCTTAGCAGGTAGGTCAGGGCCAGCCCTCAGCACGCAGAAGAGCCGGCAAGAATCGATGGAGCCCCCAGCAGGACCCTCTGGAAGCAGTCACAGGGAGGCCTCAACAGCAAAGAGGGATGCCCATGTCGCAGAAGTTGGAGAGAGGATGTCGTTCTTGGAACTGGAGAGTGCTGGAGGTCAGGGCTTCTTGGGGGCTAGGAGGTCTTCAGACTGAAGAGCCAACAAGCCTTGACAACAACAAAGATGCAGTGCATGGGGTTCCAGCCAAGCACCTCCAGCGAGGGACCACTGGCTTACTAGTTGCAAAGAAGTTAGGTTGGACCTCTGTAAAGTCACGGAAACCACCACCTGTGTTGTTGTAGTCTTGAAGAGTCTGGGGAACAGCAGGATCCATATGCTGGTCACCATCGTTGAGGTGTCTGCGGATGCAGGGGAGTGACTCCTTCACTCCATGGGAGATTCCTTCTTGCTTTCCTAAATGCAGGCAGAGTTCCTGTGACTCTGGAGGATGCACGACCATGGGGTTGCAGAAGTCTGTGCAGAACTTGGAAACAAGACTGCAGTACGAGCCCTCCTACTGGTTACAGTTTTGCTCTTGGTTCCAGCGTAGAACAGCAGTACAGGTTCCAGAAGTGTCTTGTAGAGGAGGCTTACAAACAGTTCCTGAATTCTTGCAGACGAATCTAGGGTCCCACCCTCAGGGGAGCCCTTAAGTAACCCAGGAATGGGGTTGGACACTTACTTCAGTGACCCACCTATCAGAGGGTGTCATGGACGCCACCCAGCTGGACTAACCAGTCAGATGCTCCCAGGGGCCTCTGCTCATCTTATTTACCAGATGGCAGAGCTCTGTGCACTTCCCTAGGGGAGGAGCTGGACAGGGGGTGGTCACTCCCCTGTCCATTGTGTGGTTTTGTGCCAGAGCAGGAACCGGGGGTTCCTGAACCAGTGCAAACCGGTTTATGCCAGGAGGGCACCAAATGTCCCCTTGAAAGCAGTCTGGTGGCGCTCAGAGGCACCCCCACCTCAGCCCAGAGGCACCTATTTCTAAGGAAGAGGTGGTCACATCTCTATCCTTTGTTCTGCCTTCCTCTGCCCGAGTTAGGCTCAGCAGGAGGGCAGAACAGTGTATGGGATCGGCAGCAGCACGGGCTGGCATGCAGACCCTGCAGGGCTGTCCTGGCAGAACTAGGGAATACCCAGAGTACATGTTATCATGCAATTAGCACTGGAATTGGAGTAGTCGCATGATTCCAACATGTTTGATGTCAAACATGCCTATGTTCGGTGACGCTATTATGTAGTTGAACAACTTGTGTTGACCACTGTTCACTACATACCTTAAAATGGGTTCCCACACACTGGTTCCCTGCACTTAGAAAGACCAGGAAATGGAGTCTGGGGTTTGTAGGGACACTACTGTTCAAATATGGGTGTCCTCACACTCAGAAACATGCAACCTGACCTTGGGCTGAAGTGCCTACCTTAGGGGTGACTTAGAGGGTAAGAGTGCAGTGACCATAATATATGGCAGCTCTTATATATGGGGTGAAGGGTGCATGCACCGTTTCATACAGGCTGCAATGGCAGGCCTGAAGTCACAGTCTGCATGATCCCCTATTGGTGGCAAATTACATGTTGCAGCCCACGGGAGACCCCTGGTGTACCAGTGCCCTGGGTACCTGAGCACAATATACCAGGGACTAACATGGGTGTACCAGTATGCCAATTGTGGGGTGTAAAAGTTACCATACAACTACATTTATGGGAGAGAACACAGACACTGGGGTCCTAGTTACCAAGATCCCAGTGTACTACAGTCTAAACATACGGACACCAGGCAAAAAGTGGGGGCAACTATGCCAGAAAGATGCTACACCATTCCTGCTGCTTTTAATGTTTTTGTCCGGTGCAACGTCTGCAGCCTTGAAAGGACTGGTTTGATTGTTATAGCATAGGGTGAGAGGACTGGTACTCTCTGTAAGCTACCTCTTGGAACATCCCATGAATTTTTTGTATTTGCAAGTAAACTGCTTAACTAGCCTCCATAGCTCCAAAGATTGTTTTGTGGCATGACAATAATGAATCAATCTAGCACTGCATCAGTCTTTTCTCCAAGTAGCCTGGATCCATTGAAGGGCATGTCCATTAAGGGCATTTGCACGTCTACAGACAACCCAACTGACTGCATTCAGGCATGTCTTTTGAGCACGACAAGGTGCCAATAGCTCAGCTGATGCAATTGTGTCCAGGTCGGCTCAAAACACGTTCTTGGCTGCATCCGGACCATCATGTATTGTTTGGGTTAGTGAGGCCATGAGGTCTCTTGAGATGCCTAATAAGCTGTTGCTGCCATGTCTCATGGTGCATGGGTCTACCTCCCCAGAAGGCAAACTGCATTAATGAACAAGTTACTTACCTTTGGTAAGGTTCTATCTGAGGATACTGTATCTAACCACAGATTCTGAATATTCTCATAGGCTCCAGACCGGATCTGGAAATCTTTCATAGAAGTGCTTCCGTGCCCTTCTAGGTGGTGCCTTGCATCTCCAAAACACATTGCAAATAGGAACTACCCTTGCGCACCTACTTTCTTCCTTTATCATTTTCGTCCCCTTGGACCGCAGCACAACACACTTGTCGTTACCAATGTGCACGTTTCTAATTTGGGACCTTTTTAGATGTAAAAACAGACCACTCTGGAGGAGGAGAGGCACAATTCGATGGACCCTGAAAGAGCTGTAAGCTTTTACATCAATTGTACCAAGGACCTGCAGATGGACAATCAGCTTTCTGTGGGGTTCTCTAGGTGGTTCTTGGTACAATCGATTTTGGGGTCCATCCGATGGTGCCTCTCCTCCTCTTTTGAGGAGGGAGAAGGAGTAAAGAATGCTGGGAGAGTGAAGGAAAAAGGTGTTTGCAAGTTCACCCCGACTTTTGCATCCATTTGGACTACTAGCATAATGGCTTTGAAATGCCCTGAGCCCTACTAACCTAAAGCCAGGGTGCATTATATTAAAAGGCTGGACATGTAGTTTCTGGTTTTAAAGATCCTAACAGTAAAGAAACACCATTGTTGTTTTACTGTTAAAAGGCCAGTAGCCCCACTGCAATTGACGAGCTACAGGCTGAGATCTCAGCCCTGCTAACTTCTGACTGGAACTACTAAAGCTGGTACTTAAAAATATCAGAAGAATCAGTGTGTTAAATCCAATTTAATGATTAAATCGATTTTAATGTCACAGGTGGGCAAAGTGCAACTTCAATTAAGTTGCCACTGTGTGGCCCACGGTTTCCAGTGCCCATTTTTGATTTCACACAAAGGTCTGTCTGCGAGACAGGCTTCTGGCGAGAAGCATAAACAACTCACAAGAAAGTCCACAAAGGGTCTGCCGGGGAAGGAGATGTAATCACATTCTGGTAAGAAAAGCCACACAGGTGCTAAGACCAAAAGGTGAGTTTCAATGGGGAAGCCGCCTTTGATGGGCTTATGCCAAGCACACATGAAAGGGGCAGCTCCTTTGTTTAGGCAGACAGTATGGTGTCAAGGACAGTGAGGGGGAAAAACTGGGCAGAGTTGTTTTCCTGTTGACATGTACCCCAGAGGCCGTCACACCTCTAGGGTGGTCTACCAAGCTCCATACACCAAGAGCAGGGTTGAGCTGCCTTGGATGTGAGCAGAACAGATTGCTAGATGCCATACTTAACATGAAATAGTTATCAGGTGGGAGAAATCCAAGTGGCCATCTGGCTAGTGATCACAACCTCCCCTAAGGGCACCTTCTGGGCCCAAAGGAGGCACCCCTTGCCTCCAGCATTCAGATCTCAACTGGACCGGAGAAAAGGAACGAAGGAGGGCTGGCCTGCTGACCTGGGGCATGGCAAAGATAGACTGCACCTGCTGCTCCTAGGGCTAGCAAAGAGAGGACTGTGCCTGTGTTGTCTTGCTCATTGAGAAGTCATCCCCCGTAGCCCAGACAGAAGCAGATAATCCAAGAGTCAGTTAACTGACTTTCCGATCCAGCACAAGGGCCACAAAACCTTGAGAAGCGCATCTGGGTGTGTTAGTAGCTCAAAGAAAAAGAGAAGGGCTGCCCAATAATCCTGGGACCAGGGCAAGATCATGGATAAAGGAAAAAGAATGGTCCCTAAAGGGGAAGTGTAAGCCTCAACTTCTGTGGCAACCATACAAAACCATCACTAGATTGGTTTGAACAGGAATACGATCAAACTTTATTCAGTTCAGTAAGAACAATGAGGTTAAAGATACCTTTTTTGTAAACATATTCTATTATAACGAGGTGCTCCAAAAAAACAATATTTTTTCTTGGTTACTTGTCTATGTAATCATACATATCCTCACCAACTGACAATTTCATGGACATAATCTTTTAAGGTTTTACTTGGTGTGCCATTCAATTTCGCCCCATGTGGTTAGTTTCTTTGCGTTATGATATACACACATTAACGCCAACTTGTGACTTTAGATTATGACACATTATTCGTTTTTCCACGGAATCAACTTAATTGATTGATGCACGTCACTTACACTGGTTAGGATTTATCCCCCACATCGCTGCATTACTAATTGTTGCAAGAGATTACCACAGTTTTTGGTACATCCTACATGTGTACATTAAGAATAACTTTTGAAATTCTGAATTGTTTTTCCATTTATTGAAACAGGATTTTTTACTTTTAGATGTTTCCAAAAATCCTTTTTTGTCCTGATGATGACCCTAATATGAATAACTTTTACCAAAAATATTTGTGGGCTATTTTTTAATTTCATTGGGAATAGGACACTGACAGAGTGGTGTGTAATAACAAATGTATCCATATCAGTCACTTGTATATAAGCTCTTTGTACAGCACTTGCACACTTTTATGCACTCTCTGCACTTTCACTGCACCACAGTATTTTTTTGGAGCGCTTCAATACAATAGAATATGTTTACAAAAAAAGCATCTTTAACCTCATTGGTTTACTGAACTGAATACACTTTGATTAGATTCCTGTTCAAACCAACCTAGTTATGGTTCTGTATGGTTGCCATGGAATTTGAGACTTCCACTTCCACCATATGGACAACTGGTTTTCCATTAGACATGGGAGTGATGGTGGCCCAGATCACTGGATTGTCGCTTACTGCCGCATTGCAGCCTCGGAGATCAAGTACCAATGCTCGAAAGTTGTACCAGTCTCCTGGACCCAGGAGAGATATTTGAGTGTCACATAGAGGGAACCACTGGTTCTGTTGTGTCCAGAGACCAGTAGTGACTTGACTTTTGCTGGACCAAAGAGGACTTTGAAGAACAAACTCCTGTGGCCG
This sequence comes from Pleurodeles waltl, assembly GCF_031143425.1. Lineage (NCBI taxonomy): Eukaryota > Metazoa > Chordata > Amphibia > Caudata > Salamandridae > Pleurodeles > Pleurodeles waltl. The sequence goes on from NC_090440.1 coordinate 1,862,932,352, forward strand.
AAGACTCCCCACCAGCATCGCAGACTGAGAAGTAGCACCAGGAAGCCCCCCGTCAACCACACAGCATTTTCAGCTTTATGTATTCCTTGCATCAGGACCATGGGAAGTCAATGGTAAATTGCAATTAACGATGGAACTGGAATGGAGACTGCTTCTTCTTGGAGGTAACTATTCTTTGGAACTTTGTTAGTTCCCCTGACCCGCTCCCTGCTGGATTTGGTCACCCAAAGTAACTGGAAGTAACCACGTTGAACTCAGATAAAAGTGTGAAAATCAATGTTACTGTTTATTCAAGTAATTGTATCTCTGGGACCCTACAATGGATCTTTTTCATTTTGGTGTGTATGAATTCATAAAAATACAGTCTATTTTAATAAATTTGTTTGTGAATTTGGAATTCTTGAGCGCTGTGCTTTTTTTCATGTACAATTGTTTTAGTGCGGTTTAAATGATTCACACATGTTCCTTTGTTTAAGCCTGACTGCTTGACACCATAGCTCCCCCAGGGTTGAGCTAAGGGTTGACAAACAAGCCTGACTGGGCACAAAATAAGGTTGTGAGTTTATTACACGTTGAGGTCTCACAATCAAACCATATAATAAACCACATTTCCTCACAAACAGTGATGCATTGCCCAACGTAGAAAGGAGTTTTGACTTTCAGCAAGAAGGCCATCTTTATTCTCAGCACAATTCTGTCCAGTTGCTCCAACAGTGCCCAGAGCTCACTCATGCAACAGGCTAAAGAGACCGCAATGTGGAAGACTATCTTAACAGTAAGCAGACACAACAAGCAGCTGTGCATAAGCTGAAAGGAAAAACACATGAAAGATGTTAAGACCAAGTTGAAATCCCACTGTGGCATCACAAACCGGTTGAGAGGGAACACAAGCATCAAACCTTTAACACATTGCATCACACAAAGATGGATGGCCTGGCAAAAGAAAAAAAGGCTGACAAATAACTTTTAATAGTGTTGAAACAAAGGCCTTGCTGGGCCAAAGAGAGTTTGGCTTGTAAAGGATCTGTCTTCAAACTCTGCAAGCCATTAGTTTGTCCTAGTGCTGGGTGTAAAGAGACTTCATAGATGGATGCCTGGCAGGTAGAGTGACGTCCACAACCTCGGTGGTAGGTCTAATGCAATCAACCGCTGCCATTCAATCTCAATGTATGGAGGTGTAGACTGAACAGGTTCAGGAACAGAAACCTGTCCTGCTGCTACGACACAAGTACCCCCTGAAGTGAAAGGCTGATCAGGGAACAGACGGTCATGCCCATTAGTTACATGTACCACTCTCGCCTAGCTCAATCAGAGCCACTATGACAGGCTGAGTCCTGCAGTTCTTGATCTTCTTCAGAACTCAGGACAGGAGAGGCGGAGTTAGAAACATGTACAAGAGTCTTGCACTCTAATAAACATTCATCTCCTTAGGTGTTCTCTGGCCTCCACCTCCCTCAGGTGACCTCCTAAACACAGCAGTGATGCACCTGTCACCACTGTGAGCTCTGGGAAGGGAAGTGAGGGATCTGCCACTGGACTATTTGCGGTAGAGCAACCACTACTGTTGATCTTGTGCAGTCTCCTCTTAAAATCTGGATGGCATCTGACAAGAGTGCCTGATGCTGTATCCTTGGAGACTTCAGAGCCCACATATGCCACCTGACATAGACAATCAGGATGCAGGGTACTAACAGATCAAGAAGCCTTATCAAGATCTGCCACCATGGCTTGAACATTAGGATCATAGTCTGAATGTCCTGGACTCGTCGTGACAGAGCTAAACATCCTGAATTGCACTGTCGGTTCCTACAAAAGGAAGCCTCTGCAAATTAGTCGGGTGCAATTTTGCCTCGTCAATCAAGAACCCTAGCGATGTAAGGAGGTTCACAGTCATCTGGAGTTGGTACATGACTGCCTGTGCACAGCCCGCCTTCTGTGCTACAGCTAGTTCCCAACATAAGGGAAAACTGGCCTCTTTAATCTTCGAAGATGGGAAGCAATTATCACCATCACAAACCCAATGGGCCCTGGTGAGGCAAATGGAAAGCTCAGCAGACTGAAAATGCTCCTGCCCTACTCTGAACTGTAACGGAGCATCTTTGAGACTGTAGGACAGGTATATGCAAAAACGCGCCTTGCTGGTCCAAGGCCACTATCCAGAGGCCCGGATACAGGACAAACAGAACTTTGGCTACTGTGAGCATTTTGAATTTGCCCACTCATACGAAGGTATTTAGAAGCTGAATATCTAAGAAAGGCTGAAGCCCTCTATTCTTCTTTGATACAAGCAAACAGTGAGAGTAACAACCAGTCTATGTTTTCAAATCTGGAAACCTCTTGATAGCTCCTTTGGAAAGTAAGGCACATGCCTCTTGCATTAGAATGGACAGGTGCTCCTATGAGAGCCATTCTTATGTGGGAGGAATGTGCAAGTGGGGCAGAACAAAAACGCATTACAGCAGGCAAGTACCTACTATAACCAAAGATTCCTACCTACTATAACCATAGATCCCTCCTCTTTTGAACAGCGACGAAAGCAATACCTATTTGGAGGAGGGTTTGTGAATTGGCTCAAACCAAAAAGTCCTGTGGAACCAAGCAAGAGCAATGCCCCTCTCTGCAGACCTGGACGCTCAGCTAATAGTGCTTCATGAATGTGTGGCGGGATGACCAAGCAACCGCCTCAGAGATGTCCAGGACAGGAACCACCGTTGCCAATGCAGTGATAGCAGCCATAGCTCTAGTGGGGGCTGCGTCTTAGTCACTGCATAGCAGGTCTTTATGCAGAGCACCATCCAGCAAGAGGTGGTCCGTTTATGCACAACTTTGCCCTTTTTGCCTTCCATAAACATCACAAAGAGCTGATGGCCCACTCAGTGTTTTCTGGTGTGATAGATGAAAAAAGCTCAGCACTTTATTGGGGTCTAGATGACAGCATCACAGCTTTTGGAGGGAAGGATGCCCGAGTCCAAAGAACTGGCTTGTTGGGATAGGTGATGGTTTATGGTGGGTAGATACACCCAACTTGGAGCTTGCTCACCTGCAGTGCCAATTTCATGGCAACTAGGAACACTGTTGTGAGGGTGAGAAGTCACAAAGGAAAGATGTGCAGCTGCTCAAAAGGAGAGCACATCAAATATCTGGGGATTAGGTTGAGATCCCAAACAAACTGAGAAGGAGAAAAACAATGCTGGAGTCATTCCGCAAAAAATGCAACACAACAAGTAATTTAAATGAGGGAAACTGCAAAAGGCCGAAAGCTACCCTTAAACTGTGCTCAAAGCAAAGCCTTCCCAGGCAAGTGAGAGTACAAACACCACCAGATAACATGGCCTAAAGGGTGTCTATCAGTCGTGTGCCGCACCAAGCCACAAATTTCTCCCAAGGACAAGCATAAACAGTTTTTGTCAAGGGACGCCTGGATACCAAGATGCCATCAACCACCTATGGAGGAATATCAAAGGAGTTGCTGCTCGAACTCCGAGCATGAAAGTGGAGATTGCAAAGACCCTGCCCTGTCACTGAGGCAAATGATCCTTCTGGAGGGGGAGCCTGATCGGAGAACAAATGATCAAGCCTAGGAGCTCTGGATACCATGCCCTCCATACCCACTAGGACAAACTGGGCTTGGCACTTCCTGATCTTCAGAACTCGGGACAGAAGAAGTCACAGTGGTAAGGCACACGATAGGCGGAACACTTTCCAGAGAGAGAGATGTCTTGAGGCCTTACATGCCTACAACTACTGACATTGTGTGTTTTCGGCGCTAAAAAAGAGATCAAGACAAGGTTTTCCCCATGTGTCGAAGAGACCATGCTCCACTTCTGGGTGCAATTGCCACTTGTGATCCACTAATCAACAAAAAACAAGTTCCCTCTAGGTATCATTTAGTAATATCAAATAATGCAACAGTTAGGAGATTGTAAATCAATCCAATTAAAAAGAAATGAATGTTGCTACACACCTATTTGTAGTCAATAAGTTCTTTATAAAGAAGTATTAGTAAGAACAAATTCACAAACTGTACAACAAGCATCAATCGGAAGACAACTGTGGAACTCCTGGAAAAAGTGATCAGAAAATGCAAATAAGTGCCCTAATGAACAACTAACTAACCTTCAGTAACAAATTATCTGGCAGAGACATATTCGAGTTGCAGATTCCTTATTTTAGAATTTCCACCGGGCGTCAGCCTGGATCCAGAGATTTTTCTTTGAGCAGTATCCCTGCGCGCCATCAGGTGGCGTTGGTTGGCTCTGCGTTCACCTTGCAGTCGTGATTGCCAGACATGATGTTGCAGGCTGTATATAGGCGCCACCCTGTCACACTGACGTCAATTTCTTTTCATGACTTTCCACCCCAGAAGCGCGGAGCCATGAACTGACCCTGGGATGCCAGAACTAGGACCCTGAAAATAAAATGCCTGTCCCTAGAAATCAGTTTGCAGAGTCACTCTAGTGACCTGGCCTCTAGGGGTGAAGGGAGCCCTACTAGTGTGTGAACCCTTCCCACTCCCAGTTATACTGGAGGGCCTGTTAACAGAAAGATCAGTGGAAGGACCCTCCCCAGGATTATCAGTGTGCTCCTCTGAGCCTGCCTGGTTGGAGTCTTTCGCCCCCACCCCGGCTGTCTGATCTGGACCAGTGCTGAGTCCATGGTCATCATGGAGGAGAAAATTTAAGTGGAACTCCTTATTGGGGTTCTTCACAATCCCTAAACTTCTTTCAATACAGAGACCCCTCAAACTTTTAAAGTTTAAATTCTCACAGGTAGTTTTTACAACTCTAGGTGTAGCTTCTACAGAAGACATATTGAAAGATAAAAAGTTTAGGAAAGTGAGTAAAAAGTTAGTAAACTAACAGAACTAACTTTTTTGAGAAAAGAAGAACACTTTTCAGAACTTTGTAAAACTTTTGCACAGTTTAAAGAACTTTTTAGAATGCTAGAAAATTACTTCTAGGTATATACTATGTATGCTCTAAGTATTGGAGCAAGCTTTTCTTGTGAAAAGTACTAGCAACAAAGTAGTAAATCAATTGTAAGTACTTATCCCACCGCTGCACCACCAATATAGGAGGCTGGCCTGGTTTGTAGTGGGTACCTTGGGTACTTACACCAGGTCCAGTTATCCCTTATTAGTGAAATGTAGTAGTGTTCTAGCAGCTTAGGCTGATAGAGGTAGCTATAGCAGAGCAGCCTAGGCTGAACTAGGAGACATACAAACCTCCTGCAATACCATTTATAGTTACACAGTACTTATACACAAGTAAAGACGATACTCAGTGTTACCAAAAATAAAGGTAGTTTATTTGGGTGACACAAGGCCAAAAATAACTTAGAGGCAATACTTCTTCTGGAGTTAAGTATTATACACAATATATACACTAGACACCAAAATAAGGTAAGTAATACATAGGATAGTGCTAACAATAGGAAATGCTATAGAATCTAGGTCTAGGGGCAACACAAACCATATACTAAGAAAGTGGAATGCGAATCACAAATTCCCCCCTAGACAAGTGTAGTGTGTAGAGAATCGCTGGGAGAGTAAGAATACAGTAAAGGTAAGTAAATTACCCAACGCCAGAGCCCAGAAAAGCATGAGTGAAGTACTGCAAGTTTCCCTAGGACACACTACAAGTCGTGATTGGAGTTACTGCAAGAACCAATTAAGACTATGAACAACAAATGGTGGATTCCTGGACATGAAGACATGCAAAGGAAGGAGACCAAGTCCAGAAGTCAAAAGAAGTTCCATGAAGGACAGGAGCCCCTGCCAACCCAGAAGAGGGTTTAAAAGAAGAGTCCCCGGTTGGACGAAGACTGGAGAAATGCACCCAAAGAAGATGTCAGCGGGTTCCTGCGTGATGCACTGGATGTCCCACAAAGAGAAGTTGGATGCAGGTGAGTTTTGGCACTGGATTCCTCCAACAAGCCTATGTTCTGGCAAAGTCACGTTTTGCGTCAAGTTGGTGCTATCTGGCCCCAGGAGGGGCCAGGGGGCCTCAACTCTGTGTGAGGAGGAGGGGTCTCTCAGCACTTCAGAGTCTCCGCATAACACCAGATAGCACCCTCGGGCGTCCCAGGACATGGGGACAAAGGAGGGGCAAAATGCAGTTGGTGCAGCACTACAAAGGAAGGTCCCACGCCGACGGAGAACAACTCAGTGAGTTGAGCGTCGCAGGATAGAGTGCTGGGGACCTGGGACAGGCTGTGCATGAAGGAATTTTGCAAATAGTGCACAGAGGCCTCAGGAGGTGACGAAGATGCAGTGCACAGGGGTACTGACGTTCTCGGGGAAGGCAAGGTCTTACCTCCTCCAAATTGGGACAACAGGACCTCAGGACAGTCTGTGTCGATGGGGTCCACCCTTTGTGTTTCAAGGAACATGCTCATCGTTGTGAGATGAGTCCAAGAGAACCGGTCGTCGACTTAGAAGGTGCCTGCGTGAGCAGGGAAGTGACTCAGTCACTTTACGGGAGATTTCTTTGGTCCTTCTGGTGCAGGTTGAAGACAAGAAGTCCCCAGAGCGTGCACACCATGGAAACTGTTGCAGTTGCTGGCTGGAGCTGAAGTTGCAGAGGAAAAGTAGCCCTTCTGGAAACTTTGGTAACCAGGAGGAGGGGGGGATTCTAACCCTTTAAACTCAGGGGACCAGCCTGAAGATTCAGACTCTTCATAAATTCTTCCCCCTAGCAAACCATTTAGTGTAGCTCGCAGTGGGTGGGGTTCACATACAGGTAGAGCTCACTTCACACCTAGAGGTCAGCTCACTAGGGTTACCAAAGCTAGGGAAAGATCTGTCTTTGCACATTCCCATGTAACCTCAGTTTCTGAGGGGCCCTACACATCCAATCCAGGTGATGACTCCATAGACAGGGAGCTCAGAAAGTTGAGGTTGGAGGAGGCTAGGTTGAAGCTGCAGCAGCAAAAGCTGGCCCTAGATAGGGAGGCCTTAGCTGTGGAAAGGGAAAGGCAGGGGTTGTGTTAGTTCCCCATGGTGGCAGCAGCAACAGCAGTTTCAGGAGTTCGGGAGAATACCTTTGATTCCAGGAACTTGCACATACTTGCTCCCCCTTACAAGGAGGGGGATGGCATCTATAAGTGGCTTGCTGCACTTGAGAGGGCATGTAAAGTTCAGAGGGTCCCTCAGATGCATTGGGCTGCTATTCTGTCATCTTTTTCTGGCAAAGGGAGAGATAGACTTCTCACTGTCAGAGAGGAAGATTCAGGTAATTACCATGTTTTGAAGACAGCACTCTTGGATGGATTTGGCTTAACCACTGAACAATACAGAATTAAGTTCAGAGAAACCAGAAAAGAGCCTTCACAAGATTGGATACACTTTGTGTATTGTTCAGTGAAGGCTTTAGAAGGTAGATGACATGTCAGCAAAGTGTCAGACTATGAGGGTCTTTATAATCTGATTTTGAGAGAGCATATTCTTAACAATTGTGAATCTGACTTGTTGCACCAGTACTTGGTAGACTCAGATCTGACCTCTCCCCAAGAATTGGGAAAGAAGGCAGAGAAATGGGTCAGAACAAGGTTGAGCAGAAAAGCTCATACAGAGGGTGACAAGGACAAGAAGAAGGATGGTATGTCACATGACAAAGGTGGGGACAAAGATAAAAAGTCAGAGTCTTCATCAGGACCACAAATATCCTCTGGGGGTGGGCACAATTCATTTCCCAACCAACAGAAAAAGCCTTGGTGTTACCTGTGTAAGACCAAGGGCCACTGGGCAAGTGACCCCACTTGTCCCAAAAGGAGCACCAAACCTTCCACCACCACAACCCACATTACTTCCACTAGTGCCCCTACTAATAGCAGTGGTGGTGGGAAAAAAACACTACAAATAACCAGTCCAAGGGTGTAGCTGGGCTCACTTTGGGTAATGTAGTGGGGGTTGGTTTAGTTAGGGAAACCACTGAGGCTGTTTTAGCCTCAGATGGTGGCATTGACCTTGCCACCCTTGTTGCTTGTCCCCTTAATATGGATAAGTACAAGCAACAGCCCCTAATAAATGGTGTTCAGGTTGAGGCTTCTCAAGGGACACAGGTGCCAGTGTCACTATAGTGATGGAAAAACTGGTAGCCGCTGAACAACACCTACTTGGTCATCAGTACCAAGTGACTGATGCCCATTATAACACTGTTAGCCACCCCATGACTGTTGTGAATCTCAACTGGGGGAAGTTACTAGTCCAAAGAAAGTTGTGGTATCCACTGACCTATCTGTAGAATGTCTACTAGGCAATGATTTGGAAACTTCAGCTTGGGCTGACGTGGAATTGGAGGTCATGCAGCAATGCTGGGCATTCCAGGGCACATATTTGCTCTTACCAGGGCTCAGGCCAAAAAGAAAAGAGGACAAGGAAACTTGGATCCTGGAACAATGGCCCAAGTGCTCCCAAAAACTAGGGGTAGAAAGGGTAAACCCTTATCCACTATCCCTTCTTCTCCTGAAGATTCCCCTTTTGATGAGGAGGAGTCTACTCCCTGTGCAGAACCTACACCAGAGGAGCGCCAAGCTGACACAGCTGAGATTTTGGATGCAGGGGAGTCTTCTAGGGAAGAATCGAGTGTGGCACAGCAGACCTGTCCCACACTAGAGGGTTTCAGACAGCAAGCTGTCAAACAAGAAGCAGGGGATGTCAGTGACTCTCACAAGGTGTTTTGGGAGAACAATCTCCTTTATCCGGAGGGAAGGGACCAAAAACCTGATGCTACCAGGAGACTGGTCATTACCTTGCAGTATAGGGAATTCCTCCTAACACTGGCACATGACATTACCCTTGCTGGACTTTTGCGGCAAAGCAGGACCTTCGACAGACTGGTCCCTCCCTTTGACTGGCCTCATATGTCAGAGGACACAAAAGGGTTTCATTGCTCGGGTCACTTGCCAAGCCAGTGGTAAGAATGGTGGCACCCCAAAGGCTCCCTTGATCTCACTGCTTGTGGTTAGGGTGCCCTTTGAAAGGGTAGGGGTTGACACAGTTAAACTCCTTGATCCCTTGACCCTCCTACTGCTTCTGGCAATAGATTTATCTTGGTTGTAGTGGACCATGCAACTAGCTATCCAGAAGCCATCCCTCTAAAGACCACTACAGCACTTGCAGTGGCAAAGGCCCTCTTGGGAATCTTTTCCAGGGTGGGCTTCCCTAAAGAGGAAGTATCAGACAGAGGTAGTAACTTCATGTCTGCATACTTAAAGGCAATGTGGAAAGAATGTGGTGTAACATACAAATTCATCACACCTTACCACCTTCAGACAAATGGATTGGTTGAGGGGTTTAATAAAACTCTCAAAGGTATGATCATGGGACTATCAGAAAAGCTCAGAAGGAGATGGGATGTCCTACTGCCATGCCTCCTTTTTGCCTACAGGGAGGTATCCCCGAAGGGAGTAGGCTACAGCCATTTTGAACTCCTTTTTGGTCACCCTGTTAGGGGTCCACTTGCACTTGTGAAAGAGGGGAGGGAGCAACCCCTAAAGCCCCCCCCCCAAACAAGACATTGTGGACTATGTACCTGGCCTAAGAGCAAAAATGGTTGAGTATATAAAAAAAGACCACTAAAAACCTTCAGGCAAGCCAAGAGTTGTAAAAACGATGGCATGACCAGAAGGCTGTCCTGACAGAGTATCACCCAGGACAGGAAGTGTGGGTACTGGTGCCTGTGGCACCAAGAGCACTCCAGGACAAATTGATTGGCCAACATCTGATAGTGGAGAAAAAGGGTAAAGTCACTTATTTAGTGAATCTAGGCACTCCCAGAAGTCCTCTAAGAGTACTTTGTGTGGACCGCCTGAAACCCTACTATGATAGGGAAGACTTAACCCTACTCATGGCCAACACTGCAGCTGATGGCTCAGTGGAAGGAGGTGTCTTTGCAGACTGCCATACAGAAGAGCAAAAGGACGACTGCGGGAACCTCCTAGGCCAGTGTTCTGAGCTTTTTTCCTCAGACACCTGGTCAGACGACTTGGTGTGAACACACCATAGATACTGGAGACAGTTTACCTGTCAAAAGTAATATTTATAGACAGCCTGACCATGTCAGGGACTGCATTAAATTAGAAGTTCAGAAAATGTTGGACTTCAGAGTCACTGAGAATTCAGATAGTCCTTGGGCCAGGCCTGTAGTGCTAGTACCAAAACCTTATTCTCAAAATGGGAAAAGGGAGATAAGGTTTGGTGTAGATTATAGAGGGCTCAATACAGTTACAGAGACTGATGCGCACCCTGTACCCAGTTCAGATGAGCGGATAGATACACTGGCATCTGCAAAGTATCTAAGCACGTTTGACTTGACTGCAGGGTATTGGCAGATCAAGCTATCAGAAGATGCAAAACCTAAAACCGTATTCTCTACCATTGGAGGGTATTACCAATTTACAGTTATGCCCTTTGGATTAAAGAATGCACCTGCCACTTTCAAGAGGCTGGTGAATACAATCCTCCAAGGTCTGGAAGCTTTCAGTGCAGCATATCAAGATGATATTGCTGTATTCAGCTCCACCACAAATGACTACCTGATCCACCGATGGAAAGTTTTGGAGGCACTGCAAAAGCAGGCTTTACTATCAAGGCTTCAAAGTGCCAGATAGGGCATGGGAAGGTGGTTTATCTGGTACACCTAGTTGATGGAGAACAAATTGAACCACTGTGGGGGAAGATCGAGACTATTTTGGACTGGTCTCCCCCTACTACTCAGACCCAGGTCAGAGCCTTTCTTGGTCTCACTGGGTACTACAGGAGGTTTATTAAGAATTATGGCTGCATTGTTGCCCATCTTAATTAACTCACTTCCCCAAAAAATGCCCAAGAAGGTATTATGGACAGCCAGCTGTCAGAAACTCTTTTCGGGAGCTTAAGCAGGCTATGTGTACTGCACCTGTCCTAAAGAGCCTAAACAACTCCAAGAAATCTATTGTCCAGACAGATGCTTCAGAGGTAGGGGTTGGGGCAGTGCTATCACAACTGAATTCAGAGGGCCAAGATCAACCTGTTGCTTTTCTTACTAGAAGGTTGATCCCTAGAAAAAAGCTTTGGTCAGCCATAGAGAGGGAGATCTTTGCTGTGGTCTGGGCCCTGAAGAAGCTAAGACCCTACTTATTTGAGACTCACTTCATAGTTCAGACAGACCGCAAACCTCTCTTTCTTATGGTTAAAACAAATGAAAGGTGAAAACCCTAAAGTGTTGAGGTGGTCTATTTCACTACAGGGGATAGACTTTACAGTAGAACATAGACCTGGGAGTAACCACTCCAATGAAGATGGACCCTCCAGATATTTCCACTTAGACAGTGAAGACTCATCTGAGCAAGGTTAGCCTTACTGTCCCTCGTTTGGGGGACGGGGAGGGAGTTGTGCAGGAAAGAACCCTCTTTTTGGCATGTTACCCCAATTTGTGCCTGATCTCAGTGTGTTTGACTGTGTCAATGGAGTCCTGCTAACGAGGAGCCCAGTGCTTATGCTCTCTTTCCTCTCAAATATGTCACTACATACTGTTAACCCAATATTCCATCCCAAATTGGCATACTGATGCCCCCTTTTAAGTCCCTAGTATATGGTACTTAGGTACCCAGGGCACTGGTGTTCCAGGGAATACCTATGGGCTGCAGCATTACTTTTGCCACCCATAGGGAGCCCATGCAAAGGCTTCTACAGGACTGCCATTGCAGCCTGCGTGAAATGGTGCATGCACCCTTTCACAGCCATTTTCACTACACCAGGTCACTTATAAGTCACCTATATGTCAGCCCTTACAACCCTGAAGGCTGGGCGCAAAGTACCTGTGTGTGAGGTCATCCCTTGCGGGGACGCCATTTTACACGTGTACTGGACATAGGTCACGACCTATGTCTAGCCACATAGTGGTAACTCCGAACATAGGCGTGTTTGGTATCAAACATGTAGGAATCATACCCACATGCTTTTGCAAGCATTGATTGTATGATCCCATGCACTCTGGGGGCTCCTTAGAGGGCCCCCAGTACTGCCATGCAGCCTTCTGAGGTTTTCCAGGCAGCCCCAGCTGCCACCTCACAGACAGACTTCTGCCCTCCTGCTGCTTGAAAAGCTCAATCCCAGAAAGGCAAAACAAATGTTTTCCTTTGAGAGAGGGGTGTTACACCCTCTCCCTCTGGAAATAGGTGTTATAGGCTTGGGAGGGGTAGCCTCCCCAGGCCACTGGAAATGGTTTGGAGGGCACATTTGGTGCATTTTTTGCATAATCTAGTCTACACCAGTTCAGGGACCCCCAGTCCCTGCTCTGGCGTGAAACTGGACAAAGGAAAGGGGAGTGGCCACTCCCCTGTCCATCAACACACCAGGGGTGGTGCTCAAAGCTCCTCCAGAGGGTCACTGGGTTTTGCAATCTTGGATTCCAAGTTGACAGGCAACTATGGGAGCACCTGAGTGGCCAGTGCCAGCAGGTGACGTTAGAGCGCTCCCCCGATATGTGCTTACCTGTTTAGCTGACCAATCCCCCTTTCAGGGCTATTTAGGGTCTCTCTCTTGGGTGGTTCTTCAGATTCGGATTGCAAGACTCCAACAGGAATCCTCTGCATCCTTTACTTCACCTTCTCAGCAAAGAATCTGCATCTGGACCCTCCAGGAACTCTACAAACTGCAACAAAGAAGCAAAGATGACTTCTGCAACACTGTATCTTCAGCTCCTATCAGCAACTGCAACTGTTTCTGGGCGAGCATCCTCAGAGGACAGACAGCTTGTCTTCACCCTGGACCAGAAGCACGAAGGAATCTCCCTTGGAGTGAAGAACTCACTCCCCTGCTTCAGCAGACACTTCTCTGCAACGACAACCGACTGCATGGGTCCCCTCTCCTGACGAGTTGCTGAGACGACCGCCATGCTCAGATCTTCTGAATGCCTGTTCAGATACATCTGCGGGTGCTGCCTGCTTCTGCGTGGGCTCTCTTTGTTCCTGAGCGCCCCCTCTGTCTCCTCCTCCAAGGGGCGACCTCCTGGTCCTTCCCGGGCCCTGGCAGTACCTAAAACCTTCATCGGCAACTCTTGCAGCAAGCAAGGCTTGTTTGCGGTCTTTCTGCGTGGTAACAACTCTGCATCCTCCAGCATGCCGTGGGACATCTTCTGACCAAAGGAGAAGTTCCTGGCACCTTCTATTGTTGCAGAATCTTTGGCTTCTTCCACCCGGAGGCAGCCCTTTTGCACCTTCATCTGGGGTTTAGTGGGCTCCTGCCCCCTGGACACTTGCGTGACTCTTGGACTTGGTCCCCTTCCTTTGCAGGTCCAGGAATCCGTCTTCAGTGCTCTGCGGTCAGTTGTTGTCTTTGCAGAATCCCCTATCTCGACTTTACTGTCTTTCTGGGTAGTAGTATCACTTTACTCCTACTTTTCAGGTTCTTGGGTTGGGGAATCTTGGACACCCTTAGTGTTTTCTTACACTCCCAGTGACCCTCTACACACTACACTAGGCCTGGGGTCCATTCGTGGTTCGCATCCCTCTTTTGGAATATATGGTTTGTGTTGCCCCTAGGCCTGTTGTCTCCTACTGCATTCTATTGTGTTCTACAGTGTTTGCACTACTTTTCTAACTGTTTACTTACCTGATTTTGGTTTGTGTGTATATTTTGTGTATATTACTTACCTCCTAGGGGAGTATATCCTCTGAGATATATTTTGGCATATTGTCACTAAAATAAAGTACCTTTATTTTTTGTTTGAGTATTGTGTTTCTTATGATATAGTGCTAAGTGATATAAGTGGTACAGTAGGAGCTTTGCATGTCTCCTAGTTCAGCCTAAGCTGCTCTGCTATAGCTACCTCTATCAGCCTAAGCTGCTAGAACACTACTAATCTACTAATAAGGGATAACTGGACCTGGCACAAGGTGTAAGTACCATCAGGTACCCACTATAAGCCAGGCCAGCCTCCTACAACAGTTCTAACCAATGCTCTTCCCGCTGCTGAAAGAGACCTTGCGCCACCTTCGGGTGTGGACGCTATTCATGATTCGCTAGGCATCAATGTCTGAGTGTGTCTGTCCCGGTGTTCAGAGTGCTAGCCAGGTGTTGAACAACTAGGGATATGCCCTTCTGTTCCAGCCAGGTCAAAAGGCACAGGGTCTCCTGACAAAATGTCCAGGACCCCACCCTGTCCTGTTTGTTGCACTACCACACGGCGGTGGTGTTGTACGTGAACACCTACACCATTCATGGAGGGTAAAAAGGCTTTTAATGGCAGTCGGATCAGTCAGAGTGCCAGCAAATTGAAGTGGAGTCCGGGTTCTGCCAGAGACCAGAGTCCCCTATTCTAAACCTCTCCCAGGTGGCCGCCCGATCCAAAGAGTGACACATCTGTCTCTACTGTCAGATCTGGTTGGGGCCAATTGTGGTTCGTTAGTCACCACTGCAGATCTTGTGACATTCCCTCTGAGATCTAGACCAAGTCGGAGAGATTCCCTGATGCTAAGAGCCCGGAAATGCCAGAGGGAATGTGTCACTAGCAGGATGTCACGAGGCCCAGCAGCCTCAGAGTCAGTCTCACCGAAACCGAGCTAGAGACTGAAACATCAGTATCGTAGACCGAATATCCTGGAATCGCCATTCAGGAGGTTATGTCTGAAATGCCATTGTGTCCAGAACAGCTCCAATGAAAGGGAGAGACTAGAAGCGAGTCAAATGCAACTTCAATGCATTCATAGTGAATCCAAGCGAGTGCAGATGGTCCGCAGAAGTCTGGAGGTGGAAGACCACAGTCTGGGGTGAACCCACCTGTAGGTAGCTGGCTCTCTATATAGTGCACTATAAATGAAGTACAGTGTGCAGAGTACAGTGGATCCCAAATTGGTATTGCAGGGGCAAAAGTAGATAGGACTAATGTTCTATTTTGTGGTAGTGTGGGTGAGCAGTTAGGCTTATCAGAGGGTAGTGCTAAGCATTTGTTGAACTCACAGAGGCAATAAATGAGGCCCACGATGAAAAAGTCAGAGACCAATTTAGAAAAATAATTATTTTTATATATGTTTCAAACTCTAGATCTTTGTACTCAGGTAAGTAGACTTTTAAGCATAAATACTTTGCAGTTTAAAAAATAGTGCAATGTTCAGAGTTCTCCCAATGTTATCCTATGGATGAAAACAATGTTCAGCAAACACAGGGTTAACGACTTACATAGCCAATCTCAGGGAGTAAAGGTAAGTATTGGGCACTGATTAGAACCACACCAACAGATCACACCAGGCAGCACTGGGGCAGCCAGGTGCAGAGGTGTAGTAAGGCGTTGGGTACCCAATAGTTTCCTATCGGAGTTTGGTCCTTGTGAAAGCAGGCTGCAGGCTCTGGCTACGAAGCCAGTCAGGGACAACAAACAGGTAGGTAGTAGACTTGGGGTGCTCGGGGAAGTAGGTGCACCTTTGGTCCTCTTCTCCTGTGCCCAGGGGAAACGGATGCAGGTGTGTCTTTAGGTATCCGGTTTTCACGTCTGGGAGCACTCGCAGTCAGGAGGTCCCATGTTGAGGTTGCAGGCTTCCTGGAGGAGTCCACCTGGGGTGGACCCAGGGTGCATTTGATGTCCTAGGAGCCAGTGGATGTCGTTGGCACCGATGATCCACCTCAGCCGGGGACCTTTGTTGGCACCATCGGTTGGCTTCACCCCAGGTCGTGAACGTCAGGTGCAGTGGTCACTTCTGGTGTCAGCTTTCCAGGGTCCAGCAACTGCAGTCTTTTCTTTGGAGTTTCTTGTTCTAGGGCAAGTCCGGTGCCCATGGTAGACTTGAGTCTTTATTGAAGGCTAGATGAGTTGGTTTCTTGTACAGGATCCTTCAAGGTCAGCAGGCAGGCCAGAGGGGCTGGTTCCATATCACCTTCTGCTTCTTTTCTTTTTCTACGGGTGCAAATCCTCTCTGTCCGGGCCTCTTAGGTTGTCGAAATCTGAGTTCTAGGGGTTAGAGGTGCCACCTAAATACTTAATTTAGGGGTGTTACAGGGACTGCCAGTTGGTAGCCAATGGGCTGACCACCTTTAGGGTGACAACATCCTTCTTATGACCACTTCCACTGGGAAGTGGGCATAATCCTAACACTAGTAGCCTATGTAGGATGCTGGCATGGTGTGTGGTGGACACCTAAGGTGTTTGCACCTTGGTCCAGGTTCAGACACCCCCGTTAGTGAAACAGTGTCTAGGAAGCCAGTGCTCTCACATGGTAGCTGTGGTGAGCAGCCAAGACTTATCTAGGAGGACTGTAAAGCACTTGCAATACCACAGTAGTCACACAGTAACTTATCTCACATGAAAGAAACCACACAGTGTTGCAAAAATAAAGGTACTTTATTAAAGTAACACTGAACTATATCACTTATAGGCATTTCCCCCAACTGGAGGTAAGTACACACTTTATATAACGGTAAATATTAGGAAATAGCCTAGAAAAACAACAAGCAATGGCAAGAAATAGCAAAAAATAGTTAGGGCCCTATAACGGGGGTAAACCCTATACTAAAATAGTGGAATGCAAAGTGAGGTCCCCCACCCGAGGCTGTGGAATAGTTAGAAGGGAGCTGGGAAAACTCGAGACCCCCAAAAGGTGAGTACCTAGATGACCCCCAGCGACCAGGAGTGCAGAGGTAAGTTACCGGGTCTCACCAAAGACTAACAAGGGGACTTAGAAAAGGAAGTTTGCAAGAAACTGACCAGCCCAGTGGAACCCAACGGTGGATTCCAGATGAAGAGGACCTGCAAAAGAAGGGGACAGAGTTCAGTCCACGCAGGAGTGTCCAGGTGGGGTAGGAGACACTGCCCAACCTTCTGTGGATGAAGATCCGGGTCGACGATGGCAGATGAAGATCGGTTGTGGAACCCATGAGCCACAGAGCGATCATGCAGCAGATGTGCCACGCCAGTCGCCGACAGGTCAGTAGTCAGAAGGACCACTAACAAGCCTTAGCAAGTGCACATCTGAGCAGAAGAGAATTTGCAGATCTGAAGAGGACCATCAAGGTCTAGGGAACTCAAACTTTGTAGGGGAGTTCAGGCTGACCCTCAGCAGTCGGGAGAGCCAGCAGAAGCAGTCATAACCCCCCCCACAGGCAACCCACTGGCAGAAGGCCCATTAAGTTGCAGTGAGTCCCAGTCAGCACACCTGGAGAGGGGTCCCACGTCGCTGAAGAAGCAGAGGAGAGACTGTCCTTGCAAGGATAAAGTGCTGGTGGCCGGGGCTACTTGAAGCCTGAAGCTCCCTCGGAGCAGGAGTCAACAAGCCTTGGTTGCTGCAAGAGTCGCAGTGCACCGGGATTCTGTCTAGCAAGGAGAGGCAAGGGCTCACCATCTCCCAAGTTGGACAGAAGGCAGAGAGGACCAAGAGGACCACTCAGAACCACCACCTGTGTTAGAGGCTCCACGCAGTTCCTGTGAAGAGCAGATCCCAGCAGCCATACGTCTTTGCCTTTGGTGCCTGTGGATGCAGGGGAGAGTCTCCTTCACTCCAAGGGAGATTCCTTCTTGTTTTTTTGTGCAGCTGAAGTCTTGCCGACCCAAGAGGATGCACAAATGTGGAAATGTTGCAATTCCTGGAAGGAGCCAGAGAAACAATGTTGCAAGGCGAGGTCGTCTCGGGAGTTGCAGACTTGTTTGGTTCCTATCAAGTCCAGCAGCGGTTCCGGTGACCAGAAGCAGAAGAGGTTGCTGTAGAAAAGTCCTGGTGGAGTCTTGCACAACAAATCTAGGGACCCACCACCAAGGGAGTCCCTGAATAGCCCTAACAGGGGCTTGGTCACTCTGCAGGGTAGGTGCTGCTGCATAAACCGGTGACCTCGCAAGTAAGTGTCCATCTCCCCACTTCCTTTATAGAAACTTTACCACAGCACTTTTTTGAACGCTACGATGCATTCAGGTCGGGGCACCTCGTGTCCTGCATTTAATGATACGGCCGTGGATTAACAGACTGTACTCCTTCAGCCCAATTCTTTGTTTCTTCTTTAACTGACTACGGTGTGTTACATAAGGGTATGATTACTTTTGGGTCACGATATACCCTCCCATCTTTATCCCCCTCATGTGCCACCCTTCCTTTGACCTTTAGGAACGTCTCTTATGTTGTTTTATAATGAAGTATTTCTTCACTGGTTAAAACTGGCTACATGCCCTACCCTATATGTGATATTAGGGATACTTATGAACATTTCTACAGAATTGATGATTGATTTCTCTCCTGTTGCTTTTATGATGTATGTGTATAAGATTTGAAGTGAGTCATATATAAATACAATTTTTGAATTCCACTTTTACTGTCAATCCCTCATTTCCTCTAATCTGATCGGCTCATCCTCAGCCATTTGTGCCTTGGACTTGTATGATGACTGTATTACCCCAATACGATGCCCCCCTTCTTTGGCATATGTTCTCTTACCACCAGATTTACTGTGTACCGGGTGATGGGCCAGCGATATCCCATGAAGCCTATTCTCTAATTGAGATGGTAAACCACTTTATATGTTACCAGCATGGTGTGCCTACAATCACTTGATCACTGAGTGTTGCACTAGTTTGTCACTCCCCTTTTTCCTCATTAACCTATACTCGTCGCCCTTGAATATTGGTGAAGCGATGATATACTGAGCTAATTTTAGCCCCTTTTTGTTTCCCATACTTAGGGCGACTGATAGGAAAGGAAACCCAGACCGTTTTAGTCCTGTCAAGCGACTGATGACGTTCTGACTGTGAGCGTTAGTCAACAGAAGTATAAGTATTTTGTTTTTTTCTTGTGGAGAAAATCTATGATTAATTAGGTCCTGAAGAAGCGTCACGGGATCCTGTTGGACCAATAACGACGCAAAACATGTCGACCACATATTAAGGAGAGTCGGACCTTCTCCGTCCTCCTTAATTATTTTGATTGATCTTGTGTGAGTGTTCAAGCATTGCCTCTAGTTTCACTCCCTTGATTTCTTTTTAATCTTGACCACTTCCCAACAGCAAATAATAAACTATTAGGTGAGGGATCTGAGCCAATTTTATTATTCTCTTTCTGTACATTTTCTCCTCTCTCAGACCCATATTTGGCTCCGCGGCATCATCGAGTATATTCAAAAAGATCTCCGGCAAAGAGCCCCCCCTCGGGGGGTGCCCGTCAGACATTGCAGCGCCGGTCTGACGAGGAGCTGTCCAATGATGAAGCATGACACCGAATACGGTGTGTGAGGACCATTGCTCCTGATTAACAGGACTTTTTTTCTCTTTTTCCTTTCCTTCCAATTTCGGAACAGTGTACCTTATCATATTAGCACTCTGCAGGGTGACCACCTATCAGAGGGGGTTCATTGACATCAGTTACATGTCCTGAACAACCAGATCCTCCCACAGGCCTCGGCCCATCTTGTTTCCAAGATGGCAGAATAAAGTGGCCAACTGCAGGAACTCTGGGCACCACCCCTGGGGTGGTGATGGGCAAGGGAGTGGTCAATCCCCTTTCCTTTGTGGGGTTTCATGCAAGAACAGGGGCTGGGGGGGTCCCTCGACTGGTGCAAACCGGATTATGCAAAGAGGGCACCAAATGATATAGCAATAGCAAAGGTGCCCACACATAATTCAGGGCCATTTCCCGACCCTTTGTGAGTGCGGGGATGCCATTACACGCGTGCCCTACATATAGGTCAATACCTATATGTAGCTTCACAATGGTAACTCCGAATTTGGTCATGTAAGGTGTCTAAGATCATGGAATTTCCCCCCCCACATTCCAAATCTGGGTTTGGGGAGCTAATTCCATGCATCCTGGGAACTCCACTATGGACCCCCAGTACTGCCAAACCGGCTCTCTGAGGCTTGCACTGCAGCTACAGCTGCTGCCACCTCAGACAGGGTTCTGCCCTCCTGGGGTCTGAGCAGCTCAGTCCCAAGAAGGCAAAACAAAGCATTTCCTTTGGGAGCAGGGTGTTACACCTTCTCCCTTTGGAAATAGGTGTTACAGAGCTCCTCCAGTGCGTCCCAGACTTCAGCCATCTTGCTTTGCAAGGTGTGGGGGCCCGCTGGAGGGCTCTGAGTGGCCAGTGCCAGCAGGTGACGTCAGAGCCCCCTCCTGACAGGTCCTTACCTGATAAGGTAGCCAATCCCACTCGCAGGGCTATTAAGGGTCTCTCTTGTGGGTTCCCTTCAGATTCTACTTGCAAGTTTCCAGCAGGAATCCTCTGCAACTACTACTTCATCCTCTGATCTCGGATCAACCGCAGCCTGCGCCAGGATCCGCTGTAACAGCAAAAAAGTATCCACAAGGGATACCTGTCTTCTGCAACTTTAGCCAGCAACTGCAACAGTTTCCACAGTGTGCACACTCTGAGGACTCCCTATCTTCACCCTGCACCAGAAGGACCTAAGAAATCTCCCTTGGGGTGACAGTCACTCCCCTGCTCACGCAGGTACCTTCTAAGTCGACGACCGGTTCTCTTGGACTCCTCTCCTGGCGATGAGCATGCTCCTTGGAACACAGAAGGTGGACTTCATCGACACAGACTATCCTGAGGTCCTGCTGTCCCAATTTGGAGGAGGTAAGACCTTGCCTTCCCCCAGAACGACAGTACCCCTGTGCACTGCGTCGTCTTCACCTCCTGAGGCCTCTGTGCACTATTTGCAAAATTCCTTCATGCACAGCCTGGCCCAGTTCCCCAGCACTCTATCCTGCGACGCTCAACTCGCTGGGTTATTCTCCAGCGGCGTGGGACCTTCCTTTGTAGTGCTGCACCAACCATTTTTTGCACCTCCTTTGTCCCAGTGTCCTGGACTCCCGTGGGGGCTATCTGGTGCTCTGAGGGCTCTCTGAAGTGCTGAGAGCCCACTCTTCCTCCTCACAGAGTTTAGGCCCCCAGGTTCCTCCTGAGTCCAGATAGCGCCTAGTTGACACAAAACGCGACTTTGCAGGAGCCAAGACTTGTTGGAGGAATCGAGCGCCGAAACTCGCCTGCATCCAACTTCACGACGAGGGACATCCTTTGCATCATGCAGGAACCAGCTGGCATCTTCCTAGGGTGCATTCCTGCAGTCTTCGTCCAACCAGGGACTCTTCTTTTGCACCCTCTTCTTGGTTGGCAGGGGCTCCTGTCCTTCCTGGAACTTCTTTCGACTTCTGGACTTGGTCTCCTTTCTTTGCAGGTCTTCAGGTCCAGGAATCCACTGTTTGTTGTTTGCAGACTTGGTTGGTTCTTGCAATAATTCCAATCATGGGGGTGTAGTGTCTCCTAAGGAAACCTGCAGTACTTTACTCCTGCTTTTCTGGGCTCAGGGGTGGGGAAATGTACTTACCTTTACATAATTCTTATTCTCCCAGCGATTCTGCACACACTACACTTGTCTACGGGGGAATTCGTGGTTCGCATTCCACTTTCTTAGTACATGGTTTGTGTTGCACCAAGACCTATTTTCTCCCATTGCATTCTATAGCATTTCCTATTCTTTGCAGTATCCTATGTCTAATTACTTAACTTATTTTGGTGTTATTAGAAATGGGGTTTCTGGTTGGCTAGGGTATGCACCTCAGCCAGGCAGAACTTACACACTCTAGTCAGGGCAAGGGAGTTACATGTCCAAGATAACCCCTGCTCAACCCCTTGGTAGCTTGGCACGAGGCTTAACCCGGAGGCAATGTGTAAAGCGTTTGCACAACACACACACACGTAACGCAATATCCCCACCTCAAAGGAAACACAACACCAGATTATTTGAAAATATACTGTGTTGTACACAACGCAATTATCAGACCAAACATCACATATCAGTACTATCCTGCTACCTTAGCAGTTGTCAGAACGTTACACATTAGTTACTCTCCAAATACTCGTCACCAGCCGACTGGACTACGGGAACGCCCTCTACGCAGGAACCACAGCCAAGCTTCAGAAAGGACTCCAGCACATACAGAACGCCTCCGCACGACTCGTCTTGGACATCCCCCGCCACGCCCACATCTCCGCCCACCTGAGAGACCTGCACTGGCTCCCCGTCAACAAGAGAATCACGTTCAGACTCCTCACCCACGCACACAAGGCTCTCCACGACCTGGGCCCCAAGTACCTCAACAAGCGCCTCACCTTCTACACGCCCACCCGCCAGCTGCGATCGACCAGCCTTGCCCTCGCCGCCGTACCACGCATTTGCAGAACCACCGCCGGAGGAAGATCCTTCTCCTACCTGGCGGCTAAGACATGGAACTCCCTCCCCATCCACCTACGGCAGACCCAGGACCATCTCTCCTTCAGGAAGCAACTCAAGACCTGGCTTTTCGAGCAGTAATGGACCCCCACCCGCCCCTATCCAGCGCCTTGAGACCCTTGCGGGTGAGTAGCGCGCTATATAAATTGTTGATTGATTGATTGAAATTAGCAGTAGTCACACTTAACACAAAGGTTACTCAGTATTCTGCAACATAAGCAGTAGTCAGGAAACACGTTATCACATTAGAACACTTGTCATAAGAATATCATAAAACGCCCATAGTAGGAACATTAGAAAAAATATGGCAAGTCATGGAAACATATTAGCAAGTCATGCCCTAAAAGGAACATTTGCATATGTCTATGAAACACCATCAAAAACAGGTAGGCAACATATAAATCAGACAAAGTCTCTAGTAAGAACTTCCGTTCTATATATTGTTCCTTTAACAGTACCTGGCTTGATGAAGGCACCTCCAGTGCCTAGAAGATGAACAATGGGGCCCCCGGCGGTCCTTGGCGCACAATGGGGGCCTCTGACATCCTTTTGAGGAGAAGAGGGCGGCACGCACCTCCTCTAGACCATTGATGGGCCCCTCTGGGGACCGTGATTACTGGGGGCCATCCAGGAAGCGCTTATCAAAGCGCTAAGGCCATACTTATAGCCCGGGTTGCGGCGGTGATTCCAGCATGAAACAGGTGCCTCGAAGTGCCTGAGGGCACAGAAGAGCGCTCTCTCAGCTCAAAGGGGATATCAAGGCAGCACTCCTCGTGCAGGGCAAAGTTACAGTGGTCAGGGGCCACGGCACCCTGCCCCTGGGAACAATGAAGCAGGAAGGAGCACAAGGCTGGTGGGTCCAGCTACAGGCCAGCACAAGGGGTGCAGATGATGGCAGTTCCTCCTACTGACCAGGCAGGTCCCAGGTTAGCACAGCAGCAGCAGTCCAAGGCGGTTTCCTGGTGAGTCCATTCAGCAGCATCTTGTGTCCAGGTTCAATTTCCAAGAGTGTTCAAACTGTGGGGAAAATTCCCCTGTACTTATAGTCAGTTCTTAGTGTTTTACAATGGTAGGGAGAGGAGGTTCCAGCCAGTTACAACTGGTTCTGGGAGTGCCCCCTCTCTCCTTTCAGCACAGGCTCCAAACATCAGTGGGGGGTTAAAGACCCTATTGTGTGAGGCCAGGGCACAGTCTTTACAAATGCAGGTGTGCCCCGCCTCTCCCTTCTCTCAGCCCAGGAACACTATTCAGTATGCAGATTCACCTCTGTGACACCTCCACCCTCCCTGTTTACAGGCTGTCTGAAAAGTATGCACAAAGCCCCAACTGTCACTCTGCCCAGACGTGGATTGGAGTCAAGCTGCAAAACACCAGAGTCATAAGTACAGATAAATGCACACTTTGTAGAAGTGGCATTTCTGTGATAGTAATAAAAAAATACACCCACACCAGTAAGCAGTGTTTATCATCACCATCACAACCATACCAAACACGCCTACGCTACCCCTCATAAATCAGACAATACCCCTT